>NC_136428.1:182490821-183690821 GCF_052849685.1 Lactuca virosa
CTACTCATCAAATCACACACAAAAATATGTTTTAGAACACCAAGTTACTGGTGTGTTTACATATTATCAATATGCAACCAACTCGCAGAATACAACTCACACGTCTCGGTTTCAAGAATATAAGATATTATCGTGTCACCAATCACTCGTGATAAAATACATGAAGCGATCCAAGTGAGTGTGGGTTTAATCCAATACTCTAATCTTATAGGAGTACTCATGAACCCTGCAGCAAACTTTTTTTATGTCTAAAACACTTTAGACAATCTACAGTCAGATTCATGACAGTCTTCTTTCATACCTACTTCCAAAGTATGATCGAATGTGGAACGTTCGAATAATCTTATTATTCAGGAAGTCAAAACATGCAAAGTGAAACACAAGAATAATCGAATCCAATATGGCGCCATACTTTTGAGTATAAATAAAACTCCTTTTATTTAGTCACCATATTGATTACACATTATTCATTGTATAATGTTTCGGGTAATCAACTTATTACTTGAATTATAACAACAGTTGTCCCATGCACCAGGCATGCACACTATGTTTACCTATGGTCCTTTCTTTGTGAAATAGATCAATTGAAAACATTTCTAACGATGCTCATTTCACAATCTCTAATCCTTATCGTTAGTGTAAGAACACAAAATTCTCGCCACTACTAGAATATGTTAGATTCTAACATTTTATGCAATTATCCTTTTGTAATCTTATTGCATAAAAGTCACCAAGACTTTGGCAATGAAATTACAAAGTGCTCTATTAGGGATTGTTACAAGACAATTCCATAGATGTGAAGTCTCACATTCAAAGTACATTCCTTTGAACATCCTTCTTGCATAAAAGTTTCTAATCTAGACATGGATTCTCAATATCCAACTCCCAATATGGAAACATTTCCATATTTGCCATATGACAACTTATTATTAATAGAATCATCTCTAAGCATAATAATGTCATTATGGTCCATTCATTACTATACTTCCAACAACTCATAAGCGACCAATCCTTAGCGAACCTTAGATTGTCCTTGACCACTTGTTTAATTATTTTAGTCAAATCCGGTTCTAGTCCTTTTTCCCTCTTAATGCCCTAGGCATTTGGAAAATTTAGAACGGTCAAATATTACAGCATATGCAATTGATCCTATACCCGAAGTGTATGGGACATGATTCATAATGTCTTACATAAAAGCATGATACTTTATCAGCCATTTGCCATAATATTTCTATTTGTCACATTCTCACAATTCGAACTATGAAGAGGGATACCGTAATCATAATCAAATTTTGAGAACGTAATTAATATATCCTTGACTAAATTTGATTAAAATTTCTCGATCTAAGCCTTTAGATTTCGAAACGAAGTATAATATTCTCTCCCTTAATTATACCAAAACAACTTTTCAACCACTGCAACTTTGCAAAGTGAACCTTTTGTTTTCTATAATTAACATTGCTAACTTGCAACACTTAAAATAATAATCATGCTCCCACTAACATGATGATTATATCTATACCAGCATAACACTTATGCTCCCACTAGCTTCGACACGTATTCAGAAAACCATTAGACTTCTAGAAGGCAATACTTATTGACTTCCAAAGTTCATATTTCTAATACGATATGCTTCGATAAGCTTTTATCTAATCTTCTCATACACCTTTCCTTAGATAACTCACATGTGTGTCTAAACAATTCTAGAACTTACAGTAATAAGTCTTGAATGTTCAAACTAATTGCCAAATCTCACAATTCGAACTATGAAGAGGGATGTCGTAATCATAATCGAATCTGAGAATGCAATTTACACAATCGCTATCTCCTTAAAATCTTCTCTTAGTGAAAGCGTTTCCTCACAATCATTTTCATGAAAGAGAGAAACCTTGTGACACTTAGATTTTATGGTGTATGTGTTCCTATCTATGTGAATTTGTCATAACCATAATCATAAGATAATGTTCGTGACAAATCCAAACTCTAATGGACAGAACTTATTCATTCATAATTTCTTGCCATCAAGGGTCCCACCATTGCTTCCAAGTTATTTAGCAGATCACCCCTTCCTAGCAATGTACTTTCCATTGATCAGGGTGCTTGCCCTTATGCAGTCAATTGAGAACTCGTAGAACTCATATGCATAAGTAACTTTACTGGAATGGCATAGAAATGAAATTTTATCAACATGATAGGTTACAAGCCTGAAGTCGTGTGCTAGTGTTTAATAATTCATTTACTCTTGATTAGTTCTCGAACCTTTTCAAGATCATTTAGACTCCCACTGACCTCTTGACATATAAGATTCTCTTGTCAATAAACATTTATTGACAAAACAAATATTCAAGAGTTAGTGTAAGTCCTTATCAAGGCAAATACTACACACAATTGGTCTTAATTGGTCTTTATCTTATCCAAGACATCACAATTTACCAATTTCAAACATGCAAGAGCAAGAAAACATTTTCCTACTTCACATTTGATGAGTGTGTTATAAACCTTATTACGATGATGTCACTCAAATCACAATCTTGGAGTACGACTCTGAGACTTAATTTTGGAACGAAGTATGATTCACCTTTTTATTTAACCATTTCAACAATTGCCGATTCCTCTTCTTAGCCATACTAGTGTACCAAGGTGTCCTTAGAGGATAAATTGTGATACGGTTTCAAGTCACTAAGTTAATCATAAAATACATACTTAAGTACTCTCCCATCTTTTCAGATTGGAGAAGCCTTTATCTTTCTGCCAAATTGATTCTTATTACTCGTTCTACCATTCATTGAAACTTTTCAATGATTCAGAATTATACTTAAACTTTTAAGTATAACCATATTTACTAATCTTTTAGCAAATCATGACGAATATTTTATCGTTCTTTGTGGCGGACTTCATCTGGTGCACAACAATGCGTACTAGATCTCCTAGTCCATCACTTTACTCACATACTTATGTGAATAAGAAATTAGTCTTAGTTTCCCAAATACGAAGTTTCTCATTCACCATACAATACCACTTGCATGATTCCAAGTTTCTGTCCAATTGAAACTTGGGCGATGAGAATCTTTCCGTATTTGGTAAATTTCTGACATAACTAAGAATCAAATCCATTCACAATATTGCTGACAATAGAAACATTCAAACACCAATTTTCATAAAATCCATCGCAAGGAAACATAAATAAGACAAAATCAAAATTTATTTTATTGCGGAAAAATCTTGTGATTACAAATGAAAACTATGTAAATATTTTTTAACAATCTGTCGTAACTCTAAAGTAGCAGCTAAAAAATCCAATCTTTGAATCATGCGATCGAAATCCATTTCTTCATGACCAGATTCAGCTCACTTCTTTCTTTTAAGCTTCGTTTTTCTTCGATCCTACAAAACACCAAATGTAATCTTATCACATCATGTATTAAGAATCTAAAAGGGAACTTAATAGAGTTAGATAGTGGATTTCACCTGAAGTAGAGTCATACATCTTGACTCTCCCATCTCTTAGATCTCTTAGGTGGTCAGGGCAGCTTCGCAACCAATGCCCCTTCTCTTGGTAGTAGAAACACACATATTCTTTGGGAATGGCACAAGGGACTATCTCAGACTTAGCCTTTCTCTTGCGTAGAGAAAACTTTCATGTACTTCCAATGTTTACATCGCCCATAGAAGGTTGGGATATTGATTTACCAGACAAATTTGCTCGACCAGTGCGCCAAATCATTTCTGTTTCAACGGCAATAAGCAAATAAGTCAAATCAATGAGGGTCACGTCGTGTTCCATCATATAGTACTCTCTAATGAACTTACTATACGATTCGGGAAGTGAGTGAAAAACCAAGTCAACACCCAACTTCTCCGAGACATCGACGCCCAACATTCCAAATCTATCAATATGCAGCTTCATATCCAAGACATGAGCGCATACCGACTTTCCATCTTCGTGTCTTTTCGCCCATAGGGCTTGAGCGACCTTGAACTTTTCAAGTCTTCGAACACGTGGGTCAGGGTGAATTATTGGAGGAGGAAGAGGAAGTGAAGCATGATTTCCATTTCCACAATCCAATCGTGGAACATCATCTTCATGTTGAAACCTTTTTCCAACGGGTTCAGGAAGACCATAGTTGTCAGACTTTGACAACTACAAAACGGGAGAAATTCAAGTTAGTGATTGAGTCCTTAATAAAACACCCAAATGAGATATTAAGGCTAGGACCCAACACGATATTCTACAACTTGGAAGAGGGATGCCGTAATCCAAATTGCAGAATATTTGAAGGTAGGTAAATGACGATTTACCAATTTCCACCATGAAAAACAAAAATTGAAAATTAAGTTTTAAATGAATTGAAAGTCCTAGATCTTTTGAGATTCATTGAACTTTTCAAAGGGATGTTTAATCTCGATTATGCCCTTCATTTGTGACTGGGATGCCGAGGATCACAAATAAGGTGTGAATAACCATGCGAATGTACGTGGTGCCCTCAATGTTACAGTCACCTAATCGACGTTCTGGTTAACCACACACACTCCATCGATCTATGAAAAACATCGAGTCACCCTTTGCCACCAATGCCAATCCCAACTTAGTGTGTTGGTTAACCACACACGCTCCACTAACTGTCTCGGCAATGGTACAAAGTGTAATTCCATGGAATTGCATCAAATTCACTTTTCCTAAAGTAACTAAGATTTCAGAATTTATAAAAGCGTTTAGTTACTTTGTATTTCATTATACATATAATGGAAGGGTGTGTCCTATCCTACCCATTCGGCTAACGACCATCCACTAGTCAAGAGTACGGTGAGTAAGAGTGGATACTCAATGGCGGTCATTTTACAGGCCGCTTCCTTAAACACCCCTTAGAGACCAGCTTCGTGAATGAGGCCTACTCACGGTAAGACTGACATTTACTTATACATATATAATATTAGACATTTTAATTTTATGTATAGTATAAGGGTGTATTTTACACTTTTAAAATACTAGGTGGTTTAATTTAATAAATTATACCTTTTAATTTAATTAAATATAAACCACATCGTTATAGATTTATTAACTCTCTTTTAATTATACATTTAATCAACTTAATAAAACCATAAGGGTGTAAATTGAACCATTTTCAAAAACTATGGTTTTAGAATTTAAAATTTCAAAAATTCAAACTTTTAATCCCAAAATTGAAATTCCAAAACTTGAGGGCAAGTTTTGAAACATTTCAAAATATTAGGGTTTAGAATTTAAATATTCAAAATTAAAATTTTAATCAAAAATTAAAATTACAAGACTTGAGGGCAAGTTTTGAAACTTTTCAAAACTATCTAGATCAAATTACAAATAATTAAAATTAATCAAATAATTGGTAATTATCTAAATTTGACCTAATTCAATTTCTTACTAGATAATTCAAAACAAAATTACAAATAATTAATATTTATCTTATTAAACAAGTAATTATCTTAATTTTGACAATTATCTTCTATTTTGGTGAGGATAATCACCAAATATTGATAAAATTCGGATTTTATTAATGAAAAACGTTTTTGGTGATTATCCCACAGCAAAATAGGTCAAAATCCTGAAATATCCTCTGTCTGATCCCGGGACTCGCCGAGTTCATCAACTGACTCGCTGAGTCAGTCAAGCAGAGGACCAAAAACTTCGATTTTCAGGCAATGAATGATTAAACAAATATCAAATACATCAAACAAACAACCTAGGCTCTGATACCACTGATGGGTTTTGAGCAATACATCATTCCTATGGTGTACATGCAAACCCTGAAGCTTTGGATCTAGTTTGTCTAATGAACATGCAATAATCATCCAAAGCCATAAACCCTAGATCTAGCATACAATAATTAATATTATCATAATATAAGGTTTAGATCTTACCTTTTATTGTTATGTAGCAATAACAATCTATTAAACTTAGTGCCTCAAATGTTGCACCTCTAATGGAGTCACAAACACCATGAGCAACAAGATGACATAAGAGAAGGAGGAGTAGCACCAAAAACATCCAAGAAGCCTTAGAGATAACTTAGCCACGTTTTTGGGAGCCTTAGGGGTCTTTATATACTTGTGTGAGCTGCTAGGGTTTCAGGTGAAACCCTAGTTCTCTGCTTAGGCCTTAAGCAACCCATGGAGTTCCCTTAGAAAGCCCTTGGACGAAATCCATATGGGCTTCCCATACATTTCGTCCAAACTCCTTTCCATTAGGAATCCATAGCCCAATTGCAACTATCATATAATTACAATATCAGTCCCCTTTATTTAATTAATCTCTTTTAGCCACAAAATTGACTCTTATTAATTCTTGACTAATATTAATTAAACAATATGATTTCTCTTTTAATATACTATTCATATAATATATTAATAAATCATAATTAATCCTCTTTCTCCTTAATTCATCCTATCAGTTGCTATGGTGAAGGCAACCCAAAAGGACCATGCTACAATCGGGTCAAGTACATACCAAAATAGTTATGGGCTTAGACACCTAATCCAACAATTGTAACATCCATAAAATTCATGAAACTTTTTAACTTTTAAAACTAGCCCAAAAATCATAATTGTTTACAATATAGCTTTCAGACATGTTTAATATCAAAGTTTTCCCAAAATCATAAGTCTAAAACACAAGGAGGTGCATGATTACGCCTTCGCATTTCCGCGATCATCTGAGGTACCTAAAACATAACCCAAAACTATAAGCCAACGCTTAGCGAGTTTCCCCCAAAGTACCAACACGTCAATAAATAATACATATACAAACAGCGTGCATACAAAGCCTTCAGCATGACTGGACTGCCTTATAGGCCTTCAGCCTATCTGGACTAAGCATAGGACCTTCAACATGACTGGACCGCCGCGTCGGGGCTTCAGCCTATCTGGACCGTCCTCCAGGCCTTCAGCCTGACTGGACCACCTCGCAGGGGCTACAATCTATCCGATCTGCCCTGGTGTATTGGCATTCAACACAAAGCAGGACCTCCTCAACCCAACCACACATAACATGTCGACATATACATAATAGATAGACATATAACCTGTCAACAGACAAACTGGCACATCTACAAATCACTACCGCATGCTAACATCCCATATACAAGGATATTGATCTAACAGGTCACTACAGCATAATAACATCTTATGTACCAGGATACAGATCTAACAGCTCACTACAACATAAAAACATCCTATATACCAGGATACAGATCTAACAGATCACTACAGCATAACAACATCCTACAACATAGCAACATCATATATACCAGGATACAAATCTAACAGATCCTACAACATAGCAACATCATATATACCAGGATACGGATCTAACAGATCACTACAACATTACAAGATTCAGTAAACCAGGATATCAATCCAAAGGGTCGGCCTTGGTGCCTTCGACCTGTAAGTACAGTGGGGAAAACTCACCTCGCACTGCCGAATCTCACAGAAAGGATCTCTGGCCGCTGCCTCGCTAAAATCCCTGCGCTACAAATCACCAAAATAACCATCCATCAATAACAACTAGGTCCAGACTCACCTTAAAATTCCAAATTATGGTAAAAGGCCCTTTTTACCCTCCCTCTAACATGGCCCAAGGCTAAAGCCCAATCCAAAATTCCAAAAGCCCAAAAGTCCAAAATATCACCCAAGGCCCAAATACGACCCAATTTTCCAAATTGCCCCCAATCCCTTTCATGGGCCTTCACCCAATAGAGTCCACTTGAAATCTCTATAGCCCAACCATAAGATTCTGATGACCCAAAGCAATCAAGCCCAAACTTAGACCAAAACTGACGCCCAAAACAACGAAACCCAAGTCTGCTAAGTACGCAGGGCGTACTGAACTTGTACGCTCAGCGTACCACTTAGAGGACTTGTATGCGCTGCGTACAGGCTTGTATGCCCAACGTACTCACCAACTTTGGCCAACTTTCAAAATTAGTTCTTAATCCAATAAGACTTCGATCCAAACCCAGATTTAACTTCCCTAAGGTGGTTAATCACATAAAGTTGCCAACTTTATGTGCATGCATGGCTAAATGGAGCGCTAGAGCTCAAAAGAGCTTAATAATTGACTTAATACATGCATGGGACCAAAACCACCATAAAGTTTTCACCTTTATGCCCAAAGAACCCATAATATATCCAGATCTATAATATTGAGCTCCAACAACGACCCTAACTCCCAATCACCAACCAAAATGACCAGAATGACCCAAAATTATGCCAATAACCAGATCTATGAAATGAAATGGAAAGTTTGAACTTTATACCTTCCACGCCGCCAAAAGAAGATGCTAATGCTGGATCTCAAATCCCTCCTCCAAATAATGAGTCTTCAAGCTTCTTCTTCTCTTGCCCAAACCACCACAAACACTCTTCCAAGCTCCAAAACTCACTCAAGGCTCTCTAGGGTTTCAATATAGGCTAAAGGGGATGGAGGATGATCTAAAATATCCAGAGGAAGGATATAATGTTGCTTATATAGGGGTACAACCTCAAAATTAGGGTTTGATGTTGAAGGGTGTATGCCCCGCATACCACTTATTACGGTTAGTGTACTCAAGGAGGACCCGCGACCAAGTTACTCGGTATGCCCCGCGTACACGACTAGTACAACCCGCGTACTAGATGATCCTCCACTACACTTAACTTCATTTAGGCATAACTCATTCGTCTTAAGTCTGTTTCTAACGAACTTTATATCCACGGAGAGGTGACAAGAAGCCCTACACTTCTAACCACTCCCCTTGCCTTAGAACTTCCCGGACAAATACTCAAAATTTATAAAGGACTGAACTATCAAAATTATGATTATACCCTTGAGCTCCAGAACACAAACGAACACCCGGATCACTCAAACTACATTATCCCCACCCAAAGGGGCGTAATTCTCTTTTCCCCAAGGCCTAAAGCCTTATGAGAACCGATAATTGGGGCATGGCCCGAATAATTAAACCGGTTCAAAACCGGGTGTTACAACTCTTCCCCACTTAAATTAGATTTCGTCCTCGAAATCATTCCTTATCAGTCCCGGCAAACCATATAGCTTAGACAACACAATCATAACCCCACATATACAACAACCTTCCCAAAGGCAACCGAAACCAACCATAGCCGAACTCTCCAACCCGATGAAAAACGAATCCTTAATCCCATGCAGAAGACCACTTCTACCTTCCCCGAAACCTGAAATCTCAGATTGGTCTAACTCCCCGACATACCTCCCATAGAGAATCACTATCATGCCAAAAACTCATTGAATTCCATACCAAACGAAACGCTTTCAACCCTTGATTATCTTGATGCTTCCATTGGGAACAAGATCACTGACCATTTATTGTTGCAGAACACTTATACTTGTCAGAAGGCTTAGATAGTCCTTCGGGTAGAAGACTCATCCCTGCAACGGTTAGACTCAGATGAGAGTTGTGCAGCAGGATCAAATCATTTACTCTGACATTATTTGATACAAGATGCAAGTGACTTAGCATATTTTCTGAATATCAAGCAACTCCACACACGAGTCCCAAATCACTAATACTGCCTTGACTTAACTTCATGCCCCCAAGCTTCTTTCCAAAAGTAGTCGAGACCGCGCGGTTGCTGCGTCAAAAGACACACTCAGTCGCCCCACACAACTTCTGAAAGGAAGCCTCATCTGGAAATAATTGCCCAAGCTATCTCGCTACTTATGGCTCCAACCGATCATATCAGCCCAAAAAACTTGACGCCACCAAATCCAAATGCTACAAGTGAATGCTATACGACCAACTGTAGTCTTATATCACAACCGTCTTCCAACGACCTACCACTTCCTGATTCCATGCATGTTGTGGCCTTCCCACAGTCTTACAAACTAAACCACCCTAGTCTAATCCATCTGAAGAAATACGTGACCAATCATGGATTTGCTACACCCTCACCGTTGTACAGGGACCGGTGAATGCTACGGACTACCCTGCAGTCTTAGAACACTCCCACACTAACTGCCAACTAGTGAATGCTACGGGTTACCTCGTAGTCTTACAACACTTCTATCTTGCCATGGCCACCGCTCATGTTCTTACCGCCCATCTATCAATCCATCCATACTCATACTGAGTCGAACACGCAGTAGACCAATCACCCAACCTGGGGCTCGGGTCATGCTTGGAACCCCATCCTGGGTCCATCAAAAGCCTGTTATCCATCACCAAGAAGACAAGAACCAACTGCTGGAAGTTCCATGAAATCCCAACTCACACAATCCTTGATCCATACGACCATCTAATTCGTCTTCCCTCCCAACGGGAGTGTGAAAACCGCCTAGTTTCACAACTGATTCGGCTTCCGGAAACCTGAAAAATTCTCCCCCACTTGAATTCGTCGAAGCTCTCCCAGCCCACAAAGTTTGAAGGATTCTCAATCCATCTTACCCCTTATGATTGCACCGCTGAAACCCTGCGCTTACCAATGCTAGTAGTCCATCACTAGCCAAACCCAAAGACCGGACAACTCTTGAAGACCAGATGACACTCCCCGAAATCTCAGTAAATCCGATAATCACAATCACTTCTCAGGATACTGAACAAAATCCTTAAGCCCCTAATGCTGGAGACTAAAACCATAACCCTTGCTATGAGTTGACGAATCTTTACCCTGACTTCTCATCCTCGAATGAACCTCTGAATTCTAACCATCTACAATCCTTGGTGATAATAACATTCCCCTAGAACTTCCAATAACATAACTGATGGGTTTTGAGCACTATAACAACCTTATGGTGCACATGAAACCCTAATGCTCTGGATCTAAGTTTTCTTTAATTATATATGCAATATTGTTTTCAAAGCATGAAGCCTAAACTAGCATACAAAACTTTGGTATATGAATCATAAAACTAGTTAGAAGAATACCACTTTTTGTAGCTTGTTGTATTTTGGCCTTTAAGAACTTAACACCTCAAGTGTGATGCCTCAAATGGTTTTACAAAACACCACTAACAATTGGAAAACTTGAGAGAGAGGCTAGGCACTCTAGAATCGGCTATAGTGTCTCTAAGATCACTAGTGTGTTCATTCTAGCCAAGGGGTTACTTATATATAGTGTAGAATTCTCAGGGTTATCTGTAAACCCTAATTCTTACACTTGGGCTTGTAATGGACTAACACTATATGGATACTTACATATGCTTAGCCCATCACTAATCAACCATGGATTATTAGCCCAACCTATATGTATCATTGATTTACACAATCAGCCCCTATATATTTAATTAGTCTCTTTTGACCACAAAATTAATTCCAAATTAATTCTTGATCAATACTAATTAAATAATAAACCTCTTTCTCAAATATCCATCCTATCAGATTGTTCTGGTGAATGCAACCCAAAATGGACCATGCTACTCTCGGGTCAAGTACATACCAATTATAGTTATGTGCTTAGACACCTAATCCAACAGTCTCCCACTTGGATAAGTCTAATAACTATAACTGCAAGTACGACTTAAAAACCAACTAGCAATCGTAGCTCTTAAAAGCCGTTGTCGAACTTTGACGTGCCATTTTAGATAAGGGGTCATATAATCCTCTGTTCTTCAAGATATCGTGCAGACAAATACATGGAACATAGTCATACTTATTGTCCAAAAGTTTGTTTCCCGATTTCTGATTTGTATGAAATAGAACTTAATTGAACATATCAATAGAGTTCTGACTGGGCCCGGCACATAAGTCAAAACAAAATCATCGAGGGGCCCAAGATATCGCCTTTAATCCTCCAAGGATAAAAGGAACAGATAAACTTCGACGTGTATGCTTGTACCAACAACTCGTTAAATCATACACAATAGCACATTTTCTAACATCAAGTTACTCATGCATTTTCGCATTATCAATGTACAACCAACTCATACATCTTGGTTTGAAGACTATATGATATTATCGTCTCACAATCACTCGTGATAAATTCCATGAAGTGATTGATGTGAGCGTGGGTTTAATCCAATACTTAGACCTTATTAGAACTCATGAATGTTGTAGCAAACTTTTTCCAGGTCTAAACACTCTAAACAATCTACAATACAAATTCATGATAGTCTTGGCTCAATACTGTTGGATAAGGTGTCTAAGTCCATATCTTATTTGGTATATACTTGACCCGACCCGGCATGGTCCATTTGGTTTGCACTTCACCCGAACTATTTATATGGATAATATTATGAGAATAGTATGTTTATAACTTATTAATATATTATAAGTTATAATATATTAATATGAAATCATATTATTTAATTAGTATTGATCTTAAATTAATTATGAATTAATTTAGTGATAAAAAAGGTGACTAATTAAATATGGGCTATTATATTTATATAGTGTGGGCTAATACACATTAGGAAATGGGCTAAGCTTGCATGGGAGTCCATCGATGATCCATGGAGCTTTTAACCCATGGATCCTTGGAAAAGGAAAAGACATGGGTTATTAGGGTTTACATGGTTCATAACCCTAATCATCTATATTATATAAAGAGGTTTGTGATGCTTGAAATGACAATATGTGTGTGTGCATAAGAGTGGCCGATTTCTAGAGCAAACATACTCTCTCATAAAGTTTTCCAAGTTTGTGGTGTTTTATGATTTCCATTTGAGGCATTCACATTATTGGTGTTAGGCTCTCAAACTCCTAAGGAATTAACTCACTACTAAAGGTATGTAATTCTTCTAGTATCTTTTATGTTTAAAAGTACCCCATGCCATGCTAGATAGGTTATGAACCTTGGAAAATTATTTTGCATGTATTTTAGTCAAACATAGATCCAAGGTTTCTAGGGTTGCATGAACACCTTAGGAGTGTTAGAATGCTCAAAACCCAACAGTGGTATCAGAGCCTAGGCTTGTTTGTTTGATACTTGATGCAAAATAGCTGAAAAAAGTCGAAGTTCTTGCTGTCTGCACAGGGGACTCGCCGAGTCCATGGGGGGACTCGACGAGTCCAAGCGAATCTTCAACCAACTCGGCGAGTCAGTTCATGCACTCGACGAGTTGGCTAGGCAGAGTGCAGATTTTCGACTTTTGCTGCTGGAAATGGACTAGAAACATTACCCTAAACTGTTTTGGTGTTTTAAAACTTGTTTTGGATGGTGTAATGTTTGTGCTAATCCATTTACAATGGCCAATATCAAAATTCCATGTTTATATGTGTTCATATGTTCTTGAAATTTTGATATGATATTCATGTTCTTAGAATTATTGTTATATCATAGGAATTATTTGCTAAATTGTTTATTAATTAATTCTTGATCATTTATGTGTTTTAATGGAGTCCATAATTTGTCCTCAAGTTATGGATTTCCAAAGGTCACTTTCTTTTATGCACATTTAAAACACATAAGTTACATGAAAATGAAGAGTCTTCATTTTTATCAACCTTTAATTCATAAGTTATGAAATGAAAAATTTTGAATAGTTTCAAAACTTGTCCTCAAGTTTTGGAATTTGTAAAGTTGCACACACTTTAATATACTTTAACTCCAACCCTTAGAGTTTTAAAAGTTAAAATTCAAGCCTTATACTATTTATAACATTATCGGTTAATAATTATATATATGTATAAGATTAAGTCGTTTTACCGTTAGTAGGCCTCATTCACAAAGCCGGTCTATAAGGGGGGTATAAGGTTGTTGCCTATAAAATGGCAGCTTAATGGGTGTCCATTCTCACCCACCGCTTCCTTGATCGGTGGAGGGTCGTTAGCCGAACGGGTAGGACAATGACATTAATTCTCATTAAAAGTATAATGATTATTATAAAGTAACTAAATGTTTTTTTATAAATTCCCAATCTTAGTTACTTTAGGAAAATGTGAAAATGGTGCTAACCCATGAAATTCACACTTTGTACCTTACCAAGTCGTTGGTGGAGCGTGTGTGGTTAACCAGCACACTAACTTGGACAAGTAAGGATCATGAAGGGTGACTTAATGTTTATCATAGATCGGTGGAGCGTGTGTGGTTAACCGGCACATTGATTAGGTGATAATATTAAGGGTACCAAGTGAATTTGCATGGTTATTCACACCTTGTTTTGTGATCCTCGGCATCCCGGTCACAAAATCTGAAGGTCACAATCAAGATTGAAACATGCCATTGAAAAGTTCAATGAATCTCAAAAGAATCTAGGAATTTCAAAACCAATTAAACCAAATAATTTATTTCGTTTTTCATGGTGGAAATTGGTGAATCGTCATTCACCTACCTTCAAATATGTTATAGCTTAGATTACGGCATCCCTCTTCTAAGTTATAATATATTGTGCTGGATCCTAGCTTTTATATTACATTTGGGTGTCTTATTAAGGACTCTATTTATATCTAATCTAAACTTGTTTTCTTCATTTCAGATATCTTCCAACAACAATGCTTCGGGCTCTAACCCTACTGGCTTCTTCTCTCTCATGAACCTTTATGGGAGAGTCATCTTTGATGGTTCCAACTTCATGGATTGGATCCGGAACATCAGGATGGTTACTCGTTACGAGGACAAGGAATTTTTCCTCGATAAGGAGCTAAAGGAGCTTGATGAGTCCACTGCTACTCCTGAGGAGATCGCTAAATTCAGGACGCATGAGAGAGATGCCACTAAAGTGGGATGCATCATGATGGCCATGATGACAGTCGAGCTCCAAAAGTCCTATGAGGACTTCTACCCTTTTGAGATGCATCAGGATCTGATGGAAAGGTACCATCAGAGTGCTCGTCAAGAGCGGTATGAAATAATCTCCTCCATGATAACAACCCGAATGAAG
The DNA here is from genome assembly GCF_052849685.1 of Lactuca virosa. Classification (NCBI taxonomy): domain Eukaryota; kingdom Viridiplantae; phylum Streptophyta; class Magnoliopsida; order Asterales; family Asteraceae; genus Lactuca; species Lactuca virosa. The sequence goes on from NC_136428.1 coordinate 182,505,631, forward strand.
GATGGTGAATCCATCACGGGCCACATGCAAAATATGCAAAGGTATGTGGACCGTTTTCTGAAACTGAATGTGAACGTCCCTGAGGAGTTGGCAATTGACATCATTTTGCACTCCTTACCTCCTTGTTATGACCAATTTCGTATGACATACCACATGAACAAGGAGGAAGTTACTCTCAGCAAACTTCAGGGACTCTTGAAGACTGCAGAAAGTGGTCTTAAAAGTAAGTCGGTTGTTACCTCTACTACTCTTACTCCTACAGCTACCCCTGTTTTGGCTATCGGGCAAGGCAAAGGGAAGAAGAGGAAGACCCCTTCGAAGGGTACCAAGGGAAAGTCTCTTGAAGGCTCCTCATCTGGAACCAAAAGTGATTCTATCACTCCTTCTGCCATCCCTAAGGATGCTGATTGCTTCTACTGTCAGAATAAGGGGCACTGGAAGTGAAACTGGCCTAAGTACTTGCAGGATGTCAAGGATGGGAAAGTGAAACCATCCCATGCAGGTATTTACAATATATTGTCTAATAACTCACCATATTCTTGATAGGTTTTGAGAATTCTAACACTCCTATGGTGTACATGCAACCCTAGAAACCTTGGATATATGTTTGACTATGATACATGCAAATAATTATTTTTCCAAGGTTCTTATCCTATCTAGCATGGCATGGGGAACTTGAATCAAATAAAACTAGTAGAATTACTTACCTTGTAGTAGTAGTTGATTGCTTGGAGTTTGACAGCCTAGCACCAATAATGTGGATGCCTCAAATGGAAGTCACAAATCACCACAAACTTGGAAACTTGAGAGAATAGTCACAAACTTCTTGAAATCGGCCCTCTTAGTTTACACACATCAACTAGTGATTTCAAGAACCAAAGCCTCCTTTATATAGTGTGGTGGATTAGGGTTACATTCATGTAAACCCTAATACCCATGTCTTTTCATTTCCATGAGATCCATGGGTTAAAGCTCCATGGAGTATCCATGGACTTTCCATGCAAGCCTAGCCCATTCCAAATAAGCATTAGCCCACACTATATAAATACAAGAGCCCATATTTAATTAGTCATACTTTTGATCTCTAAATTAATTCTAGATTAATTATAGATCAATACTAATTAAATAATATGATTTTATATTAATATATTAGAACTTCTAATATATTAATAAATCATAACTTATACTATTCTCAAAAGATTATCCATAAATTGTTCGGGTGAAGTGCAACCCAAATGGACCATGCCGGGTCGGGTCAAGTACATACCAAATATAGTTATGGACTTAGACACTATATCCAACAGTCTCCCACTTGGATAAGTCTAATAACTATAGTTGCAAGTATGACTCTAGGAACCGATCAGCAATCGTAGCTCTTTAAACTCGGTTGAACTATGAAGCGCCATTTTAGATAAGTGATCATATAATCCTCTGTTCTAAATATCAGCCGGACAAATACATGGAACATGGTCTTGCTTATTGTCCAGCATTTGTTTCCCGATTTCCGATTTGTTTGACATAGAACTTAACTGAACACATCAATTTAGTTCTGACCGGGCCCGGTACATAGGTCAAAACAAAATCATCGAGGGGCCCAGATATCGCTTCTAATTCTAGAAGGAACAGATAAACTTCGACTCATATGTTTGCTCTACTACTTGTTGAATTATACACAAAAGCACGGTTTATAACATCGAGTTACCAATGCGTTTTCGTGCAATCAATGCATAACCAACTGATAGGCAACAAATCATATCTCTAGGTTTGAAGACTTATATGATATTACCGTCTCACGATCACTCGAGATAAATTCCATGAAGTGATACAAGTGAGTGTGGATTGAATCCAATACTCAGAACTTATGAGCACTCATGAGTGATGTAGCCCCGCTTTGTCTAACATCTTAGACCTCTACAAGCCAACCCATGACAGTCTTGATTCATATCTACTTCCAACATATGACCGACTGTGGAGAGTTTGAATAATATGATATAAACCATAACATAATTATTCTGGAAGTCAAAACATGCAAAAAGAAATAATAGTAAACGATTGATAAGAGATAGCAACACTTTACTCATAAATAACAGCTTTTATTTATCATCAAATGTCAATTACATTTTACAAATTTCAAGATTATCTAACTACTAAAACTAATATCATCCTTCAGCCCTATGCTCCGAGCATGCTGGAGATGCTTAGCCCGAGTCAATCCCTTCGTGAGGGGATCTGCTGGGTTCTCATCCGATGATACCCTCTTTGCCACGAGGATTCCTTCTTCTATTCGATGTCTGATGAAGTGATATTTTCTGTCAATGTGTCTGGATCTCCCATGATCTCTTGGTTCCTTGGCTAAGGCAACCGCACTATTGCTGTCACAGAAAATCTCCATTGGCTCCTTTATAGTTGGTACAACTCCAAGGTCTCCGATGAAGTTCTTTAGCCATATAGCCTCCTTTGCTGCCTCGCTTGCTGCTATATACTCTGATTCACAAGTGGAATCAGCCACTGTCTCCTGCTTGCAACTTTTCCAAGTAATTGCCCCTCCGTTTAGAGTAAAGACCCAGCCCGACTGAGAGCGGAAATTATCCCTGTCAGTATGAAAGCTAGCATCACTGTACCCTACAACTCTTAAGTCCTCACTGCCACCGAGGGTAAGGACCCAGTCCTTAGTCCTCCGTAGGTACTTGAGGATATTCTTTACCGCAGTCCAGTGTGCCTTGCCAGGGTTCCCCTGATACCTGCTAACCATGCTCAAAGCAAAGGCTACATCAAGTCGAGTACACGTCATAGCATACATGATCGATCCTACAGCTGAAGCATAAGGTATTCGACTCATTTCTGCTATCTCAGCCTCAGTACTAGGGCTTTGTGTCTTACTCAATCTGGCGTTACTCTGGATGGGTAACTCTCCTTTCTTGGAGTTATGCATGTTCAACCTTTTCAACACTTTGTCCACATAGGTGCTTTGACTAAGTCCAATTAGTCTTTTACTCCTGTTTCTCAAAATCTTTATCTCTAGGATATAGGCAGCTTCTCCAAGGTCCTTCATAGCGAAACACTTCCCAAGCCAGGACTTTACTTCCTGCAGGGTTGGGATGTCATTTCCTATGAGTAGTATGTCATCCACATACAGTACCAAAAAGCTGACTATACTCCCACTAGCCTTGATATAGACACAAGATTCATCTTCACTCCTTGAAAAGCCAAATTCTTTGACTTTCTCATCAAAGCAAAGATTCCATCTGCGAGGTGCCTGTTTTAATCCATAAATGGATTTCTCGAGCTTACACACTCTACTGGGGTACTCTGTACTGACAAAACCCTCTGGCTGAACCATGTAAACATCTTTAGCCAAGTTTCCATTAAGGAAAGCGGTTTTGACATCCATTTGCCATATTTCATAATCATAAAATGCAACAATGGCTAACAGAACCCTAATAGACTTAATCTTGGCCACTGGTGAAAAGGTCTCATCATAATCAACCCCCGGAGTTTGAGAATAACCCTTTGCAACCAGTCGTGCCTTATAAGTGTGTACATTACCATCCATGTCGGTCTTCTTCTTGAAGATCCATTTGCACCCAACTATCTTACGATCAGGTACATTGTCAACCAAGTTCCAAACTTGATTGTCATACATGGACTGTATCTCGCTATCCATAGCCTCTTTCCATTTAGCAGCCTCAGGGCCTGCCATGGCTTCCGTGTAGCTGTTAGGCTCATCCAGATTTACCAGTGTGTTATCACTGATAAGTGTCTCACCTTCTGCAGTAATATGAAAACCATAATAATGCTCAGGTGCATTCCTAACTCTGGTGGAATGCCTCAGAGGTATAGATTCTTCAGTGGGCTCAACAGGAGTTTCCTCCTCAGGTTGAGGGCTAGGGTTTGAGGTTCCTTCACCACTCGACTCTTGAATTTCCTCAAGGTCAATTTTTCCTCCCACTGTCTCCTTGTCTCATGAATTCTCTCTCTCGAAAGAATCCTCTTCTTGCTACAAAGACCACATTATCACTGGGTCTGTAGAAGATGTAACCAAAGGATTTATGTGGGTAGCCGATGAAAATACACCTTTCGTTTCGGGGTTCGAGCTTATCGTGAGTCTCGCGTCTCACGAAAGCCTCGCAACCCCAAATCTTGATGTGGTCTAGATTGGGAACTTTTCCAGTCCACACCTCGTGAGGTGTTTTGGCAACCTTCTTTGTAGGGACTAGATTAAGGATATGGGTGGCAGTCTCTAAGGCATACCCCCAAAATGAGATTGGTAGCGAAGCTCGACTCATCATGGAACGAACCATGTCCAACAAGGTCCGATTTCGCCTCTCAGCTACACCATTCAACTGTGGTGTCCTAGGAGGTGTCAATTGTGAGACAATCCCACATTCCTTAAGATAGTCAAGGAACTCAGTACTAAGATACTCACCACCACGATCGGATCGAAGCATCTTAATGTTCCTGCCCAACTGATTCTCCACTTCTTGCTTAAACTCTTTGAATTTCTCAAAGGTTTCTGACTTATGCTTGATTAGGTAGACATATCCATATCTACTAAAATCATCAGTAAAAGTCACATAGAACCGATTAGCATCTCTTGTGGCAGTTCTGAAGGGTCCACACACATCCGTGTGTATGAGGTCCAACAAACCTTCACCCCTAGCACAAGTGCCAGTAAAAGGTGACTTTATCATTTTACCAAGCAAACAAGATTCACAACTATCATCTGACTTTAGGTCAAATGACTCCAAGACTCCATCCTTTTGGAGTTGGCCTATGCGTTTCTTGCTTACATGTCCAAGACGACAATGCCATAAGGATGCTTTATCTAAGCTAGTGGAAGAGTTAATACACAATACATTATTTCCTAGATTATCTACAACAGATACAGTTTCATACACGCCATCACAAGGTAATGCTTTAAAATAAAGAACATTATTAAAGAAAGCATCAATACTACCATTATTATTATCAAAATAAAAGGTAAAACCTTGTTTATACAATGCATGAAAGGAAATAACATTTCTTGCCATTTCTGGCGAATAATAACATTTATTCAAATCTAATGTAAACCCACTATTTAGCACTAAGGAATAAACTCCTATCTTGGTGACAGGTGAAGCTTTCCCATTTCCCATGATCAAGTTTATCTTTCCCTGCTCCACATTCTCACTTCTTTTTAGTCCCTACAAATCACAACATATGTGAATACCACAACCTGTATCAAGGACCCAAGACTTAGAATGAGGTGAGTTATTAGACAATATAGTGTATATACCTGCATGGTTGGGTTTTACTTTCCCATCCTTCAAATCTTGCTGGTACTTTGGGCAGTTTCGCTTCCAGTGCGACTTTTCATGGCAATAGAAGCATTCAGCCTCATTAGGGTTAGCAGAAGGAGTGACAAAACCTTTCTTGGTTTTGCTTGAAGAGGAGCCTTCAAGGGTCTTCCCCTTGGTACCCTTAGAAGGGTTCTTTCTCTTCTTCCCTTTGCCATGCCCGATTGCCAAGACATTGGCCGCAGTTGGAGTAGGAGTAGGAGTAGTAACAACCGACTTACCCTTTATACCACTTTCGGCGGTCTTCAAGAGTCCTTGAAGTTTGCTGAGGGTGACTTCTTCCTTGTTCATGTGATATGTCATGCGGAATTGATCATAACACGATGGCAAGGAGTGCAAAATGATGTCTATTGCTAACTCCTCAGGGAAGTTCACATTCAGCTTCAGTAAACGGTCCACATACCTTTGCATTTTCTGCATGTGGCCTGTGATGGGTTCACCATCCTTCATTCGGGTTGTTATCATGGAGGAGATTATTTCATATCGCTCTTGACGAGCACTTTCATGGTAGCGGTCCATCAAGTCCTGGTGCATCTCAAAAGGATAATAGTCCTCATAGGACTTTTGGAGCTCGGCTGTCACGGTGGCCATCATGATGCATGCCACTTTTGTAGCATCTATTTCATGTACCTCATATTCAGCAAGCTCTTCAGGAGTAGCAGTTGGCTCGGGTACCTTCAGCTCCTTGTCGAGAACATATTCTTTGTTCTCATACCGAGTGACCATCCTGATGTTTATGATCCAATCTGTAAAGTTGGACCCATCAAAGATGACTCTCCCACAAAGATTCATGAGAGAGAATGAGCTAGTAGGGTTTGAGCCAGAAGCATTGTTATTGGAAGATATCTGAAAAGAAGAGGGAATAGATTAGATTAGATATAGAGATAGTCCTTAACAAAACACCCAAATGTAATATTAAGGCTAGGACTCAACACAATATTTTATAACTTAGAAGAGGGATGTCGTAATCTAAGCTATAAGATATTTGAAGGTAGGTGAATGACGATTCACCAATTTTCACCATGAAAAACGAAATATTTAATTAGGTTTTAATTGGTTTAGAAACTCCTAGATTCTTTGAGATTCATTGAACTTCCTTCAATGGCATGTTTCAATCTCGAGTGTGCCCTTCAAGTTTTGTGACTGGGATGCCGAGGATCATAAAACAAGGTGTGAAGTAACCATGCAAATTACTTGGTACCCTTAATGTATTACCCCTCAATCGATGTGCCGGTTAACCACACACGCTCCATCGATACTATGATAAACATTAAGTCACCCTTTACCTACCTTGTTAAGTTCAAGTTAGTGTGCCGGTTAACCACACACGCTCCACTAACGACTTAAACAAAGTGTAAAGTGTAATTTCATGGATTAGCACCTTATTCACATTTTCCTAAAATAACTAAGATTGTGAATTCAATAAAGTTTAGTTACTTTAGTATTATCATTATACTTTTAATGAGAATTTATAAGTCCTTGTCCTACCCGTTCGGCTAACGACCCTCCACCGATCAAGGAAGCGGTGGGTGAGAGTGGACACCCATTAAGTTGCTATTTTATAGGCAACAACCTTATACCCCCCTTATAGACCGGCTTCGTGAATGAGGCGTACTAGCGGTAAGACGACTTGGTCTTATACATATATAAATATAATTAAACTTATAATATTATAAAGTATAAGGGTTGAATTTTAACTTTTAAAATTCTAGGGGTTGGAACTAAAGTTTTTGATATGACTTTACATGTTCCAAAACTTGAGGGCAAGTTTTGTAAACTTTCAAAACTTTTCATTTCTCATAACTTATGAGTTAATGGTTATTAAAAATGAAGACTCTTCATTTTTTGTAACCTATGTGTTCTTTTAATGGTTATTTATAAATGTGACTTTTGGTTATCCATAACTTAAGAACTAGTTATGGACTCCATTAAAACACATAAAGATCAATAATTAATCTAATCAATTATTAGCACATAATTTCTATGATCTTCTAAACTCATATGTTTATGAATGTTCATATCAAAAATTTCAAGAATCGTAAGTACATATACAAAACTTGAAATTTTGATACGAGCTTTTGAACAAAACTTCGATTTTCAAGTTTTTTTTTTTTTTTTTTTGCATCAAGTATCAAATAAACAAACCTGGCTCTGATACCACTGATGGGTTTTGAGCATTCTAACACTCCTATGGTGTACATGCAACCCTAGAAACCTTGGATCTATGTTTGACTATGATACATGCAAATAATTATTTTTCCAAGGTTCTTATCCTATCTAGCATGGCATGGGGAACTTGAATCAAATAAAACTAGTAGAATTACTTACCTTGTAGTAGTAGTTGATTGCTTGGAGTTTGACAGCCTAGCACCAATAATGTGGATGCCTCAAATGGAAGTCACAAATCACCACAAACTTGGAAACTTGAGAGAATAGTCACAAACTTCTTGAAATCGGTCCTCTTAGTTTACACACATCAACTAGTGATTTCAAGAACCAAAGCCTCCTTTATATAGTGTGGTGGATTAGGGTTACATTCATGTAAACCCTAATACCCATGTCTTTTCATTTCCATGAGATCCATGGGTTAAAGCTCCATGGAGTATCCATGGACTTTCCATGCAAGCCTAGCCCATTCCAAATAAGCATTAGCCCACACTATATAAATACAAGAGCCCATATTTAATTAGTCATACTTTTGATCTCTAAATTAATTCTAGATTAATTATAGATCAATACTAATTAAATAATATGATTTTATATTAATATATTAGAACTTATAATATATTAATAAATCATAACTTATACTATTCTCAAAAGATTATCCATAAATTGTTCGGGTGAAGTGCAACCCAAATGGACCATGCCGGGTCGGGTCAAGTACATACCAAATATAGTTATGGACTTAGACACTATATCCAACAATTCTAACTCTTGGGTGCTTGATACAGGATATGGTATTCACATATGTTCTGATTTGTAGGGCCTAAGAAGAAGTGAGGATGTGGAGCATAGGAAGATAAACCTGATCATGGGGAATATGAAGGCTTCACCTGTTTCCAAGATTGGAGTTTATACCTTGTTGCTAAATAGTGGGTTAAAGTTAGATTTGAATAAATGTGTGAACTCGTCAGAAATGGCAAGAAATATTATTTCCTTTCATGCTTTCTACAAACAAGGGTTTACCTTTTCTTTTGATAATGAATGTGCTGGAATAAATGTTTTCTTTAATAATGTTCCTTATTTTAAAGCATTACCTTGTGATGGTGTGTATGAAGCTGTGTCGGTTGTAGATAATTTAGGAAATAATGTGTTGTGTATTGATTCTTCTACTAGCTTGGATAAAGCATCTTTGTGGCATTGTCGTCTTGGACATGTAAGCAAGAAACGCATAGGCCAACTCCAAAAGGATGGAGTCTTGGAGTCATTAGACCTTAAGTCGGATGATAGTTGTGAATCTTGTCTACTTGGAAAAAAGACAAAATCACCCTTCACTGGTACTTGTGCAAGAGGTGAGGGTTTGTTGGACCTTATACATACTGATGTATGTGGACCATTCAAAACCGCCACAAGGGATGCTAATCGCTATTATGTGACTTTTATTGATGATTTTAGTAGATATGGTTATGTCTACTTAATCAAACATAAGTCAGAGACTTTTGAAAGGTTTAAAGAGTTTAAGCAGGAAGTAGAAAATCAATTGGGTAGGAACATTAAGATGCTTGGGTAGGAACATTAAGATGCTTCGATCGGATCGAGGTGGTGAGTATCTTAGCACTGAGTTCCTCGACTATCTTAAGGAGTGTGGGATTGTCTCACAATTGACACCTCCCAGGACACCACAGCTGAATGGTGTGGCTGAGAGGCGTAATCGAACTTTGTTGGACATGGTTCGCTCTATGATGAGTCGAGCTTCGGTACCAATCTCTTTTTGGGGGTATGCCTTAGAGACTGCCGTCCACATCCTTAATCTAGTCCCTACGAAGAAGGTTGCCAAAACACCTCATGAGATGTGGACTGGGAAAGTTCCCAATTTGGACCACATCAAGATTTGGGGTTGCGAGGCTTTCATGAGGCGCGAGACTCATGATAAGCTCGAACCCCGAAGTGAAAGGTGTATTTTCATCGGCTACCCACATAAATCCTTTGGTTACCTCTTCTACAGACCCAGTGAGAATGTGGTCTTTGTGGCAAGGAGAGGGGTCTTTCGAGAGAGAGAGAGAATTTATAAGCCAAGGAGACAGTGGGAGGCAAATTGACCTTGAAGAAATTCAAGAGTCAATTGGTGAAGGAACCTCAGACACTAGCATCAACCTGGGGAGGAAACTCCTGTTGATCCGACTGACGAGTATGTACCTCCGAGGCGTTCCACAAGTGTTAGGAACACACCTGAGTTTTATTATGGATCTCATATTACTACGGAAGGTGATACATTTATCAGTGATAGTACACTGGTAAATCTGGATGAACCTAATAGTGTTAAGGAAGCCATGGCAGGCCCGGAGTCTGCTAAATGGAAGGAGGCTATGGACAGCGAGATACAGTCCATGTATGACAATCAAGTTTGGAACTTGGTTGACAATGTACCAGGCCGTAAGACAGTCGGGTGCAAATGGATCTTCAAGAAGAAGACCGACATGGATGGGAAGGTGCACACTTATAAAGCGCGACTGGTCGCGAAGGGTTTTACTCAGACTCGGGGTATTGATTATGATGAAACTTTTTCACCAGTAGCGAAGATTAAGTCTATTAGAGTTATGCTAGCCATTGCTGCATTTCATGATTATGAAATATGGCAAATGGATGTCAAAACCGCTTTCCTTGATGGAAAGTTGGCTGAGGATGTTTACATGAATCAACCATAGGGTTTTGTCAGTGCAGAGTACCCTAATAGAGTGTGCAAGCTTGAGAAATCCATTTATGGATTGAAACAAGCATCTCGAAGCTGGAATCTTTGTTTCGATGAAAAGGACAAAGAGTTTGGCTTCTCGAGATGTGAAGATGATTCATGCGTGTATTTCAGAGCTAGTGGGAGTATAGTTAGCTTTTTGGTATTGTATGTAGATGACATACTACTCATAGGAAATGACATCCCAACCTTACATGATGTTAAGTCCTGGCTTGGGAAGTGCTTTGTTATGAAGGACCTTGGGGAAGCTGCCTATATCCTAGGGATAAGGATATTAAGAGAAAGGAGTAAAAGACTAATTGGACTTAGTCAGAGTACTTACTTGGATAAGGTGTTGAAAAGGTTCAACATGCAGAATTCCAAGAAAGGAGATTTACCCATCCAAAGCAATGCCAAGCTGAGTAAGACTCAGAGTCCGAGTATAGAGACTTAGATAGCTGAGATGAGTCAACTACCATATGCTTCCACTATTGGCTCGATCATGTATGCTATGACTTGTACCAGCCCTGATGTGGCCTTTGCTTTGAGCATGGTCAGCAGATATCAAGGGAACCCTGGCAAGGCTCACTGGACTGCGGTAAAGAATATTCTCAAGTACCTACGGAGGACTAAGGATTGGATCCTTATCCTCGGTGGGAGTGATGATTTGACGGTAGTAGGGTATAGTGATGCTAGTTTTCAGACTGATAGGGATAACTTCCGCTCTTAGTCGGGATGGGTCTTTACCCGAAATGGAGGGGCAATCACTTGGAAGAGTTCCAAGCAGGAGACGGTAGCTGATTCGACTTGTGAATCAGAGTATATAGCAGCGAGTGAAGCGGAAAAGGAGGCGATATGGCTGAAGAACTTCATCGGAGACCTTGGAGTTGTACTAGCTATTAAGGAGCCTATGGAGATTTTCTGTGACAGCAATAGTGTGGTTGCCTTAGCCAAGGAACCAAGAGATCATGGCAGATCCCGACACATTGACAGAAAATATCACTTCATAAGACACAAGATAGAAGAAGGACTCCTCGTGGCAAAGAGGGTATCGTCGGATGAGAACCCCGCAGACCCCCTTACGAAGGGATTGACGAGGGTTAGGCATTTGCAGCATGCGAGGTGCATCGGCCTGAGGGACGATATTAGTTTTATGGATTAGATAGTCATTACTGAAACTTGTAAAATATAATCGATGTTTGATGATGAATAAAAGTTGTGATTTATTTATGAGTAAGGTGTTGCTATCATTGTCAATTATTTACTATTGTTTCAGCTTTGCATGTTTTGACTTCTAGAATAATAAATTTATTCAAATTCTCCATAGTCGGTCATATGTCGGAAGTAGGTATGAATCAAGACAATCATGAATTGGGTTTGTAGATGACTAAAAGTGTTTAGGCATAGCAATGGTTGCTACAACATTCATGAGTGCTCATAAGTTATGAGTATTGGAATAAACCCACACTCACTTGTATCACTTCATGGAATTTATCTCGAGTGATCGTGAGACGGTAATATCATATAAGTCTTCAAACCTAGAGATATGAGTTGTTGCCAATGAGTTGGTTATGCATTGATTGCACAAAAACGCATCAGTAACTTGATGTTATAAAACGTGCCTTTGTGTACAATTCAACAAGTAGTAGAACAAGCATATGAGTCGAAGTTTATCTGTTCCTTCTTGGATTAGAAGCGATATCTGGGCCCCTCGATGATTTTGTTTTGACCTATGTATCGAGCCCGGTCAGAACTAAATTGATGTGTTCGATTAAGTTCTTTGTCAAACAAATCGGAAATCAGGAAACAAACTGCTGGACAATAAGTAAGACATTGTTCCATGTATTTGTCCGGCTGATATCATGAGAGCAGAGGATTATATGATCACTTATCTAAAATGGCACTTCATAGTTCAACAGAGTTTTTGAGAGCTACGATTGTCGGTTGGTTCCTGAAGCTATATAGGCAAATACAGTTATCAGACTTATCCAAGTGGGAGACTGTTGGATAAGGTGTCTAAGTCCATAACTTATTTGGTATATACTTGACCCGACCCGGCATGGTCCATTTGGGTTGCACTTCACCCAAACTATTTATATGGATAATATTATGAGAATAGTATGTTTATGACTTATTAATATATTATAAGTTATAATATATTAATATGAAATCATATTATTTAATTAGTATTGATCTTAAATTAATTATGAATTAATTTAGTGATCAAAAAGGTGACTAGATAAATATGGGCTATTATATTTATATAGTGTGGGCTAGTACTCATTAGGAAATGGGCTAAGCTTGAATGGAAGTCCATGGATGATCCATGGAGCTTTTAACCCATGGATCCTTGGAAAAGGAAAAGACATGGGTTATTAGGGTTTACATGGTTCATAACCCTAATCATCTACACTATATAAAGAGGCTTGTGATGCTTGAAATGACACTATGTGTGTGTGCATAAGAGTGGCCGATTTTTAGAGCAAACATACTCTCTCATAAAGTTTTCCAAGTTTGTGGTGTTTTGTGATTTCCATTTGAGGCATTCACATTATTGGTGCTAGGCTCTCAAACTCCTAAGGAATCAACTCTCTACTAAAGGTATGTAATTCTTCTAGTATCTTTTATGTTTAAAAGTAGCCCATGCCATGCTAGATAGGTTATGAACCTTGGAAAATTATTTTGCATGTATTTTAGTCAAACATAGATCCAAGGTTACTAGGGTTGCGTGAACACCTTAGGAGTGTTAGAATGCTCAAAACCCAACAAATACCTACTTCCAAAGTATGATCGACTGTGGATAGTTCGAATAATTTTATTATGTTGGAAGTCAAAACATGCAAAACGAAACAATAATAAACAACTGACACAAGATAGTAACTTTACTCATAAATAAAACTCCTTTTATTTAATGATCAAATGTCAATTACATTTTAGCTATTACAAATTTCTGAACAACTATCTAATCATTACAACTAATATCGTCCTTCAGCCTAATGCTCCTCGCATTCTGCAAGTGCTTAACCCTACTCAGTCCCTTCGTAAGGGGATCTGTTCGGTTCTCCTCTGCCGATACCCTCTTTGCTATGAGGAGTCCTTCTTCTATCTGATGTCTTATGAAGTGATATTTTCTGTCGATGTGTCTGGATCAGCCATGATCCTCGGTTCCTTGGCTAAGGTGACCGTACTATCGTTGTCATAGAAAATCTCCATAGGCTCCTTTATAGCTGGTACAACTCCAAGGTCTCCGATGAAGTTCTTCAGCCATATCACCTCCTTTAACGCTTCGCTTGCTGCTATGTACTCTGATTTGCATGTTGAATCAACTATAGTCTCCTGTTTGGAACTTTTCCAAGTTATTGCTCCTCCATTCAGAATAAATACCCAGCCCGACTGAGAGCGGAAATTATCTATGTCGGTCTGAAAGCAGGCGTCACTATACCCTGTCACTCTTAAGTCATCACTCCCACCGAGGGTAAGGACCCAATCCTTAGTCCTCTGCAGCTACTTAAGAATTCTTTTTGCCGCAATCGAATGAGCTTTATCAGGATTCCGTTGATATCTGTTGACCATGCTCAAAGCAAAGGCCACATCAGGGCGAGTACAAGTCGTAGCATACATGATCGAGCCAACTACGGAAGCATATGGTACTCGACTCATCTCAGCCATCTCAGCCTTTGTACTCGGACTCTGAGTCTTACTCAATGTAGTATTACTTTGGATAGGTAATTCACCTTTCTTGGAATTCTCCATGTTGAAACACTTCAACACCTTGTCCAAGTAGGTACTTTGACTAAGTCCTATTAGTCTTTTACTCCTGTTTCTCAAAATCGTTATCCTTAGAATATAAGAAGCTTCCCCAAGGTCCTTCATAGAGAAACACTTCCCAAGCCAGGACTTAACCTCCTGCAAGATTGGGATGTCATTTCCTATAAGAAGTATGTCATCCACATACAACACCAGAAAGCTAACTATGCTCCCACTAGCTTTGACATATACACAGGACTCATCCTTGTTTCTCGAAAATCCAAACTGTTTGACTTTCTCATCGAAACAAAGATTCCATCTGCGAGATGCTTGTTTTAATCCATAAACGGATTTCTCAAGCTTACACACTCTATTAGGGTTCTTAGCACTGGAAAACCCCTCTGGATGACTCATGTAAACATCTTCAGCCAACTTCCCATTAATGAAAGCGGTTTTGACAACCATTTGCCATATTTCATGATCATGAAATATAGCTATGGCTAGCATAACCCTTATAGATTTAATATTCGCTACTGGTGAGAAGGTCTCGTCATAGTCAACTCTAGGAGTTTCAGTAAAGCCCTTCACAACCAATCGCTACTTATATGTGTGTACTTTCCCATCTATGTCGGTATTCTTCTTGAAGATCCATTTGCACCCAACTGTCTTACGACCTGGTACATTGTCAACCAAGTTCCAAACTTGATTGTCATACATGGACTGAATCTCGCTGTCCATCGCCTCTTTCCATTTAGCAGACTCGGGGGTTGCCATGGCTTCCGTGTAGTTGTTAGGTTCATCCAAATTTATCAGTGTGCTATCACTGTGTGACATCCCCTAATTTCTCGGCCAGAAAAGACCGATTTAATTTATGCTTTTTAAAATAAAATCAGAGAATCTTTTTAAAAGATGTTGCGGAATTGGTCCCCAAAAACAAAACATGATAAAAGTTTGTCAAAACCTTTCTTTAAGAAATATATAATTTCCATTTATATCAAAACCTCGGGATGTCATGTTCCGATACAGATCAAAAGCATAAACAAGACATTATAAGCCTTACAACAGTTATTCATAACTACTGGCCTATAATCCATAAATCACTCATCATCATCATCCGACTATGCTCAGGGTCCACTACCTGTAATATAAAAAAACTGAGTGGGTCAGGCTTGGAAGCCTGGTGAGCATATAGGGTTTTCAACCCACAATAAATAAATTTATTGTACTTAAACATCAATCAATCAACCAAATTACCCCAACCCCATTATCTTATTAATTTCTTAAGGGTTTACCCTAAGATTCAACTATCACTCTTTCCTAAGGATTCATCCTAAGGAATAGGCACAAGGTCACACCATCACCAGGGTTTATACAACAGGGGCTAAATTCATAGCTCTTATTTATTGACAGTATTATTGACAGTATTCACCCCTGTCATACATGTCAATGGGTTTTTAGAGTACTCCAAATGAACATATAGTTCATTACACCTACAGGTTGCGGGCCTGCTAGTGTTCCACAGACCATCTAGAAAAGTCCATGGTTGTCATCCCTACTCTGCTGAATGACGGGGGCCAACATTTTGGCTAAGTGATTCTCTCAAATTTCACCACTCACCCTCAACTCATGATCAATATTACTGATCATCTCCTTTATCCAACTCACCTTTCATCACACACCCATTATTTCATCTACCCATGTTTTACCCAACATTTTTGTAGATTAAATTACATATACAGTTTAAATTATTTAAAAACATGTATAAATCACACCTTCAACATCCAACTCAAATAAACAAACAATAAATATTCACACAGCACGTATTTTATTTAAAATACTTCATATCTATGTCTAAGGTGAAAGTAACTACACACTCACCTGATTTAATGAAAATCGGGCAGCAATTCCTTTCCTAAAACGATCGTTTCTAATAAAACCGGGAGTTTTATTGAGAAACCGGGCTCTGCGAAGGGTCGGGCTTCGAAACCGAAAAGATAAATTTTTCGGGCTTCTCGGGCACTTCGTGGCATATTCCGGGGGTTATAATTGATACCGGGGCTTCGAGGGAAGTTGAAATGAAAGAAATATTGAAAAAAGGGCTAAAAATGACAAGTTTTCAAAGTTTACCCAGGAGGTCTCGCACCCTCCTATTTATAGGGTCGAGCCTCCTGATCCAACGGCTGAGAAGAAGCCACGCATCGCAGATCCGAGGGCTCGCAGGGAAGGCTCGCACGTGGGCTCACACATGGCTGCGCATGCAAGGGCCTCGCTGGAGGCTTCTGATTGGACCGCTTCGGACAGCTGGTGCGACACGCGTCAGGGCGAGGTAAGGCGGCTTCGGATGGAGGAGTCACATGGCACGCGTCGGACTCTCGGCTGCACACGCGTCACTCCTCGGATGCTTGCACGACTTCGGTGACTCATCAGAATTTCGGACACGTGGCACATGCGAGGCGAGGACACGTGGCCGAAGTCCACCTATGCGAAATTCCTCGGTTTTGGGGATTTTTCTCGTTTTTCGTGCCAAAACTTCTAAAATCTATAACTTTCGCATACGAGCTCCGTTTTTGACGTTCTTTATATGCACGCGTAGGTAAAATTACGCTCTACAACTTTCGTTTAGACTTCGTCGACTAATTTTGAATTTAATTTTTATATTATTATTTTTAACAGACCGGGACAGGAAATCCGTTAAAAATTCATAACTTCTTCATCCGACATCCGTTTTCGTCAGGCTTTTTACCGATGTGCTACTAATGACGAGACCTTCGATTCTCATTTAGGTTGTGTCGGCTAAAAATCGCTCGATCTAAAATTCGAGTGTTTAGCTGTCTACTGCTAAGCTGAAACTTCGAAAAATCATAACTTCCTTATACGAAGTCAGATTTGGGCGTTATTTTTATCGAACTTCTCGGTTTAACGAATACTACGAGTTTCATTTAGATTACTAAGGCCAAAAAGTAGTTTATCAAAAACTCACTTTTTACGACATTCGGCACCGTGCCGGTTTATCGCGAAACTTCGACAGGTCATAACTTCTTCGTTATAACTCGGATTTCGGCATTCTTTATATATCCATAATCCTTGTCATGCCCACTACAAGTTTCTTAATAGATATCGGCTTTATCTAAAATTTAATTTTTGACGCTCATTTTTATTCTTAATTAATTAAACCCTAATAAGTAAGCATAAAACATATAATTCACATAATATTGACATAATTCCTTTTCATTTCTTATAAATGAGTTACAAAGGTTAACCTAGACCATTATGTCAATATTATTGCCTAGCCTAGAAACACGTGTGTTACAACTCTCTCCCCCTTAGGATGATTCCGTCCCCGGAATCACACAACGACAAACAACTACGGGTAGCGACTCACCATGTCACTCTCCGTTTCCCAGGTGGGATTTGGCCCATTTATATGTTTCCAATGCACAAGCACTAAATCGACTATCTTACGTTACAACTTATTAGTCTTACGGTCAACGATTGCCTCAGGTTCTCCAATTAACCTCTTGCTCTCATCCAACCTTAATTCAGAAATGGGAATTATGTCGGGCACACCTCCCGTGAACTTCCTCAAATAACACACATGAAATGTGTTATGAATACCTTCCGGTTCTTCCGGTAATTCTAGCTTGTAAGCTTGATTCCCGATCCTGCGAAGAACTTTAAATGGTCCAATAAACCTTGGACTGAACTTTCCCCTTCTACCAAACCTTATAAGTCCCTTCCACGACTAGACTTTAAGTAAAACCGAATCTCCAACTTCGAATGATATCGATTGTCTTTTCTTGTCAGCATAGCTCTTTTGAGCAGCTAACATCCTTTCCCTAATCACTTTCAACTTTCCAACAGTCTGATGGACTATTTCAAGTCCCATAAGCTGCTTTTCCCCAGCTTCCAGTCACCATGACGGCATTCAACACTTTTCCCCATACAAAGCGTGATAAGGTGCCATCTTGATGCTTGAGTGGAAACTATTACCCTAGAAAAATTCTACTAAAGGTAAATGTTCATCCCAGTTACCTTGGAATTCCAGGGTACATGTTCTCAGCATATCCTTCAACGTTTGAATCGTTTATTCGCTCTGACCATCGGTTTGCGGATGGTAAGCCGTATTCAAACACAACTTGGTACCCAATTCCTCTTACATACTCCTCCAACACCTTGAGGTAAAACGGCTGTTACGATCGGATACAATCGTTAACGGAACACCGTGAAACCTCACAATTTCTTTCACATAAGAATTCGCAAGTTTATCCATAGACCATTTCTCGTTGGCTGCTATGAAATGCGCACTCTTAGTGAAGTGATCAACAACCACCTAAATCATGTCGTGACCGTTCCTTGTTCTGGGCAGTTTAGTCACAAAATCCATGGAAATGTCCTCCCATTTACCCATGGGTACAGGTAAAGGTTCTAAACTCCCATACGGTTTCTGATGTTGTGCCTTAACCCTAGCACAAGTTACACACTCGACCACATACTTAGCAACATCGAGCTTCATCGTCGGCCACTAGTAATAGGGTTTTAGATCCCTATACATTTTCGTACTGCCGGGATGAATCGAGTACATGGTTTTGTGAGCTTCTTCCATCAGAAGACCTCTTACTCCTCCCGCCTTAGGTACCCAAATCCTATCTTTGAATACCTTCAGTCCTTGACCGTTTGTATCAAACACCAACGTTTTGCCCAAACGTTCCTCCTTTCGGTCATTTCTCTCTAAAGCTTCCTCTTGAGCTTTCTTTATACTTTCCACAACTGTCGAGACAACTTCAATTCTCAACGCTCTTGGCCTTTTCTTTTCAAGATTTACCTTCCGACTGAGAGCATTAGCAACAACATTTGCTTTACCAGGGTGGTAAAGTATCTCACAGTCGCAGTCCTTGAGTAACTCTAGCCAGCGCCGTTGCCTCATGTTCAATTCCTTCTCCATACCTTTAAGGCGAATACTACCGCTGCCAACTCCAGACCATGAGTGGGGTAGTTCTTTTCATGCTCTTTCAATTGCCTCGATGCATACGCTATCACTTTATCCCTTTGGGTCAGAACACAACCTAACCCAACTCCAGAGGCATTACTATAAAATGTGAAGTCATCAACACCTTCAGGTAACGAAAGAATCGGTGCTTCACACAACTTCTTCTTTAACTTCTCAAAGCTTCCTATGCTTCTTATTCCAAGTATAGACAGCTCCTTTGTGGGTCAAAGCTGTCAATGGAGTCGCGATCGAAGAAAAGCTTTGGATAAATCAGCGATAATATCCAGCTAATCCTAAAAAGCTTCAGATCTCCATAGGAATTTCAATCGTAACCTTCGAGTTACAAAATAAATCCTTATTGAGGACTCCTTCTTCTTCTTAGAATAAGTATTTTCCTTCGTTTATTGTAACAGACCGATGGGTCATGTTCTAATGATCTCTCATTGTATATTGCACTACTTAGACTCAGATCTCCTAGGGACAAATTTCGGAGCAAACTATACATTCCTTCATGTTCTAATGTGATACAATCACAGTTCAACATGTATCATTTCTAACTACCAACTTCTTTAACAATGAGTGCGATACTTCTATTGATCGCTTTGATCATTTCTCACTTCAATCTTCTGGCTTAAGTCAACTACTACATCAAACTTGGTTCTCTGAACCACATAACTGTTGGATATAGTGTCTAAGTCCATAACTTTATTTGGTATGTACTTGACCCGACCCGGCATGGTCCATTTGGGTTGCATGGCATTGCAATACTTGGATAGACTAAATGAGAGAATAAGGCACTTATGATTATTAATATATTATAAGTTCTAATATATTAATAATAGTATTATTTAATTAGTATTGATCAAGTATTAATCTAGTATTAATTTGGTGATCAAAGTGAGACTAATTAAATATATAGGGTTGATTATGACAATCATCAATTCTTTTATGGTGGATTAATGATCCATGGTTTATGGGTTTGGTTATAACCATATGGAGCTCCATGGATAGTCCATGGGAGTTACAAACCCATGGGTCATGAGAAATCAAGAGTCATGACAATTAAGGGCATTCATGTGTAAACCCTAATTGTGACAACACTATAAAAGGAACCCTATGGCTAGCAAAATGGTGACCTAGTGTTACTAGAGAGGACATAACCGATTTTGAGGCTAAGTGACATTCTCTCAAGTTATTCCAAGTCTTGTGGTGTTGTGTGAAGCATTTGAGGCACAACATTTGGGGTGCTAGGCTCACAAAGTCTTGAAGGAATCCAAGCAACAACAAGGTATGTATTTCTACTAGTTTTTATGTTTTATGTAATCCCCATGCCATGCTAGTTAGGAAATAACCTTGCAAAAGAAATTTGCATGTATATAGAGAAAACATAGATTCAAGGTTATTAGGGTTGCATGTACACTTAGGAAATGTTAGAATGCTTCAAAACCCATTAGTGGTATCAGAGCCTAGGATTGTTTTCTGTATACTTGATGCAAAACTGCTTAAAAATCGAAAATTCTGCATTCTGACGACTGGACTCGCTGAGTCCATGGGGAGGACTCGCCGGGTCCATGAACAAATTCATTCTACTCGCCGAGTAGAATAATGCACTCGGCGAGTAGGAGCGTGTTGGCAGTTTTTTCGAGTTTTGTTGCTGGAAATGGATTAAGATCATTATCCCAATCTGTTTTGGACTTGTAAAATCTGTTTTTCAAAATGATAATGATTATGTTAACCCATTTTACATGGCTTTTATCAATTTTCAAGTATTGTATATAGTTATATGATTTCTTGAAATTGCTTGACATGAATTTGTGTTCTTATGAGTTTTTAGAAGATCATAGGAATTATATGTAACCTCCATGTATATTTAATTCATGATCTTAATGGAAATGATGGTGTCCATAACTTGTCCTCAAGTTATGGATAACCAAGAGTCACTTCTTTTAATTATGATTAAAGAACTAAAGAGGTTTCATAAAATGAAGAGTCTTCATTTTTATGAATCATTAAAACTCATAAGTTACAAATTGAAGAGACTTGGAATAGTTTCAAATCTTGCCCTCAAGTTTTGGAATTTGAAAAGTCTTACACTTTAATACTTTAATTCCAAATTAAACCTTAGATTTTTAAAAAGTTTAAAAATCAACACTTATACTATTATTATAATTTTATTATATAGATATGTATAAGAATATGTCATTCTTACCGTTAGTAGGCCTCATTCACGAAGCCGGTCTATAAGGGGGGTATAAGGTTGTTGCCTATAAAATGGTGACTTAATGGGTGTCCACTCTCGCCCACCGCTTCCTTGATCGGTGGAGGGTCGTTAGCCGAACGGGTAGGATACGACTTTAAACACTCGTTAAAAGTATAATGAATTATAAAGTAACTATACATTATAAATTCCCAATCTTAGTTACTTTAGAAAAATGTGAAATTGGTGCTAGCCCATAAAATTACACTTTGTACCTTACCAAGTCGTTAGTGGAGCGTGTGTGGTTAACCGGCACACTAACATGGACTAGTAAGAGTGGCAATGGGTAACTTGACCTTATTATAGATCGGTGGAGCGTGTGTGGTTAACCGGCACATCGATTAGGTAATATTGTTGAGGGTACCAAGTCAATTTGTATGGTTATTCACACCTTGTTTGTGATCCTCGGCATCCCAGTCACAAACTTGAGAGGGCACAATCGAGATTCAAACATGCCATTGAAAAGTTCAATGTATCTCAAAAGATCTAGGAGTTTCAAAACCAATAAAACCTAATAATAAAATATTTCGTTCTTATGGTGGAAATTGGTAAATCGTCATTTACCTACCTTCAAATATTTTATAGTATGGATTACGGCATCCCTCTTCCAACTATAAATAGTTTGTTGGGTCCTAGCCTTAATATTTCATTTGGGTGAATTATTAAGGATTCCTAATCTAATGAAACTTGTCTTTCTTTCCTTTCAGATGTCTTCCAACAATGCTTCTGGCTCAAACCCAATAGGCTCTTTTTCCCTTATGAACTTGTGTGGTAAGGTCATCTTTGATGGATCCAATTTCAATGAGTGGATCAGAAACATCAGAATGATTACCTGCTCTGAGGACAAAGAATATGTCCTCGATAGGGAGCTTAAGGTTGTGAGTGAAGCCACTGCTACTCCTGAAGAGTTTGCGGAGTTTGTTGCACATGAAAAAGATGCTACTAAAGTAGCATGCATCATGATGGCCACCATGACTCCTGAACTTCAAAAATCCTATGAAGATTTCTACCCCTATGAGATGCACCTGGATCTGATGGAAAGGTACCATCAGAGCGCGTGTCAGGAGAGGTATGAAATCATCTCCTCCATGATAACCGCAAGGATGAAGGATGGTGAACCCATCACCGGTCACTTGCAGAAGATGCAAAGGTTCGTTGACCGGTTGCTGAAGCTAAATGTTGACTTTCCTGAGGAAATGGCGATTGACATCATTCTCCATTCCTTACCTCCAAGTTATGATCAGTTTCGTATGACTTATCATATGAACAAGGAGGAAGTCACACTTAGCAAACTTCAAGGACTCTTAAGGACAGCTGAAAATGGCCTTAAGGGTAAAGCGGTTGCTACTTCTACTCCTTCAACAGCCCCTGTTCTGGCTATTGGGCAGGGAAAAGGTAAGAAGAGGAAAAGCCCTTCGAAGGGTACCAAGGGTAAGACTCTTGATGGTTCCTCTTCAAGTGGGACAAAGAAAGGTCCCATTACTCCTTCTTCAAACCCAAAGGAAGCACAGTGCTTCTATTGCCAGGATAAGGGACACTTCAAGCGAAGCTGCCCCAAATATCTGCAAGATCTAAAGGATGGGAAGGTTAAACCCACCCATGCAGGTATTTACACAATATTGTCTAACAACTCATCTAATGCTAATTCTTGGGTGCTTGATACAGGGTGTGGTATTCACATTTGTACTGATTTGCGGGCACTAAGAAGAAGTGAGCAAGTGGAGCACGGGAAGATAAACTTAGTCATGGGCAACAGGAAAGCATCACCTGTTACCAAGATAGGAGTTTATTCTTTATTGCTTAATAATGGGTTAATGTTAGATTTGAATAAGTGTTGTTACTCGCCCGAAATGGCGAGAAATATTATTTCTTTTCATGGCTTGTACAAACAAGGTTTTTCATTTTCATTTGATAATAAAAATGGTGCTATTAATGTTTATTACAATGATGTACTTTACTTTAAAGCATTACCTTGTGATGGTGTATATGAAGCCGTGAATGTTGTAGACAATCTAGGAAATAATGTGTTGTATATTGATTCTTCAGATAGCTTGGATAAAGCATCCTTGTGGCATTGTCGTCTTGGACATGTTAACAAGAAGCGCATAGGCCAACTCCAAAAGGCTGGAGTCTTGGAATCATTTGACCTCAAGTCAGATGATAGTTGCGAGTCTTGTTTACTTGGAAAAATGACAAAGTCACCCTTCACAGGTACTTGTGATAGGGGTGAAGGTTTGTTGGACCTTGTACACACGGATGTGTGTGGGCCCTTCAGAGTTGCTACAAGGGATGCTAATCGCTATTATGTGACTTTTACTGATGATTACAGTAGATATGGATATATTTACTTAATCAAGCATAAGTCAGAAACCTTTGAAAAGTTCAAAGAGTTTAAGCAGGAAGTGGAGAATCAATTGGGCAGGAACATCAAGATGCTCCGATCCGATCGGGGAGGAGAGTATCTTAGCATTGAGTTCCTTGACTATCTTAAGGAATGTGGGATTGTCTCACAATTGACACCTCCCAGAACACCACAGTTGAATGGTGTAGCTGAGAGGCGCAATCGAACCTTGCTGGATATGGTTTGTTCCATGATGAGTCGAGCTTCGTTACCAATCTCTTTCTGGGGGTATGCCTTAGAGACTGCCGCCCATATCCTTAATCTAGTCCCTACTAAAAAGGTTGCCAAAACACCTCACGAGATGTGGACTGGGAAAGTTCCCAATTTGGACCACATCAAGATTTGGGGTTGTGAAGCTTTTGTGAGGCGTGAGACTCATGATAAGCTTGAACCTCGAAGTGAGAGGTGTATTTTCATCGGCTACCCACAGAGATCCTTTGGTTACCTCTTCTACAGACCCAGTGATAATGTGGTCTTTGTAGCAAGAAGAGGAGTCTTTCGTGAGAGAGAATTCATAAGCCAAGGGGACAATGGGAGGCAAATTGACCTTGAAGAGCTTCAAGAGTCAAGCGGTGAAGGAACCTCAAATGCTATCGACCAACCTGAGGAGGAAACTCCTGTTGATCCGATAGGTGAGTCTGTACCTCCAAGACGTTCCACTAGGGTGAGGAACACACCTGATTTTTATTATGGTTATCACATCACCACTGAAGGTGATACATTTATTAGTGATAGTACACTAATAGATTTGGATGAACCTAATAATTACAGGGAAGCAATGGCAGGCCCTGAGTCTGCTAAATGGAAGGAGGCTATGGACAGCGAGATTCAGTTCATGTATGACAATCAAGTTTGGAACTTGGTTGACAATGTAACAGGTCGTAAGACAGTTGGGTGCAAGTGGATCTTCAAGAAGAAGACTGACATGGATGGGAAGATACATACTTACAAAGCGCGACTGGTTGCGAAGGGCTTTACTCAAACTCCGGGAGTTGACTATGATGAGACCTTCTCACCAGTAGCTAAGATTAAGTCTATTAGAGTATTGTTAGCCATAGCTGCATTTCATGATTATGAAATATGGCAAATGGATGTCAAAACCGCTTTCCTTAATGGAAAGTTGGCTGAGGATGTTTACATGGCTCAACCAGAGGGTTTTGTCGATACAAGATACCCTAATAGAGTGTGTAAGCTTGATAAATCCATTTATGGATTGAAACAAGCATCTCGCAGATGGAATCTTTGCTTTGATGAGAAAGTCAAAGAGTTTGGCTTTTCTAGGAGTGAGGATGAGTCTTGTGTGTATGTCAGGGCTAGTGGGAGCATAGTTAGCTTCTTGGTGTTGTATGTGGATGACATACTTCTCATAGGAAACGACATCCCAACCTTGCAGGAGGTTAAGTCCTGGCTTGGGAAGTGTTTCGCTATGAAGGACCTTGGGGAAGCTGCCTATATCCTAGGGATAAGGATATTGAGAGATAGGAGTAAGAGACTAATTGGACTTAGTCAAAGTACTTATGTGGATAAGGTACTGAAGAGGTTCAGTATGCAAGATTCCAAGAAAGGAGAATTACCAATCCAGAGTAATGCCAAGTTGAGTAAAACTCAGAGTCCGAGTACAGACGCTGAGATAGCTGAGATGAGTCAAATACCATATGCTTCCGCTGTGGGCTCGATCATGTATGCTATGACTTGTACTCGCCCTGATGTGGCCTTTGCTTTGAGCATGGTCAGTAGATATCAAGGGAACCCTGGCAAGGCACACTGGACAGCGGTAAAGAACATTCTCAAGTATCTGCGGAGGACTAAGGATTGGGTCCTTACCCTCGGAGGCAGTGATGACTTGAGAGTGGAAGGATATAGCGATGCTAGCTTCCAGACTGATAGGGATAATTTCCGCTCTCGGTCAGGCTGGGTCTTTATCCTAAATGGAGGGGCAATTACTTGGAAAAGTTCCAAGCAGGAGACAGTAGCTGATTCTACTTGTGAATCAGAGTACATAGCAGCAAGTGAAGCAGCTAAGGAGGCGATATGGCTAAAGAACTTCATCGGAGACCTTGGAGTTGTACCAGCTATAAAGGAGCCAATGGAAATTTTCTGTGACAATGAAAGTGTGGTTGCTTTGGCTAAGGAACCGAGAGATCACGGGAGATCTAGGCACATTGACAGAAAATACCATTTCATCAGACATCGAATAGAAGAAGGACTCCTCGTGGCTAAGAGGGTATCATCAGATGAGAACCCGGCAGATCCCCTCACGAAAGGACTGAGCAGGGTTAAGCATTTACAGCATGCGATGCGCATTGGGCTGAAGGATGATATTAGTTTCAATAATTAGATTCCTGAAACTTGTAAAATGTAATTGACATTTGATGATAAATAAAAGTTGTTATTTATTTATGAGTAAGGTGTTACTATCTTGTGTTGATTGTTTATTATGTTTCAATTTTGCATGTTTTTACTTCCAGAATAATTATGTTATTATTCAAACCATCCACAGTCAGTCAAACTTTGGAAGTAAGTATTGATTTAAGACTGTCATGAATTTGGCTTGTATGATTTGTCTAAAAGTGCTTTGGACAATGCAATGGTTGCTACAACATTCATGAGTACTCATAAGGGCTGAGTATTGGATCCAACCCACGCTCACTTGCATCACTTCATGGAATTTATCTCGAGTGATCGTGAGACGGTAATATCATATAAATCTTCAAACCTAGATATATGAGTTGTTGACTATGAGTTGGTTATTCATTGATTGCACGAAAACGCATTGGTAACTCGATGTCATAAAACGTGCCTTTATGAATAATTCAACAAGTAGTTAGTACAAGCATATCAGTTGAAGTTTATCTATTCCTTCTAGAAATAGAAGCGATATATGGGCCCCTCGATGATTTGGTTTTGACCTATGTACCGGGCCCGGTCAGAACCTAATTGATGTGTTCAATTTAGTTCTATGTCGAAACAAATCAGAGATCGAGAAACAAATGCTGGACAATAAGTAAGACCATGTTCCATGTGTTTGTCCGGCTGATATCATGAGAACAGAGGATTATATGATCACTTATCTTAAATGGCGTATCATCATCATCTCAGTTCCGAGAGACTTTGAAAGAGCTACGATTGCTAGTCGGATTTTGAAGTCATATTTGCAAATATAGTTATTAGACTTATCCAAGTGGGAGACTGTTGGATATAGTGTCTAAGTCCATAACTTTATTTGGTATGTACTTGACCCGACCCGGCATGGTCCATTTGGGTTGCATGGCATTGCAATACTTGGATAGACTAAATGAGAGAATAAGGCACTTATGATTATTAATATATTATAAGTTCTAATATATTAATAATAGTATTATTTAATTAGTATTGATCAAGTATTAATCTAGTATTAATTTGGTGATCAAAGTGAGACTAATTAAATATATAGGGTTGATTATGACAATCATCAATTCTTTTATGGTGGATTAATGATCCATGGTTTATGGGTTTGGTTATAACCATATGGAGCTCCATGGATAGTCCATGGGAGTTACAAACCCATGGGTCATGAGAAATCAAGAGTCATGACAATTAAGGGCATTCATGTGTAAACCCTAATTGTGACAACACTATAAAAGGAACCCTATGGCTAGCAAAATGGTGACCTAGTGTTACTAGAGAGGGCATAACCGATTTTGAGGCTAAGTGACATTCTCTCAAGTTATTCCAAGTCTTGTGGTGTTGTGTGAAGCATTCGAGGCACAACATTTGGGGTGCTAGGCTCACAAAGTCTTGAAGGAATCCAAGCAACAACAAGGTATGTATTTCTACTAGTTTTTATGTTTTATGTAATCCACATGCCATGCTAGTTAGGAAATAACCTTGCAAAAGAAATTTGCATGTATATAGAGAAAACATAGATTCAATGTTATTAGGGTTGCATGTACACTTAGGAAGTGTTAGAATGCTTCAAAACCCATTAATAACAAACTCATCGTAGTCGGACTCAATTTGATATGACCTCTAAGGTCGGAATAACAATCATCTTCTTAGTCATTACCGAAACGATGGTAACGACAGACTAGAATAAGACGGAATCAATTACTAGTTCCTTGGTAACCTTGTGACTTTTCCTGATCCAAGTGTGAGTCATGTGCTTCCAGTAGTATAGATCTCTACTACTATTCACACCTACTCATACTCGTCCCAAGTACTGTCTCACAGTCCCCAAGTCCTAAAATCACAAAAACAATTTAACACATACGAATGTGTCCAATTAATCATAAAATTTTCCTAGACTCTACTAGGACTTCTTCCATACGTATCTTCAATCATCAATTCTGCTTCAACTTGGTTGGTGATGGAAATTCCAGACGATTGGGACAACTTCAAGAATTACACCAACCATTCCATTCATCAGATGACAAAACCAGGGTTTATATTATTTCCTTGAAACGATTACACAAAGGTTCAAGTTTACCCTATACTATGCCTCTAATAGGCTAAACCACTAGTTACTATTCACATTATTACTTCGTAACTTGATCTTCGGGTATCAAGTCTTTACTTCTACTTCCTAGCATTATTAATTGCTTTGTCAAGGATATTCTGAAATTCCCTTGGCGTTGGCGGTGCACTTGGCTTTGTTACTTCATTTTTCTTCGGACAATCCTTAGAAATATGGCCTTCTTCCTTACATACATAACACACCCTCTTGGGAATCGTACAGTGATTGGCGTAATGCCCTATTTCTCCACACCTAAAGCACTTCACCTTCCCGTCACAATTCCCAGAGTGTTTATTTTTGCACTTTCCGCACCATCTTCCTTTACCTCTTCTTTTGCCAGACCTTGAGGATATGTTGCTCTTGATGGGCCTTGAAGACCCCTCAAATTTCCTCTTCTTGCCAACTTCAACCTTGTTGGCGGTCCTGTCATTGATCATTTCTTCAATAGACTTAGCAACCCTAATAGTTGCCTCAAGAACAGATGCCTGACGTACTGGCATAGTAAGTTCATTCTTACTTTGTTGAAGTCAAAGTTTTGTTTCTTCCATCTGTTGATCCAACATCGTACGCACCACTGCCTGCACCCCAGCCATCGTGATTGGCTCAGGCTATGGATTATCCTTTCCGAATCTACTTTGAGTACTCGCCATTTCGATCTATACACCATTCGTAGGTGAATTTAGATCTTTATTTTCGATAGGCTTAAATCTTCGTTATTACTCCGAAACGTTTATATGTTAGTTCTAATATCGTAGTCATACGTTTAGAATCCTACACACATAAGGTTTCCAGATCCGGTCGGCAACAGACCATAGATCCGAACAAATAATAGCATCATTATAGCTATAACACAAAACATTTAGCACATAAAAGCATTTTAGGCATCCTTCCTAAAATAAACTAGTGCTCGTGTCAATTTAGGTGTACTACCTAAAATATAATAGACACACTCAACTCACAATCATCGCTTAGCATTCTAAGTTTAAGTCTAGAAATCCTACAATTTCTGAATTCGCTTAAACTAATGCTCTGATACCAACTGTGACATCCCCTAATTTCTCGGCCAGAAAAGACCGATTTAATATATGCTTTTTAAAATAAAATCAGAGAATCTTTTTAAAAGATGTTGCGGAATTGGTCCTCAAAAACAAAACATGATAAAAGTTTGTCAAAACCTTTCTTTAAGAAATATATAATTTCCTTTTATATCAAAACCTCGGGATGTCATGTTCCGATACAGATCAAAAGCATAAACAATACATTATAAGCCTTACAACAGTTATTCATAACTACTGGCCTATAATCCATAAATCACTCATCATCATCATCCGACTATGCTCGGGGTCCACTACCTGTAATATAAAAAAACTGAGTGGGTCAGGCTTGGAAGCCTGGTGAGCATATAGGGTTTTCAACCCACAATAAATAAATTTATTGTACTTAAACATCAATCAATCAACCAAATTACCCCAACCCCATTATCTTATTAATTTCTTAAGGGTTTACCCTAAGATTCAACTATCACTCCTTCCTAAGGATTCATCCTAAGGAATAGGCACAAGGTCACACCATCACCAGGGTTTATACAACAGGGGCTAAATTCATAGCTCTTATTTATTGACAGTATTATTGACAGTATTCACCCCTGTCATACATGTCAATGGGTTTTTAGAGTACTCCAAATGAACATATAGTTCATTACACCTACAGGTTGCGGGCCTGCTAGTGTTCCACAGACCATCTAGAATAGTCCATGGTTGTCATCCCTACTCTGCTGAATGACGGGGGCCAACATTTTGGCTAAGTGATTCTCTCAAATTTCACCACTCACCCTCAACTCATGATCAATATTACTGATCATCTCCTTTATCCAACTCACCTTTCATCACACACCCATTATTTCATCTACCCATGTTTTACCCAATATTTTTGAAGATAAAAATACATATACAGTTTAAATTATTTAAAAACATGTATAAATCACACCTTCAACATCCAACTCAAATAAACAAACAATAAATATTCACACAGCACGTATTTTATTTAAAATACTTCATATCTATGTCTAAGGTGAAAGTAACTACACACTCACCTGATTTAATGAAAATCGGGCAGCAATTCCTTTCCTAAAACGATCGTTTCTAATAAAACCGGGAGTTTTATTGAGAAACCAGGCTCTGCGAAGGGTCGGGCTTCGAAACCGAAAAGATAAATTTTACGGGCTTCTCGGGCACTTCGAGGCGTATTTCGAGGGTTATAATTGATACCGGGGCTTCGAGGGAAGTTGAAATGAAAGAAATATTGCAAAAAGGGCTAAAAATGACAAGTTTTCAAAGTTTACGCGGGAGGTCTCGCACCCTCCTATTTATAGGGTCGAGCCTCCTGATCCAACGGCTGAGAAGAAGCCACGCATCGCAGATCCGAGGGCTCGCAGGGAAGGCTCGCACGTGGGCTCGCACATGGCTGCGCATGCGAGGGCCTCGCTGGAGGCTTCTGATTGGACCGCTTCGGACAGCTGGTGCGACACGCGTCAGGGCGAGGTAAGGCGGCTTCGGATGGAGGAGTCACCTGGCACGCGTCGGACTCTCGGCTGCACACGCGTCACTCCTCGGATGCTTGCACGACTTCGGTGACTCATCAGAATTTCGGACACGTGGCACATGCGAGGCGAGGACACGTGGCCGAAGTCCACCTATGCGAAATTCCTCGGTTTTGGGGATTTTTCTCGTTTTTCGTGCCAAAACTTCTAAAATCCATAACTTTCGCATACGAGCTCCGGTTTTGACGTTCTTTATATGCACGCGTAGGTAAAATTACGCTCTACAACTTTCGTTTAGACTTCGTCGGCTAATTTTGGATTTAATTTTTATATTATTATTTTTAACAGACCGGGACAGGAAATCCGTTAAAAATTCATAACTTCTTCATCCGGCGTCCGTTTTCGTCAGGCTTTTTACTGATGTGCTACTAATGACGAGACCTTCGATTCTCGTTTAGGTTGTGTCGGCTAAAAATCACTCGATCTAAAATTCGAGTTTTTAGCTGTCTACTGCTAAGCTGAAACTTCGAAAAATCATAACTTCCTCATACGAAGTCAGATTTGGGCGTTCTTTTTATCGGACTTCTCGGTTTAACGAATACTACGAGTTTCGTTTAGATTACTAAGGCTAAAAAGTAGTTTATCAAAAACTCACTTTTTACGACATTCGCCACCGTGCCGGTTTATCGCGAAACTACGACAGGTCATAACTTCTTCGTTATAACTCGGATTTCAGCATTCTTTATATATTTGTAATCCTTGTCACGCCCACTACAAGTTTCTTAATAGATATCGGCTTTATCTAAAATTTAATTTTTGACGCTCATTTTTATTCTTAATTAATTAAACCCTAATAATTAAGCATAAAACACATAATTCACATAATATTGACATAATTCCTTTTCATTTCTTCTAAATGAGTTACAAAGGTTAACCTAGACCATTATGTCAATATTAATACCTAGCCTAGAAACACGGGCGTTACACACTGATAAATGTATCACCATCTGTAGTAATATGGAAACCATATGTAACGCCCGTGTTTCTAGGCTAGGCATTAATATTGACATAATGGTTTAGGTTAACCTTTGTGACTCATTTTGGAGAATGAAAAGGAATTATGTGAATATTATGTGTTTTATGTGTTTTATGCTTAATTATTAGGGTTTAAATAATTAAGAATAAAAATGAGCGTCAAAAAGTAAATTTTAGATAAAGCCGATATCTATTAAGAAACTTGTAGTGGGCGTGACAAGGATTACGGATATATAAAGAATGCCGAAATCCGAGTTATAACGAAGAAGTTATGACATGTCGAAGTTTCGCGATAAACCGGCACGGTGCCGAATGTCGTAAAAAGTGAGTTTTTGATAAACTACTTTTTAGCCTAAGTAATCTAAACGAAACTCGTAGTATTCGTTAAACCGAGAAGTTCGATAAAAAGAACGCCCAAATCTGACTTCGTATGAGGAAGTTATGATTTTTCGAAGTTTCAGCTTAGCAGTAGACAGCTAAAAACTCGAATTTTAGATCGAGTGATTTTTAGCCGACACGACCTAAACGAGAATCGAAGGTCTCGTCATTATTAGCACAACGGTAAAAAGTCTGACGAAAACGGACGTCGGATGAAGAAGTTATGAATTTTTAACGGATTTCCTGTCCCGGTCTGTTAAAAATAATAATATAAAAATTAAATTCAAAATTAGCCGACGAAGTCTAAACGAAAGTCGTAGAGCGTAATTTTACCTACGCGTGCATATAAATAACATCAAAAAAGGAGCTCGTATGCGAAAGTTATGGATTTTAGAAGTTTTGGCGCGAAAATCGAGAAAATTCGCATGGTCACGTTTTTGCCACGTCACCTTCGTTGAAAGAGTGCCACGTGTCCGAAATTGGTGAGTCATGCGAAGCCACGTGTCGCCTTCCCTCGCATGAACAGTAGCTGCGTGTCAGATTCTGATTCGACCGAAGGGAGGCCCAATCCAAAGCTCGCAGCTGGACCGAGCCTCGCACCGCCTTAGCCTCCGAGCCTCGCAGATGGACCACTAGACCTCGGTCCAATCAGCAGCTGCCACCGAGGCCTTCGCACGTGCAGCCACCTACGGACCCTCGCCTGCGGACCCCACCACCAAGCCGACTTCGGACCCCTATAAATACAACGGGTATGCGAGCCTTCCCGGTTAGATTTGGAATTTTGCCATATTTAGCCCCTTTCTTCATATTTTCTTCATCTTAGCATCCCCCAAAGCCCCGGTATCGATTCTAACACCCGGAATACGCCACGAAGTGCCCGAGAAGCCCGGAAAATTTATCTTTTCGGTTTCGAAGCCCGACCCTTCGCAGAGCCCGGTTTCTCAATAAAACTCCCGGTTTTATTAGAAACGATCGTTCTAGGAAACGAATTGCTGCCCGATTTTCATTAAATCAGGTGAGTGTGTAGTTACTTTCACCTTACACATAGATATGAAGTATTTTACATAAAATACCTGCTGTGTGAATATTTATTGTTTGTTTATTTGAGTTGGATGTTGAAGGTGTGATTTATACATCTTTTTAAATAATTTAAACTGTATATGTATTTTTATCTACAAAAATGTTGGGTAAAACATGGGTAGATGAAATAATGGGTGTGTGATGATAGGTGAGTTGGATAAAGGAGATGATCAGTAATATTGATCATGAGTTGAGGGTGAGTGGTGAAATTTGAGAGAATCACTTACCCAAAATGTTGGCCCCCGTCATTCAGCAGAGTAGGGATGACAACCATGGACTATTCTAGATGGTCTGTGGAACACTAGCAGACCCGCAACCTGTAGGTGTAATGAACTATATGTTCATTTGATGTACTCTAAAAACCCATTGACATGTATTGCAGGGGGGAATACCTGTAAATAATATTGTCGATAAATGAGAGCTATGGACTTAGCACATGTTGAATAAACCTTGGCAGCTATGGACTTAGTGCCTGTTGTATAAATCCAGGTGATGGTGTGACCTTGTGCCTATTCCTTAGGATGAATCCTTAGGAAGGAGTGATAGTTGAATCTTAGGGTAAACCCTTAAGAAATTAATAAGATAATGGGGTTGGGGTAATTTGGTTGATTGATTGATGTTTAAGTACAATAAATTTAATTATTGTGGGTTGAAAACCCTATATGCTCACCAGGCTTCCAAGCCTGACCCACTCAGCTTTTTATGATTACAGGTATTGGACCCCGAGCATAGTCGGATGATGATGATGAGTGATTTATGGATTATAGGCCAGTAGTTATGAATAACTGTTGTAAGGCTTATAATGTCTTGTTTATGCTTTTGATCTGTATCGGAACATGACATCCCGAGGTTTTCATATAAAAGGAAATTATATATTTCTTAAAGAAAGGTTTTGACAAACTTTTATCATGTTTTGTTTTTTTTGGGGACCAATTCCGCAACATCTTTTAAAAAGATTCTCTGATTTTATTTTAAAAAGCATAAATTAAATCGGTCTTTTCTGGCCGGGAAATTAGGGGATGTCACACCATATAACACAGGTGGAACACTAACTCTACTGGAACGCCTCAGAGGTAAGGACTCGTTAACTGGTTCAACAAGAGTTTCCTCCTCAGGTTGAGTGCTAGTGTTTGAGGTTCCTTCGTTGCTTAAATCTTGAAGCTCTTCAAGGTCAATTTGCCTCCTACTGTCCTCTAGAGTTTCCTCCTCAGGTTGAGTGCTAGTGTTTGAGTTATCTCTCTCGAAAAACCCCTCTCCTCGCAACGAAGACAACATTGTCACTCGGTCTGTAAAAGAGATATCCAAAAGACTTATGTGGGTAGCCGATGAAAATACAACACTCACTACGAGGTTCGAGCTTTTCGTGAGTCTCACGCCTCACGAAAGGCTCGCAACCCCAAACCTTGATGTGTACTAACGAGGGAACCTTCCCCGTCCACATCTCGTGAGGTGTTTTGGCAACCTTCTTAGTAGGGACTAGATTAAGGATATGGGTGGCAGTCTCTAAGGCATACCCCCAGAATGAGATAGGTAACGAAGCTCGACTCATCATGGAACGAACCATGTCCAACAAGGTTCGATAGCGCCTCTCAGCCATACCATTAAGCTGTGGTGTCCTGGGTGGCTTCAATTGTGAAATAATTCAACATTCCTTAAGATAGTCTAGGAACTCGATACTAAGATACTCACCACCTCGATCGGATCGGAGCATCTTTATCCTCCTACCCAGCTGATTCTCCACTTCTTTTTTAAACTCTTTGAACTTTTCAAAGGTTTCTGACTTATGCTTGATTAGGTAGATATAGCCATATCTATTGTAATCATCAGTAAAAGTTACATAGAAGCGGTTAGCATCCCTTGTGGCGGATTTGAAGGGTCCACACACATCGGTGTGTATGAGCTCCAACAAACCCTCACCCCTTTCACAAGTAACAGTGAAGGGTGACTTGGTCATCTTTCCAAGCAAACAAGATTCGCAAGTGTCATCTGACTTTAAGTCGAATGACTCCAACACACCAGCCTTTTGGAGTTAGCCTATGCGCTTCTTGTTGACATGTCCAAGACGACAATGCTACAAGCATGCCTTATCCAAACTATCGGAAGAATCAATATGCAATACATTATTTCCTAAGTTGTCTACAACCATCACATTTTCATATACACCATTACAAGGAAATGCTTTAAAATAAAATACACCATTATAAAAAGCATTAATAAAACCAATTTCATTATCAAATGAAAATCTAAAACCTTGTTTGTACAAACCATGAAAGGAAATAATATTTCTCGCCATATCGGACGAGTAGCAGCAATTATTTAAATCTAATTCTAACCCATTACTAAGCAATAAAGAATAATTTCCAATCTTGGTGACAGTCGACATTTTACTATTCCCCATGATCAAGTTCATCTTCTCGTGCTCCACATCCCTACTTATTTTTAGTCCCTGCATATCATAACAAATGTGAATACCACAACCTGTATCAAGGACCCAAGAATTAGCATGCGATGAGTTATTAGACAGAATAGTGTAAATACCTGCATAGGTGGGCTTTATCTTCCCATCTTTAACATCCTGCAAGTATTTCGGGCAGCACTCTGCTTCTTTTGGATTGGTAGAGGGATTAGTAGAACCAACTTTGGTCCCACTAGAAGAGGATCCATCATGAGACTTTCTCTTGCGGCTCTTAGAAGGAGCCTTCCTCTTCTTCCCTTTCCCATGTCCAATTTCCAGGACTGGGGCAGCATCAGTAGGAGTAGAAGTAGATACAATAGATTTTCCTTTTAGACTACTTTCAGCAGTTCTCAAAAGGCCTTGAAGCTTGCTAAGAGTGACCTCCTCCTTGTTCATATGATAACTCATACGAAACTGATCATAACAAGGAGGCAAATAGTGTAGGATAATATCAATGGCCAACTCTTCATCGAAGTTCACATTCAACTTCAGCAAGCGGTCCACAAACCTTTGCATTTTCTGCAAGTGAGCCATGGTGGACTTTCCATCCTTCATTTTCGTTGTTATCATGGAGGCGATGATTTCATACATTTGTTGATGAGCACTTTGATGGTATCTTTCCATCAAGTCTTGGTGCATCTCGAAAGGGTAGTAGTCCTCATAGGACTTTTGAAGTTCATCTGTCATAGTGGGCAACATGATATGAGACACCTTTTTAGCGTCCTTCTCATGTGCCCTATATTCAACAACCTCTTCAGGAGTAGCATTGGCTTCATTAATCTCCTTAAGCTCTTTATCGAGGACATATTCCTTGTCCTCATAGCGAGTGACCATCCTAATGTTCCGAATCCAATCATTGAAGTTCAAACCATCAAAGATGACCCTCCCATACAAGTTCATGAGGGAGAAAGAGCCTGAAGGGTTTGAGCCAGAAGCGGTGTTGGAAGACATCTTAAAAAGAAAGAAAAAGTTTAGATTAGATAAAAATCCTTGATATAACACCCAAATGGAATATTAAGGCTAGGACCCAACACAATATTTTACAATTCGGAAGAT
Source organism: Lactuca virosa (assembly GCF_052849685.1). Taxonomy (NCBI): domain Eukaryota; kingdom Viridiplantae; phylum Streptophyta; class Magnoliopsida; order Asterales; family Asteraceae; genus Lactuca; species Lactuca virosa. The sequence continues at coordinate 182,542,282 of NC_136428.1, forward strand.
GGATGCCGTAATCCAACTGCAAAATATGTGAAGGTAGGTAAATGAAGACTTACCAATTTCCACCATGAAAAACGAAATTGATTATTAAGTTTTAAATTGGATTGAAATTCCTAGATTATTTTGAGATTAATTGAACTTTTCAATGGCATGTTTAAATCTCGATTATTCCCTTCAAGTTTGTGACTGGGATACCGAGGATCACAAACAAGGTGTAAATAACCATGCAAATGTGCTTGGTACTCTTGATGTCATTAATCACCTAATCAGTGTGCCCGTTAACCACACACTCTCCATTGATCTATAATAAACATCAAGCTACCCTTTTCCACCCTTGTTAGTCCAAGTTAGTGTGTCGGTTAACAACACACGCTCCACTAACGACTTGGAAAGGTGAAAAGTGCAATTTCATGGAATTGCATCATTTTCACATTTTTCCTAAAGTAACTAAGATTGAAATTTTATAAAGATTTAGTTACTTTATAATTATCATTATACTTTTAATGAGAATTAATATCCTATCCTACTCGTTCGGCTAACGACCCTCCATCAGTCAAGGAAGCGGTGGGTGAGAGTGGGCACCCATTAAACCACCATTTTATAGGCAGTAACCTTATACCCCCTTATAGACCGGCTTCGTGAATGAGGCCTAATAACGGTAAGACTGACTTGTCTTATACATACATACATATATATATATATATATATATATATATATATATATATATATATATACATATATATATATATATATATATATATATATATAATTATTAAACTTATAATATTATAATAGTATAAGGGTTGAATTTTAAACTTTTAAAATTCGAAGGTTTGGAATTAAATGTTTCATAAGTGAGACTTTACAAATTCCAAAACTTGAGGGCAAGTTTTGAAACTCTTCGAAACTTTTGGGTTTTCATAACTTATGAGTTAATGTATTTTAATGAATGAGACTCTTGATGTTCCATAACTTGAGGACAAGTTATGGAGTTCATTAAAAAATTTAGATTAATTTTAATTAACAACATTATCATATAATTTACCATTGATCTAATCTAACTCATATAGCAAGACAATTCATATAAAATAATATAAATAATCTTCTTATTATCTGAAAATTTGACAATTGTCCGTTAATTGGATGAGGATAATCATTACCATATCAGAAAACATGAATTTTATGATACAAAATAGTTTGTGGTAATGATCCTAATCCAATTCTGGCCAAAAGGCTCGAAAATCTGCAAGCAGAATGTTATACTCGACGAGTGCATGAACTGGACTCGTCGAGTTGCCCTTTTGTGAGTGAACTCGTCGAGTCAGATCATTGGACTCATCGAGTTCATCAGTCAGAGGCCAAAAATGCGATTTTTCCAACTTTGAAAAATAACCAAGCATCAATATAACAGAAAACAATCCTAGGCTCTGATACCACTAATGGGTTTTGAGCACTATAACAACCTTATGGTGCACATGCAACCCTAATGCTTTGGATCTAAGTTTTCTCTAATTATACATGACATATTGTTTCCAAAGAATGAAGCCTAAACTAGCATACAAAACTTTGGTATATGAAACATAAAACTAGTTAGAAGAATACCACTTGTTGTAGCTTGTTGTATTTTGGCCATTAAGAACTTAGCACCTCAAGTGTGATGCCTCAAATGGTTCACAAAACACCAGCAACAATTGGAGAACTTGAGAGAGAGGCTAGGCACTCTAGAATCGGCTATAGTGTCTCTAAGATCACTAGTGTGTTCATTCTAGCCAAGGGGTTACATATATATAGTGTAGAATTCCAAGGGTTATGTGTAAACCCTAATTCTTACATTTGGGCTTGTAATGGACTAACACTATATGGATACTTACATAAGCTTAGCCCATCACTAATCAACCATGGATTATTAGCCCAACCTATATGTATCATTGATTTACATAATCAGCCCCTATATATTTAATTAGTCTCATTTGACCACAAAATTAATTCCAAATTAATTCTTGATCAATACTAATTAAATAATAAACCTCTTTCTCAAATATCTGTCCTCTTAGATTGTTCTGGTGAATGCAACCCAAAATGGACCATGCTACTCTCAGGTCAAGTATATACCAATTATAGTTATGGGTTTAGACACCTAATCCAACAATAACGACTCATGCAACTGACACCACCATCTACTCGATACCGCTCCTTCCCTAGAAACGATAGCGATTGAAGCCAAAGGTTCTATCATGGAAAATTGTTGGTCCAACCTGAATGAATGATATCATGCCCGAACTCTGACTTCGCTAACGAACTATTCCTGCTACTTGACCATAGATCTTCCAATCCATACCCCTGAACTGGACCCACCAAAGGAACCGAGACAGTCCACCGAACCAATAAATCCCGCTCAGCAAGATACGGCCCACCGATGACTCTTGGCATGCAAAATGGCATATGAAGATTCATAATACATAAATCAGGAAAAATAGAGAACTAACCCGAAGATACTACTTACCAATAGTCAACAAGATTCCAAGGCAGATACAACACCGATCAAGATCAATTTCGCCACTAAAATCAATACAGAATTGGGGTTCAAATTACATACCAGAGATTTCTTGTGGCTCGACCTTAACCTCCAGACGAATGAAGAGCGTTGGGACCTGAATTCCTCCCGCCTCAAAAGCAGGACAGCTAGATCTGAAATGACTTGGCTGGTGATAGTGAAAGCATATATGCTCCTTCTTACAATCCAGCACATGCCCTCTTTCCCTACACTTGAAACACCTGAACTTGTGACAAACAAATCCATGAGTTCCCCCACACTTGCCACACACCTCATGATTCTCATGATTTCAAGTACCCTGGTCAGCAACCTCAGTCTCCTCGTCCTCTGTTGAAAGAGCCCTCATCCTCTTTCCTAGTTGTTTCCCTACAACTAGATTTCCCCCAACCACCTCATTAGCAGCGCTTCACATAGTATGCAAAGCTTTAGTTTCCTCCTCGAGCCTGGCAATTACCCTGCCAGTGATCCGATTTACGACACCAGACAATTCTTCTTGCAAAATCTGAAAAACCTCCATGGAAATCAACTCCCGCATCTGGTCGACGGACCACACCGGCCTATGCTGACCACTAGCTCCCGATCCTGATCCAGATCCCGCCTAATGAACATAAACCAGGAAGATATCAGATGAAACATGTACCATACTAGGGGAGCTAACTTCCAACAAAGCTCTAGGGGTTGTGACTTCCCTAACACGTGTATGGGTCCTGTGCTTTCAATAGTACGAGCCCATACTACCTTGCACACCTACCCATATTTGTCTCAAGGATCAATACAACAACCCTAACAATACATACTAGCATACGCACATACGAAATCCCCACATCCTATAGGAAGACTAAACATCTTGGGACTGTCTGGCTGACCCCACACAACTCATCCTACCACTAACTGTCACACGACCCTCCATTGGTTCCAGATAACTATTACATGAATACGATCACATGCCGCATAGCTTAAACAATATTAGACTAAAAGATTCAATCTTACAACGGTTGGACTCAGATAAGAGCTGCGCAGCAGGACCAAATCCCTAATTCTAAGATCATTTAACCCATGTAGCATGTGACTTAGCGTATTCACTCAATAGTCAGTTCACACGCCAAAGAGTCATACAAGAATCCACCAAGTACTCTACAAGAGATAAGGTATCATACATCAGACAATTCTATCATGCAATTCCTAAAGATCCCTATCCTGCTACTAGCATGTTGTTCTAACATATCCTAACATAATCTCAATTAACTGTGTGGTAATTTGGGGTCTACGTATTGGCTCCAGTTGATCATACACACCGCATCCTCCTGGTTATTTTGAAAACCATTTGAAAATTTTTTTTTTTAATCTTTTTCCTTAGTTTGAGACTGGATTCACACGAGTGTTCCTCCAATTCACTCAAACCAAGGCTCTGATACCAACTTGTAACATCCATAAAATTCATAGAAATTTTTAACTTTTAAAACCAGCCCAAAAATGATAATTGTTTACAATATAGTTTTCAGACATTTTTAATATCAAAGTTTCCCAAAATCATAAGTCCAAAACACGAGGAGGTGCACGATCATGCCTTCACCCTCCCACGATCATCTGAGGTACCTGAAACATAACCCAAAACTGTAAGCCAACGCTTAGCGAGTTTCCCCCAAAGTACCAACACACCAATAAATAATACATATACAAACAGCATGCATACAGAGCCTTCATCAAGACTGAATCGCCTTACAGGCCTTCAGCCAATCTGGACCGCTCACAGGACCTTCAACATGACTGGACCGCCGCGCCGGGCCTTCAGCCTATCTGGACCATCCTCCGAGCCTTCGGGCTGACTGGACCGCTTCTCAGGGCCTACAGTATATCCGGTCCGCCCTGGGTGTGTTGCACTTCAGCACAAAGCAAGACTGTCTCAACCCAACCACACATAACATGTCGACATATACATAATAGATAGACATATAACCAGTCAACAGACAAACAGGAAGATCTACAGATCACTACCGCATGCTAACATCCCATATACTAGGATACCGATCTAACATGTCACTACAACATAATAAGATCCCATATACCAGGATACAAATCTAAGAGATCACTACAGCATAAAAACATCCTATATACGAGGATACAGATCTAATAGATCACTACAGTATAACAACATTTATATACTAGGATACAGATCTAATAGATCCTACAGAATACAACATCCTATATACCAGGATACAGATTTAACAGATCACCACAGCATAGCAACATACGGTAAACCAGGATATTAATCCAAAGGGTCGGCCTTGGTGCCTTCGACCCGTAAGTACAGTGACGAAAAATCACCTCGCACTGTCGAATCTCACACAAAGGATCTCTGGCTGCTGCCTCGCTAAAATCCACGCGATACAAATCACCAAAATAATCATCCATCAATAACCACTAGGTCCAGACTCACCTTAATATTCCAAATTAGGGTAAAAGACCCTTCTTACCCTCCCTCTTACATGGCCCAACGCCAAAGCCCAATCCAAAATTCTAAAAGCCCAAAAGTCCAAAATAACACCCAAGGCCCAACTACGGCCCAATTTTACAAATTGGGCCCAATCCCTTTCATGGGCCTTCACCCAATAGAGTCCACTTAAAATATCTATAGCCAAACCATAACATTTTGATGGCTCAAAGCAATCAAGCCCAAACTTACACCAAAACCGAAGCCCAAAACAATAAAACCCAAGTCTGTTGAGTGCGTAGGGCGTACTCGGCTTGTACGCTCAGCGTACCTCTTAGAGGACTTGTACGCGCTGCGTACAGGCTTGTATGCCCAGCATACTCAACAACTTTGGCCAACTTTCCAAATTAGCTCTTAATTCAATAAGACTTCGATCCAAACCCAGATTTGACTTCCTTAAGGTGGTTAATCACATAAAGTTGCCAACTTTATCTGCATGCATGGCTAAATGGGGCGCTAGAGCTCAAAAGAGCTTAATAAGTGACTTAATACATGCATGGGACCAAAACCACCATAAAGTTTGCACCTTTATGCCCAAAGAACCCATCATATATCCAGATCATTAAGATTGAGCTCCAACAACGACCCTAACTCCCAATCACCAACCAAAAGGACCAAAATGACCAAAAATTATGCCTAGAAGTAGATCTATGAAATGAAATGGCAAGTTTGAACTTTATACCTTCCAAGCCACCAAAAGAAGATGCTAATGCTGTATCTCAAAGCCCTCCTCCAAAGAATGAGTCGTCAAGCTTCTTCTTCTCTTACCCAAACCACCACACACTCTTCCAATCTCCAAAACTCACTTAATGTTCTTTAGGGTTTCAATATAGGCTAAAGGGGATGGAGGCAGATCCAAACTATCCAGAGGAAGGATATAACATTGCTTATATAGGGGTACAACCAGAAATTAGGGTTTTATGTTGAAGGGAGTACGCCCCACGTACCCTTTATTACACTTGACGTACTCAAGGAGGACACGCGACCAAGTTACTCGGCATGCCCCGCGTACACGACTAGTACACCTAGCATACTAGATGATCCTCCACTACACTTAACTTCATTTAGCCATAACTCATTCATCTTGAGTTCGTTTCCAACGAACTTTATATCCACATAAAGGTTACGAGAAGCCCTACACTTCTAACCACTCCCCTTGCCTAATAACTTCCCAGACAAATACTCAAAATTCATCAAGTCCTGAACTATTATGATTATACCCTTGAGTTCCAGAACACGAACGAACACCTGGATCACTCAAACTACATTATCCCCACCCAAAGGGGCTGATTATCTTTTCCCCAAGGCCCAAAGCCTTATGATAACTGATAATTAGGCCACGACCCGAGTAATTAAAACGATTCAAAACCGGGTGTTACAGTAACATATCTAGTTTCTCCATAAATGATTAGACCCTTTAATACCTAGCATTATCTCTACTAATTGTTTATCTTTATTAACACCATTTATTCCGTAGTTTACAAGAATAATAAGTAAAAAATTAATAAAATATAATAAAAACTCTATCCACTCATTCAAGTTAATTTATTTTTTCAACAATGTCTCCCGTAAATTAAACTTGGTCTTAACTCCAAGTCTTTTTAACATTTCCTTTGAAAACAAGAGCACCAATTTCTTTCAAGAAATGATAGTGCTTGCATATATGCTTTGTCTATCCATGAAGAGTGGGATCTTTTGTGACAAAAACTGTTGAACTATTTTCACAAAACAAATTTGTTGGCTTGTTTTGATTTTGATAAATAGTCTCCAATATTCCACATAACCAAACCAATTAACATCCTGCATAGGCTACAATGATATATTCAGCCTTAGTTGTAGAGAGAGCCACAAATTGTTGTTTCTTTAAGCTTCATGATATTACACTACTTCCAAGATGAAAAACATATTCAGATGTGCTTCTACTATCATCCATACTTCCAGCTAGATCACTATCAATATAATCAATAAGATTAACTAGTGTATTATCTTCATAAAAACTCATATAGTCAATGGTTCACTTAACATATCATAAGATTCTATTGGCAACTTTCCAATGATTTGAATAAGCCTTCTCCATAAATCTAGTCACTAAGCTAACAACATATACAATGTCATGCCTTGTAGAAGTTAGATACATCAAGTTTCCAACATGACTTCTATACAAAGTAGAAATAATGAGTTTTCCTTCATGTAACACTTGGGTATTGGTGGTACTTATTTATTGATTTTCTAGCTTTTAGGATGGGGGTCACGACGTAAGACATGGTTGTCACGTCATGAGTGACACTGAATTTTTGATCCGAGTTTTTTTTAGTCTCACGACGTGAGCCTTTGGGTGCTCACGATGTGAGAATGGTATGATGGCCAAAAACCTAATAGTTCGGGTATTTAATGGAATGAGAGGGCTAGGGTTACCCATCCTTAGCCTCCCTCACTTTCTTGCCTCCTGAAAACCCTAATCTCGACCTACTTGAAGCCCTTAGCCATTTTTGTGACATTGAATCATTCTTTGGTGGTTTTTGACTCATTAAAGCGGAAGAAGACCTTAGTGGAGCAACCTCTTGGCAATCTAACTTCTACATCACCTTCTTGCAGAGCTTTTGCACCATTATAAGTCATAAAGCTTTGGCCTTTTACCTCTTGCATGCTAGATCTAGGTTTTAGGCTCCTTTTTGCATGGTTGTGAATGATTGCATGCATGGGATCCATAAATTAGCCAACTTTATGAGTAGAAAGAAGTTGGAAAATTTATGAATCATTGAGGAATCTACTATAATATAATCTTTAGATCTAGATTTTGGAGTAGTTTTAGACTCCTAGCATGAGTCTTGATCTCATTTTTTCCCTCCTTTGACCTTATGAGTATTTAAGTCATTCATTGGACATACATGAATAAAACGCTATGATTTTTATAATCCTTTGGGTGAGGGAAGACCCTCTGGAGAGTCCCAAGTAATGGCTGAAATGAATAAGAGCTTAATAGTCACAATTGGCCAATGCAGCACTCACGACGTGAGGAATAAGCCTGTCACGTCGAGAGAAGGCTTGCCATCCCGACTGTTTTGCCCGGATTAGTTCATAACGTGACTCAGGAAGTAGTCACGACGTGATGTTGGTTGGAATCGAGACTAGGCGAGTTGATTGGCTGAGTTGACTCGTTGAGTTGGCCTAGGTCAAGTTGATGCTCGCGACGTGACCACGAGCTGGTCACAATATGAGCGTCGATGGTTGGAATTTGGACCGTTGACTTGAGGCTATTTCCGAGCATTTGAGCCTTAGGGTTCTCTAGATAGGTTGGGCCATTAGTGGGCCTATTTTAAACTTAGGCCATCATTGGGCCTCTTGATTATGGTTTAACCTTATAAAGTAACTTGGATTGGTATTGATTGTGTTTAGCGTGAGGAGCCGTTGGGCAGCAGACTTGGGTGTGAGATTTGATATCTTCTAATTGAGGTAAGTTTTCCTTACTGTTCTTGTGGGTTGAAGGCACCACTGTCGGCCCCTTTAGTTATGTATCATGGTATATAGGATGTTGTTATATGGTAGTGATCTGTAGATTTGTCTATTAGTCTGTTGACTGGTTATGTGATTACATGTTGCTAGATATGTGTTATTTTTTATGTATATGTCGACATAGTAGAAGGGATTGATACTACTACTTTGTGTTGACAGTCAATAGACCGGGTAATCCAACCATAAGGTCGTGGGGCAGGGTTAATCCAACCAGGAGGTTGTCGACCCGTTATGAATTGGGCATTCCAACTGAAAGGTCGTGGGCTGGGGCATTCCTACTGAAAGGTTGTGGGTCAGGGGTAATGCAACCGAGAGGTTGTAGACCCGATACATGTTGCATATATGTTGTGTGTTGGTACTTCGGGAGAACTCACTAAGCTTTATCTTATAGTTTCAATTTATTGTTTCAGGTACTTCAGATGACCGTGGCAAGGCGAAGGCATGATCGTGTACATCGTTTAGTTTTATGTTATTTGGATTTTTAAGGTACTCTGACTACCGAAATACACTTTTGAAATAATGGTTTTGTAAACATTATGGGTTTGGGTTATTTTGAAAAGTTAATTTTTTTTGTGATTTTTTGGATGTTTCACTTCACCTTCTTTGGATAATTTCAAACTTGTTATGCGTGGAGTAGTGACCGCATTAGCTTTATCCATCTTGAACTTCTTAAGAACATATTTTGCATAACTCTCTTGAGAAATACAAAAAAAAATTCTTGGATTGATACATTTAATTGCCACGAAAATGATGAAGTTCCCCCATATTTGTCATTTCGAATTCTTCCATCATTGTGTGTTTGAACTCACTCAACATCTTCAAAACATATCCTATTAAAATAAGTGTTATGAAGATATAACAGGTAATTTCACGAAAGAACGGAACTAAACAATTGTTGCTGAGACATGTGTTTAACATAGCGTCCTTAAACAAAATTTTCCCTACATGGTTGTTTGTTTCCTGGGATACAACAACAGAAAGCGATTCTTCAAGATCACCCGAACCCTCATAAGCCCAGAAAATATCTTGGTTGCAGAAGTAGGAAGAAGCAGAAGTAGAATTGGAAGACAGAAGAAGATGATTCGTTCATCTGGTGTAACCCAATCAGTGATGGAGATGTAGTATTTATACTTCAAAAACATAACTGATGTGATTAATACGAAATCGCAAATGTCATAATTAAATAAGTTAATTAATTAGGAAATCGAAACCGAAATCTATGATTAAAGACTCTTAATTTCGGGTTTGTGATTGTTAAACGAGAAGAAAATAATTGCAAAAAGGTCCATGAACTTTTTTGGTCGACTGGTGGTGCATTCATACCCATAGGACACGCGCTCACACATAAGTTTAGTGAACTGAAACCAAACTAGCTCGCATTTGCACCCCCTGTGTGCGCGCACAAGAGAGAGCATTGGTTCTATAAGTCTTACATACGTAGCTAGTCTTTGTAGTTACAAAGCAATTTTCTTTTCATACTCCCACCAATGTGGGATGAGTTAAAATTCACTTAACCCACTTATTATTCTCTTCTAATTACCTTACTTTGATAAGTAATTTCTCATTCATTTTTAATCCATTTGAGACATGTGATATATCGAAATGAAGGTATCACGGAGGAGAATAGGAATATATAATCATTAGTCTCTTTTAATTATATTTAGAGTATGAAATTCGTGCTCGAAATTAGAAAAAAAAAACCGTTTTTGTAAGTTAGTAAAACTAATTTTCCAACAATCCCCCATGTGAATGAAAATTGCTTCAACATTTCCAAGCTGCTTAGGTAAAATCTAGCAGTTGAATCATGCATAGGATAGGTAGGTGTTACCCTTTGAACCTTCCCTTAAGATACATATTTATTTTACTAGCAAACCAGTAGAGGCGATGTCGTTGAATTGTTCTTCCATTTGTGCAAATAATTAATACATGTCTCACATGGATTCTCCCTAGCCTAGTTAGGTTCTCATTGATGTGTCTGTTATTGTCATAGACACTCGCCTGGTTCTATAAGAGCTCTTAGGAATTTGCCCATTCAATTCCCTTTGAAGCGACCTGTTAAACCGCTGTCGTGCACGATTTAAGCAAATAAAATTTCACTGATCGAATGCACTAAAGGATAGTACAGGGAAGCAGGGTCGAATCCTCAGGAACACAACCTAATAGTCAATGTCTCTTTGCCTAAGGCACGTACTAGTCATTTTTAAATAGAAAAATATGAAAAAGGGGGATTTTTCATTATTAACTAAAACTAAAATAGCAGTGAAAATAACTAAACAAAATTCAATAAATGAAAACGAATTCTGTTATGTTGCGACTTTCCTAATCATGCAATCGAACTAGATCCGGTTATTCAAAATGTGGTTTATTTAAGCTGGTACTGAGAAAAACTAACCAGCTCTAGTAAATTATCTTTTACCGAATTAGCTAACCAAAACAAGCACTTCAATTAACCCTAACCTTTTACTGATCTAGTTAAACAAGCTCTTAATTAAATTTACAAAAAAAATTTCATTAAGATCTGTGTAAAAATTCGAGCAGTATTCGATACTTCTCACAAGCTCGGAAGCGTAAAGATATGAAATTTCAGTTTATAATAAAGTCAAATCTAAACATAGAACCGATTTATTACTTGTTACTTATTACTAGATTGTCAAAATAATTACGGATTTCAACAACTGATTAACTGGAATGATTAAACCCTAGCTATGTGATCAGACTAACAAGAATCTAAATCAAACATTCATTAAACACAAAACTGAAATTACTAAATAGATTCACACAATGAAAACCAAATCTGATGTTTGATCACATAAACAAGTACTAGTATTTTGTAGAACTGAAATCTAAGGTTTAGCCATACATGGCTAAAATTTGATCAAAACTAATGAAATGAAAGATTAAACTACTACTACTTAACAATATAACTGATTTAGATGATCCACAACCTTCAGGTCTTCAGAAATTAAAAAGTGCAGAAAATTGCCTTCGAAAATTGTTTTAGTCGTCTGGGAACTTCTAGGGTTTAAACTAATCACAGAGGGAGCCTTTATATATAAGCCAACAACTTCCGGAGCACAAAAATAAAAAATGTGATCATATTTTTGGAAAAATGTAATTGCATTTATGATTGCAGTTTTGGAAAATATGCCGAGAAACTCCGTTTAATGAAGCACGTTGCTATTTTCAAACTTTTTAAGACATTGTGAGAGAAATGTGATCGTATTTTTTGGATTCCACGATCTCATTTTTTCCAAAAAGACTCAAAATGAATTTTCGGTCCAAAAAATCCTCGATAAATAAATGTGATCGCGTTTTATGGGAAACACAATTACATTTTTTATAAAACGCACGATTCGGAGGCGAACTCTTCAGTTTCATCGAAACTAACCCAACTTTCAGCTAGGAGTTGTTATGGTTGTGGTTTATGGTTCCATTGTCATCGTATGACAAATTCGTGAGATCATTGCAAGATCAATTTTGACCATGTTGACTAACTGTGATCAGGTTTCGCGGTTCTATCCATTCTTTTTATTTTTCTTAGGATAGTTCATCCCAAGTTTATTTTAGTCTTGTCTTACTTGAGGACAAGTAAGGTTTAATCTTGGGGTGATTTGATAGTTTAATTTTATTTACTTCTTTTTATAGTTTATTTTAGCATATTTCATTCATAATTTAGTTAATTTTCATGCATATTTTCCTTTTTGTTATTTTATGACCACTTTCGGGTACTTTCGAATTTCGTGAGCATAATTGCAGGTTTTCAGAGTCTAGCAGAGCGGGGATGTTCGAGACTTATGGGAAGCGGTTGAATTTGGAGGATAACAAGGATCTTGGGCTTAATATCTAGTGGAGATGGTGCAAAAATGGGCTTTAGATGGATGGAGCAAGGAAGAAGATGGCATCTTAATTAAAAGAAGATGGAAGAATTTTTTATAGCGTACGGGAATTGATGATCGGGCGATTATGAGAGTTGTGGGTGATTTGGAGAAGACTATTTGGGCTTAAAATGAAGAAAAATTGTAGAAAATGGGTTAAGAGGCGATTGGAATCGAACTGCGCCAATGAACTAAGTTGTACAGGCCCAACAATTGAAGAAACCCAAATCTTCGCCACTCTTACGCGGCCCGCGTAAGGTTTCCGCGTGGCCTGAGTGGATTCCTGCAGGGGGCAATTTCGGAAATTTAATTGGAAATCTATATGGGGAAGGTTGGTGTGCCACTTTTCTCAACTTTTGCACATCCGAACTTGGGAGCATTCTCTGGAGAATTTGGAGCATTTTAAAGACCAAGAACCTTGAATAACTTCATCTTTTCACCTCTAAATCTTGCTTCATGTTTAGTACATTTTACTTTAGCTTTAGTGTAACATCCCAAAATCCAAGACCAAAAATTTCATTTTTTTTAATATAATGAACTATAAAAACAATTTGCAAAGGAAAATCATCAAGTATTTTATTTCATAAACCATAGTTCATGTGTCTCAAAACCATATCATCAAATAGTAACAATGTCAGAGTACAATCCCAAGAACATCAAGTGCGGAAAATAGTGGTGTGATGCGCTGCTACCGTGCCGGATCCTTTCCCTTCGACGAAGAAGGACCTGAAACAAAAGTTGTAAATTGTAAGCACAAAGCTTAGTGATTTCCCCCATCATACCACATACGAAACTATAAACATATTTCCAGGAATATCTGGGTGCCCGACCTACCCTGTTGAGCATACCGGGGTGCTCAACCTACCCCTGCTAGGCATACCGAGGTACCTAACCTACCCCATGTCAGGCATATATGGGTGCCCGAACTACCCTCCGGTGTATCTCAACCGGTTACGGGGACTATTTCACCCCCTACCACTACCACATGACAACATAACATAAACATACTGTCAGGCATACCGGGGTGCCCGTCCTACCCCTTGGGTCCTTTCGACTTGATATAGGGACTATTCCCCCCTACTACCACTATCACATGACATCATACCAGGCTAGCACATAAAACATAACAGATAGTGGCAAACCCAGACAACTATCACAAGGACAGTTATCTGACATACAACTCCTACTAATGGGTCGGCATTGTGTCCGTAGACCCACTTCTACTGGAAGGTAACTCACCTCAATGTCGTGCAGTAGCTGAACTGTCCTCGGTGCTGGGTTCAACTTTCCTCAAACTCCTACACATAATAGTCTATTTTAGTTACTCCCTCATATTCATATCCTCTTTAAGGGTCAATCTTGAGTAATGGTCAAAGTCAACGCCATGGTCAAAGTCAACATCCTAGTTGACTCAACTCGCCGAGTTGGTCCATCAACTCGTCGAGTTCCATAATTCAGAGAATCTCGAATTCGCGATCTGACTCGTCGAGTTACCCTCTAACTCGCCGAGTTTCTCCGTATGACAGAATCGGGACTTTCCATTTGAACTCGTCGAGTCTTTCCTTGGACTCGTCGAGTTCTCGTTCATACAGTTGGGACATTTTCTCACTGACTCGGTGAGTTCATCCTTGGACTCGTCGAGTTCTTGACCTTTAAGTCCAAAACACGTCTAACTGGCTGAGTCATCTTCTAGACTCGACAAGTTTGCTAAGTAACAGAGAAGGTTGGGGAAACACCACGACCCGACTCGCTGAGTCCTAAGAACGACTCGTCGAGTCCCCCATGACCCAAATCTATACAGTCGATTTCAGTCGATCTTAACTCATCCAAAACATAGATCTGGCCTCCTAGGGTCGATATAACACGTAAAGTTACAAACTTTACGTTCATGCATGGGCTATTTAGCTCAAAAAGCCCTAAGAAGTGGTTCATAGGATGCATGGGACTCCCATGGCCATAAATTTGGCACCTTTATGCCACAGAGTCCCTCAAAGACTCTGAATCTGAAGTCAAAACCCCATAACATGCTTGCATCCATGAATGGTTCCAAAAATGGCTCCTTAAAGCCCTAAACTACCCCAAAAAGAAATCTAATAGATGAATGGTCAAGGTATAAACTTTATACCTCAAAAGATATGGAAATGGAACACAACCTCTGGATCTACTTGTTTCCTCTCGAACTCCCAAGCTTCTTCTTCCTTCTCAAGCTTCAAAACCACCAAAAACACACAAAAATGGCTCAAGAACACTCAAAATGGGCTAGGGTTTCGAATTAGGGTTTTCTGGACCAATGGAGACGATGAGGGAGGCCACAATGGGGGTGTTAAGGTGTTTAAATAGGGTGCAAACCTTGAAAATTAGGGTTTCACTCTGACAGGCCTACTCGTCGAGTCGAGGCTCCTCGACTCGTCGAGTAGACATAAAATCCCACGTCCAACATATCAATTTCCTACTCGACGAGTTTGGGGCCTCCAACTCGTCGAGTCCCTTAGCAAATGTGAATAACTTCTTATTTAAATACGTACCAGGAACCGGGCGTTACGTTTAGTTTCTTGAGTTTAGCCATGCTAGGATAAACAAAACTTGGTTGACTTTTGTGGAATCCTTTGAACTTTTGTTGAATGTTGAAGAATCCATGAACTAGTTTTGAATCATTATGGGAATTTTTTATGTTTTAACATCTTATCACTACTCGTATGTTTTTATTCATGAGTTTAAATGTGTTTGTGGTGATTAATTGGCTAATTTCTTGATTAAGTAAATGATCCTCAAATTAGCAAGCAATAAGTGATTTTTGTGTTAGTTTTACTTCACACAATCGTAAAATAATTTTCTCTAACATGGTAGTGAAAGCATTTGACTCCTCTTGGATTTGGTGACTTTTTGGTTCTTAATGCTAGTTGACTTTCACTAATTACATGCTTAATGAAAATTGTGACTTTGACTAAGAAAATTGTTATGAGCTTCTCTAACCATTTTAACAACTAAGAAAAGTCTAGGTAATATCAAGCTTCTTGGATTACTATAGCCAAATTGAGGATTTAAAACAAGTAATGTACCAATGGATTCTAATGATATGTTCATCAAAAGTCAAAGTGATGAAACTTTAAGTCAACCATCCTTCCCTTATTGATTCTATATCAAATTCTTTTTTTGTTGAAATGGTTCATTTAAATCTTAGTTTATTTCTAGTTTTATTACAAGCATTTTAAAAGACCAAAACCCCCATTTTTATTTGTATTGTTATTTTACAAGTATTTTTACAAAGAGATTTTCATAGAGTTATAAAATTGAACCAATTTCTATGGATTCGACCCCTTTATCACTACATGCTATTTTAGTGTAAAAGATTTAGGGTTGTTAATTTTGTTGGCCTCGACAATCACCAACGCTGATTCTCATCTATCAGCGTGTTGTGTGTTTGACTCATCAGATCATAAGGTGTGACCTTACAAATATAAATTGACGTATGTTCATATATGAATTCACCACCGCCTGTCTCCTCTTCCACCTATCCACTGCCAGTTCCCCCACCTCCGTCACTGCCACCTCCGCCTCTAGTCGTCATCACCTCCGCCACCTTTGCCACCACCACCGCCACCGCTACCCCTACCACCACCAAGTCCGCCCTCGCTGACACAGCCAGCGTCGCTACCACTATCTCTGCCACCTCTATTATCTCCGCCACTAACCGCTATAATCACTTGTGAATAGAAGCATACTTATATAGATATGAATACAATTATATATATATATATATATATATATATATATATATATATATATATAAGCATACTTATTTATATATGAATATGTATTGATATATGAATAATTATATCCTTATTCATATATGAATAAAATTTGTTCCGTCCTCCGGGTACGTTGGAGTGGCTTAAGCGGGAGATTCGTAATGAGCAACCTAGATTCATTCCCTCGTTCTCAACATTTTTCTCAATTAAACCCTCCTATATATATATATATATATATATATATATATATATATATATATATATATATATATATGTAACTCCCGTAGATCCGGGCTAGTCAATTTAGAGACGATAAGCATCAAAAATGACTTTTTGATGGAAGATTATTTAGAATGATTAATCTTAACTAAGTTTTAGTGGTCGTGACAAGGTTTCCGAATATATAAAGAATGCCGAAATCCGAGTTATAACGAAGAAGTTATGACCTGTCGAAGTTTCGCGACAGAACCGGCGCGACACTGCGTGACGTAAATAGTGAATTTACGCTAGAGCGATATTTAGCCTTAGTGATCTAAACGGAAGTCGTAGAATAAGTTAAACCGAGAGCGTGCATAAGAAGAACGTCTAAATCTGACTTCGTATGAATAAGTTATGATTTTTCGAAGTTTCGACTTAGTAGTGTGCAGCCCAAATCTCGAAATAGAGATCGAGTGATATTTGACCGAAACAATCTAAACAAGAATCGAAGATCTCGTCGATAGTAGTCCAGCAGTGAAAAGACAGACGAAAACGGACGTCAGATAGAGAAGTTATGATTTTATAATGGAGTTTTCCTGTCCCGGCCTACTAAAAATAATATAATAAAAATAAATTCAAAATTAGCCGACGGAGTCTAAACGAAAGTTGTATAGCATAGTCTCACCTACGCGTGGATATAAAGAACGTCGAAAACGGAGTTCGTATGAGGAAGATATGAATTTCTGAAGTTTTTAAATAATTAAAATATATTTATTTAATTATAAAATCAGATAATACCAAACCCGTCACTCATCCGGCCCTATCCACCCGATACGCCCAGCATACCTAGATGTACGCCCGGCGTACATGTCGACGGAGGATTACGCCCAGCGTAATTTGGGGTTACGCCCAGCGTAACTCGGGGTTTCAGCCCCTATAAATAGAAGTCGAGGGTTGCCGATCTTATTGCCAAATTTCTTCCTTTCTCTCTCATTTTTGCATCGTTTTGCGTGCAAGAAATGCCCCGAAGCCCCGGTATCATTCCCGAGACCCGAATCAAGTCCCGAAGCCCCGAAGATCCCGAGAAAAATAGTTTTCGAGCCAAAACTCTGCCCGCGTAAAGCCCGGTTTTGGAGAAAAAGTCCCGGTTTTATCGGAAAAGATTATTTTAGGAGACGAGGTGCTGTTCGATCATCGTCTTATCAAGTGAGTGTGTAGTTACTTTCTTCTAACACATAAATATGAAGTATTTGCTATGAAATACGTGCTATGTGTTATGTATTGTTTGTTTATTTGAGATGGGTGTGGAATGGATGTTTTATACAGGTTTTTAATGATTTAAACCGTATATGTATTTTATATCTACAAATATGTTGGGTAGAACATGGGTCGATGAAATATTTGGTGACTATGAGATGTAGTGCCTATTGTGTAAACCCTGGTGACTATGAGACGTAGTGCCTATTGTGTAAACCCTGGTGACTATGAGACGTAGTGCCTATTGTGTAAACCCTGGTGACTATGAGACGTAGTGCATATTGTGTAAACCCTGGTGACTATGAGACGTAGTGCCTATTGTGTAAACCCTGGTGACTATGAGACGTAGTGCCTATTGTGTAAACCCTGGTGACTATGAGATGTAGTGCCTATTGTGTAAACCCTGGTGAATGTGAGACGTAGTGCCTATTGTATAAACCCTGGCGACTATGTGACGTAGTGCCTGTTGTATAAACTGTGGTAGCAAATGGATTTTGTGCCAATCTCGTAGGTCAATCCTTAGGAATGAATGAATGAAGGATAATTGACTCTTAGGTTAAAGCTTTAAGAAAAAGAAGAAGATAATGGGGATGGGTAATTTGGGTTGATTATCTGATGATTAAATATAATATTATATCTTACTATGGGTTGAAAACCCTATATGCTCACCAGGCTCCCAAGCCTGACCCACTCAGTTTTCTTTGCATTACAGGTAATGGCACAAGAGTATAAGTTGGTGGACTTGACGAGAGATTTTGGATTATAGATCAGTAGTTATAAATAACTGTTGTGAGGTCTACTTTATATTGTTTATGCTTTTGGTCTGTATCGGAACATGACATCCCGAGATTTTGTTATTAAATGAAAATACATTTCTTTAAAGAAATGATTTGATAAATTCTTATCATATTTTGTTTTGGGAACAAATTCCGCAATTCTTTTAATCAAAGGATTACTCTGATTTTATAAAACAAAGCATAAACAAATCGGTCTTTTCTGGCCGTGAAAATGGGGATGTCACAGTTGGTATCAGAGCACTAGTTTAAGCGAACTAGGAATATGTAGGATTTCTAGACTTAAACTTAGAATGCTAAGCGGTGATTGTGAGATGAGTGTCTACCATATTTTAAGACACGAGCACTAGTATATTTTAGGAAAGTTTCCTAAAATGCTTTTATGTCCTAAATGTTGTATGTTTGCCATATATGATATTATTTGTTTGGATCTATGGTCTGTTGTCGACCGGGTCTGGAAACCTTATGTGTTTAGGATTCTAAGCTTACGCCTACGGTATTAGAACTAGCATGTAAATGTTTCAGAGTGATAAGGAGATTTATACGTCTATCGTAAATAAAGATTTCTTATCTTAAATTCTCGCCCGGTACACCGAACGTCTGCTATGATGTACAAAGCGTTATGGTGAAGACTCATAGAGAATTGAGTAAATGGAGGAAATGAAAGGCTTATGATAGTGAATGACACCTATCGGAAGATATCGTAAGAGTGGTATCTTGCCTTTAGAATATGTCTGATAAAATAACGGAACGTTTAGAGGAGTACGATACGTCTGAAGTACACCTGCGATTGGCAGGATGATGGATCTATTGGTGTAATTCTTGAAGTTGTCCCATCGTCTGGAATTTCCATCACTAACCAAGTTGAAGTAGAATTGATGATTGAAGATACGCATGGAAGAAGTCCTAGTAGAGTCTAGGAGAATTTTTATGATTAATTGGACACATTCGTATGTGTTAAATTGTTTTGTGATTTTAGGACTTGGGGACTGCGAGACAATACTTGGGACGAGTATGAGTAGGTGTGAATAGTAGTAGAGATCTATACTACTGGAAGCACAGGACTCATGCTTGGATCAGGGAAAGTCACAAGGTTACCAAGAAGCTACTGATTGGTCTCGTTTTATTCAAGTATGTCGTTACCATTGTTTCGGTAATGACTAATGAGATGTTTGTTATTCCGACCCTAGTGGTCATATCAAATTGAGTCCGACTACGATGAGTTTGTTACGTGGTTCATGGAACCAAGTTCGATGTAACATCTGACTTAAGTCAGAAGATTGAAATCAATGTGATCGATGGCATCGCGCTCGTTGTTAAGGAAGCTTGTAGCTAGAAATGCTACATGCAAAAATGTGATTATATCACATTAGAATATGAAGGAAGGTATATTCCATTCTGGAATTTGACTCTAAGAGACTTGAGTCTAAGCGTTGCGTCATACGATGAGAGGTCATTAGAACATGACCCATCGATCTGTTACAATAGATAAACGAAAGTACTTATCCTAAGAAGAAGAAGGAGTCATCAATAAGGAATTATTTTGTAACTCGAAGGTTACGATTGAAAGTCCAACATAGTACGAAGAGCAGATGCAGGATTGAGCACTAACTGCTATAGAGAAGTCCAAGAGTTAGTTACTCTTTCGAGGAAACATAAAACTTACAGTTATTACCTAGGATGAAGAGATAACGTATGGAATCATTAAACAAGTCCTATTTCGTTGATGATTCCGGGACGTAATCATCCTAAGGGGGAGATAATTGTAACGCCCGTAGATCCGGGCTAGTCAATTTAGAGACGATAAGCATCAAAATGACTTTTTGATGGAAGATTATTTAGAAGGATTAATCTTAACTAAGTTTTAGTGGTCGTGACAAGGTTTCCGAATAGATAAAGAATGCCGAAATCCGAGTTATAACGAAGAAGTTATGACCTGTCGAAGTTTCGCAACAGAACCGCGCGACACTACGTGACGTAAATAGTGAATTTACGCTAGATCGATATTTAGCCTTAGTGATCTAAACGGAAGTCGTAGAATAAGTTAAACCGAGAGCGTGCATAAGAAGAACGTCTAAATCTGACTTCGTATGAAGAAGTTATGATTTTTCGAAGTTTCGACTTAGTAGTGTGCAGCCCAAATCTCGAAATAGAGATCGAGTGATATTTGGCCGAAACAATCTAAACGAGAATCGAAGATCTCTTCGATAGTAGTCCAACAGTGAAAAGACAGATGAAAACGGACGTCAGATGGAGAAGTTATGATTTTATAACGGAGTTTTCCTGTCCCGGCCTACTAAAAATAATATAATAAAAATAAATTCAAAATTAGCCGACAGAGTCTAAACGAAAGTTGTAGAGCATAGTCTCACCTACGCGTGGATATAAAGAACGTCGAAAACGGAGTTCGTATGAGGAATATATGAATTTCTGAAGTTTTTAAATAATTAAAATATATTTATTTAATTATAAAATCGGATAATACCAAACCCGTGACTCATCCGGCCCTATCCACCCGGTACGCCCAGCGTACCTAGATGTACGCCCAGCGTACATGTCGACGGAGGATTACGCCCAGCGTAATTTGGGGTTACGCCCAGCGTAACTCGGGGTTTCAGCCCCTACAAATAGAAGTCGAGGGCTGCCGATCTTTTTGCCAAATTTCTTCCTTTCTCTCTCATTTTTGCATCGTTTAGCATGCAAGAAATACCCCGAAGCCCCGGTATCATTCCAGAGACCTGAAGCAAGTCCTGAAGCCCCGAAGATCCCGAGAAAAATAGTTTTCGAGCCAAAACTCTGCCCGCGTAAAGCCTGGTTTTGGAGAAAACGTCCCGGTTTTATCGGAAAAGATTATTTTAAGAGACGAGGTGTTGTTCGATCATCGTCTTATCAAGTGAGTGTGTAGTTACTTTCTTCTAACACATAAATATGAAGTATTTGCTATGAAATACGTGCTATGTGTTATGTATTGTTTGTTTATTTGAGATGGGTGTGGAATGGATGTTTTATACAGGTTTTTAATGATTTAAACCGTATATGTATTTTATATCTACAAATATGTTGGGTAGAACATGGGTGGATGAAATATTTGGTGACTATGAGACGTAGTGCCTATTGTGTAAACCCTGGTGACTATGAGACGTAGTGCCTATTATGTAAACCCTGGTGACTATGAGACGTAGTGCCTATTGTGTAAACCCTGGTGACTATGAGACGTAGTGCCTATTGTGTAAACCCTGGTGACTATGAGACGTAGTGCCTATTGTGTAAACCCTAGTGACTATGAGACGTAGTGCCTATTGTATAAACCCTGGCGACTATGTGACGTAGTGCCTGTTTTATAAACCGTGGTAGCAAATGGATTTTGTGCCAATCCCGTAGGTCAATCCTTAGGAATGAATGAATGAAGGATAATTGACTCTTAGGGTAAAGCTTTAAGAAACAGAAGAAGATAATGGGGATGGGTAATTTGGGTTGATTGTCTGATGATTAAATAAAATATTATATCTTACTGTGGGTTGAAAACCCTATATGCTCACCAGGCTCACAAGCCTGGCCCACTCAGTTTTCTTTGCATTACAGGTAATGGCACAATAGTATAAGTTGGTGGACTTGACGAGAGATTTTGGATTATAGATCAGTAGTTATAAATAACTGTTGTAAGGTCTACCTTATATTGTTTATGCTTTTGGTCTGTATCGGAACATGACATCCCGAAATTTTGTTATTTAATGACAATACATTTCTTTAAAGAAATGATTTGATAAATTCTTATCATATTTTGTTTTGGGAACAAATTCCGCAATTCTTTTAATCAAAGGATTACTCTGATTTTATAAAACAAAGCATAAACAAATCGGTCTTTTCTGGCCGTGAAAATGGGGATGTCACAATATATATATATATATATATATATATATATATATATATATATATATATATATATATATATATATATATATATATATATTGTAACATCCCAAAATTCAAGACCAGAAATTTCGTTTTGATTAATTAAAAACCGCTTAATAAATCTTGCTCAATCATTTAACAACATTCTTAATAAACAATTATCAGAGTTTCAAATCCCAAAGATCATCTAGTGCGGAAAACATGGTGTGATCGTTGCGATCGCCCCGAGCTCCTTCCTTGGAAAAACATTAGTACCTGAAACAAATAGCTGAAAACCATAAGCATGAAGCTTAGTGAGTTCCCCAGATACCACATACCATACATATCAACTAATCCATACATTCCATACGTAACCATGAGCCATACATAACAAACATATCCATAATCAAATAAGGTGTTATGTGCCAAACATAGTCTTGATGTTATGCCACGGGCCGCACGTGGTATTTCTTGTCAAGCCTGGGGCCACTCCTTGGGTCTTACAGACAAGTTCCAAGGGCCACCCTCAGGTCTTCCATGCAAACATCACAAAGACAACTATACATACTACTCTACTAGGCTACTCAGCATACAGTGTGCCAGGAGCCACCTCCTGGTCTTTCATTCATAAAAGCATACAGTGTGCCAAGAGCGACCTCCTGGTCTTTCATACATGTTGCCTAGGTCTAACCCCCGGGTCTTCCTATCATACATAATAACATACTGTGTGCCAGGAGCCTCCTCCTGGTCTTTCATGCATAATGCCTAGGGCTAACCCCCGGGTCTTCCTACCATACATAATAATATACTGTGTGCCAGGAGCCTCCTCCTGATCTATCATGCATACTGCCTAGGGCTAACCCCCAGGTCTTCCTACCATACATAAACTAAATGGGCCGGCATTGTGGCCGTAGACCCATACAAACAGTGATGAGACTCACCTCGCACTGCCGAGAACTCGCTGAACACTTCTGACTGCTAACCGGCAACTCCTGAACCGCTGACCCTTCGGCTTCTCGAACTATCATTACCCAAAATAACATTTAGACCACAATAATCCCAAAAGTCAATCCAGGTCAACTTGGTCAAAGTCAATCTCCAGTTGACTTGACTCGCCGAGTTGTTCTACCAACTCATCGAGTCCATACTCCTCCAACCCCATACAACCCCGACTCCACTCGTCGAGTTTAGCAAGGACTCGACGGGTTCTCCTTCAACCATACAATTGGGACCATCTTCATCCGACTCGCCAAGTTCGACCTTGAACTCGTCGAGTTCATCATCCACATAAGAATGTGTCTAGGCTGTGACTCGCCGAGTTGTATGAACAACTCGTCGAGTCCATCTTCATAAACTAAGGAGATTGCCTTAGACTCTCCGAGTTCTTCCTTGAACTCGTCGAGTACGATGAACTTCATGACCACTATGGACTCAGACTGGCTGAGTCCCTAACCATTCAACTCATACCCTTTAACAGAAGGGTTTTGGGGAAATAACTGGCCTGACTCGCCGAGTCCCACAAGTGACTCGCCGAGTCCCTCTATGTCCAACTCTATTCAGACGATTTCAGTCAAGCACAAGGCATCCAAGACCCAGATCTAGCCTCCTAGGGTCAGAATAACATGCAAAGCTAATACCTTTGCGTCCATGCATGGCCCTTTTTGCTCAAAAGGCCATAACAACCTCTTAAACTTTGCATAGGGAGTTATATTGGCATAAAGCTTCCACCTTTATGCCTTAACTACTCCAAATACTCCCAGATCTGAAAGGATCTAGCTTGGGGACGTCCAAATCCCACAAGAAATCATTCTTGATCCATAAACTTCATAAAAAGGGACATAAATAGATCTAACAAACTAGAAGTCAAGGAAGGAACTTGATTACCAAAATGAGCAGCAAATGGAGTGAATATTCTGGATCTACTCCTTCCTCCTTGAACCTCCAACGTTCTTCTTGTTCCTCCAAGCTTCAAGAATGCTCCAAAACAATCAAAATGACTCACAACTCAAGGGAGGCTCTAGGGTTTTCGTTCTGGACTTGAGAGAGTATCAAGGGGGCTGATGAAGGCTATAATGTTCCTTAAATATGGTACAAGGCCCACATTTAGGGTTTTCCCCAAACCTGGCCAACTCGTCGAGTCAGTCTTCTGACTCGTCGAGTAGGTCACTAAACCTGCGACCAAATCGCGCTCCTACTCGTCGAGTCACCCATCTACTCGACGAGTCACTTCCTCATTTGAGGTTTTCTTCTCTTTTCCGACCTTCTAAATTCAGGTTGTTACATTGAAGACCCGGGGGTTAGCCCTAGGCAACATGTATGAGAGACCAGGAGGTGGCTCCTAGCACACTGTATGCTTTTATGAATGAAAGACCAGGAGGTGGCTCCTATCACACTGTATGATGAGTAGCCTAGTAGAGTAGTATGTATAGTTGTCTTTGTGATGCTTGCATGGAAGACCAGGGGTGGCCCTTGGCACTTGTCTGTAAGATCCAGGGAGTGGCCCCAGGCTTGACAAGAAAGACCACGTGCGGCCCGTGGCATAACAGCATGACTATGTTTGGCACATAGCACCTTACTTGATTATGGATATGTTTGTTATGTATGGCTCATGGTTACGTATGGCATGTATGGATCAGTTGATATGTATGGTATGTGGTATCTGGGGAACTCACTAAGCTTCGTGCTTACGGTTTTCAGCTATTTGTTTCAGGTACTAATGTTTTTCCAAGGAAGGAGCTCGGGGCGATCGCAGCGCATCACACCATGTTCTCTGCACTAGATGATCTTTGGGATTTAAAACTCTGATAATTGTTTATTAAGAATGTTGTTAAATGATTGAGCAAGATTTATTAAGCGGTTTTTAATTAATCAAAACGAAATTTCTGGTCTTGAATTTTAGGATGTTACAAGTTGGTATCAGATCCTTGGTTTGAGGGATTCGGGCACATTCTCGGGTGTGTCTGGACTCAAACTGGGGACTTGATATGAAAATTTTCAAAGGAACTTGAAAAGTATTTGAAAAGAGAAAAGAACTTTGAAAAGAACAAGGTGTGTGATGCGTGCCATCGACCGAGCTCAAGTAAGTGGTTCCCAAAATACCAATACATGTTTGATATGTGATATGACATGATTATGTGATTCGCATGCTAGATTATGGCTAAGGATCTAGGAGAAGATTCCTTTGTATGCTTATGTGAACTTCTAGAATTGCATGCTAGAACTGATCAGCCAGTAGTAGGATGGCATGTTTAGGTTATGCCTGATTGTATGAGCCCTTGAATTGCATGCTAGTGTAGATTCCTAATAAGAGGATAGAATGGTTTGTTTGGTTAGATTTTCCATTTGTCTGAATGTTGCTTGCTTTGTGCTTTGTGGGACTTTAAGTGGTGGGAGTTAGCTACTAGATGAATGTGTTAAGTCACATGTGATCAGGGTTGAATAATCTCAGAGTGTTGGACTTGACCCTATTGCACAGCTCTTGTCTGAGTCTAACCGTTGTAGGGATGAGTCTTTTACTCGAAGGATTATTCGAGCCTCATCACATGTGATGGTATTCATGTAGTGGTTAATTGGCATTATGAAGAGTCTTTCAGCAGCTGAGGACTGGGTTTGGGATTGGAGATTTCCCTAGGGTAAGCCTAGGATGAGATTAGTGCAGGGAGCATTAGTAGTAGTGAAAGGGACTTAGTGAAATCAAGGCAATCCTTGAGGAAAGTATGGATAGATGTGGAAGGTAGTAGGGGCCCATACTACTGGAAGCAGAGGATCCATACTCGAGTCAAGGAGGGCCGAGATAGAACCAGGAAACTTGTAGTATGTGAGACCTTCTGAGGTTACGTACGACCCTGACAATTATGTGTTCCGTTTCAGAATGGTGATGGTTACGCGACACGGAGCGGGAGGATCAGGATCCGGTTTAGGATCAGGTTCGGGTTCAGGTTCCGAACCAGTGGATGAGGGATTACGCGAGTTCATTGCGTCTGAGATCACGAGAGGTATCCTTGAGTCGACCCCGATGATTTTCGGGTCGATCAAGGAAGAGATTATTGAGCTGATGGAGGATCACCTCAGAGCGTTCCGGAGTGATATGGCATCCAGCCAGTCAGGATCGTGCACACTGTCCTTCAAGGATTTCAGGGGGAGTGGCGCGCTAGACTTCCACGGGGTGAAGGACCCCATTATTGCCAGGAGATGGATTGCATACATTGAGTCTGCACAGTTGACGAGCTTCTGTCCTGAGGGGTCGAAGGTTCGATTTGCTGCAGGATGCTTGAGGGACAGAGCTAGAGACTGGTGGGAGTCAGTTGGTGATTCCTTGGGAGCCTCAACCATTGAGGCTATGACCTGGTCCTACTTTGTGACCAGGTTTAGGGCGGAGTTTGCACCGGTTGTGGAGCTTCAGCAGCTGGCCAGGGAGTTCCTAGACATGAGACAGACGACGGAGTCGGTGGCGGAGATTACCGCCAAGTTTCGGGAGAGGGCCTTATTGGTGCCTCGGTATGCAGGGGATGAGGAGATGCGGAGGACCCGCTATCATGACATGTTGAGAGCTGATATTCGGGAGCATGTCAGCTTCTCGACATGCCCGACCCTAGACTCTATGATTGCCAGGGTGCGGGAAAGGGAGACTGATTTGGAGCACATTACGAAGAGGAGGTCGGATCAGATGCATACTTTGGAGGGTCCCGGGAAGAGATCCAAGACTTCAGATCAGCGATTAGTAGGTCGGAAGGGCCGAAGTCAGTGCAGCACGTGCGGGAAACTGCACGAGGGGGTTTGTCGTTCCAGGGGTTCAGGCTGCTACAAGTGTGGCAGTGATGGCCACGTCAGCAGGGACTGCCCACAGGGGGCAAGCCCATTATGTTTTCACTGCAATCAAGTGGGCCACAAGAAGGTCGACTGCCCGACGATGAGGGGAGGAGCAGGGAGTGCGTCTGCCCTGACAACTTTGAGGATTACAGATGGGTGAGAGGGTAGGGCCTTGCAGTAACAGATGAGGGAGATCTGGATTACAGCAGGGAATGTTGCAGGTATGTATCAAGGGCTATTTTCGATTTTATATGTATTATGATTGTTCTTACCTCGGTCTCAGGTGATAGTATGTATGAGTTATCTCTCTACTTGCATTCGGATTGTATTTTCGGAATTGTCATATGCCAATGGCTTACCAGGAACTATTAGTAGCTAATGTAAGGTTATCTCTCACTTCGGGTTCGAAGTGTTCAGTATTATCTCGGTTGCAACCGAAAACGGTTCAGGAGCGTTACGTGGAGGTCGGTGGGCAGGGTCCATGGAGTAGTCATCCACCATCATCAGGGTTCGGTGGTTCTAGTCTTGGTGTTTGGGATAGCTTTTGGAAGCATCAAGGGAAATGGTCTATCACTGAAGAGGTTGCTCTGAGCATTAGTTATTCGGACCTTAAGGACGTCAGTTTGAGCTCAGGGGATTATCAGTATCGGGGATGCAGGAAGTGTTCATCTAGTATTCGGTAATCGTACGGTATTTGGAGTGGGCTATTGACGGATCGCTAGCAAGATTAAGGCGATGGTAGTTATCATGCCTATTGTGTAAGGGAGGAAGGAATGTAAATCCTCGGACTTTCGTGTGCCGTAAAGACTTAGCCGAAGCTAAGTGGGGGAGAAACAATCATGTTGCGGGAGCAGAAGCGGTTTTGAAACTGGGATAAGTTTCGCTCTCCTGTCAGGGAGAAAGACGGCCCAGGCGGCTGTATGAATTAAGGATAATGTGAATTGGAAGTTCGGAAAACTTGCCAATTGTGAGATCGCATTCTCGGAATGTCTAATAGCAGGTTTCAGAAGAATCAGTTGGGAGTTTCAGCTAGGACATGAGTATAGCTTGGGGTACTAGATTATGCTTGTATGCTCGATTATGGGTATGTTCAGATTAGTAGTCAGCAAAAGACCATGGTCAGCGGTCGAGTCAGTGTAGAATGTGTTGTAAGACTACGGGTTAGCCGTAGCATCCACTAGCAGCCGGTCGGTGTGGAGGGTGTTGTCAGACTACCGGATATCCGTAGCATTCACCAGTGGTTAGATAGTATGAGAAGTGTGGTAAGACTGCGGGGTGGCTCGTAGCAATGGTTAACAGATAGCGTAGGAGTGTTGTAAGACTATGGGGTGGCCCGTAGCGTTCACTAGTTAGCAGATAGAGTAAGGGCGTTGTAAGACTGCGGTGTGGCCTGTAGCATTCGTATGTTAGTATAGTTAAACTGCGGTGTGGCCCGTAGCATTAGTATAGTAAGACTGCGGGGTGGCCCGTAGCATTATTCAGCAGATAGTGTGGAAGTGTGGTGAGACTGCGGGGTGGCCCGTAGCATTAGTTGGCTGGTAGCGCAGAAGTGTTGTAAGACTATGGGGGTGGCCCGTAGCATTCACTAGTTGGCAGAACGAGTATAATAAGACTACGGGGTGGCCCGTGGCATCCACTAGTGGTCAGTTAATATGGAAGCGCAAGACTGCGGGGTGGCCTGTAGCATTCCTCGGTCCCTATTCAACAGTACGAATGTATCAGATGCGTGATTCGCTGGCAGGGTTTTTCAGATAGTTTAAGATAGGGCGGGGCAGCCGCTCGGATGTGAGTAGGCCACATTATGATTGGATTCGGAAGGCGGTAGGTCATTCGAGACCAGGAGTGATGTAATACTACAACGGTTTTGGTAGCATTCACCTTTAGTAGTAGATTTGCTGGCAATGAGTAGTCAGACAGTACGATCGGGAGGGTCAGCAGGAATGCTGGAGCCGTGAGTAAGGGTGTGGATCGAGGGGTTTTGATAGCTGAAGTTCTTCGGAGGTCGCTGGAAGCGACTGAGAGATTGTGCTTGGAATTAGTAGCCGGTGGGAGTCCGGTGATCCAAGTGATATCAGATCAGTTGTCGAGCAAGGTAGTATCATTTCATCTGAATAGTGGTTAAGAAACAGTAGGATGCTCGGATAGAAGGGAGTACTGTGAGGAACCTTATGCGCGAATTAGCTCACCAAACGAAGGCACTAAGGAACTTACAGACGGATTGAATAATCTCGGAGTAATGGGTTTGACCCTGTAGCACAGCTCTCATATGAGTCTAACCGTTACAAGGATGAATCCGCTACTCGAATGACGGTCTGAATTCACGCGATGGGTGGAGTTTTCAGTATTGGAGCATCGTATGAGGGGTTACTTCGTGAGTACGGGTGTGATGGCCGGCACTGGGAGTGGCCAGGATTGTGGTTTCAGCAGAAGATTTGTTCTTGATGGGGATCGGAAAGACTGTTGCTTATGGGAAGTCGTCGTGGAAGGGCCAGTGTTAGTGTAAGGAAAAGGGGAGAACCCCTTGTGTATCAGTGTAAGTGCACTGGGAGTACCGGTAGGGCTACCGGTTGGGTAAAGGTGTTGTACTCGAAGGTAGTAGTGATCGATTTATTCTGAGGGTGACATTTTCAAGGATTGGATCGGATAGACGAAGCGTGTACCTAGTGGTAAGTGGATTGTAAAGTAGTGGATCGTCGCGGACTTCGAGGACGAAGTCTAGTTTATGTGGGGGAGAGTTGTAACACCCTGAATTTAGAAGGTCGGAAAAGAGAAAAAAACCTCAAATGAAGAAGTGACTCGTCGAGTATATGGGTGACTCGACGAGTAGGAGCGCGATTTGGTCGCGGGTTTAGTGACCTACTCGACGAGTCAGAAGACTGACTCAACGAGCTGGCTAGGTTTGGGGAAAACCCTAAATGCGGGCCTCGTACCCTATTTAAGGAACATTATAGCCTTCATCAGCCCCCTTGATACTCTCTCAAGTCCAGAACGAAAACCCTAGAGCCTCCCTTGAGTTGTGAGTCATTTTGAGAGTTTTAGAGCATTCTTGAAGCTTGGAGGAACAAGAAGAAGGTTGGAGGTTCAAGGAGGAAGGAGTAGATCCAGAAGATTCACTCCATTTGCTGCTCATTTTGGTAATCAAGTTCCTTCCTTGACTTCTAGTTTGTTAGATCTCTTTATGTCTCTTTTTATGAAGTTTATGGAACAAAAATGATTTCTTGTGGGATTTGGATGTCCCCAAGCTAGATCCTTTCAGATCTTGGAGTATTTGGAGTAGTTAAGGCATAAAGGTGGAAGCTTTATGCCAATAGAACTCCCCATGCAAAGTTTAAGAGGTTGTTATGGCCTTTTGAGCAAAAAGGGTCATGCATGGACGCAAAGGTATTAGCTTTGCGTGTTATTCTGACCCTAGGAGGCTAGATCTGGGTCTTGGATGCCTTGTGCTTGACTGAAATCGTCTGAATAGAGTTGGACATAGAGGGACTCGGCGAGTCACTTGTGGGACTCGGCGAGTCAGGCCAGTTATTTCCCCAAAACCCTTCTGTTAAAGGGTATGAGTTGAATGGTTAGGGACTCAGCCAGTCTGAGTCCATAGTGGTCATGAAGTTCATCGTACTCGACGAGTTCAAGGAAGAACTCGGCGAGTCTAAGGCAATCTCCTTAGTTTATGAAGATGGACTCGACGAGTTGTTCATACAACTCGGCGAGTCACATCCTAGACACATTCTTATGTGGATGATGAACTCGACGAGTTCAAGGTCGAACGCGGCGAGTCGGATGAAGATGGTCCCGATTGTATGGTTGAAGGAGAACCCGTCGAGTCCTTGCTAAACTCGATGAGTGGAGTCAGGGTTGTATGGGGTTGGAGGAGTATGGACTCGACGAGTTGGTAGACCAACTCGGCGAGTCAAGTCAACTGGAGATTGACTTTGACCAAGTTAACCTGGGTTGACTTTTGGGATTATTGTGGTCTAAATCTTATTTTGGGTATTGATAGTTCGAGAAGTCGAAGGGTCAGCGGTTCAGGAGTTGCCGGTTAGCAATCAGAAGTGTTCAGCGAGTTCCCGGCAGTGCGAGGTGAGTCTCATCACTGTTTGTATGGGTCTACGGCCACAATGCCGGCCCATTTAGTTTATGTATGGTAGGAAGACCCAGGGGTTAGCCCTAGGCAGTATGCATGATAGATCAGGAAGAGGCTCCTGGCACACAGTATGTTATTATGTATGGTAGGAAGACCCGGGGGTTAGCCCTAGGCATTATGCATGAAAGACCAGGAGGAGGCTCCTGGCACACAGTATGTTATTATGTATGGTAGGAAGACCCGGGGGTTAGACCTAGGCAACATGTATGAAAGACCAGGAGGTGGCTCCTGGCACACTGTATGCTTTTATGAATGAAAGACCAGGAGGTGGCTCCTGGCACACTGTATGTTGAGTAGCCTAGTAGAGTAGTATGTATAGTTGTCTTTGTGATGCTTGCATGGAAGACCAGGGGGTGGCCCTTGGCACTTGTCTGTAAGACCCAGGGAGTGGCCCCAGGCTTGACAAGAAAGACCACGTGCGGCTCGTGGCATAACAGCAAGACTATGTTTGGCACATAGCACCTTACTTGATTATGGATATGTTTGTTATGTATGGCTCTTGGTTACGTATGGCATGTATGGATCGGTTGATATGTATGATATGTGGTATCTGGGGAACTCACTAAGCTTCATGCTTACGGTTTTCAGCTATTTGTTTCAGGTACTAATGTTTTTCCAAGGAAGGAGCTCGGGGCGATCGCAGCGCATCACACCATGTTTTCCGCAGTAGATGATCTTTGGGATTTAAAACTCTGATAATTGTTTATTAAGAATGTTGTTAAATGATTGAGCAAGATTTATTAAGCGGTTTTTAATTAATCAAA
The DNA here is from genome assembly GCF_052849685.1 of Lactuca virosa. NCBI lineage: Eukaryota > Viridiplantae > Streptophyta > Magnoliopsida > Asterales > Asteraceae > Lactuca > Lactuca virosa. The sequence continues at coordinate 182,574,316 of NC_136428.1, forward strand.
ACGAAATTTCTGGTCTTGAATTTTGGGATGTTATATATATATATATATATATATATATATATATATATATATATATATATATATGAACAAATTACTAAAATGGTCCTTGTGGTTTGAAAAAATATCATGTTTAGTCCCTATTTTTTCTTTTGCACTCAGATCATCCCTATAGTTTTCTTTTTGTTGTGATTTTCATCTCTGCTACATATGAAAAGACTTTATTACCCTTATTTAATTCTTTTTTCATTTATTTGTTATCTGTTTATTCCTAATATAACAAATTAAATAATTTAGAAAAAGATGTGGATCCCACGACCAAACACCCACCATTATCATCTCTTTCCTCTTACCCTCACTAACCTAGCACCCATCGCCGATCCTTCCTCTATTCCTTGCAACCGCCTGAAACTCCTAGCGCCACTGGATAGTTGGAATCCGCTACCATCATTGGACCGCCGAAATCTACTACCACCACTGCACTGTCGGAGACCTCTAACCTACTCTTGAACATCTTCTTCCTGGAAACACCAGAACAAAGAACTCTACGATATCCATCACCTCCTCACTCTGCCACCATTACCATATTTTTATAATAAGCCATAGACCCTAAATCAACCATCTCTTCCTACATGTTCACCCCTACATCATGTTTTTCTTTTCGATTTTCTGCAAATCTATATCGACACACAAAATTTGATTTTGGATTGTGATTTGAGGTTTTTTTTTAATTTCAGTGTAGGTTTTCTGGGATTATGGGTGTCGATTTATAGAGGATTGAGAGTTTTGTTGGATCAGGTATAATTGTCACTTGGGTTTCTAACCGATTTCACACAACCTGATCCATCACTTCTATGGTTGATTAACGGGTTTCCGATGGCAACCACGTCGGAGAAGGAAACATTTTCCAAAAGCAAATGTGGTTGTCCAATGAGAGAGATAGAGTAGAAAAAACGGATCTTGTAAGTCAAGGCTTGGGATTTGTTGAATGGATCTTACAGTGTATTTGGGTTTGTTAATCAGTCTTTCATATAGTGTATCCTATTTTGCATCTTGAATTGATCTTGTATTTGGGTTTAGTCAAGTATATGTTATGCATTTGAGTTTACGATTCTAGGTTATTTCTAGATTCAATTTTGAGTTAGATTAAGTGGAGTTATGAGTATCTTGTTCTATATGTATTTCTTAGTTTGTTCTGACAGTGGTTAATGGTGGTAGTTAATTGAGTGCAGGTCAAAGGCGGATGTGGTTGTCCGGTGAGAGAGACAGAGTAGAAAGAAGCGGAGCGAAGAGAGAGGCGGAGTAGATGACGGTCCATGGGTTTTCAATGGGTTTCGGCATGGTTCGACTCGTTCATGTCTCCGGTGGTTGCGGCTCCGACATGAGTCTGGTGATGGTGAGAAAGGAGAGGGTGAGATGGGTGGAGTAAGGGTTGGGAGTGGGACCCATGAATTGATTACTTATTTTTTTTTCTTATTTTTGTAATTAATTTAAATAATAGATGAAAACTGAAAAAGAAATACAAAGGGTAAAATAGTCTTTTTATCTCTATAAGGGACTAAAAACGTAACAAAATGATATGTTAGGCACCGTTCGTGTGCAAAAGATAAGTTAGGGATCGAACATGTAATTTTGATAAACCACAATGACCATTTTAGTAATTTTTTCAATATGTAATATATATATATATATATATATATATATATATATATATATATATATATATATATATATATATATATAGAGAGAGAGAAAAGAGGTTCATTTGAGATTATGTTAATTTTGTGAGACATGAGACGCGATCATAGTCACTCATTTGATATTATTATTATTATTATTATTATTATTATTTTACCAAAGTGTTTCTATCCGAACGATATCCGGTGTTTCTCTTCCTCTTTGAGGTCGAGGGTTCAAGTCTCACTGTGAACATATGTGAAATAACTTATGAGTAGATTAATATATTGCCGTTTCAAAAAAGAAATTACCGTTTTTAAATATATGTGAAATGTTCTAATAGAATATTACAATGTAAATATTAAAATAGAATTCTTAGAATGTTAGAATATATTCTTGTAGTTTACTAGAATTGTTAGATATGTTAAAATATTATAATAATCTATTAGATTTGTTACAATTGTTAGAATTTTCTAATATTCTGTTTGAATTGTTTCAATATTTATAGTCTAATATTCTAGTCGAATATTTGAATAGTCTAACAATTTTGTTTTAATATTTATACCATAATATTCTATTAGAATATTTCACCTATATTTAAAAATAACGGTAATTTATTATTATTTTTTTTATAATCTAAATGACAAAAATAAAATTAAAAAAAAAATCAAAAGTTTTCATTTATTTTGTATTTTTAAAATGTTTTTTAATCTCCAAAATAAGTGGCTAAGATTTTCGTCCTTATGTCTCATCTTTTGTAGCCCAAACGTCAAAGTCCATACCAGTTCAACACATTTACAAGTTCAACATGGATTTTGGCAGTTCATTGTATCTGGATTTTAAGAAAACTTTTCGGTTCGATCTGGTCTATAAAATAAAGATAAAACCAGTGTTGTAAAAATTCCGACTAGGTTCCGATTAATCTCTGATTAGTCCCAAGGCGCTATCCCACCGACTAGAAGACGCCTAGCGATTAATCGTTGCCTACAAAATGAGCGAAGCAGTAGCAAACGATGAAATTTTAACACTTTGACGAAGTTCTATCTTAATAGAAATCATCTAAGGAATGATTAATGTTCTATTAATCATATACTAGGTGTGAGACTCATGTATTACATGAGTTTATTTAAAAGAAAAAATTAAATATGAAATTCTAAACATTTGAAAAGTTTAAATTTATAATTAAAGTGTTTTTTCTTTTTTAAATTAAACAAATAATTTAGATAAATAAAAAAAAGGAAACTAATCAATGAAACTTCAATTTAATAAGTTTGAAATTAGAAGAAAAATACATTAATGAATATAATATACATTTATTATTACATTTAAATACTATATAAAATTTAATAAAATGATAAAACAATAAAATGACATGTGGAAAGAAAATAAAATGAAAATAATAAGAAAAAGTCATGTGGTATAATGGATTAGAAGATGACAAGTGACAAAATCATTTTTATTTATTAAGGAGGAAAGATTAACCTATTTTTTTTAATGATATTAGTGGTATTTACAAACTTTCTTATGATATTAGTCGTATTTAGTTTCTTAAAATTCAACGAATTAGCAATTTATGGTCCCCGTTTAATTCTCTAATTAATCTTCACCTAGTCGATTAATCCTTCAACCCCACTCCACCGACTAGCTAATGTCGAGCGTTCTCCTTCATATCCCGGTTCAACTCCATTTTCAAAACATCGGTTAAAAATCAATTTACATGATTGAACTACTCCAAAAAACACTATTATATTGGGTCAACCCCTCTATTGTCGGTCACCATAAAAATAATTACAAAACCATATGCATTTCTTTGGGCACACATTCTTTTATATCTATATCTCTAATTGTGTACCGATATGATACTTTCGAGATTCGTTCATTCGCCTTTATTGCCTGCAATGACCATATTATAATGTCATAGTCGCCACATGACCATGAAAAGCATATAAACATACAAATTTTCAAGTCAAAAAACTGAACCTGTTTTTGCCAATCCGTGAGTCTAGTAACCAATAACAGACTCCCGGACTGTATTATAGATCCAATCACGATCCCAATCCAAAGTCCCTTTGCTTTCAAATGTAAAGGGAACCCAAGAACAGTGGCTGTTGGCATCCCAAACAAATAAAATGCCACCAGAGTCACATAAGCTCCTATATGTTGCCACCCACTTCCCCTAGCGATTCCTAAAACCATCAAGAACTATTAGTGATGATATTGTATAGACCAAAAATGTGAAAAAATCAATCACTCACCAGAAATCACTGCTTGTAGGCTATCTGTTATGATCGAGAGAGCTATGAAAGGACTCATTGATACAACGTAACTTACTACTTCCATTTTGTTACTAAAAGCATTTGCAAGATAATGGCGACAACTGAAAACCATGGTGCTTACTATTATGGCTTCAATAACAGCTAGAAACATCACTATACAAACAGCTAAACGGGCTGCTTGTGGGTTTCCAGCCCCTATCTCATTTGAAACCCGAGTGCTACATAATCAGATTGTAGAATGAGATTTTTTTTATGTAAAGATAGAAGGAATTTTAATGGTGAGAAATTAAAATACCTAGCGGCTGCTCCAAACCCATAGGGTATAGTGAAGTGTAGCGTGGAGATAGTTAAGCTGATGAAAACAAATGTTGAAAATATTTTGAAGTGATGAGAATACGAGATGATTATTGTTAGGTAAAGTTATTGAGGAAGAGTTGAAGTAATGAAAGATTACCATATGGAAAGAAGTGATGTTTCGAGTTGTGGATTTGGTAATAAGCCAGATATTAAGACAAGAAGTTCAAGTGACCACCATTTTAAGCTACAAAATATACGTATTAATTGTTGTCAAAATTTTGTTACAAATAAACTATATCCAAAGCTTTTAATTTTAAGATGAAATGATGAATGAGTTTACCAAACCATTACGGCCGATGGGATAGCAAACCAGAAGAATTCCTTCATACCTACAAGTGCGTCCATGGAGAAAGTCACACCAACATTCTTACACAACGATGAGAATTTGAAATAAAACACCATCAACATCAAATAGAACCAATTTGACAAACTAAACGCTGTAGCAGCACCAACGCTGCCCATCTTTAACTTGAAGATCAAACCCCAACAAAGAGGGGCATGGAAACATAAAACAAGTGTAGAGCTCACGAGCAATGGCATAGTCAGACTCTGTGATTGGAGCAATCTAACAAGAGGCTTCACAATTGCACCGGAAAACAAAGATGGAATAAGATATATGGAATATTTTCTTGCTTCATGTGAGATCAAAGGGTCGTGTCCGATTAAAATCAAGAACTTATCGATGAAAATCCAGGAGATGGAGATTGGGATGCAAACGAATAGCAATGAGATTATTGCACTGCATGTGTAGCCGCCGATTTTGTTATATTGTTTGGCTCCAAAAGCTTGCCCATAAAGGGTCTCGAGTCCTCCCACAAGACCTGACTATTTGCGAAACGATTTTTTTTTAAAAGACATGAATTTATAGTTAATATTTAGTTAACTAATGGTAAATGAATCTTCTATTTCATTGTAAACATAACATAATCTTAAAGGAAATGCTTACAAGAAGACTAAAACCAGTGACATTAGTTAGGGAGGTGGCAATGGCGAGGCTAGATAGGGATAGTTCATCAACATGTCCCACCATTATCACCGCCACCATTTGCATTAGGTATGGCAACAAAGCCACCACCACCATCGGCAGTGCAATAACAGTCACCTTTTTTATCTCATGACCATAATCCGCCCATCTTTCACCCTGTTGCTTTCCATTAGGCAACTCCTCTAATGTTTCCATCTCTCTCTCGCACCTCCAACAAAACTACCATATATATGTACAAATATATACAAGAGACAAAATAAAGGTGTAGTGGAGTAACTTAAGATTCATTTTACTTGAAAACAGCGTGCAAAACCAACCAGAATATTCAAAATTGTTTTACATGTAAAATGAGGTTATAATAAATATCAAATTGCTTACGACTTGAGTGTATAGACAGGACCAAATACAAACCATAATTCTCAAATGCTAAGAAAGACACCAAAAGAAATTTTGTTTTTTTTTTCTTTTATAAATTTTTACGCTTATGGAAAAGATAGAGCTCTAAAATGATTAAATGGAAAGTTAAAAATTCATTAGGGACGCATATATTGAAAAAAAAAAAATGATATTTTCAAAGATTTTTTTTTTTTTTTAATTTCATGAGTGCTAAGGTAGAAAATATATGTGGATGAGCCATAACGGGAACCAAAATGTTTTTTCAAAAATCATACGTTTATCAAGGAAGCTGCGAAAACTTATAACAAGACATTAGAAGTTAGAGGAAAAACATCATTGTTGAAAAAGCAACAAGTTAATGAGCTAAAAAAGAAACAGTGTTGTGAAGCTATTGCATTCGATGAGGAGTCTATACTCGAGAGAGCCAATTGCATTTTTAAAATTCAGGAGTTGGAAGAAAGAAAAATCTTGGGCTTAACGCAAACAAGATTCTTCAATGGTTTTGTGAAAGGGAATTCAAAAATGCAGTGTTTTAAAAACCGGTTTGAACTGGGCGGTCGAACCGGTTGGACCGAATATCGAGGGAGGAAGTGGTTCAACTATCTTCGGTTTTACATTGATTTATGAAACGGATTGAACCGGCCGGTTTTTAGAAAAATCCGGTTTAATCGGTCAAAATAAAACAGTTGAATCGGTTAAACCGAATAAAAAACACATGAAAAAAAACCATTTATATAATAAACTTTTGTGATTTTTTTTTCAAATCTATTTAGTTTTATCTAAATAAAAACATATGATAAATGTTATAAAGTTTTTTGATTTGTTTGTATTCATCTAAAACTATATTTCGTTTCGGTATTATACTTTATTTTTATTTTTTTGACGTATATGGATTGATGTAAAACACTAAAACTTATGGTTATGTGTTATTTTAATATATTTGGATTCATTTACAACTTATTTTTATTTCTATTTTTAATTTTTGAACTTGTAAACATCAAATTCATAATTTAAAAATGTACGTATGTGTAGGAAAATAAAAAATAACATGAAAAATATGAAAATCGGTTAAACCGGTTGAACCAGGAACCGATCATCATACCGGTTCAACTAAAAACCGGTTTTTAAAACATTGCAAAAAAGCTTGCAGATACACGGGTTGAATGTAAAATAAAGAAATTTACAAGACAAAACTGCAAATTTAGTACTTATGGTTTACAAAAATATTTGGATAGGGTCCAAAAAGTTTTTAACTTGCATGGTAGATCCAAAATCAAGGTTTTTCTTGGTTTTTGGTCCCTGATACACTTGAAAAGCCGATTTTACTCTTTTCATTTCTTTTTTCTATTTTCTTTATTTAATTTGGTATTTGAATAGTTAAAAAAACTAAAATCTCTCTCATCTTCTCATTCGTCACTGTGATCATCCCCTCACCATCGATGGTGGCAATAAGGTTACATTCTATATTTTTCTATTCATTCCCCGGTCAAATCGGTAACAGATCAAATAGTCTTTGGTAATTCTAGCAATTTACAGCCATTTTAGTCAGGTTGTACTTCTTTGGGTACCCTTTCCACTAGTCGAAGAGGAACGAAGGATTCTTGTGACCCAAGAACACAACACACACATACACACATTGTCTTCTTGATAGAGCTTCAGTTCCAGAAATGACAGATCTGCAACATCAAATTCGAGAAGATGGAAGGATTAAGATCGATTAGAAAAAGAGGACCAAACCTGGTGTTATTCAGGAAATATAAAAATAGATGAGAGCTCGATCAATTTAGGAGAAAATAGAGTGAATGGAGCTACAATTTTTGCCGCCTGATTCAATTAAGAATAAGTCGTAGAAAAGGGCATCGATTTCTTCTTCTTGTCGGGACACACATGAGACGCACGCATCCAAGAGTCATAATTGATTGTGAGCACCTTTACAGACAGTCTTCTCCGGTGGCGGCAAATGGAAAATCTGAATCGAAACCCTAAATTTGAATCAAAACTGAAATCGTGTGTGTTTGTGTGAATGAAGAGAGGATGAAGGGAAATAAAGTTTGACTTAGGTACAGAGATGAAAAGGGATAGATCTTTCATGTTCTTTGTGGTTCTTGATTTCATGTTTGTGGTTGTTTAAGGTGTATGTTTTGTAAATTCTGAAATCGGGTGTGTTTCTGGTTCTTGGTTTCATGTTCTTTGCTCAAGAACATTTTTTTTTTTTTTATAAATCTTTCAGATTCATGTTCTTTTGTGTATTCATCTATTTTCTTTTGTATAAATCTTTCAGATTCATGTTCTGCATTCATCCTTAGAAGGTCATAAACGAGAGAGAGAGAGATTTTTGAGAAGGTCGTTTTTTGGTGTAGAGAGAGACGGAGATGGTATTTTAATTTAGAGAAATTAAATATTCTCCTACTTTTCTTTCTACATATCCTTCTACAACAAGTGAATTTTCTTTAATTGTTGGAAATAAAAGAAAATGAAAAAAACAAAATTAAAAGGGCAAATCCGTCATTTGAAATATTTTCAACCAGTTTATTTTGGACTATTGGTGCAGTTCCAAAACTTTTTGGACAAAAGTCCAAATTTTTGACATATCACATTGACTAAATTTGCAGCTTTTCCAAAAATAACCATTGAAATCACTTTTTAAAAAATAGCCAAAAAATCGAGTTTTTCCAAAAATAACCATTGAAATCACATGTGGTTATGCTATATAAATTGTTTTTTTTTTGAAATTGCAGACGGCCTAAGGTCATCTGCAATTTCATCCGTACCTATGATTGTGATTTCCTTTGGTCGATTTTGTTTTGTTTTTTTTTTTTTTTCATGTAACTGATTTCCGCCAATGTACTTATAAAGTTTTCGGATGAATGTTGGTTTTGAGCCATTGAAAGGGTTGAGAGAATTTCTTAAAGTTAAAAATATTAAAATAAAGGTCATTCCAAATTTTAAGGTTTATATACTTTCGGCCCATAGGTCAAAATGAGCCCAATTCATAGCCCAATATAGCAAGATAGCATCTGAGAAGGCTGAAATCGCAAATGAGCTCAATCACCTACGATTATGTTGGCTATTTTATAAAACATGCTAATTTTTTGCTATTAAGTGAAAAATCATGAATTTGACTAAATTTGCAAATTTCTCTATAAAATACTGGTGGTTGTCGGTCATTGCTTGTGCTAGTGGTGGGAGTAGATGTAGGAATGGGTCCCAAAGTGTTTATAAATCATTTAATTTATTTTCCGTGATTAATAAACAATAAACAAAGATTAAAAAAGAAAATATAAAGCACAATTTCATTAATTTGTTCGAACACTTTATGAATGATAGAGCAAGATGGGACAAAGGCCAACTCTCAATGTCTAGTCGCATGCAAATTACATAAAAACCTTTTATCATCTTCGTAATAGAAAAAATGGCTTACGGAATCATCCAATCCAAATAATATTCAGTCAAGTCCAGTCCTGTGTCCTGCCACAACCTAACTTTTAAATTTCCTACATTTGATCAACATGGAAAGATTCAAGTTTCACAAACACCTTTTTCATCTTAACCATAGTTTTACACTAAGCAACAAACCCTAACAACCAAAACACACTACCATTTCCATCTTAACAACCATCGAACAACTAGGGTGCCGACTTATCTTCGCCATCACCACCACCTTCACCGGGTGGTGGTTGTTGGCTACTTTCACCTCCCTCTGGCGGCTCCACTTGCTCACCGCTCTCAGTGTTTTCATTCTCAGGGTGAAAATTGATCGGAAACTTCGTAACCCTCGGCTTATCCGTCAATATATTTCTTTGAACCTTATCAATCATCACTTTTTGTGGAGGCTCCTCTCTTAGCTTTTCATCATCATAATCATTATTCACATAATAACCCACTCTCACAAATTCTTGCCCCACGTATGAACACATCAGCAAAAGCACAGTCACTCCGATTATATCTTCTTCACGGATCTTTGATGGGTCCGGTGGGTCCGCCTTAAAAATAATTCAAATTAGTTTTTATTTTTATTTTTTTGTTTTTCGGTTGGTTGAATTTGTATTTACCTGAAAAACAAAACGGTAATTTCCAATGTTGACGGGTCCCACGAGTACACTTTCTAAGAGCTGATCGTATGTTTCATCCTCAGCTGATCCAACATAGATCAGTTTCCATTCCAGATCTAAAAATTAAAAAAATGAAATAAATAAATAGATGAAGTAGTAATGATTGTAATTTGTAAGGAGTTAGAATTATAATGAAAATTGATGTCCAATTCTAAAGTGAGCATACTATGAAACTATGGAATTGTGTTCTCTATCATCTAAAGGGAATCTATCAATGATGTTTCTTGCTCAGAGTAAGTGTACAATGTCATTACCATAAAGAAGATTATCAGTTGCAAAGGAGTTGGTTTCTTTAGCGAATTCAAAGATAATCTTGCATATAAAACAAGCGGAATTCAATTGCATTTGTTTCCAGCAGTAATATACTAAAGATGCTCATCAACATAGTGTTCTTCCCTTTTGAATTGGTTAACCCAGGATTATTAGGGTATGTGTTCGTTCAATTCAATTATAGACACATACAGCCCTATTTTAACCTAATTTTGTCATGTAATTTGGTATAAGCTGAGAATCAAAGGAAAAATTCTACCAATGATCAGTAAAATAACATAATTGGGCAAATTATGTACTCCAATTGCGAATCAAGAAACCCTAACAATCAATAGGTATAACTTTGTAACGTCATTAACCCTAATTGAAAAATCAAAACACGAACCAGATTTAAGCTAATGAACATGAAGACAATTAAACATGAAGGAGTTGCCGAACATACCTTCTTTGAGAGGCGAAACACACTCGTACGAGATTTCAAACTGGAAAGGCGTGAGAAATGACGCCGGATTATCCAACACCGTCACGTTCGTAATGTTCACTGCGCTCATTGTGAAAACTTAAAGTGCGCGAATCAACGGAATATACAACCGGCTACAGTCAATCGGAAACCCTAGAACTCGAATCCTTCATCGGAGTTTTTAAAACCCTAAATTGTGAGGGAAATCGAAGACGGTGATGGACGAAAATTGGGAAGTAGAAAATGAAGGAGTTGAGAAATCTTGATGTCGGAGAAGAATGGCGTTTGCCTTTCGTGTTCTGCGATATATTTATATTGTTGACCGGCTACTGATATTGTTTACCGGGAAGAGCCGGTGGAGTAACGGCTTAGGGGGTCAACCCATTTGGTATTTTTGAGTCACTCGATGGCGGGAAGGAAAACACGTGACCGGCACGTGTTAAGAAAAGTATCAATGGAAAAACCTATGTTATAGTTTTCTAAGAAGTTAATTAAATGAAAACAAATAATATATAATTAATTTTTTTATGTTATTTATCTTTTAATTATATTTAATAGATTATTAAATTTATTATTTTGGTTTTTATTACATTACTGCAGTATATTTTAATTTGGTAAATTGATATTGAATCTACCGTGACTCGTTCATTCCGACATTTACTATGACCTAAATTTTTTAATTTGGGTTTTTCTACCGATGACGTTATGTCCATTGTGATTAAAGGTGTTCGTTTGGATAGATCGGTTCGATTCGATCCAATTAAGTAAATTCAAATTGGTTTTCAAAATATAGATTCGAATAGCCAAACTAAATTCAAATCCGATCTAATCCAGTTACAATTCATTTGGATCGTTTTTATAATTCGGTTTTCAAAAACCAAAACATTTTAAAACGACATATAATTATAATAATATCCAATTTTAACAGAAGAAGCAAAACCAAATTATTTAGTTGTGATTTAAAATTTATAAACAACTACAAACAATGTATATTATAGTTTAATATTTAATAGATAATTTTTTTTAGAGAAAATGCATATTAATATTATTTATTAGGAGAAACTTTTTGAACTTATTTGAAAAAATAAATTATAAGATTATTAAATAGTTGTAGATATATTAAAAATAATTAAAAATAAATAAATAATAAATTGTTATTCGGTTTTTTTGGACTATTTGATTCTTATTTTATAAACCAAAACCAATCTGAAATCCCAAATAATAATTCGGTTTTTTCGAAAACCAATCCAAAAATCCGAATAGCCGAACTAAACAGTCCAATCCACATCGTCTAATTAAACAATTCGGTTTTATCCAAATAATGAACAACCCTAATTGTAACATCTGATATGACATATTTACCTGATTTAAATGCAATGGTATAATATGAACCCAAAAAATGTTTAGTCACATATTGAATAAAATTAAAATAAATGACAAAAAAAAAAGAACAAATTGTATGTAATTCGTTACGATTTTCTTAATTTACAAACTACGATGGTTGTTTGAGATTTCATTTAAAAACAATTTATTAATTTCTTGCTATTGTAAATACAAAACAGGCTAAGTATAGGTCAAGGTATAATTTTTATAGAATGTAATATAAATTGTGAAATAACAATTATTTGAAAATAACAAATTTGTTTCTAGAAATAAAAATTCTCATATTTATAATTTCTATCCTACAAAAATTTTGATTAAATGGTTTTTATCCTTGATAAATTTAAAGTTAAATGATTGGTACTATTAAGTTACGATTTTGATCCTTTACTATATTTTAAGGTTACGGTTTTGGTCTCTTACATAATTGTTTTTATAGTTATCATTTTTATTAACATTACTTTTTTATTTAAATGTTATAAACTTTTATAGTATTTATTATGATATTAATTCATAAAATTAAATATGTTCAAGATACGTCTTCAAACTTTATTTTTGTCTACTTCCTCCATACATAATTGTTTGGTTCGAAATCTTATTTTATACTTTTACATTCCACTTTACGAAAAACTCTTTTGCAATGTGCACCGCAAAAGTATACAAATAAAGTTACGATCTAAACAAGTTTGAAGGTTTAAACTATGTTGAAAGTTATCTCAAGATTTTCTCTTACGAAACCTAATCCATGTCGCATTGTGCTTTTCAACATACAAGGTTTCCGCAGCATCATGCGGATGGTCTAAACCCTAGTTATATCTATTTGCTAAATGATTGAGTGAAGCACGCCAACCCAAATGCTAGCTTTTATCATACTAGTTTATACAAATTTGTAACTCTAGATAGGGGTGTGTAAAAACTAACTGGTCTAATTAAGAACCGACATATTTGATTGGATATCAAATTACAATTAGATTCGACCGGATGCGAAATTTCGAAATCCAGTTGAATTGGATCAGTTATTGGTTCATCATGAAAATCCAATGGATAACCGAAATGATCCAATCCAATTAGATATCTAATTTGATCCAATATATTATCCATTCCCTATTAATGTTATTAATTGTTCAGTAAAAGTAAGTTGAAGACTTGAAGATAATATTACTTTGTTAGTCTTATTTATCATATTTGTGTGCGGTTTTATTTTTAGAAAAATTACTTTCATTAGATGATATAACCTTAAAATCTTTTTTGTAAATCTATTGAAACTTAACTTAAGAAAAAGAAACAATTGAATATTGATGGAAATGACTTATATATTAATATTATGTTAAAATTACTTCTACATCTCTTGTCTAAAGAAAAAAATGAAAACAATTGATATTCTAAAGTTTTTAAAACGTGTTGATTGTTTTCCTATTACAACTATTGCATATTGAATTATGTTGACTATTTCTATTACTGTTGCATCTACAAAACAAAGTTTCTCCAAATTGAAAATTTTGAAATCCTACTTATGATCTACAATGACTCAAGAACGACTTATGACTTTGATTACGATTGAACACAACATTTTGGTTAAAGTTACCTATGAAGATGTTATTGAAAAAGTCATTTCAACGAATATTAGGAAAATGGTTTTTTTCAAATAGAAGCAATTTTCTTCTCGTTTTTTGTGTATTATTTTAATGAAATTTTAATTTTATGTATTTTGCAATAAGGAAAATTTATAATTTTTTTGGTTAAATTTTTAGATCTTTTAAGTTTTAAGGCATATATTTTTTATTAAATTGGATATGATCTCTAAAATCTTCCAGCTGGCTCTTTGCTCTGCTCTGCTATGACTTTGGACAGTTTTTTTTTTTTTTTTTTTTTTTTTTTTTTTTTTTTTTTTTTTTTTTGATGATAGATCGATATTCGATATGCATTAATATGATATACACATTACAATGGTGCTTGATGGGCTAAAGAAATCCATAGACCCGAAAGTGGGCTTACACTAAACATGCATACAAATCTTTATACACATACATTGTAGATCCTCCTAATTACAGTACCATAGATTCCCGTTGTCATTACTTGATGACTTCTAGATTCCTTCAATAATATTTGATTAATTGTTTGCAATAAAAGTTAATCATTGCATTAGCTTTTTGGCTAATCTATTATTTTACTACCATTTAAAAATTAATCGTGGTTTCCTTAGGATGTTACGTATCTAGAATCAGACCAAACTGCAACGATTTTATTTTTATTCGGTCGATCATTTCCATATGCATTGGTCTGGAATTTTAGGGCAGGCAAAAAACTTTACCTATAGCAAATGCCAACTAATTATTCACATTTTTTAGCTATCAGTATCAGCATATTTATTATATTTATGTATATTTTCAATTAATAGCAGAAAAAATAACGATTCACATGTAACATTTTTATAAGCATACTAACGGTGACATTATGTTTAGTTTTAATTAGAATACCTAATATAAATCACCAATTTATTAAAATTATTATCATTTGAAAATTATATCAAATTAATATATATATATATATATATATATATATATATATATATATATATATATATATATATATATATATATATATATATATATATATATATATATATATATATATATATATATACACACACACAGAGACTAATATGACTATGATAATAAATATGTTGATATACAATGATATTTGTAGTCATTTAGACCAATGTTTTTTCACATTACTAAAGTTTTCAAAAAAAATGAAGAAATCATGTTCCAAAAAACTTATCAGTAACATAATAAACACGATACTAAATATAGCATATAGCGGTATAAACAATATTATTTTAAAAATTAATTTTTATACTTAAAAAATGGATTAATCCACAAAAGATACAATACTATTATTGTTTTAAGTGTTTACTAACAACAAATTAAAATGTCTATATCAATCAAAATTATCTTCTATTATTTTTTATTAAAATATATAGACCTTTTGTATAACAATTTTAATTTCAAATTATTATCTTTTAATTTTTTTGTAAAAACAATGATAAAAATGATATACAAATAAATAGGTAATATATATATATATATATATATATATATATATATATATATATATATATATATATATATAATTTTTTCTCATATATTTATGAGAACCCGAAAACCTTTTCTGTTGTATATTTTGAAATATATATATATATAATAATAATAATAATAATAATAATAATAATGCACATCTAAAACCTATATATATATATATATATATATATATATATATATATATATATATATATATATATATATATATATATATATAACTTTTGTTTAAAAAATTCAAAAAAATGTGTATATATTAAATGTGCATATTTGTGTTGTATATGTATGCATTTCATGATATACATATGACAAAACTGCAAATTTGGTCCTTATGGTTTGCAAAAAACTATGATAAGGTCTAAAAAGTTTCCGACTTGTATAGAAGGTCCAAAAT
This sequence comes from Lactuca virosa, assembly GCF_052849685.1. Classification (NCBI taxonomy): domain Eukaryota; kingdom Viridiplantae; phylum Streptophyta; class Magnoliopsida; order Asterales; family Asteraceae; genus Lactuca; species Lactuca virosa. Next base: position 182,589,718 of record NC_136428.1, read on the forward strand.
CAAGAACTTTTCGTGATTTTGGTCGCAAAATTAAGAATTCTTGTGGCTTTGGTCCATAGACTACTTGAAAGGATCATTTTGCCATTTTATTTTCTTTTTTATATTTTTTGTATCTGGTTAAATGCCTTTTCAATTTAAAATTTAATAAAAAAACAAAAAGTTAGGCCCATCCGACCCACACCACCCCCACGTGTACCTACCCCTTATCTTCGTTCATCTCTTGCCTATCCTGTTCGAACCTCTTAACTGTAATTCATAATGTCGAATGTATAGCCTTCCTCGTCCCTCTTTACCAATGACTACATCTTCTCCATCCTCCTTCCTCCATCTTCACGATCGACCTACATCTTCTTCCTCCTCCCTCTTCACCAGCCACCTGCGTCATCAGATTGGCCATTATAACCTACAATTTCATAGTTAGTATGTGTTAAATTGGAGAGATCAAACAATGCTTCAACCATGGTCGACCATCAAGATGAAAATCAGATCAAATATGACCGACCAGCAAGATCAAAATATGTTCAGCCATGACTGCTTCCCTCTGTCTCTATAAATTGTTGTTCATATACAGAATTTAAAAGTCGATTGGAGCAAGTAGATACATAAATAATTCATAACTAAACCCCCAAAATCATTGGTAGCAGTTTTTAGATCGGAATCATCGTTGAATTTAGAGAGAGAAATCGTGTGAGAAAGTGAAAACTCTCTATCATATAAGTTTTACAGTAGATAGAGAGTCATGGTGAAGACAAGCAGAGGGTCAGCAACAGCACCACCACAACAACTGCGATGAGTTCCACAAATGATTTCGCTTCCCCCACAAACTTCGTTCAAAAACTTATTCACTGGTGGACCTGGACTAGGGTTCAGCTTTGAACTGATGACCCTTATCTCGAATTTCTTCTCCGATCATAATTAATCATCATTTTTTTACAACATCCATGGATAGAGATTTGAAGGTATGTTAGTTTTTCATCATCCGTTTATGGATCGAGATTTGAAGGTGTGTGAGTTTTTCATCATCGATTTATGGGTTTTACTTTATTGAGTTTATCACCTAGGTTTTAAAGGTTTCTTATCTTAGATCCCCAATAAACAAAATGATTTCACCCTTTAGATTCACAAAGTGTGTATGCGATGTATGTATAATTAATCAAATACTAAAATGAATAAAAAGAAATAGTAAGGATAAAATAGTCATTTTAATGTATAAGGGACGAATTTTACGGAAAATACTTGGATTTTGACTTTCCATGCAAGTTGAAAACTTTTTGAACCTTATCAACAATTTTTTGAATACCATAGAGACTAAATTTGTAATTTTGTCTAGGCATATATGCACACTTAATATATGCATATTTTTTTGAATTTTTTTTATATATACACGTTTTAGATGTGTATAAACTTTTTTCTTGAAAAAAATCCATAGCAAAAAAGGTTCTTGAGTTACGACGAATATATGAGTTCTCGTAATATATATATATATATATATATATATATATATATATATATATATATATATCATGCATATTTATAAAGCTTGCATTTTTTCTTGAATCTCATGTATTTGAAACCCCCTTTTTTAACTTCCTCAAACCACATTCATTTGAAACCCCATTTTTTAACTAATGCAACTCAAAAGTTTTCTTAATTATGATCTAACACTCAAAAGTTTTATAACTTATATTATGTTTAATTATCATTTAGTGAAAAGTTTACTATAAAAAGGCCAATCTTTTGTGTCTTTTGTGTTATATAAAATCTTACATGTAAGAAGGATTTGAAGATATTGTGATTCAAAAGTTTTCATATAGTTGAAGCATTCACGATCCAAATATGATGATTTGAAGAAATGAGTTATGTCGCATCGATGGTAATTGTAATATGGTTTTTTATTTCAACCAAAACAAATGAAGATTTTCTATTCTTTCTTTATATTCAGTTTCTCATTTGATCTTTATATGTGATTTGTGTGTATTACTCAATCTTGAATGTGACTCTCCAAACATCAATGTTTTGCTTGGAATATTTTTCTGATTCTTCTTTTTCAAGAAAATTATTTTGATTGCAGGTTAGTGAAGAATTGTCATCAAGTTTCTATGGTTGAATGGTGTTAAATGAAGAAAGAAGATTCATAAAATGGATATAGGTTTTTTTGTTTGAGCAAAGTTGATGAATGTTAGTTTTTTCTTTTGATTTAAATGTATGTTTATGTAACATCTTTATTTTCAACCACCCAATGCTCTTATTTATTTGATTGTAGTTTTTTTATTTTGATTATGTTTATTTTCTATTATTTTTTTGTTGGGTTATCCTACACAACATATTTAAAAGACAATATTTAAAAGATAACATAATTTTGAAAATTTGATATGTAATTATGATAGACTTATCATGGTATGTTCTTCATATGAAAGTAATTTATCCATATTACTACGACAAGAATTACATATGACATTTACGAAAATATATATATTATATGTGATTTGTTTAACATGTATATGCACCTATGTATGTTATAAATTTATAATTAAATATCTTTATGTTTAATAATTGAAGGGATTAAAATGATGCATCAAAACCAATTATTTAGACGAATATAATAATAATAATAATAATAATAATAATAATAATAATGATAATAATAAATATACATTTCCAAGTACCGCATTCATTTGAAACTCACACTACAACTCAAGAGTTTTCTAACTTATGTATATTTATTAGTTACAAATCAAGAGTTTTTAACTTATGATTATTAATTAGTAATCACTAATAACTTTTTATTTTCCTTTCTTTTATAAGGTTGTAAAGTTTTGCTCATTAAAAACATTAATGTATTTGAAGAAATTTGTGATTTAAATATGAAGAGTTAATATAAGAGTAAATTACACGAATGGTCCCTATGGTCTGGGGTAATTTTCATGTTTGGTCCCTAACTTATTTTTTTAACTCGGAAGGTCCCTACTGTTTGTTTTTGTTACATAATTGGTCCCTATTGTTTGTTTTTGTTACGTGTTTGGTCCCTGTGTTACCTACAAAGACTATTATTTAAATAGGGAAAAGTGGTGGGGTAGATAAGGTAAGGTGAGGGAGATGGTGTTAGGGTTGTGTTTATTTAAATAAATTAAAAAATCAAGGGCAAAATAATCTTTTTAGGTAAGACAGGGACCAAACGCGTAACAAAAACAAACAGTAGGGATCTTCCGAGTTAAAAAAAATAAGTTAGAGATCAAACATGCAAATTACCCTAAACCATAGGGACCATTCATGTAATTTACTCTTAATATAAATGTTATAATAGATGTTTTAGCCTTTTTATGTTATTAAAAGTTATAGTGTTTATTGTTCATATTTTTTATTATTCGTTGTGTATATATATATATATATATATATATATATATATATATACAAATGTTATAATAGATGTTTTTCTATTTTTATGTTACTAAAAGTTGCAGTTCATATTTTTTTCATACGTTTTGTTACCCGTTATATTATCATTCATTTGATATATAATTTACACAATTTTAAACGGTTTATAAAATTATCAAATAATTGTATATATCACAATGACTTAAAAATAAAACTATAATGTTTAATAAAACTAATATGTTAACTATATGTTTGCTTTACTACTAACATTTTGTTTCAAAGTAGAAATATTAAATAATAATTTGGTAAAAGTTATTATTTTAACTATATAATTCTATTCTCGCGAAACGCGCGGGGATTCGCCTAGTATATATATATATATATATATATATATATATATATATATATATATATATATATATATCCCTATTCTAATAAAAGAATAGCTTTAATCTCCTTTTGACATGTGTCATTCTAATACAACTCCTCATTATATATATATATATATATATATATATATATATATATATATATATATATATTAAAGCGCATGGCAAGTATTAACAGTGATCTTTTGGAATTTTAAGTTTTGCCACATAACTTTTGACTCATTCTGATATTGGCCACAGAAGTTTGAGTCATTCAGATATTGATCACATAGGTTTACTTTAGTCCCTGGCCTTGACCGAATCTATCCACCGTCATCGACTTAATTCTCTTCATCCTTCCAGTCTCTTCTCTTATTCACCATCTCTTCCACTGACTTTCACCACCAGCATCGCCCCTGTTCGACTCAGGCTTAAAACCACCTCACTGCCGATTATACCCTCCGGTTCATCTCCAACTTCTCCAAATCCTCGATTACGGCTTCTCTCCACCTTGATCCTTCGTTGCTTCTGACTCTTGGGAGAAGTTTTTGTTTTCCTGAACTACTCACGGAACTGCTTTGGTGATCGCCGGAGAAGGAGGCGATAACAAACAAAATCTCAATCGAAGAAACTTACGGTTTCTTGCTTTCTTCCCCACTTCAACACACCTTCTGTTTCAATATCCATGTTTTCTTATGGTTTCACTTGAACCTGATGGTTTAATTATTTTGATTTTGCTGGTGATAATAGGGGCTTATCCATATTGTCGGACCTATGGAGGAAAAAGCAGTCAGATGTGATGAGAGGGTCCGTCTTCATCTACCTTCTACCTTTCGGTTCTTCCTGCTTCCATAAAAATATATTTTTTGTTTAAACTTTATCATATCAGATAAACGCCGCCTCTACACCATGTATCGTAATCGATTTGTCACTCACATCTGACAACATCAAAACAATTATTCAATTCAATTCTATCCCTTTTTAATTCAATTATGTCTTCCTGTTTCTAATTGGTGTTTCCTTCTTTTCGTCATCCTTCAAAGTAATCGTTTTTTTTGGTTAGGAAACATGGATTCATACTCCAATGATCAACCAAATAAAAACGAAGGTTAATGTTATCTATGGTGTTATTAGCGGTCTCAATAAGCCCTATATTCATTCAATATGACATTTTTTAATCTGGTAATAGATGTTTGGTTGATCTGGTAATGGAAGCAATTATCTAATTTGTCAGCATAGTATTGAGATAGTTTGTAATTGATTTTGATTGGAACTTTTTTTTCTGATTTTTATGACTGATGGCTGATGTCTTCTACAGGGGATTTGCACCGGAAACTGAGGCTGGTCTATATACAATAGGTCGTAAAAACAGGGGGGAATCATGGATAGCATGTCAATGGCCTTTAAGATTGGCCAATCTGGTCGTGACTATTACAGAGTAAAAATAGAGGTAAATTGGTCTAGAGAAGAACAACGAGTCGCAAACATGAAGCTTGAACGATTCCAACGGGATTAAATATTTGGATTCCGTCCACCTAGCAACCAAACATGGTATTTGGGTTATACAACTTGATCTCAACCATCAAGTCAACACACACACTATCCACAAAAAAATGCAAGTACATTGTTGTTACTTGCATTATACTTTCATTATACTATGTTATATATTATCTAAGGACTAGTCTGAAATGTAGGTTCGTGGTTTACAAAGCTATAAGCTAAACTTACCAAATTCCACACACTGATCGTACAAACAGTTGATTGTACTGAATTTTGCTTCACCAAGAAAAAGAGTATTTATGACAATAACAACTTTGAAGAAGAGGTTAGAAAAGTAAATCTTAAAATTGAAGGTGATCTTCCGTTCCATTGCTACTCAAAATTCCTTATTTAGCTTACCATGTATGAAATCTGTCTAATATGAAAATGCATATTAACATTTTCCTTACTTTTTTTATATAACATGCGACTCTAAGCATCACAAAATAGTAAAATGTTAATGTTTGTGACATGGTAAATTTGACTTTCAAAAGTCAAAATAGTACATTCTTGACTCTTAAAAAAGATACATTGGCTATTTTCGACTTTTTAAGCATATTTTAATCGTTAGTCACTTTCACCGTAGCACAGGATTGACTGAGGGCAAATTGGTCATTTTATATGCTCTTTTTTCGTATACCATGTCGAATAAACTTACAACATGAAAGGAGCCTTTACAGGTAGGGGTACAAACTTGGAAAGATGAACATTGCGGCTTAGGCAAATAAAGACGACACGGAAAAGAAAGTGATGAAGGGCACATTTTGGCCGAGGAGGCGTTGAGAGTTGAGTTTGAGAAATGGGTGGTTGCATGGGAAGATCACAACAAAAAAACACTTATCTACTATTATTTGTTTATTAATGTTATTTCACCTTTTAAATATTTTTTATAAACATTATTTATGATGTGTGTTCAGATTTATACACAAACAGATTAAAATTCAAGCATGGGAAAGTCATCACAAATCGAAACTTAAAGCAGAAATAAGAAGAATAGAGGTGAATTTTATTGCATGTTCAAATTTATGATAATATTAATTCCTTTGGCCTTTGAATTTCATCACCGAACAATTGTTGTTACTTGCCAACCAAATGCATTACAAAATTCAGTTCCTTCATATTCCAAACCCTACAAATGCTTAACAATATTTTTTTTAATGGAAATAAGTTATTTGCAGTTTATTATTTAATGATAATGGGCCAATTTTTTTGAAAAAATGTAAAATTTCCAACCCATGTGAAGCATGGCTCTTTTCCTAGTTAATATTATGCCACATGTCATGAAGATATATTAGGCAAATCACTTCAAAATTCAAATTTATTTTTTCTAATTATATGTTAAATTTGAAGTTATAATAACTTTAAAATTTTGATATACCTCTTAATTAATAATTTATTTAAAATAATTGATTAATAATTCTGAATATTTACTATGAAAGTTTAATTAATTTTGTAACCGTGTTTTTCACGGGTTATAAACTAGTATATATATATATATATATATATATATATATATATATATATATATATATATATATATATATATATATATATATATAGGGTCCGGTTCTGTGAGGACTCATTTTAAAGTGAGAACTCGTGAGGACGCCTTAAAAAAATTTTAAAAAAAATCTAAAAAAATACAAATCATAAAATCGAGCTTAGATCTATGTCCGGGAGAAAAAAAATTGGAAATTTTTTTTGCATCATTAAAATTGATCCATGATTCAATTTTAATTTTTTATTTTGTATCATTATGATCTATGATTCAACACACATACACACATACATACACAAAATCAAATGACAATTTTCTGGGCTTGTGAAAAAAAATGATTTAATGGGTTTGTTTAAGAACTATCGTTGTTGACCACCCCTCGTCACAGCTATCGTCGTCGACCGCCCATCGTCAGTCTTGTCGCTTCTGTTTCTCATTTTCTAGGTTTGATGACCTAAAAGTTCCATGAAATCAAACCCTGTTAACTTAAACCCTGCCTCCAGATCTCGTTCCCAGATCTCGTCGGACCTAGAATTTCCAAATCTTTTTATGGCCGGAGATGTAGATGTAACACTCGGTTTCGGACTTGCTTCTTTATTCGGGGCTGCGGCCCAATCTTCAAAGGTTATGAGGCTTAGGGCCTTGGGAAAGAAAGAATTTGGCCCTTCTCGGGTGTGGGTGTTATGGTTTAAGTGATCCAAGTGTTCGATGTTGTCTTCAGAGGTCAAGGATATAATCGTAAATTGATGTAACGCCCGTGTTTCTAGGCTAAGCATTAATATTGATGTGATAGTCTAGGTTAACCTTTGTAACTCATTTTGAAGAAATGAAAAGGAATTATGTGAATATTATGTGTTTTATGCTTAATTACTAGGATTTAATTAATTAAGAATAAAAATGAGCGTCGAAAATAAATATTAGATAAAGCCGATATCTATTAAGAAAGTTGTAGTAGGCGTGACAAGGATTACGAATATATAAAGAATATCGAAATCCGAGTTATAACGAAGAAGTTATGACCTGTCGAAGTTTCGCGACAAAACCGGCACGGTGCCGAATGACGTAAAAAGTGAGTTTTTGATAAACTACTTTTTAGCCTTAGTGATCTAAACGAAAGTGGTAGTGTTCTTTAAACCGAGAGTATGCATAAAAAGAACGCCCAAATCTAACTTCGTATGAGGAAGTTATGATTTTTCTAAGTTTCAGCCTAACAGTAGACAACTAAAAACTCGAATTTTAGATCGAGTGATTTTTAGCCAACACAACCTAAACGAGAATCGAAGGTCTCGTCAATAGTAGTACAACAGTTAAAAGACAGACGAAAACGGACGTCGGATAAAGAAGTTATGAATTTTTAACAGATTTCCTGTCCCGGTCTGTTAAAAATAATCATATTAAAATTAAATCAAAATTAGCCTACGAAGTCTAAACGAAAGTTGTAGAGCGTAATTTTACCTACGCGTGCATATAAAGAACGTAAAAAATGGAGTCCGTATGCGAAAGTTATGGGTTTTAGAAGTTTTTGCACAAAAATCGAGAAAATTCGCATAGTCATGCTTCGACCACGTCACCTTCGCTCCATGCGCGCCACGTGTCCGAAAATGCTGAGTCACCGAGGCCAGCTGGCGAGGCGTGTCGCAACCCTCGCATCTGAAGTGCTGGTCCAACCGCGGTCCAACGCGTGTCTTCTTGACGTGTCCGAGCTTCGCATGGTGCGCCACGACTCAACCCTCGGACCTAGACCTCGGTCCAATCAGAAGCCAACAGCTGGACCCTCGCTCATGTGAGCCATCCGCGTGCCTTCGCCTCCTGCTGCCACGTGCCTTCGCTGCTGACTCACCCTTCTCGGCCGACCTTCGGACCTCGCCTATAAATACAAGGCTTACGAGGCCTCCCGGGTATATTTTGGAAAAGTGTCAATTTTCACCCCTAAACCCATATTTTCTTTCATTCCAACTTCCCCCAAAGCCCTGGTATCATACCAAATACCCGAAACACGTCCCGAAGTGCCCGAGAAGCCCGAGAATTTATCTTTTCGGTTTTGAAGCCCAACCCCCGCAGAGCCCGGTTTCTCAATAAAACTCTCAGTTTTATTAGAAACGATCGTTTTAGGAAACGAAGTGCTGCCCGATTATCAGTAAATCATGTGAGTGTGTAGTCACTTTCATCTTACACCTAGATATGAAGTATTTTCTATAAAATACATGCTATGTGTAATTATATTAATTGTTTAATTGAGGTGACTGTTGAATAGATGTTTTATACAAGTTTTAAACTGTATATGTATTTTATCTACAAATATGTTGGGTAAAACATGGGTAGACGAAATAGTCGATGTGTGTTAAAATGGTTAGAGGCCTCGATGTTGTTGTTGTTGTTGTTGTTGTTGTTGTAGTCGTCTAGCAGAGTATAGATGACGACCACGGACCTTTCTAGACAGTCCAGTGGCACACTAGCAAGTTCGCAACTTGTAGGTGTTGGTGAACTATATGTTCATTGGTGTACTCCATCCCCCTCATGGTTGCCTTTAGGACATGTATGGGTGAAGAGTCCCCTTAGCAGTGGTGTCCACCCCGATGATAATCCTTAGGCTAGGCCCCTTGTGATAGGTGTTTAGGGACGTAAAGTGAGGATAACGGGAATGGGTAATCAAGGTTATTGTTGATTGGTGAACTTAATAAGTTTATTATTATTGTGGGTTGAAAACCCTATATGCTCACCAGGCTCCCAAGCCTGACCCATTCAGCTTTTTATATTACAGGTAGTGGACCCCGAGCATAGTCGGATGACGATGAGAGATTTTTGGATTATAGGCCAGTAGTTGTAAATAACTGTTGTAAGGCTTATAATGTCTTGTTTATGCTTTTGATCTGTATCGGAACATGAAATTCCGAGGTTTTGATATGAAATGAAATTATATATTTCTTAAAGAAAGGTTTTGATAAACTTTTATCATGTTTTGTTTTGGGGACCAATTCCGCAACATCTTTTAAAAGGATTTCTCTGACTTTATTTTAAAAAGCATAAATTAAATCAGTCTTTTATGGACGAGAAATTAGGGGATGTCACAGTTGGTATAAGAGCATTAGTTTAAGCGAACTAGGAATTTGTAGGATTTCTAGACTTAAACTTAGAATGCTAAGTGATGATTGTGAGATGAGTGTCTACCATATTTTAGACACGAGCACTACTTTATTTTAGGAAAGATGCCTAAAATGATTTTATGTGCTAAATGTTATATGTTTGCCATATATGCCATTAATTGTTCGGATCTATGGTCTGTTGCCGACCAGATCTGGAAACCTTATGTGTGTAGGATTCTAAGCGTACGATTACGATATTAGAACTAACATGCAAACGTTTCGGAGTGATAAGGGAATTGAAATATCTATCGAGGATAAAGACCTAAATTCGCCTTATTCGGTATATAGATTATAATGGCAAGAACTCGAAGTGGAGCTGGAAATGCAAACAGAAACCAACAACCTCAACCCCAAGTGGTGGAGCAGGTGCCTATAGCAGGAGCTGCACCAGAACCCATCACCATATCTGGAGTACGAGCCATGATTCAGTTGATGATGGTTGAACAAAGGGAGGAAATGAGGCAAATATTGCTGAACAATCAGAATGAACCTTCAATTCCTGTTGAACAACGTGAATTAAATGACGATCAATCTGAAGAAGGAAACAACAGTAGATCTGTTGGTCATAGTGAACCGCTTGTGGTTGGGAGAAATAACCACGAGGATAGAATGGAGAGAAATGGGTGCAAGTATAAAGACTTTATGACTTGCAAGCCATCAACCTTCACTGGAAAAGAAGATCCCGTCGGAGTATTGGATTGGATCTCGGAAATGGAATTGGCTTTCATGACTTGTGGTTGCCAAGGCAAGTTACAAACCACATTTGCAGTACGACAGTTCAGAGGTAGCGCTGCTCGATGGTGGAGCACTCTGGGGAAAACCCTAAGCCCTAATGAGCCACTGCAACTGACTTGGGCAGAGTTCTTGATGCACTTTAAGCGCAAGTAATGCTCGGCCCAAAATGTGCTTGAGTTAGAAAACCAATTTCTGACGTTGAAGAAAGGAAGTATGACTGTTGATGAATACACAAATAACTTCACAGACAAAATGGAGTTTGCTTTGCATATTGTCCCAGATGAGCTGGCAAAAATTGGCAGGTACGCAAAGGGACTTCCATGGGCATATGCGGTGCCAGTACGTCAGGCACTTACTTTGGAGGCAACTATCTGGGCTGCCAAGTCTGTGGAAGATATGATTAAGGGGAGAGCCGCAAGCAAGGTTCAAGTTGGCGAAAAGAGAAAGTTTGAAGGAACTTCAGGTTCCAATAAAAAGAACAAATTCTCGAAGACTGGTTCGAGGAAATTCGGAGGAGGAGCCGAAGCCAAGTGGTGTGACAAGTGTAAGAAGAAACATGCTGGGAAATGCAGCGTGGAAGTCACTTGTTATAAATGGTATCAGAGCAGGAATCACATCTGTGATCTGATTTTCATCTATTCAAAAAGTTTTTGAATCAACTTTTTGGTTCAAAAGTTTCCGCACTTTTTGATAGTGAAAAATTTGTCTAGATTTTAGTTTGTGATTCGATTCTGCATTTGAATTGTTGAATCGAGTGTTCTATTTGTAATTCCGATTTGATTCAACTAGTTTGTTCTCAAATTTTCAAATTTTCTTCAAAATTCTCAAAATCATCTTCCGTACAACAATGGCGAGCTTCAATCTCAATTCTATGACCTCGTTTTCTCATCGGTTTGGATCATCGACCAAAATTCCAATGTTAATCCCCGAATACTATGATCAGTGGGCTGATCGTATGCAGGATTATCTGTATGGTCTTGATGAAGAATTATGGTCATGTATCTCTAGAAATGTCAATCCTCCAACGAATGTTCAAGCAATTGGATCATCTTCTGCAAGTTCTGGTGTTGAAAATCAAACTGATCGTCTGAAGAAACTGGAGAAGAGATGTATAAGGGAATTACGAGGAGCTTTACCTCCAGTTGTGTACAATTACGTAAGGAGTTGTACAACTGCTAAGGAGATCTGGAACAATCTGAAAGAAAATTTTCAAGGAAGTGAGAAGACTAAAATCAATTCAGTCAAACAGTGCTTGGTTGAACTGAAAGATTTCAGACAAAAAGAAGGTGAAACAATTGAAGTGTACTATGATCGTCTGAGAGAGTTAATATACCGTTGCAATCGCTATGGAATCACGAGGACTTCAATGGAATTCAATCTCATCTTTGTGACGGGTCTTCGAAAAGAATGGAGAAGCGTGAGTATGATGGTGAAGAATCAGCAAAGTTTTGATACATCATCTCTCAATGATTTGTACAATCAGTTAAAGACACACGAAAGTGAAGTTAATGAAATGGCTGAGGAATCGAAGCTGAGTTTGGGAGGTCCATTGGCACTTGTGTCCAAGATATTTGACAAAGAAGCTGAAAAAGGTGATTCAGAGGAAGAAGAGGGATTCATCATGAATTCGGATGATGAGGCAATAGCATTCTACTCGAATAATCGTGTTAAGAAGTTTTTCAAAAAGCCGTTTAATCCGAAGGCTAAGCTAGCTGAGGTTAAAAGAAGTGCTGTGAGTAAAGCTGTTGTTGAGGAGAAGAAGAAGGTTGAGAAGAAATATTCGAAGGTGTCTGAGGGGAAGAGTGAGAAGAAGTTGAAAGGTGATGCTGGAGTAGATTATCATTATTGCAATGGAGTCAATCATCTAGCGAATGATTGTATGCTTCGAAAGAAGGATGAGAGGAAGAATAAAGTAAAAGATGAGGCTTATTACGCAGAGAAGCTTGAAGAGGTTCGTGCGAAAGCTAAGAATTTGTCGCTGGTCGCAAGGGGTGAACAGGAGGAAGATGGAACCTATCAAATCTGGTCATCTGGATCAGACGATGAAGAAATGAGGAATCCAACACATGGAGCAATGTATGCGAAGATGGAGGAGGACTCAGATGAAGAGGAATTCAAAGTGAAAGGTAGATGCTTCGTATCCAAGGCAGCAGACAAATCTCCAATGAGGACAAAGGTACGTAATATTCTCGAATCTTTTAATATTCCTAAACATGCTTATGACTCTGAACTAATATCTTTTGATGAGACTGTTACTTATTTTGATTCAATTGTTGTATCTGCTAGCAATGAGGCCAACAAGTTGTCCATGGAGTTATTAGAGACCAAAAAGCGATTAGACATGAAAATAAGTAAAGTTGATTGTTTAGAATTGCAAATAACAAACATCATGTGTGATCGTGACTCGTTATCGAGTGATGTAAAACTTTTAATTGCACAACGAAATATCTATTGCAATTCTGCTAAACGTTTATATGCGAAGTTAACTGCATTGCATCATTCATGTGATATTAGCAAGGAACAACATAGGAAGTTATTACCTTTTCTAGCATACAAAAAAGCGAAGGTAGATAATATTTCGTTTGATTGTGAGGAAAACATTGCTGAGTTTGACAAAATTCCTGATGATAGATATGCTTATGGAATTGTCAAAATTGATGAATGTCTTGATACAAATGAATTAGTTGACATTGTGAATGATACTTTGACCAAGTCAGAACAAATCAAAATTTTGAAAAAGACTGAGAATTCAACATCTAATTCTCAATCTAATTTTGCTGATATTGAAGATAATTCTGACAATATTAGCGAAATTAGTGATCTTGAGGATGTTGATTGTTCCCAGTTGTCTATTGTTAATGTTGCATCAACATCTAAAGGGAAAGAAAAAGTTAAGGACTTGATGGTTAAGATAGAAACTGATAAACCCTCAACTTCGAAACTTTGTGATTTGGACTTCGTGGAAATCAGAGATAGTCAAACTGATGATAGCGATGATGAAAATGAAGAGAAAATTTCGAAGAAAAAGAAATCTTCAAAGGAAGAAGAAATTCCTCGAATTGTGGTTGATCAAGTGTATGGTGATACACAAAAGTTCGAAAAGGTGATGAATGAACAAGGTGCTCAATTTCTTGAAACGAATACTGTGGTTTATCCAAATTTCAAGTGTACAGATGATGTCATCTTCCCAAATCAAGTGTTCGTAACTACTGGAAATGTTGAGACTGTCAAACCAGAATTAAAGAAGTTAGTTGAAGAAGATAATTTAAAAACCACAGATGAAGGTTTCTTCGCAAATCAAAGCACAGTTGAAAACAACCTAACAAAGAATTCGTACGTTTTTCAACGTCAAAAACCACAAAGAAAATGGGTTGAAAAATCAAAATTTGAAAAAGAAATTTCAAAACCAATTGTCGTGGAAAATGAAAATATTGTCAAACTAAACTCCAAGGAATTCAAAGATCAAATTGACAAATTTTCGAAAGAAAATAACATTTCAAAAAGACAAGCTAGGAAGAAAATATTTTGGCAGACTATTGAGTCTCAAAAGATGTCAAATGAAATGACAAAACCTGTTAAGACTGTGAATTCAGCTAAAAATGTTTTCAAAGATAAAAATTCATCTTTTTCACAAAATAAACAACCTTCATCTCAATCAAATCATTCAAGGTCTGAAGTGAATAAACAACCAAAGTTTTCGAAAATTTCAAAAACTACTATTCCAAGGGAATTTTCAAATGAATCACATCCACCACAAATATTCTCTCAACGTCAACATTTTAAATCGACTGTTAATACATCTTATGCTCAATCTTTTCTAACGAAACCAAAAGTTGATTCATTCCTCAAAAGCCAAATTTTCCTAATCACACAAAGAAACAAAATTTGAAATTTTCACATGAAAAAGGGATAACTTCAAGGAAGAATATTGATCATTGGCTTGAAGGCAAAGGAAAAATGTATCAGTCGAATACATTTTCAAATGAGCAAATTCACGAAGCCTATGAGAAGTATGTGAATACTTCATCAAACGGAAGTTCATCTTCTAAGGATTCGAACATATCAGTCAAAGCATGGAAACCAGTTGTGAAAGCAACGAATGTACAATCACAAACTCAGAATACGAAGGGTAATGTCAGTAAACATCCGAAACCATCAAAATCTTATGTTTCGGTTCCTTTAAATGATGATGTGAACTTAATTGATAGTCTCAAAACCAAAGTCTGTGATTGGGTTAAAAGTTCTTCATTACATTCGAAATTGAAATCTAATTTCCAAGGACCCAAAAAGCCTTGGGTACCTAAATTTTTCCACTAATTGCAGGTACTATGTGACGAACAATACGATAATAAGTGTTATATTGATAGTGGTTGCTCTCGTCACATGACTGGGAAGAAGGAGAATTTACGAGATTTTCAAAGCCTAAAGAATGCTGGAGTTATGAAATTTGGTAACAATCAAAAATGTCAAGTCAAAGGATATGGGAAGATCACGAACGGACAATTCACAGTGAATCGTGTTGCTTATGTTGAAGGTCTTCACCATAACTTGATAAGTGTTTCACAACTTGTTGTGGGCACTGGCAATCAAGTTTTTTTCAACGAAGAGGGAAGCATCATTTCGAATGTCAACACTAAAGAAGTTTTGCTCAAATCAAAAAGGAAAGGTGACATGTTCACTTTGGACATCAATCCGATAGTAGGCAAACCTGCTGTATGTCTTCTTTCGAAAGCTTCATCAGACATAAGTTGGCTTTGGCATCGAAGACTTTCACATCTCAACTTTCGAAACATCAACAAACTTGTTGTACAAGATTTGGTAAGAGGTTTACCTGTACTTAAATTTGATAATGATTCTTTATGTGCAGCTTGTGAAGTTGACAAGCAACATAAACAAGGTCATCCGATTACGATAGATTCAAAAATTGTTGAACCACTGGAGCTCTTACATATTGATTTGTGTGGTCCATCGACAGTTTCAACACTCAACAAGAAACAATACATTTTAGTAATTGTTGATGAATTTTCAAGATTCACGTGGGTTTATTTTCTCAGGCTTAAATCCGAAGTTGCACAAATCATGATTGACTTTATCAAAAAGATGGAAACAATGTTGAAGAAGACTGTACGAAAAATTAAGAGTGATCATGGAACTGAATTTAAGAACAATGTTCTTGATTCATTTATGGTGGACAAAGGAATTTCGCATAATTTTTCGTCTCCATACACACCACAACAAAATGGTGTAGTTGAACGAAGAAATCGATCTCTATGCGAAGCAGCAAGGACTATGCTGGCATATACGAATCTTCCACAATATCTTTGGGCTGAAGCAGTATCCACCGCATGTTTTACTCAAAACAGATCTTTCATTCATCGACGTTTTAACATCACTCCATAAGAAATTCTCAACAATCGAAAACCTAATGTGAAATTTTTCCATGTTTTCGGATGCATGTGTTTTATTATGAATCTCAAGGATAATCTTACGAAATTTCAAGCTCAAGCAGATGAAGGGATTTTCTTGGGATATTCGCATAATTCAGTCGCATATCGTGTGTTGAACAAAAGGACACGAAAAGTGGAAGAAACTTTTAATCTTACATTTGATGATTACTATATTAAACAAACTGAAACACATTTTGAAAATCATCCTATTCTAAAAGAAATGCAAGATGAATCTGAACCTTCACAAACATTGGATATTGATTATGATTTAATTTTTGGTATTTCAGATCATGCTGAAATTAATGCCAATGATAATCATCTCCCTGAATTAACAAAGCTTACTGATGATTCAACATCAACTTCTCAAGCGACAGGCGAAAGCATGCAAAATAATCCAGTGGAGGGGGAGCACTTGGATTCGAACACTCTTGTTGAGGGGGAGCATTCTTTCGAGGGGGAGAATGAGAGATTGGATGCTGATGTTGAGGGGGAGCATAATGTTGAGGGGGAGCATTTAGAAAATAATAAAAATAATAATGATTTTAATGATGTTTGTTCGATTGCAGGTTCATAGAATGATGATTTATACGAAGATGCACCTTTGGACTTTGATCCAGCTTATCCACCAATGGAAAAGTGGACAAGAGATCATCTGAAGGATCAAGTAATTGGGAATCCGCAAGAGGGTGTTTTAACAAGAGCTCAAATTCGTGCAAAGAATGAGGTATTGAATACTCATCAAGAATTTTGCATGTTCAATGTTTTCATCTCTAAAATTGAACCAAAGACAGTTAAGGTTGCAATGGAACACTCAGATTGGGTTGTTGCGATGCAATCTGAATTGTCTGAATTTAAACGAAACAAGGTTTGGAGATTAATTCCTAAACCTGAAAATGTTTCGATTGTCGGGTTAAAATGGATTTTCAAAAACAAAACTGACAAAGATGGAAATATCATTCGAAACAAAGCCAGACTTGTTGTTAAAGGATATTCACAACAAGAAGGAATCGACTATGAAGAAACTTTTTCCCCTGTCGCAAGAATCGAGGCTGTTCGTATATTTCTAGCTTATGCAGCTCACAAAGACTTTGATGTTTATCAAATGGATGTGAAGTGTGCATTTTTTAAATGGAGAGCTTGAAGAAACAGTTTACGTGGAACAACCCCCAGGTTTTATTAACGAAGAACATCCTGATCATGTTTGTATTTTATATAAGGCAGTTTATGGATTAAAACAAGCACCACGAGCATGGTATGCAACTCTTACTTCATTTTTGAAGCAATCTAAATTTAAACAAGGATCTGTTGACCCCACATTATTTCGAAAGAAAGTTGGGAATCATCTAATGCTTGTTCAAATTTATGTTGATGATATTATTTTTGGCTCAACTGACCCTGCCTTGTTTAGAGAATTTGAAGATCTGATGAAAAGTAAGTTCGAAATGAGCATGATGGGAAAAATCAATAATTTTCTTGGACTGAATATTCGTCAAAGCAGAGAAGGAATTTTTATTAATCAAGAAAAATATACGAAGAATCTGCTAGAGAAGTTTGGATTGACGAATAGCACAAAGTTACGAGTTCCTATGGCAACTGGCATAAAGTTGACACCTTCGTTAGATAAACCTGCAGTTGACCTAACTCTTTACAGGAGCATGATTGGTTCATTACTTTATCTTACAGCTAGTAGACCTGATATCATCTTCTCTGTATGTAATTGTGCTAGGTATCAGTCAAATCCACGAGAACCACATCTCACTGCTGTGAAGTATATCTTTCGTTATCTTAAGGGAACAATTTCGTTAGGATTGTGGTATCCTTCGAAAACTGGGTTCTTTGTTCAAGCTTATTCGGATGCAGACTTGGGTGGTTGTAATCTTGATAGAAAGAGCACAAGTGGCGGATGTCAATTGCTCGATGGCAAATTGGTGAGCTGGCAGTCGAAAAAACAAACGTGTGTATCAATTTCAACGGCTGAAGCAGAATATGTGGCTGCTACTGCTTGCACATCACAAATTATATGGATCCAAAGTCAATTGCGTGATTATGCAATTAATATGAAAAAGATTCCATTATATTGTGATTCTCAAAGTGCAATAAGAATTTATCATAATCCTGTGCAGCATTCGAAGACTAAACATATAGCTATTCGTTATCATTTCATCAAGGATCACGTGGAGGATGGAAATATTGAAGTGCATTTCGTGAAAACAACTGATCAGTTAGCTGATATTTTCACGAAACCTTTAGATGAAAAATCCTTTGTAAAAATTTTAGAAGGACTTGGAATGATCGATGGAAATTCAGTTCCATGCGAAAAATGAGAATGATGGTTGACCAGGAATGATTCAGAGGCACTGAATAAAAGACAAAGCAATGTCATTCAGTGTTCAGAGGTTATTGTTCATAGTCAACGCTTCGACCCCTTCGAATTCGTAAATTTGTCATTTTTCAGGGGTTGATAAAATTTCGTGTATTTGCAACAAAAACATTTAGTTTGTCATTTAATTTTCGAAAAATCAAAAATCCAAAAAGATTTTCGTTTGTTTTGTCATTTAATTTTCGAAAAATTAAAAACATCAAAAAGATTGTCTCTTTATTTCGTTCTTTATTTTCGAAAAATCAAAACAACAAATATATTTTGTTTCTTATTTCTTTTTAGTACTTTGTTGCAAATATTCATGATGATACACAGTGGATAATGCTTGCGGTTCTAGGGTCAGGTAAATCTATCATACGAATCTTTACATTTTTGAATATTTTGAACTAGTTAAGTTGTCCCTAGAAGCATGCTGCAACATGTTGTCCAAAGCCTCCAATGACTCAATGTGTGTGTACGAAAGCCTTAATGAAATCTTTCATACGAAATTTTCTTCCCAATCAGGCTTGTATTCATATTAGTCTCCTGAGCTACCTGACTCTTCTCACAATGAGTTAAAAGTTTACTGTTTTGTCCAAATATAACAGAGGTACATTTCGTGTCTTACATCCATCTTTTTCATCCAAAAAGTTATTACACGATCACACACGAAGACATATGTCCTAGAGATCTCTGATCAAACCAATCGAGACTTAGACATATCAAAAATCTGTGTTTATGATCTGACATCATGAGACCGTGAAGAAAGTGAAACCCAATTTTCTAAACTTTTAAGGAATTGACGGGGAACTATGTTCCAGATTTTCACGAATTATTTGTTTCAGTACCCAAATTCGAAACTCCAAATCATATTCATTTCGTATGAGTGGTCTTGATCAAACATTCGAAACCCATGATGTTTGTTACCCAACAAGATACAGCACAAATTTTTCATGAATATGATTTCCGTGTGAGTTTTATTCGAAATCCAAAGTCACTTAAAATTTTTCAAAGCAAACTTGTCACTGACTACGCTGGTCAAACAAGTAACTTCTGTTACAATTTCTCACCTTATGTTTAGGTTGATATGTAACGAAATTTTTATAACTACCCATGAAGCCTTATAAAAGAAGCCCTTTGATACTTCTCTACAAGTAATTGATTGTATTTCACGGGAGCATACACAAGCTGTTGATCATCTCTCTTGATGATTAACGAAGCAATCTTTTCCCGGGGTTTTATATGTCTTCGTGTCAAATTGATATTTTGAAATCACAGTATCCCAAATTTTTCTTATTATTGCTTCTCGTCTAAATTCTTTGGAACACTGCACTCACGAAATCCTTGAGGTTCTGAGTAATACCAACTCAGGCTGATAATTTCAAATTTCTGGCATAAGATTTCGCTTTTCATCCCAAAAGTGAAAGAGCCTTACTTCCATCCGAAGGGTTCTAACGGTTACAATTCTCTTGGGGCAAACAATACAGGCTGTTTTTCAATGACGTATGGTATTCTGTCCGGGTTTCAAGGAGAAGTGACAGTTACTTTTTGACACATGGCTACTTTTACGGAGTAGTGGTACGACTTTCAAGGTGCCACGTCGGATTTTATTAAATGCACATCCCGCTTCAAATTCAAACTCCAGGGTTACATATAAAAGGGGATTCAAGGGTTTATTATCAGTTTACGCGTTCAGAGGAAAAATTCCCAAATTCTCTTTGATCTTCAAAGCTTTCAAACTCTAACAATGGCGACTTCTGCTCATGTCGATACTGACCCTTCTCAAGCCACTGATGATGTGTCTTCATTACCGATTATGAAGATTCAAGGAACTAACTATCAAGTGGAGGCCGATGTTTCTCAATACCCTGAAGAATTGAAGATGTTAATTGTTGCTTTGAAGAGTTCTATTCTGTCAAAGGCAATGTTCTGTTCGTTTTCAGTTCCAATGTCATGGCTTTCTCAAGCAGGATCAACAGCTACATATTCCAAAGCTTTTGATGCCATTACTTTCAACTTGGTGAATGACAAAAAGGTCATATTGTCCAAGAAACTCTTTTGCAAAATTCTTGAAATTCCAAATTCACCACCGTATGTTGATTTCTCATTCCCTCAAATTGTACATATGTTCAATGAGATGGGTTATCAACCTCAACTATCCAAGATCAGTGATTTCAAGAAATCTGGTCTTCCTAGTGTCTGGAATTTTTTATTTGGTATTTTTCTGAGGTGTTTAACTGGTAGAACTGTTGGTCTCGATAAAGGACGAATGGAGGTATATGCCATGGTTGCTGGGCTATACTATGATCTTCAAGTGGATTATTCTACACAGTTATGGAAGGAATTCCAAAAGAGTGTAGAAAACACGAATGCTCTTCATGGTATTTCGTGTGCGAGGTATTGGAGCTTGATTCTACAATATTTCTACAACAAGGAGGGGATTTTGGTATCCAATGATGAAGAAAAAGCTGTTTTTCAGACATATCACTATCCGAAGGATGTCACAGATAATGCTGAGGAGTTTCCCTTTGTGGCTCGTATTCCTGATGCTATGCTAAAACGAGTTGATCCTACGAATTCAGTCTTGGTGGCTTATTTGAAAAACATTGATTCTAATGTTGAAACAGGGAAATTATTACCAAGAGAAGAGAAGAAATCCAAGGGTTCGAAGAAGAATGAACATGGTTCTACTGAAAAGAACGTCAAGGAATTGAAATCTATGAAATCTTCAAAGAAGAAGTCAATTACAGTTGAAGAGCCAGTGGTACACGAAGTGTCTGTTGCTGAGACTAAATCGATTGAGCATGTTGTTGAAAATACTCAAGAGAAAGTGGTCATTTGTTCGAAGACCGGTGTTTTTCGAAGAATCAAAATGAAGTCTAAGAATATACGTATGTCTCCAACACCTAACATGGTACGAAAGCCTCCGGTTACTCATCAAGGTCTCTTATTTCGTGAAATGCCAGCACCTGTTTCTCCATTGTCAAAGAAACGAAGGGCTAAAGATATGGCCAAACATCTTTCACAGAAGAAGAAGAAGAAGAAGACAAGAAAGCTTGTGATCTCCACTGAGTCCACAGAAGATGAAGATGAACGAATTTCTGAAACACCAGAAGCAACTCTTAACAAAGAAAGTTCAACTCCAGAGCAGACAATAGTCCTACCATCCAAAGTCTCGGTTGCCAAATCAGTTCCTGAGGAGGTCCGAACTTCAGGAATCACTGCAAACGTATTTGATACGATTGCAAATGTCACCATGGGTGCAAGAGATTCGAAGAAAGAAGATCAAGGTCATCCTAATTCTATTGCCTTCGAAAATATTGTTTCTTTACCTCCACAAATCATTCCAATTACTTCAACCACTGATTCACCTACATTCGAAAATATTATCAATCAACCCTTTACTTCCATTTTTTCTTCTCAATCCACTGATTCACCCAAAATTCATTCGCCGGTTCAAGAAACCATTCTTATGGAAACCGAAACTGACAACGAGCGTTTTGGAGGCACATTTGATGAATTAGAGTTTGATGACGAAGAAGAAGATTTTCTAGATCATATGCTAATGACGATGAAGCAGTTTAAAATTTTGAATACGAAGTTGAATTCCATCATTCAATCTCAAGCTGATCTGGGGGGTGGTTCGTCGGTTTCGAGTTTGGAAGTTGATACGATGTTGACAATGTTCGAAGCCAAGGTAGTGAGTAAAGTCTCTGGGATGATTAGAGACTCTAAGTCGAGAATTTTGGAGAAGGTTGATCATATTGATCAAAACAATGAGCTACGCATAAATTCTCAAAATTCGAAGTTTGTAGGAGACTTGAAAGAATTGAAGACAGTTGCAAAGGAAAGACATGTTCTCTTTGTTCAGGAAGTTAAGAAAGTCAGGGAGGATGTTAATTTGCAGATTCATGAACTTCGCGAAGATATGCAAAAAGAGATTGCTAGTGTCCAACAGGATTATGCGTCTCTGAATCAGAAGATTGACATTATTTGTGATGCTGTCACAAAATTTGTCAAGTTGTTTGAAAGTTTGAGTCCACAACTTACTCAACTTTCTACAATGGAAAGTAAAAACTTTATGGAAGTGATTACGTTGTTGAAGGAGTTAAAAGATCTCTATGTCAAGCCAGTTTCGTCTTCTCTGATTACTCCAGAATTTTTATCTCAGAAGTTCACACAATTCGAAGCTATTCTACACAAGCAACTGGCCCCTCTTTCTCGTATATCAAGCCTTCTACCAACAACAGATGCCCCACCTGTTTTCACAGGGGTGCAAGAGGGAGAAAGATAAGTTGAAGATACGAAGGCTGGTGGTGAAGATGCGAAGGTTGTGGGAAAGGTGTATTCTTCGAAGATCCCAACAACGATGCCAATCGTAGCATCTGCTGGGCCGTTTATTTCAACAGTTGTAACAACCATGCCAATTACAAGACCAATTTCGAAAGGAATTATGATTGGTAAATCTGCTGATACTAGTGGGAGTGGTTCGAAAACAAAAGAGGTAATAGATGATTCAGATTTGAAAGATAAAGGGAAAACTAAAGTTGTGGAAAAGTCAAAAGAAGAAAAGAAAGCTGAAGCAGAAGCTGAAATTGAAAGGCTAAGGTTGATACAAAGCATAATGACTCTACGTGCTAGTGATCCTAAGGGTATGGACAAAGGTGATCCGTCCAAACATTACAATTACGAAACAATTGAATCCAAGGTTGCATATAATCATATGTATTTGTTTGAGAAGAAACCAAAGCAGAGTTACTTGGTTACGAATATTGATACAAGTCAGCTTGACTTTCCAGTGAATGAGATGATGTTCATAATGCCACAATTCAAAGCAGAAGGAAATTTCAAAGAGAAGGATGATGGTACTCACATGAAGATTAGATTTCATGTTGTTCTTGCGAAAGCCCCTGAGGAAGTTTGGTCGTTGGTAAAGATCAAGAAAGTTATTAGTATGAAGAAGGATGTGGTGTTCGAAAACACAGTCCAAAATATCAAATACGTGGTAGCCAGGGCAAATGGAAATATTTGTGATTTCACTATTGCAGATTTTCCATTAATGAACTTGTATGATCTTATACAAGTTGCATTGATTCTGAAAGACAAATCTTTTTCATATCTTCAAAACACTGAACCTGATGAATTTAAGCTTGGGGTTGCTCATATCAAGATTTTCATCGAAAATTATTATGAGTGCTTGGCTCTAACTGATGTAGAGTTAGCTATAGCTAAAGGTATGGAAATAAAAGCTCCAATGGCACTTACGAAGACTCAAGCTGATTTGAAAAAGTATGCTGATGGGGAAATCTGCTTGAAGCCTTTTGGGTTAGTCTTCGCAGGAAAGGACAAGGCTGGAAAAGCAAAACGTTTCTTGTTCCAGGCATGCGAAGTGGAGAGATTTACAACGTCTCAATATACGAACTTAATTGTTCGTATGAATCATTGTAAGAAGAACAATAAAGAAGATAAGAAAGAGCTAAAGAAGATAATATCATGGTACACGGAAATTCGAAGAGTGATGCTTTATTCCATCCAGCTTCTTACAAATTAAGATATTCGGCTATGATTACAAAGGGGGAGATTGTAAGGGTCAAATATGTTGTAATTAGTCGAAGTATATTTTACACTCTTCGTATATTTTGTAATCTATTTTACTAAGGAGCTTTTATACGAAGCTTAAGTGTCTATGCCTTAGTATATTTTTTATACGCTTTCTGTTTCCTATAAATAGGGATATTTACTAGAGTTAGATAAGAGTTTTTACAGACCTGTCTTTGTACTCTGTAAAACATTTGAAAGCGTAATAGAGCTGAAACAAGATCATATTTACATCCGTTGTTCAATCTTTCATTCTTACTTCAATTTTAACTCTGATTCATTTTATACTCGATTCATTGGTTCATCAGGAAAGCCTGGGCATTATGCCAATGAATGCACCTTCAATAAGAACGTCTGTTTTGGGTGCAATGAAGAAGGGCTTATTTTGAGGGATTGCCCGAAGAAGAAGGATGCATCAAAGCCCAATCTTCCACCAAAGCCGAAGGCGAGAGCCTTTCAGATGACACTTGAAGCTGCGAAAGAAGAATCCGATGTCGTTTCAGGTACCTTTCTCGTAAACGAATTGCTTGCCCAAATTTTGTTTGATTATGGAGCCAATTACTCCTTTATTTCGCATGAATTTGGTAGAAAACTAGCTTTGCCTGTTGATAGACTAGTTAATGCTTTAATAGTCGAGATTGCTAGTGGCAAGTTTATACCTGTTAGCCATCGTATGAAAACATCCTCATTGACTTGAATGGGAATAAGTTTCACGAGGAATTATTGCCTATCGAGTTAAATGGTTTCGATATAGTTCTAGGAATGGATTGGCTTAGCGCCAATGATGCCGAAATATTGTGTAGGAAGAAGATAGTAAAAATACACCCGCCAGGGAAAGAGTCGTTTATGGTGTATGGAGACAAACGCAGAGTAAATTCTGGAATCATTTCCCTAATGAAAGCCAGAAAGTATTTGGCCAAAGGATGTACATCATATCTAGCATTCGTTATCGATGCTAAGAAGGAAAAGAAGGAGGTGCAGAATATTCTGGTGGTGTGTGACTATCCGGAAGTCTTTCCCGAAGATCTTCCCGGATTGCCCCCTGATCGACAAGTAGAATTCCGTATCGACTTGTTACCAGGAACGATGCCAATAGCAAAAGCACCGTATCGATTGGCACCAACAGAGATGAAAGAGCTTATGACACAACTTCAGGAATTATTGGACAAAGGTTTTATTCGACCTAGTACATCACCCTGGGGAGCCCCGGTGTTATTTGTAAAGAAAAAGGACGGGAGTATGAGAATGTGCATCGATTACAAAGAGCTGAATAAAACAACAATAAAGAACAAGTACCCGTTGCCAAGGATTGATGACTTGTTCGATCAGTTGCAAGTTTCGAGCTATTTCTCGAAGATCGATCTTAGGTCAGGATATCATCAGCTAAAGGTAAGAGAGCAGGTTATTGAGAAGACTGCGTTCAGAACAAGATATGGACACTATGAGTTCTTGGTTATGTCTTTTGGACTAACCAATGCTCCAGCAGCTTTCATGGATTTAATGAATAGGGTTTGTAAACCGTTCCTAGATAAATCCGTGATAGTGTTCATAGATGACATTCTGATTTACTTGAAAATCCAGGAGGAACATGGCAGACACTTGCGAGAAGTGTTAGAGGTATTAAAGAAGGAGAAGCTGTATGCAAAGTTCTCCAAATGTGAATTTTGGATTCAAGAAGTCCAATTTTTGGGTCATGTGGTTAACCAAGAAGGGATAATGGTTGACCCAGCAAAGATTGAAGCTGTGATGAAATGGGAACAACCAAAAAGTCCTACGAAGATTCGAAGCTTTTGAGGATTAGCTGGATATTATCGAAGATTTATCCAAGGCTTTTATTCGATCGCGACTCCATTAACAGCTTTGACCCACAAAGGAGCTACTTATACTTGGAATGAGAAGCATAAGGAAGCTTTTGAAAAGTTAAAGAAGAAATTGTATGAAGCACCAATTCTTTCTTTGACTGAAGGAGTTGATAACTTCGCAGTTTATAGCGATGCATCTGGAGTTGGGTTAGGTTGTGTTCTGACCCAAAGGGATAAAGTGATAGCATATGCATCAAGGCAATTAAAAGAGCATGAAAAGAACTACCCCACTCATGATCTGGAGTTGGCAGCGGTAGTATTCGCCTTAAAGATACGGAGGCACTATCTTTATGGTACTAAATGCAAACTTTTCACTGATCATAAGAGTCTTCAATATCTCTTTAATAAGAAGGAATTGAACATGAGGCAACGACGCTGGCTAGAGTTACTCAAGGACTACGACTGTGAGATACTTTACCACCCTGGTAAAGCAAATGTTGTTGCTGATGCTCTCAGTCGGAAGGTAAACCTTGAAAAGAAAAGGCCAAGAGCGTTGAGAATTGAAGTTGTCTCGACAATTGTGGAAAGTATAAAGAAAGCTCAAGAGGAAGCTTTAGAGAAAAATGACCGAAAGGAAGAACGTTTGGGAAAAACGTTGGTGTTTGATACAAACGGTCAAGGACTAAAGGTATTCAAAGGTAGGATTTGGGTACCTAAGACGGGAGGAGTAAGAGATCTTCTGATGGAAGAAGCTCACAAGACCATGTACTCGATTCATCCCGACAGTACAAAAATGTATAGGGATCTAAAACCCTACTACTGGTGGCCGACGATGAAGCTCGATGTTGCTAAGTATGTGGCCGAGTGTGTAACATGTGCTAGGGTTAAGGCACACCATCAGAAACCGTATGGGAGTTTAGAACCTTTACCTGTACCCATGGGTAAATGGGAAGACATCACCATGGATTTTGTGACTAAACTGCCCAGAACAAGGAACGGTCACGACATGATTTGGGTGGTAGTTGATCGCTTCACTAAGAGTGCGCATTTCATAGCAGCCAACGAGAAATGGTCTATGGATAAACTTGCGAATTCTTATGTGAAGGAAATTGTGAGGCTACACGGTGTTCCGTTAACGATTGTATCCGATCGTGACATCCGTTTTACCTCAAGGTTTTGGAGGAGTCTACAAGAGGAATTGGGTACTAAGTTGTGTTTGAGTACAACTTATCCGCAAACCGATGGTCAAAGCGAACGAAAAATTCAAACGCTGGAGGATATGTTGAGAGCATCTACCCTGGAATTCCAAGGTAACTGGGATGAATACTTACCTTTAGTAGAGTTTTCCTATAATAATAGTTTCCACTCGAGCATCAAGATGGCACCTTATCACGCTTTGTATGGAGAAAAGTGTCGAACGCCGTCATGTTGGCTGTAAGCTGGGGAAAAGCAGTTTATGGGACCTAAAATAGTCCATCAAACTGCTGAAAAGTTGAAAGTGAATAGGGAAAGGATGTTGGCAGCTCAAGATCGACAAAAGAGTTATGCTGACAAGAAAAGACAACCGATATCATTTGAAGTTGGGGATTCGGTTTTACTTAAAGTCTCGCCGTGGAAGGGACTTATAAGATTTGGTAAAAGGGGAAAATTGAGTCCAAGGTTTATTGGACCGTTTAAAGTTCTTCAGAGGATTGGGAATCAAGATTACAAGCTAGAATTACCAGAAGAACTAGAGGGTATTCATAATACCTTTCATGTAAGTTATTTGAGAAAGTTCACGGGAGATGTGCCCGACATAATTCCGATTTCTGAATTAAGGTTGGATGAAAACTAGAGGTTAATTGAAGAACCTGAGGCAATCGTTGACCGTAAGACTAAGAAGTTGCGATGCAAGATGGTCGATTTAGTGCTTGTGCGTTGGAAACATACGAATGGGTCAAATCTCACCTGGGAAATGGAGAGTAACATGATGAGTCGTTACCCGCATTTGTTTGCTGATGTGTGATTCTGGGGACGGAATCATCCTAAGGGGGAGAGAATTGTAATGCCCGTGTTTCTAGGCTAGGCATTAATATTGATGTGATAGTCTAGGTTAACCTTTGTAACTCATTTTGAAGAAATGAAAAGGAATTATGTGAATATTATGTGTTTTATGCTTAATTACTAGGATTTAATTAATTAAGAATAAAAATGAGCGTCGAAATAAATATTAGATAAAGCCGATATTTATTAAGAAAGTTGTAGTAGGCGTGACAAGGATTACAGATATATAAAGAATATCGAAATCCGAGTTATAACGAAGAAGTTATGACCTGTCGAAGTTTCGCGACAAAACCGGCACGGTGCCGAATGACGTAAAAGGTGAGTTTTTGATAAACTACTTTTTAGCCTTAGTGATCTAAATGAAAGTCGTAGTGTTCTTTAAACCGAGAGTATGCATAAAAAGAACGCCCAAATCTGACTTCGTATGAGGAAGTTATGATTTTTCTAAGTTTCAGCCTAGCAGTAGACAGCTAAAAACTCGAATTTTAGATCGAGTGAGTTTTATCCGACACAACCTAAACGAGAATCGAAGGTCTCGTCAATAGTAGTACAACGGTAAAAAGACAGACGAAAACGGACGTCGGATAAAGAAGTTATGAATTTTTAACGGATTTCCTGTCCCGGTCTGTTAAAAATAATAATATTAAAATTAAAATCAAAATTAGCCGATGAAGTCTAAACGAAAGTTGTAGAGCGTAATTTGACCTAGGCGTGTATATAAAGAACGTCAAAAACGGAGCCCGTATGCGAAAGTTATGGATTTTAGAAGTTTTTGCACAAAAATCGAGAAAATTCACATAGTCATGCTTCGGCCACGTCACCTTCCCTACATGCGCGCCACATGTCCGAAAATGCTGAGTCACTGAGGCTAGCTGGCGAGGCGTGTCGCAACCCTCGTATCCGAAGTGCTGGTCCAACCGCGGTCCGACGCGTGTCTTCTTGACGTGTCCGAGCTTCGCATGGTGCGCCACGACTCAACCCTCGGACCTAGACCTTGGTCCAATTAGAAGCCAACAGCTGGACCCTCGCACGTGCGAGCCATCCGCGTGCCTTCGCTGTTGACTCACCCTTCTCGGCCGACCTTCGGACCTCGCCTATAAATACAAGGCTTGCGAGACCTCCCGGGTATATTTTGGAAAAGTGTCAATTTTCACCCCTAAACCCATATTTCTTTCATTCCAACTTCCCCCAAAGCCCCGGTATCATACCAAACACCCGAAACACGTCCCAAAGTGCCCGAGAAATTTATCTTTTCGGTTTTGAAGCCCAACCCCCGCAGAGCCCGGTTTCTCAATAAAACTCCCGGTAGACGAAATAGTCGATGTGTGTTAAAATGGTGAGAGGCCTCGATGTTGTTGTTGTTGTTGTTGTTGTAGTCGTCTAGCAGAGTATGGATGACGACCACAGACCTTTCTAGACAGTCTAGTGGCACACTAGCAAGTTCGCAACTTGTAGGTGTTGGTGAACTATATGTTCATTGGTGTACTCCATCCCCCTCATGGTTGCCTTTAGGACATGTATGGCTGAGGAATCCCCTTAGCAGTGGTGTCCACCCCGATGATAATCCTTAGGCTAGGTCCCTTGTGATTGGTGTTTAGGGACGTAAAGTGAGGATAACGGGAATGAGTAATCAGGGTTATTGTTGATTGGTGAACTTAATAAGTTTATTATTATTGTGGGTTGAAAACCCTATATGCTCACCAGGCTCCCAAGCCTGACCCACTCAGCTTTTTATATTACAGGTAGTGGACCCCGAGCATAGTCGGATGACGATGAGAGATTTTTGGATTATAGGCCAGTAGTTGTAAATAACTGTTGTAAGGCTTATAATGTCTTGTTTATGCTTTTGATCTGTATCGGAACATGACATCCCGAGGTTTTGATATGAAATGAAATTATATATTTCTTAAAGAAAGGTTTTGATAAACTTTTATCATGTTTTGTTTTGGGGACCAATTCCGCAACATCTTTTAAAAGGATTTCTCTGACTTTATTTTAAAAAGCATAAATTAAATCGGTCTTTTCTGGCCGAGAAATTAGGGGATGTCACAATTGATGTTCGATCTTTTATGGATTTTGGGTATTGTTCGGGAGGTTTTAAGGTTTGGGTGTTTCGTTAGAAGCGTATGGCTGCTTGCCACCTTTCCGTGGATATAAGGTTCGTTGGAAACGAACCTTGGATGTGGGAGTTATGACATTTTGAAGTTTTGGAAGATTTGGCCCTTGATGGAAAAAGATTGCATTCTGGTCTCATGCATGCAAAGGTGGCATGCGCTGAGTACGCCTAGTGTAAGCTGAGGTACGCCCAACGTAATATTGGAATATGGATGCGGGGGGTTTGATTTGTACGCCCAGCGTAGTGTGTAGGGCCCCCAAACCCTAAATTTTAGGGTTAGCTCACTATTTAAACACCTTAAGTCCCAGGTGTGAGCCTCTCTTTCATTCCCCATTGTCATAAACCCTAATCTCGAGCTGTAGCCTCATCCAAGAGTGTTGTGAGCCTTTTTATGTGCATCTTTGGTGGGTTTTAGTGTTCATTCAAGAGTGGAAGTGTTGTGCAAGGTGGTGAATCAAGGGGAAGGCTTGTGGATCTGGACTCTTTTCTACATTTTCAGCTCATAGAAGGTAAAAAGTTCTAACCTTTCTCATTAGAAGTTGAGATCTAAGATTATGTGGGTTTTGGTTCCATTTTGACCTCATGAGCAAGATCTAGTGGTTGGACACCACTCCAGAAGCTTTGAGTTGCCACTCTTAGCAGTTCTGAGGTTATATGTTCGTAAAAATGCTTGCTTGATGCATAGATATGGTCCATGCAAGTTCTTGTTGGGTTTTAATGGATTAAAATGGTTATTGGGTCCCATTGAGTCATGTAAATGCATAAAGGTGCCGACTTTATGCATTAGGAGCTTAGTTGGAAGGTATTCTGAGGTTTTTATGGAAGGACTTAACGGATTAAGTCATGAAATAAGTTTTGGAGAGATTACGGGTACGCCCCGCGTAAACATAAGTACGCCCCGCATACTGAAGACTTCGTGAGTACGCTCAGCGTACCAGTGTATTTGCCCAACGTGAATGGCTCGGTGTCATTTTGGGCTTGGTTGTCATCTTTGGACCTTGGGCCTTGGAGTTGGGTCTTGGGCTTTGAAAGTTGGACTTCTGGATTGAGGAATTATTTTTGGAATTGGACTTCTTCTTGGACTAGGTTATGGGGTTTCTTTATTGGGCCTTGTGGGCCTAATGGATTTGGGCCTTTGTGGGCCTAATGGGCTTGATCCTTGTGGTATCTTTGGGGTTTTCTGAGATTTGTTATTGACTAAGGAATTATTGGGCTTTAGGATAAGGCCCATATGGGGTTGGGCCCAATTTGGAAAATTGAGCCATTCGTGGGCTTTTATGAATCGGGTAGTTTTAGGCCTTTTGGTTATTGGTTTGGGCCTCGGTTTTGGTTCAAATTGGACCAGGGGTAAAAAGGTCATTTTACCCCAAGTATGGATTATAGATCTTGGTTTGGGAATCTAATTGCTAATTGGGTGATATTTTGGTATATAGCTCAGGAAGTTATCAGGGCAGCAACTAAGGATTTCTTGTAGTGAGCTTCAGCATTCGAGGTAAGTCTCCTCACTGTTTAATGGTCGAAGGCACCAATACCGGCCCATTTAGTTTATGTATGGTAGGAAGACCCGGGGTGACCCTTGGCATTTTGTATGAACGACCGACCAGGAGGCGGCTACTGGCAATTTGTAGGAAAGACCAGAGTCTGAACTCTAGTAATGTTAGTTAAGTAGTTGTAGATTGTATGCTAGTTGTCTTTGTGATAATTACATGGAAGACCAGGAGGTGGATCCTGGCACTTATCTGTAAGACCCAGGGTTGTGGCCCCCCGCCTAGCAAGGGAGACCACGAGGCGGCTTGTGGCATAATGGCAAGACTATGGTTGGCACATAACACTCCTATTGACTATGTTTATGTGTGATATGTATGACTTATGATTATGTATGGCTCGTTTGATATGTATGGTATGTGATATTTGGGGAACTCACTAAGCTTTGTGCTTACAGTTTTGTTTATGGTTTCAGGTATTTCCGATTCAAAAAAGAAGGGCCCGGCTTGATCGCAGCACATACACCCGTGTTTTCCGCAATATGTGATTTTGGGAATTAACTCTGATAAATATTTTTCTTAGCAATGTTGTTGAATGTTTGGATCAAGTAACATATGTGTTTTGACTATAATAAAAATGAAAATTTTATCCTTGATTTTTGGGGCGTTACAGTAGATCTGAGAGATATAGGCAGCAAAAAATGTTCTTCATCGGAAACAAAGTCGACGTCGATGAAGCTTGTGTTCCAGCAGAATATATGGCGGTGGTGGTGTGGGCTTGATTCTATTTTTAGTGGTGGAGGTTACACTTGGGAGGATGACAAAATAAGAGAGAGAGAAAGAGATTTTATGTATTTTCTTTCCTTAATTGTTGTAAAGAAAATAAAAAAATCTAAATTAAAAGGACAAATTCATTATTTTAAATGTTTTCAAATAATTTTGGACCAAATTCACAACAAATAAAATATTTTGGACCCATGGTACAATTTAAAAATATTCTTGCCCAAACATTTATTTTTTAACATACCACAAAAACCAAACTTACAATTTTGTCATAAATTCGTATAATCCATGTAAACTATATCGTTCGTTGTTAGGGTGGAAGATATTCATTTGATATACTTGACATATTACTGTTTACTACCATATGGGTTTTTTTTTTTTTTTCATTTTTTTACTTAATTTTCATGTTTTTCTTTATTTTTTGATATGAAATGAAATTATATATTTCTTAAAGAAAGGTTTTGATAAACTTTCTTCATTTTTTGATATGAAATGAAATTATATATTTCTTAAAGAAAGGTTTTGATAAACTTTTATCATGTTTTGTTTTGGGGACCAATTCCGCAACATCTTTTAAAAGTATTTCTCTGACTTTATTTTAAAAAGCATAAATTAAATCGGTCTTTTATGGCCGAGAAATTAGGGGATGTCACAGTTGGTATAAGAGCATTAGTTTAAGCGAACTAGGAATTTGTAGGATTTCTAGACTTAAACTTAGAATGCTAAGTGATGATTGTGAGATGAGTATCTACCATATTTTAGACACGAGCACTACTTTATTTTAGGAAAGATGCCTAAAATGATTTTATGTGCTAAATGTTATATGTTTGCCATATATGCCATTAATTGTTCGGATCTATGGTCTGATGCCGACCGGATCTGGAAACCTTATGTGTGTAGGATTCTAAGTGTACGATTACGATATTAGAACTAACATGCAAACGTTTCGGAGTGATAAGGGAATTGAAATATCTATCGAGGATAAAGACCTAAATTCGCCTTATTCGGTATATAGATTATAATGGCAAGAACTCGAAGTAGAGCTGGAAATGCAAACAGAAACCAACAACCTCAACCCCAAGTGGTGGAGCAGGTGCCTATAGCAGGAGCTGCACCAGAACCCATCACCATGTCTGGACTACGAGCCATGATTCAGTTGATGATGGTTGAACAAAGGGAGGAAATGAGGCAAATATTGCTGAACAATCAGAATGAACCTTCAATTCCTGTTGAACAACGTGAATTAAATGACGATCAATCTGAAGAAGGAAACAACAGTAGATCTGTTGGTCATAGTGAACCGCTTATGGTTAGGAGAAATAACCATGAGGATAGAGTGGAGAGAAATGGGTGCAAGTATAAAGACTTTATGACTTGCAAGCCATCAACCTTCACTGGAAAAGAAGATCCCGTCGGAGTATTGGATTGGATCTCGGAAATGGAATTGGCTTTCATGACTTGTGGTTGCCAAGGCAAGTTACAAACCACATTTGCAGTACG
This sequence comes from Lactuca virosa, assembly GCF_052849685.1. NCBI lineage: Eukaryota > Viridiplantae > Streptophyta > Magnoliopsida > Asterales > Asteraceae > Lactuca > Lactuca virosa. Next base: position 182,623,508 of record NC_136428.1, read on the forward strand.
ACAGTTCAGAGGTGGCGCTGCTCGATGGTGGAGCACTCTGGGGAAAACCCTAAGCCCTAATGAGCCACTGCAACTGACTTGGGCAGAGTTCTTGATGCACTTTAAGCGCAAGTAATGCTCGGCCCAAAATGTGCTTGAGTTAGAAAACCAATTTCTGACGTTGAAGAAAGGAAGTATGACTGTTGATGAATACACAAATAACTTCACAGACAAAATGGAGTTTGCTTTGCATATTGTCCCAGATGAGCTGGCAAAAATTGACAGGTACACAAAGGGACTTCCATGGGAGTATGCGGTGCCAGTACGTCAGGCACTTACTTTGGAGGCAACTATCTGGGCTGCCAAGTCTGTGGAAGATATGACTAAGGGGAGAGCCGCCAGCAAGGTTCAAGTTGGCGAAAAGAGAAAGTTTGAAGGAACTTCAGGTTCCAATAAAAAGAACAAATTCTCGAAGACTGGTTCGAGGAAATTCGGAGGAGGAGCCGAAGCCAAGTGGTGTGACAAGTGTAAGAAGAAACATGCTGGGAAATGCAGCTTGGAAGTCACTTGTTACAAATGGTATCAGAGCAGGAATCACATATGTGATATGATTTTCATCTATTCAAAAAGTTTTTGAATCAACTTTTTGGTTCAAAAGTTTCCGCACTTTTTGATAGTGAAAAATTTGTCTAGATTTTAGTTTGTGATTCGATTTTGCATTTGAATTGTTGAATCGAGTGTTCTACTTGTAATTCCGATTTGATTCAACTAGTTTGTTCTCAAATTTTCAAATTTTCTTCAAAATTCTCAAAATCATCTTCCGTACAACAATGGCGAGCTTCAATCTCAATTCTATGACCTCGTTTTCTCATCTGTTAGGATCATCGACCAAAATTTCAATGTTAATCCCTGAATACTATGATCAGTGGGCTGATCGTATGCAGGATTATCTGTATGGTCTTGATGAAGAATTATGGTCATGTATCTCTGGAAATGTCAATCCTCCGACGAATGTTCAAGCAATTGGATCATCTTCTGCAAGTTCTGGTGTTGAAAATCAAACTGATCGTCTGAAGAAACTGGAGAAGAGATGTATAAGGGAATTACGAGGAGCTTTACCTCCAGTTGTGTACAATTACGTAAGGAGTTGTACAACTGCTAAGGAGATCTGGAACAATCTGAAAGAAAAATTTCAAGGAAGTGAGAAGACTAAAATCAATTCAGTCAAACAGTGCTTGGTTGAACTGAAAGATTTCAGACAAAAAGAAGGTGAAACAACTGAAGTGTACTATGATCGTCTGAAAGAGTTAATATACCGTTGCAAACGCTATGGAATCACGAGGACTTCAATGGAATTCAATCTCATCTTTGTGACGGGTCTTCGAAAAGAATGGAGAAGCGTGAGTATGATGGTGAAGAATCAGCAAAGTTTTGATACATCATCTCTTAATGATTTGTACAATCATTTAAAGACACACGAAAGTGAAGTTAATGAAATGGCTGAGGAATCGAAGCTGAGTTTGGGAGGTCCATTGGCACTTGTGTCCAAGATATTTGACAAAGAAGCTGAAAAAGGTGATTCAGAGGAAGAAGAGGGATTCATCATGAATTCAGATGATGAGGCAATAGCATTCTACTCGAATAATCGTGTTAAGAAGTTTTTCAAAAAGCCGTTTAATCCGAAGGCTAAGCTAGCTGAGGTTAAAAGAAGTGCTGTGAGTAAAGCTGTTGTTGAGGAGAAGAAGAAGGTTGAGAAGAAATATTCGAAGGTGTCTGAGGGGAAGAGTGAGAAGAAGTTGAAAGGTGATGCTGGAGTAGATTGTCATTATTGCAATGGAGTCAATCATCTAGCGAATGATTGTATGCTTCGAAAGAAGGATGAGAGGAAGAATAAAGTAAAAGATGAGGCTTATTACGCAGAGAAGATTGAAGAGGTTCGTGCGAAAGCTAAGAATTTGTCGCTGGTCGCAAGAGGTGAACAGGAGGAAGATGGAACCTATCAAATCTGGTCATCTGGATCAGACGATGAAGAAATGAGGAATCCAACACATGGAGCAATGTATGCGAAGATGGAGGAGGACTCAGATGAAGAGGAATTCGAAGTGAAAGGTAGATGCTTCGTATCCAAGGCAGCAGACAAATCTCCAATGAGGACAAAGGTACGTAATATTCTCGAATCTTTTAATATTCCTAAACATGCTTATGACTCTGAACTAATATCTTTTGATGAGACTGTTACTTATTTTGATTCAATTGTTGTATCTGCTAGCAATGAGGCCAACAAGTTGTCCATGGAGTTATTAGAGACCAAAAAGCGATTAGACATGAAAATAAGTAAAGTTGATTGTTTAGAATTGCAAATAACAAACATCATGTGTGATCGTGACTCGTTATCGAGTGATGTAAAACTTTTAATTGCACAACGAAATATCTATTGCAATTCTGCTAAACGTTTATATACAAAGTTAACTGCATTGCATCATTCATGTGATATTAGCAAGGAACAACATAGGAAGTTATTACCTTTTCTAGCATACGAAAAAGCGAAGGTAGATAATATTTCGTATGATTGTGAGGAAAACATTGCTGAGTTTGACAAAATTCCTGATGATAGATATGCTTATGGAATTGTCAAAATTGATGAATGTCTTGATAAAAATGAATTAGTTGACATTGTGAATGATACTTTGACCAAGTCAGAACAAATCAAAATTTTGAAAAAGACTGAGAATTCAACATCTAATTCTCAATCTAATTTTGCTGATATTGAAGATAATTCTGACAATATTAGCGAAATTAGTGATCTTGAGGATGTTGATTGTTCCCAGTTGTCTATTGTTAATGTTGCATCAACATCTAAAGGAAAAGAAAAAGTTAAGGACTTGATGGTTAAGATAGAAACTGATAAACCCTCAACTTCGAAACCTTGTGATTTGGACTTCGTGGAAATCAGAGATAGTCAAACTGATGATAGCGATGATGAAAATGAAGAGAAAATTTCGAAGAAAAAGAAATCTTCAATGGAAGAAGAAATTCCTCGAATTGTGGTTGATCAAGTGTATGGTGATACACAAAAGTTCGAAAAGGTGATGAATGAACAAGGTGCTCAATTTCTTGAAACGAATACTGTGGTTTATCCAAATTTCAAGTGTACAGATGATGTCATCTTCCCAAATCAAGTGTTCGTAACTACTGGAAATGTTGAGACTGTCAAACCAGAATTAAAGAAGTTAGTTGAAGAAGATAATTTAAAAACCACAGATGAAGGTTTCTTCGCAAATCAAAGCACAGTTGAAAACAACCTAACAAAGAATTCGTACGTTTTTCAACGTCAAAAACCACAAAGAAAATGGGTTGAAAAATCAAAATTTGAAAAAGAAATTTCAAAACCAGTTGTCGTGGAAAATGAAAATATTGTCAAACTAAACTCCAAGGAATTCAAAGATCAAATTGACAAATTTTCGAAAGAAAATAACATTTCAAAAAGACAAGCTAGGAAGAAAATATTTTGGCAGACTATTGAGTCTCAAAAGATGTCAAATGAAATGACAAAACCTGTTAAGACTGTGAATTCAGCTAAAAATGTTTTCAAAGATAAAAATTCATCTTTTTCACAAAATAAACAACCTTCATCTCAATCAAATCATTCAAGGCCTGAAGTGAATAAACAACCAAAGTTTTCGAAAATTTCAAAAACTACTATTCCAAGGGAATTTTCAAATGAATCACATCCACCACAAATATTCTCTCAACGTCAACATTTTAAATCGACTGTTAATACATCTTATGCTCAATCTTTTCTAACGAAACCAAAAGTTGATTCATTCCTCAAAAGCCAAATTTTCCTAATCACACAAAGAAACAAAATTTGAAAATTTCACATGAAAAAGGGATAACTTCAAGGAAGAATATTGATCATTGGCTTGAAGGCAAAGGAAAAATGTATCAGTCGAATACATTTTCAAAGGAGCAAATTCACGAAGCCTATGAGAAGTATGTGAATACTTCATCAAACGGAAGTTCATCTTCTAAGGATTCGAACATATCAGTCAAAGCATGGAAACCAGTTGTGAAAGCAACGAATGTACAATCACAAACTCAGAATACGAAGGGTAATGTCAGTAAACATCCGAAACCATCAAAATCTTATGTTTCGGTTCCTTTAAATGATGATGTGAACTTAATTGATAGTCTCAAAACCAAAGTCTGTGATTGGGTTAAAAGTTCTTCATTACATTCGAAATTGAAATCTAATTTCCAAGGACCCAAAAAGCCTTGGGTACCTAAATTTTTCCACTAATTGCAGGTACTATGTGACGAACAATACGATAATAAGTGTTATATTGATAGTGGTTGCTCTCGTCACATGACTGGGAAGAAGGAGAATTTACGAGATTTTCAAAGCCTAAAGAATGCTGGAGTTATGAAATTTGGTAACAATCAAAAATGTCAAGTCAAAGGATATGGGAAGATCACGAACGGACAATTCACAGTGAATCGTGTTGCTTATGTTGAAGGTCTTCACCATAACTTGATAAGTGTTTCACAACTTGTTGTGGGCACTGGCAATCAAGTTTTTTTCAACGAAGAGGGAAGCATCATTTCGAATGTCAACACTAAAGAAGTTTTGCTCAAATCAAAAAGGAAAGGTGACATGTTCACTTTGGACATCAATCCGATAGTAGGCAAACCTGCTGTATGTCTTCTTTCGAAAGCTTCATCAGACATAAGTTGGCTTTGGCATCGAAGACTTTCACATCTCAACTTTCGAAACATCAACAAACTTGTTGTACAAGATTTGGTAAGAGGTTTACCTGTACTTAAATTTGATAATGATTCTTTATGTGCAGCTTGTGAAGTTGGCAAGCAACATAAACAAGGTCATCCGATTACGATAGATTCAAAAATTGTTGAACCACTGGAGCTCTTACATATTGATTTGTGTGGTCCATCGACAGTTTCAACACTCAACAAGAAACAATACATTTTAGTAATTGTTGATGAATTTTCAAGATTCACGTGGGTTTATTTTCTCAGGCTTAAATCCGAAGTTGCACAAATCATGATTGACTTTATCAAAAAGATGGAAACAATGTTGAAGAAGACTGTACGAAAAATTAAGAGTGATCATGGAACTGAATTTAAGAACAATGTTCTTGATTCATTTATGGTGGACAAAGGAATTTCGCATAATTTTTCGTCTCCATACACACCACAACAAAATGGTGTAGTTGAACGAAGAAATCGATCTCTATGCGAAGCAGCAAGGACTATGCTGGCATATGCGAATCTTCCACAATATCTTTGGGCTGAAGCAGTATCCACCGCATGTTTTACTCAAAACAGATCTTTCATTCATCGACGTTTTAACATCACTCCATAAGAAATTCTCAACAATCGAAAACCTAATGTGAAATTTTTCCATGTTTTCGGATGCATGTGTTTTATTATGAATCTCAAGGATAATCTTACGAAATTTCAAGCTCAAGCAGATGAAGGGATTTTCTTGGGATATTCGCATAATTCAGTCGCATATCGTGTGTTGAACAAAAGGACACGAAAAGTGGAAGAAACTTTTAATCTTACATTTGATGATTACTATATTAAACAAACTGAAACACATTTTGAAAATCATCCTATTCTAAAAGAAATGCAAGATGAATCTGAACCTTCACAAACATTGGATATTGATTATGATTTAATTTTTGGTATTTCAGATCATGCTGAAATTAATGCCAATGATAATCATCTCCCTGAATTAACAAAGCTTACTGATGATTCAACATCAACTTCTCAAGCGACAGGCGAAAGCATGCAAAATAATCCAGTGGAGGGGGAGCACTTGGATTCGAACACTCTTGTTGAGGGGGAGCATTCTTTCGAGGGGGAGAATGAGAGATTGGATGCTGATGTTGAGGGGGAGCATAATGTTGAGGGGGAGCATTTAGAAAATAATAAAAATAATAATGATTTTAATGATGTTTGTTCGATTGCAGGTTCATAGAATGATGATTTATACGAAGATGCACCTTTGGACTTTGATCCAGCTTATCCACCAATGGAAAAGTGGACAAGAGATCATCTGAAGGATCAAGTAATTGGGAATCCGCAAGAGGGTGTTTTAACAAGAGCTCAAATTCGTGCAAAGAATGAGGTATTGAATACTCATCAAGAATTTTGCATGTTCAATGTTTTCATCTCTAAAATTGAACCAAAGACAGTTAAGGTTGCAATGGAACACTCAGATTGGGTTGTTGCGATGCAATCTGAATTGTCTGAATTTAAACGAAACAAGGTTTGGAGATTAATTCCTAAACCTGAAAATGTTTCGATTGTCGGGTTAAAATGGATTTTCAAAAACAAAACTGACAAAGATGGAAATATCATTCAAAACAAAGCCAGACTTGTTGTTAAAGGATATTCACAACAAGAAGGAATCGACTATGAAGAAACTTTTTCCCCTGTCGCAAGAATCGAGGCTGTTCGTATATTTCTAGCTTATGCAGCTCACAAAGACTTTGATGTTTATCAAATGGATGTGAAGTGTGCATTTTTTAAATGGAGAGCTTGAAGAAACAGTTTACGTGGAACAACCCCCAGGTTTTATTAACGAAGAACATCCTGATCATGTTTGTATTTTATATAAGGCAGTTTATGGATTAAAACAAGCACCACGAGCATGGTATGCAACTCTTACTTCATTTTTGAAGCAATCTAAATTTAAACAAGGATCTGTTGACCCCACATTATTTCGAAAGAAAGTTGGGAATCATCTAATGCTTGTTCAAATTTATGTTGATGATATTATTTTTGGCTCAACTGACCCTGCCTTGTTTAGAGAATTTGAAGATCTGATGAAAAGTAAGTTCGAAATGAGCATGATGGGAAAAATCAATAATTTTCTTGGACTGAATATTCGTCAAAGCAGAGAAGGAATTTTTATTAATCAAGAAAAATATACGAAGAATCTGCTAGAGAAGTTTGGATTGACGAATAGCACAAAGTTACGAGTTCCTATGGCAACTGGCATAAAGTTGACACCTTCGTTAGATAAACCTGCAGTTGACCTAACTCTTTACAGGAGCATGATTGGTTCATTACTTTATCTTACAGCTAGTAGACCTGATATCATCTTCTCTGTATGTAATTGTGCTAGGTATCAGTCAAATCCACGAGAACCACATCTCACTGCTGTGAAGTATATCTTTCGTTATCTTAAGGGAACAATTTCGTTAGGATTGTGGTATCCTTCGAAAACTGGGTTCTTTGTTCAAGCTTATTCGGATGCAGACTTGGGTGGTTGTAATCTTGATAGAAAGAGCACAAGTGGCGGATGTCAATTGCTCGATGGCAAATTGGTGAGCTGGCAGTCGAAAAAACAAACGTGTGTATCAATTTCAACGGCTGAAGCAGAATATGTGGCTGCTACTGCTTGCACATCACAAATTATATGGATCCAAAGTCAATTGCGTGATTATGCAATTAATATGAAAAAGATTCCATTATATTGTGATTCTCAAAGTGCAATAAGAATTTATCATAATCCTGTGCAGCATTCGAAGACTAAACATATAGCTATTCGTTATCATTTCATCAAGGATCACGTGGAGGATGGAAATATTGAAGTGCATTTCGTGAAAACAACTGATCAGTTAGCTGATATTTTCACGAAACCTTTAGATGAAAAATCCTTTGTAAAAATTTTAGAAGGACTTGGAATGATCGATGGAAATTCAGTTCCATGAGAAAAATGAGAATGATGGTTGACCAGGAATGATTCAGAGGCACTGAATAAAAGACAAAGCAATGTCATTCAGTGTTCAGAGGTTATTGTTCATAGTCAACGCTTCGACCCCTTCGAATTCGTAAATTTGTCATTTTTCAGGGGTTGATAAAATTTCGTGTATTTGCAACAAAAACATTTAGTTTGTCATTTAATTTTCGAAAAATCAAAAATCCAAAAAGATTTTCGTTTGTTTTGTCATTTAATTTTCGAAAAATTAAAAACATCAAAAAGATTGTCTCTTTATTTCGTTCTTTATTTTCGAAAAATCAAAACAACAAATATATTTTGTTTCTTATTTCTTTTTAGTACTTTGTTGCAAATATTCATGATGATACATAGTGGATAATGCTTGCGGTTCTAGGGTCAGGTAAATCTATCATACGAATCTTTACATTTTTGAATATTTTGAACTAGTTAAGTTGTCCCTAGAAGCATGCTGCAACATGTTGTCCAAAGCCTCCAATGACTCAATGTGTGTGTACGAAAGCCTTAATGAAATCTTTCATACGAAATTTTCTTCCCAATCAGGCTTGTATTCATATTAGTCTCCTGAGCTACCTGACTCTTCTCACAATGAGTTAAAAGTTTACTGTTTTGTCCAAATATAACAGAGGTACATTTCGTGTCTTACATCCATCTTTTTCATCCAAAAAGTTATTACACGATCACACACGAAGACATATGTCCTAGAGATCTCTGATCAAACCAATCGAGACTTAGACATATCAAAAATCTGTGTTTATGATCTGACATCATGAGACCGTGAAGAAAGTGAAACCCAATTTTCTAAACTTTTAAGGAATTGACGGGGAACTATGTTCCAGATTTTCACGAATTATTTGTTTCAGTACCCCCAAATTCGAAACTCCAAATCATATTCATTTCGTATGAGTGGTCTTGATCAAACATTCGAAACCCATGATGTTTGTTACCCAACAAGATACAGCACAAATTTTTCATGAATATGATTTCCGTGTGAGTTTTATTCGAAATCCAAAGTCACTTAAAATTTTTCAAAGCAAACTTGTCACTGACTACGCTGGTCAAACAAGTAACTTCTGTTACAATTTCTCACCTTATGTTTAGGTTGATATGTAACGAAATTTTTATAACTACCCATGAAGCCTTATAAAAGAAGCCCTTTGATACTTCTCTACAAGTAATTGATTGTATTTCACGGGAACATACACAAGCTGTTGATCATCTCTCTTGATGATTAACGAAGCAATCTTTTCCCGGGGTTTTATATGTCTTCGTGTCAAATTGATATTTTGAAATCACAGTATCCCAAATTTTTCTTATTATTGCTTCTCGTCTAAATTCTTTGGAACACTGCACTCACGAAATCCTTGAGGTTCTGAGTAATACCAACTCAGGCTGATAATTTCAAATTTCTGGCATAAGATTTCGCTTTTCATCCCAAAAGTGAAAGAGCCTTACTTCCATCCGAAGGGTTCTAACGGTTACAATTCTCTTGGGGCAAACAATACAGGCTGTTTTTCAATGACGTATGGTATTCTGTCCGGGTTTCAAGGAGAAGTGACAGTTACTTTTTGACACATGGCTACTTTTACGGAGTAGTGGTACGACTTTCAAGGTGCCACGTCGGATTTTATTAAATGCACATCCCGCTTCAAATTCAAACTCCAGGGTTACATATAAAAGGGGATTCAAGGGTTTATTATCAGTTTACGCGTTCAGAGGAAAAATTCCCAAATTCTCTTTGATCTTCAAAGCTTTCAAACTCTAACAATGGCGACTTCTGCTCATGTCGATACTGACCCTTCTCAAGCCACTGATGATGTGTCTTCATTACCGATTATGAAGATTCAAGGAACTAACTATCAAGTGGAGGCCGATGTTTCTCAATACCCTGAAGAATTGAAGATGTTAATTGTTGCTTTGAAGAGTTCTATTCTGTCAAAGGCAATGTTCTGTTCGTTTTCAGTTCCAATGTCATGGCTTTCTCAAGCAGGATCAACAGCTACATATTCCAAAGCTTTTGATGCCATTACTTTCAACTTGGTGAATGACAAAAAGGTCATATTGTCCAAGAAACTCTTTTGCAAAATTCTTGAAATTCCAAATTCACCACCGTATGTTGATTTCTCATTCCCTCAAATTGTACATATGTTCAATGAGATGGGTTATCAACCTCAACTATCCAAGATCAGTGATTTCAAGAAATCTGGTCTTCCTAGTGTCTGGAATTTTTTATTTGGTATTTTTCTGAGGTGTTTAACTGGTAGAACTGTTGGTCTCGATAAAGGACGAATGGAGGTATATGCCATGGTTGCTGGGCTATACTATGATCTTCAAGTGGATTATTCTACACAGTTATGGAAGGAATTCCAAAAGAGTGTAGAAAACACGAATGCTCTTCATGGTATTTCGTGTGCGAGGTATTGGAGCTTGATTCTACAATATTTCTACAACAAGGAGGGGATTTTGGTATCCAATGATGAAGAAAAAGCTGTTTTTCAGACATATCACTATCCGAAGGATGTCACAGATAATGCTGAGGAGTTTCCCTTTGTGGCTCGTATTCCTGATGCTATGCTAAAACGAGTTGATCCTACGAATTCAGTCTTGGTGGCTTATTTGAAAAACATTGATTCTAATGTTGAAACTGGGAAATTATTACCAAGAGAAGAGAAGAAATCCAAGGGTTCGAAGAAGAATGAACATGGTTCTACTGAAAAGAACGTCAAGGAATTGAAATCTATGAAATCTTCAAAGAAGAAGTCAATTACAGTTGAAGAGCCAGTGGTACACGAAGTGTCTGTTGCTGAGACTAAATCGATTGAGCATGTTGTTGAAAATACTCAAGAGAAAGTGGTCATTTGTTCGAAGACCGGTGTTTTTCGAAGAATCAAAATGAAGTCTAAGAATATACGTATGTCTCCAACACCTAACATGGTACGAAAGCCTCCGGTTACTCATCAAGGTCTCTTATTTCGTGAAATGCCAGCACCTGTTTCTCCATTGTCAAAGAAACGAAGGGCTAAAGATATGGCCAAACATCTTTCACAGAAGAAGAAGAAGAAGAAGACAAGAAAGCTTGTGATCTCCACTGAGTCCACAGAAGATGAAGATGAACGAATTTCTGAAACACCAGAAGCAACTCTTAACAAAGAAAGTTCAACTCCAGAGCAGACAATAGTCCTACCATCCGAAGTCTCGGTTGCCAAATCAGTTCCTGAGGAGGTCCGAACTTCAGGAATCACTGCAAACGTATTTGATACGATTGCAAATGTCACTATGGGTGCAAGAGATTCGAAGAAAGAAGATCAAGGTCATCCTAATTCTATTGCCTTCGAAAATATTGTTTCTTTACCTCAACAAATCATTCCAATTACTTCAACCACTGATTCACCTACATTCGAAAATATTATCAATCAACCCTTTACTTCCATTTTTTCTTCTCAATCCACTGATTCACCCAAAATTCATTCGCCGGTTCAAGAAACCATTCTTATGGAAACCGAAACTGACAACGAGCGTTTTGGAGGCACATTTGATGAATTAGAGTTTGATGACGAAGAAGAAGATTTTCTAGATCATATGCTAATGACGATGAAGCAGTTTAAAATTTTGAATACGAAGTTGAATTCCATCATTCAATCTCAAGCTGATCTGGGGGGTGGTTCGTCGGTTTCGAGTTTGGAAGTTGATACGATGTTGACAATGTTCGAAGCCAAGGTAGTGAGTAAAGTCTCTGGTATGATTAGAGACTCTAAGTCGAGAATTTTGGAGAAGGTTGATCATATTGATCAAAACAATGAGCTACGCATAAATTCTCAAAATTCGAAGTTTGTAGGAGACTTGAAAGAATTGAAGACAGTTGCAAAGGAAAGACATGTTCTCTTTGTTCAGGAAGTTAAGAAAGTCAGGGAGGATGTTAATTTGCAGATTCATGAACTTCGCGAAGATATGCAAAAAGAGATTGCTAGTGTCCAACAGGATTATGCGTCTCTGAATAAGAAGATTGACATTATTTGTGATGCTGTCACAAAATTTGTCAAGTTGTTTGAAAGTTTGAGTCCACAACTTACTCAACTTTCTACAATGGAAAGTAAAAACTTTATGGAAGTGATTACGTTGTTGAAGGAGTTAAAAGATCTCTATGTCAAGCCAGTTTCGTCTTCTCTGATTACTCCAGAATTTTTATCTCAGAAGTTCACACAATTCGAAGCTATTCTACACAAGCAACTGGCCCCTCTTTCTCGTATATCAAGCCTTCTACCAACAACAGATGCCCCACCTGTTTTCACAGGGGTGCAAGGGGGAGAAAGAAAAGTTGAAGATACGAAGGCTGGTGGTGAAGATGCGAAGGTTGTGGGAAATGTGTATTCTTCGAAGATCCCAACAACGATGCCAATCGTAGCATCTGCTGGGCCGTTTATTTCAACAGTTGTAACAACCATGCCAATTACAAGACCAATTTCGAAAGGAATTATGATTGGTAAATCTGCTGATACTAGTGGGAGTGGTTCGAAAACAAAAGAGGTAATAGATGATTCATATTTGAAAGATAAAGGGAAAACTAAAGTTGTGGAAAAGTCAAAAGAAGAAAAGAAAGCTGAAGCAGAAGCTGAAATTGAAAGGCTAAGGTTGATACAAAGCATAATGACTCTACGTGCTAGTGATCCTAAGGGTATGGACAAAGGTGATCCGTCCAAACATTACAATTACGAAACAATTGAATCCAAGGTTGCATATAATCATATGTATTTGTTTGAGAAGAAACCAAAGCAGAGTTACTTGGTTACGAATACTGATACAAGTCAGCTTGACTTTCCAGTGAATGAGATGATGTTCATAATGCCACAATTCAAAGCAGAAGGAAATTTCAAAGAGAAGGATGATGGTACTCACATGAAGATTAGATTTCATGTTGTTCTTGCGAAAGCCCCTGAGGAAGTTTGGTCGTTGGTAAAGATCAAGAAAGTTATTAGTATGAAGAAGGATGTGGTGTTCGAAAACACAGTCCAAAATATCAAATACGTGGTAGCCAGGGCAAATGGAAATATTTGTGATTTCACTATTGCAGATTTTCCATTAATGAACTTGTATGATCTTATACAAGTTGCATTGATTCTGAAAGACAAATCTTTTTCATATCTTCAAAACACTGAACCTGATGAATTTAAGCTTGGGGTTGCTCATATCAAGATTTTCATCGAAAATTATTATGAGTGCTTGGCTCTAACTGATGTAGAGTTAGCTATAGCTAAAGGTATGGAAATAAAAGCTCCAATGGCACTTACGAAGACTCAAGCTGATTTGAAAAAGTATGCTGATGGGGAAATCTGCTTGAAGCCTTTTGGGTTAGTCTTCGCAGGAAAGGACAAGGCTGGAAAAGCAAAACGTTTCTTGTTCCAGGCATGCGAAGTGGAGAGATTTACAACGTCTCAATATACGAACTTAATTGTTCGTATGAATCATTGTAAGAAGAACAATAAAGAAGATAAGAAAGAGCTAAAGAAGATAATATCATGGTACACGGAAATTCGAAGAGTGATGCTTTATTCCATCCAGCTTCTTACAAATTAAGATATTCGGCTATGATTACAAAGGGGGAGATTGTAAGGGTCAAATATGTTGTAATTAGTCGAAGTATATTTTACACTCTTCGTATATTTTGTAATCTATTTTACTAAGGAGCTTTTATACGAAGCTTAAGTGTCTATGCCTTAGTATATTTTTTATACGCTTTCTGTTTCCTATAAATAGGGATATTTACTAGAGTTAGATAAGAGTTTTTACAGACCTGTCTTTGTACTCTGTAAAACATTTGAAAGCGTAATAGAGCTGAAACAAGATCATATTTACATCCGTTGTTCAATCTTTCATTCTTACTTCAATTTTAACTCTGATTCATTTTATACTCGATTCATTGGTTCATCAGGAAAGCCTGGGCATTATGCCAATGAATGCACCTTCAATAAGAACGTCTGTTTTGGGTGCAATGAAGAAGGGCTTATTTTGAGGGATTGCCCGAAGAAGAAGGATGCATCAAAGCCCAATCTTCCACCAAAGCCGAAGGCGAGAGCCTTTCAGATGACACTTGAAGCTGCGAAAGAAGAATCCGATGTCGTTTCAGGTACCTTTCTCGTAAACGAATTGCTTGCCCAAATTTTGTTTGATTATGGAGCCAATTACTCCTTTATTTCGCATGAATTTGGTAGAAAACTAGCTTTGCCTGTTGATAGACTAGTTAATGCTTTAATAGTCGAGATTGCTAGTGGCAAGTTTATACCTGTTAGCCATCGTATGAAAACATCCTCATTGACTTGAATGGGAATAAGTTTCACGAGGAATTATTGCCTATCGAGTTAAATGGTTTCGACATAGTTCTAGGAATGGATTGGCTTAGCGCCAATGATGCCGAAATATTGTGTAGGAAGAAGATAGTAAAAGTACACCCGCCAGGGAAAGAGTCGTTTATGGTGTATGGAGACAAACGCAGAGTAAATTCTGGAATCATTTCCATAATGAAAGCCAGAAAGTATTTGGCCAAAGGATGTACATCATATCTAGCGTTCGTTATCGATGCTAAGAAGGAAAAGAAGGAGGTGCAAAATATTCCGGTGGTGTGTGACTATCCGAAAGTCTTTCCCGAAGATCTTCCCGGATTGCCCACTGATCGACAAGTAGAATTCCGTATCGACTTGTTACCAGGAACGACGCCAATAGCAAAAGCACCGTATCGATTGGCACCAACAGAGATGAAAGAGTTTATGACACAACTTCAGGAATTATTGGACAAAGGTTTTATTCGACCTAGTTCATCACCCTGGGGAGCCCCGGTGTTATTTGTAATGAAAAAGGACGGGAGCATGAGAATGTGCATCGATTACAAAGAGCTGAATAAAACAACAATAAAGAACAAGTACCCGTTGCCAAGGATTGATGACTTGTTCGATCAGTTGCAAGTTTCGAGCTATTTCTCGAAGATCGATCTTAGGTCAGGATATCATCAGCTAAAGGTAAGAGAGCATGATATTGAGAAGACTGCGTTCAGAACAAGATATGGACACTATGAGTTCTTGGTTATGTCTTTTGGACTAACCAATGCTCCAGCAGCTTTCATGGATTTAATGAATAGGGTTTGTAAACCGTTCCTAGATAAATCCGTGATAGTGTTCATAGATGACATTCTGATTTACTTGAAAATCCAGGAGGAACATGGCAGACACTTGTGAGAAGTGTTAGAGGTATTAAAGAAGGAGAAGTTGTATGCAAAGTTCTCCAAATGTGAATTTTGGATTCAAGAAGTCCAATTTTTGGGTAATGTGGTTAACCAAGAAGGGATAATGGTTGACCCAGCAAAGATTGAAGCTGTGATGAAATGGGAACAACCAAAAAGTCCTACGGAGATTCGAAGCTTTTTAGGATTAGCTGGATATTATCGAAGATTTATCCAAGGCTTTTATTCGATCGCGACTCCATTAACAGCTTTGACCCACAAAGGAGCTACTTATACTTGGAATGAGAAGCATAAGGAAGCTTTTGAAAAGTTAAAGAAGAAATTGTATGAAGCACCAATTCTTTCTTTGACTGAAGGAGTTGATAACTTCGCAGTTTATAGCGATGCATCTGGAGTTGGGTTAGGTTGTGTTCTGACCCAAAGGGATAAAGTGATAGCATATGAATCAAGGCAATTAAAAGAGCATGAAAAGAACTACCCCACTCATGATCTGGAGTTGGTAGCAGTAGTATTCGCCTTACAGATACGGAGGCACTATCTTTATGGTACTAAATGCAAACTTTTCACAGATCATAAGAGTCTTCAATATCTCTTTAATCAGAAGGAATTGAACATGAGGCAACGATGCTGGCTAGAGTTACTCAAGGACTACGACTGTGAGATACTTTACCACCCTGGTAAAGCAAATGTTGTTGCTGATGCTCTCAGTCGGAAGGTAAACCTTGAAAAGAAAAGGCCAAGAGCGTTGAGAATTGAAGTTGTCTCGACAATTATGGAAAGTATAAAGAAAGATCAAGAGGAAGCTTTAGAGAAAAATGACCGAAAGGAAGAACGTTTGGGAAAAACGTTGTTGTTTGATACAAACGGTCAAGGACTAAAGGTATTCAAAGGTAGGATTTGGGTACCTAAGACGGGAGGAGTAAGAGATCTTCTGATGGAAGAAGCTCACAAGACCATGTACTCGATTCATCCTGACAGTACAAAAATGTATAGGGATCTAAAACCCTACTACTGGTGGCCGACGATGAAGCTCAATGTTGCTAAGTATGTGGCCGAGTGTGTAACATGTGCTAGGGTTAAGGCACAACATCAGAAACCGTATGGGAGTTTAGAACCTTTACCTGTACCCATGGGTAAATGGGAAGACATCACCATGGATTTTGTGACTAAACTGCCCAGAACAAGGAACGGTCACGACATGATTTGGGTGGTCGTTGATCGCTTCACTAAGAGTGCGCATTTCATAGCAGCCAACGAGAAATGGTCTATGGATAAACTTGCGAATTCTTATGTGAAGGAAATTGTGAGGCTACACGGTGTTCCGTTAACGATTGTATCCGATCGTGACATCCGTTTTACCTCAAGGTTTTGGAGGAGTCTACAAGAGGAATTGGGTACTAAGTTGTGTTTGAGTACAACTTACCATCCGCAAACCGATGGTCAAAGCGAACGAAAAATTCAAACGCTGGAGGATATGTTGAGAGCATGTACCCTGGAATTCCAAGGTAACTGGGATGAACACTTACCTCTAGTAGAGTTTTCCTATAATAATAGTTTCCACTCGAGCATCAAGATGGCACCTTATCACGCTTTGTATGGAGAAAAGTGTCGAACGCCGTCATGTTGGCTGTAAGCTGGGGAAAAGCAGTTTATGGGACCTAAAATAGTCCACCAGACTGCTGAAAAGTTGAAAGTGAATAGGGAAAGGATGTTGGCAGCTCAAGATCGACAAAAGAGTTATGCTGACAAGAAAAGACAACCGATATCATTTGAAGTTGGGGATTCGGTTTTACTTAAAGTCACGCCGTGGAAGGGACTTATAAGATTTGGTAAAAGGGGAAAATTGAGTCCAAGGTTTATTGGACCGTTTAAAGTTCTTCAGAGGATTGGGAATCAAGCTTACAAGCTAGAATTACCAGAAGAACTAGAGGGTATTCATAATACCTTTCATGTAAGTTATTTGAGAAAGTTCACGGGAGATGTGCCCGACATAATTCCGATTTCTGAATTAAGGTTGGATGAAAACTAGAGGTTAATTGAAGAACCTGAGGCAATCGTTGACCGTAAGACTAAGAAGTTGCGATGCAAGATGGTCGATTTAGTGCTTGTGCGTTGGAAACATACGAATGGGTCAAATCTCACCTGGGAAACGGAGAGTAACATGATGAGTCGTTACCCGCATTTGTTTGCTGATGTGTGATTCTGGGGACGGAATCATCCTAAGGGGGAGAGAATTGTAATGCCCGTGTTTCTAGGCTAGGCATTAATATTGATGTGATAGTCTAGGTTAACCTTTGTAACTCATTTTGAAGAAATGAAAAGGAATTATGTGAATATTATGTGTTTTATGCTTAATTACTAGGATTTAATTAATTAAGAATAAAAATGAGCGTCGAAAATAAATATTAGATAAAGCCGATATTTATTAAGAAAGTTGTAGTAGGCGTGACAAGGATTACGGATATATAAAGAATATCGAAATCCGAGTTATAACGAAGAAGTTATGACCTGTCGAAGTTTCGCGACAAAACCGGCACGGTGCCGAATGACGTAAAGGGTGAGTTTTTGATAAACTACTTTTTAGCCTTAGTGATCTAAATGAAAGTCGTAGTGTTCTTTAAACCGAGAGTATGCATAAAAAGAACGCCCAAATCTGACTTCGTATGAGGAAGTTATGATTTTTCTAAGTTTCAGCCTAGCAGTAGACAGCTAAAAACTCGAATTTTAGATCGAGTGATTTTTATCCGACACAACCTAAACGAGAATCGAAGGTCTCGTCAATAGTAGTACAACGGTAAAAAGACAGACGAAAACGGACGTCGGATAAAGAAGTTATGAATTTTTAACGGATTTCCTGTCCCGGTCTGTTAAAAATAATAATATTAAATTAAAATCAAAATTAGCCGATGAAGTCTAAACAAAAGTTGTAGAGCGTAATTTGACCTACGTGTGCATATAAAGAACGTAAAAAACGGAGCCCGTATGCGAAAGTTATGGATTTTAGAAGTTTTTGCACAAAAATCGAGAAAATTCGCATAGTCATGCTTCGGCCACGTCACCTTCGCTACATGCGCGCCACATGTCCGAAAATGCTGAGTCACCGAGGCCAGCTGGCGAGGCGTGTCGCAACCCTCGTATCCGAAGTGCTGGTCCAACCGCGGTCCGACGCGTGTCTTCTTGACGTGTCCGAGCTTCGCATGGTGCGCCACGACTCAACCCTCGGACCTAGACCTTGGTCCAATTAGAAGCCAACAGCTGGACCCTCGCACGTGCGAGCCATCCGCGTGCCTTCGCCTCCTGCTGCCACGTGCCTTTGCTGTTGACTCACCCTTCTCGGCCGACCTTCGGACGTCGCCTATAAATACAAGGCTTGCGAGACCTCCCGGGTATATTTTGGAAAAGTGTCAATTTTCACCCCTAAACCCATATTTCTTTCATTCCAACTTCCCCCAAAGCCCCGGTATCATACCAAACACCCGAAACACGTCCCAAACTGCCCGAGAAATTTATCTTTTCGGTTTTGAAGCCCAACCCCCGCAGAGCCCGGTTTCTCAATAAAACTCCTGGTTTTATTAGAAACGATCGTTTTAGGAAACGAAGTGCTGCCCGATTATCAGTAAATCATGTGAGTGTGTAGTCACTTTCATCTTACACCTAGATATGAAGTATTTTCTATAAAATACGTGCTATGTGTAATTATATTAATTGTTTAATTGAGGTGACTGTTGAATAGATGTTTTATACAAGTTTTAAACTGTATATGTATTTTATCTACAAATATGTTGGGTAAAACATGGGTAGACGAAATAGTCGATGTGTGTTAAAATGGTGAGAGACCTCGATGTTGTTGTTGTTGTTGTTGTAGTCGTCTAGCGGAGTATGGATGACGACCACGGACCTTTCTAGACAGTCCAGTGGCACACTAGCAAGTTCGCAACTTGTAGGTGTTGGTGAACTATATGTTCATTGGTGTACTCCATCCCCCTCATGGTTGCCTTTAGGACATGTATGGCTGAGGAGTCCCCTTAGCAGTGGTGTCCACCCCGATGATAATCCTTAGGCTAGGTCCCTTGTGATAGGTGTTTAGGGACGTAAAGTGAGGATAACGGGAATGGGTAATCAGGGTTATTGTTGATTGGTGAACTTAATAAGTTTATTATTATTGTGGGTTGAAAACCCTATATGCTCACCAGGCTCCCAAGCCTGACCCACTCAGCTTTTTATATTACAGGTAGTGGACCCCCGAGCATAGTCGGATGACGATGAGAGATTTTTGGATTATAGGCTAGTAGTTGTAAATAACTGTTGTAAGGCTTATAATGTCTTGTTTATGCTTTTGATCTGTATCGGAACATGACATCCCGAGGTTTTGATATGAAATGAAATTATATATTTCTTAAAGAAAGGTTTTGATAAACTTTTATCACGTTTTGTTTTGGGGACCAATTCCGCAACATCTTTTAAAAGGATTTCTCTGACTTTATTTTAAAAAGCATAAATTAAATCGGTCTTTTCTGGCCGAGAAATTAGGGGATGTCACAATTGATGTTCGGTCTTTTATGGATTTTGGGTATTGTTCGGGAGGTTTTAAGGTTTGGGTGTTTCGTTAGAAGCGTATGGCTGCTCGCCACCTTTCCGTGGATATAAGGTTCGTTGGAAACGAACCTTGGATGTGGGAGTTATGACATTTTGAAGTTTTGGAAGATTTGGCCCTTGATGGAAAAAGATTGCATTCTGGTCTCATGCATGCAAAGGTGGCATGCGCTGAGTACGCCTAGTGTAAGCTGAGGTACGCCTAGCGTAATATTGGAATATGGACGCGGGGGGTTTGATTTGTACGCCTAGCGTAGTGTGTAGGGCCCCCAAACCCTAAATTTTAGGGTTAGCTCACTATTTAAACACCTTAAGTCCCAGGTGTGAGCCTCTCTTTCATTCCCCATTGTCATAAACCCTAATCTCGAGCTGTAGCCTCATCCAAGAGTGTTGTGAGCCTTTTTATGTGCATCTTCGCTGGGTTTTAGTGTTCATTCAAGAGTGGAAGTGTTGTGCAAGGTGGTGAATCAAGGGGAAGGCTTGTGGATCTGGACTCTTTTCTACATTTTCAGCTCATAGAAGGTAAAAAGTTCTAACCTTTCTCATTAGAAGTTGAGATCTAAGATTATGTGGGTTTTGGTTCCATTTTGACCTCATGAGCAAGATCTAGTGGTTGGACACCACTCCAGAAGCTTTGAGTTGCCACTCTTAGCAGTTCTGAGGTTATATGTTCGTAAAAATGCTTGCTTGATGCATAGATATGGTCCATGCAAGTTCTTGTTGGGTTTTGATGGATTAAAATGGTTATTGGGTCCCATTGAGTCATGTAAATGCATAAAGGTGCCGACTTTATGCATTAGGAGCTTAGTTGGAAGGTATTCTGAGGTTTTTATGGAAGGACTTAACGGATTAAGTCATGAAATAAGTTTTGGAGAGATTGCGGGTGCGCCCCGCGTAAACATAAGTACGCCCCGCATACTGAAGACTTCGTGAGTACGCTCAGCGTACCAGTATATATGCCCAACGTGAATGGCCCGGTGTCATTTTGGGCTTGGTTGTCATCTTTGGACCTTGGGCCTTGGAGTTGGGTCTTGGGCTTTGAAAGTTGGACTTCTGGATTGAGGAATTATTTTTGGAATTGGACTTCTTCTTGGACTAGGTTATGGGGTTTCTTTATTGGGCCTTGCGGGCCTAATGGATTTGGGCCTTTGTGGGCCTAATGGGCTTGATCCTTGTGGTATCTTTGGGGTTTTCTGAGATTTGTTATTGACTAAGGAATTATTGGGCTTTAGGATAAGGCCCATATGGGGTTGGGCCCAATTTGGAAAATTGAGCCATTCGTGGGCTTTTATGAATCAGGTAGTTTTAGGCCTTTTGGTTATTGGTTTGGGCCTCGGTTTTGGTTCAAGTTGGACCAGGGGTAAAAAGGTCATTTTACCCCAAGTATGGATTATAGATCTTGGTTTGGGAATCTAATTGCTAATTGGGTGATATTTTGGTATATAGCTCAGGAAGTTATCAGGGCAGCAACTAAGGATTTCTTGTAGTGAGCTTCAGCATTCGAGGTGAGTCTCCTCACTGTTTAATGGGTCGAAGGCACCAATGCCGACCCATTTAGTTTATGTATGGTAGGAAGACCCGGGGTGACCCTTGGCATTTTGTATGAACGACCGACCAGGAGGCGGCTCCTGGCAATTTGTATGAAAGACCAGAGTCTGAACTCTAGTAATGTTAGTTAAGTAGTTGTAGATTGTATGCTAGTTGTCTTTGTGATAATTACATGGAAGACCAGGAGGTGGATCCTGGCACTTGTCTGTAAGACCCAGGGTTGTGGCCCCCCGCCTAGCAAGGGAGACCACGAGGCGGCTCGTGGCATAATGGCAAGACTATGGTTGGCACATAACACTCCTATTGACTATGTTTATGTGTGATATGTATGACTTATGATTATGTATGGCTCGTTTGATATGTATGGTATGTGATATTTGGGGAACTCACTAAGCTTTGTGCTTACAGTTTTGTTTATGGTTTCAGGTATTTCCGATTCAAAAAAGAAGGGCCCGGCTTGATTGCAACACATACACCCGTGTTTTCCGCAATATGTGATTTTGGGGATTAACTCTAATAAATATTTTGCTTAGCAATGTTGTTGAATGTTTGGATCAAGTAACATATGTGTTTTGACTATAATAAAAATGAAAATTTTATCCTTGATTTTTGGGGCGTTACAGTAGATCTGAGAGATATAGGCAGCAAAAAATGTTCTTCATCGGAAACAAAGTCGACGTCGATGAAGCTTGTGTTCCAGCAGAATATATGGGGGTGGTGGTGTGGGCTTGATTCTATTTTTAGTGGTGGAGGTTACACTTGGGAGGATGACAAAATAAGAGAGAGAGAGAGAGAGAGAGAGAGAGAGAGAGAGAGAGAGAGAGAGAGAGAGAGAGAGAGAGAGAGAGAGAGAGAGAGAGAGAGAGAGAGAGAGAGAGATTTTATGTATTTTCTTTCCTTAATTGATGTAAAGAAAATAAAAAAATCTAAATTAAAAGGACAAATTCATTATTTTAAATGTTTTCAAATAATTTTGGACCAAATTCACAACAAATAAAATATTTTGGACCCATGGTACAATTTAAAAATATTCTTGCCCAAACATCTATTTTTTAACATACCACAAAAACCAAACTTAAAATTTTGTCATAAATTCATATAATCCATGTAAACTATATCGTTCGTTGTTAGGGTGGAAGATATTCATTTGATATACTTGACATATTACTGTTTACTACCATATGGGATTTTTTTTTTTCATTTTTTACTTAATTTTCATGTTTTTCTTTATTTCTTAAATTAGACTTTTACTAACTTAAAAAAAAAACTATAAAATAAAATTAAAAATAATATTTAATTAAAAAACACTATAATAAAACATTAACTAAATCAACGACAATTAAAATAAAAAGAGATACTTAAAATATTACAAAAGATAAGTTAAAAAATCAACCGATAAAATTAAATCCAATTACAAAATACTCATTTGTTGTTATGTTTTAAACTTTTTCATTGGAAACTCTAGACTCTCAGGTATTAATTTTGTGGGTGGAAAAAATATTAAACTTTTTGACGTTTGCATGCATTTCTTTCCTTTTGGAAACAATTTGATGTGATGAATGATCCGAACCCCTAAGTTATTGCTTAAAATGATCCACAACCGTTCCTTATAAATATGACGATTTTTGTTGATTTACCTGATTATTTTCGTGAGTACCCGTGTATGTTATGTTCAACGTCACTTCTTCCCGTTCGGACTATTGTACAGATCTTTCAGATTGAAAGTGAATGAAATTTAAAGAGTGGAATGAAATAGAATGGAAAAAGATTTGCGGTTTTGAAATGTTCTAAAAGGGTATTTCTAATGGTTAAATGGTTAAATGAATATTTTTTTTTGGAAAATGAGCTTTGAAGAATAGAGAGACACAAGTTTCTCGATACCTCATTTTCACTGGAGTCGTTTCCACGGTAGTGGTTGTATTACCAGCTACCATTTCCGGCCCGTGCAAGGTCCGTCCACATTATGGACTTTTGGATGGGTGCTTCATTTTCTATTTTTTTATTATTTATTTACAATAATATGGCTTATGACTATATGCTTAACTTTTTAATTGGAAAAATAATCGGTAACATTACTAAATCTTAATGTAGTTTATGTTAATTAAGATACAATTGGAAATGCTTTTTTTTTCTCTTAGAAAAAGTAATCTATTTCTAAACTATCATTTATGTTTTTAACGAGACTTGAACTAATGACCTATCAATCGAAAAAATCACTTCTTGGACGCTAGGCCAAAGACCATTCGATTGGAAATGGTCTTTTTTTGTTTCATTTATTCCTTTCACATCTTAATATAAATAATGATGCATAAGGTACAATTGAAAAAAGAAAAAGAGGTGAGAGGAACTAGGAAAACAACCGAAAGAAACTTTTTCCCTAACTTCGTTAAACATCACGGACACCGTCCACACTAAAAAATTTGTTGTAGATGAAATCAAAAGATTGCAATTAAGTTAACAACTTACAAATAATATTCCTTTTGTTTTGTATGTTTGTTTTTAAAAATTCTAAAATAATTTAATTTATAAAATAAATAAAAAATCACAATAATACTAATAAATAATAAATACTTAAGATAGTAATGGTTAGATATTAATACTAATTAAAAGAATATTTATAATATTAACAATAATAATAAACAAACACTAATAAAAGAATAAGAATAAAAAGTTAGAAAAACATGATAATTCATTTGCTTGACTTGATGTTTGATGAAAAAATAGTTTAGGGATATATTAAAAATTTTAAATGGGTCTATTTAAAAATCACCTTAAAAGTACATTCTATTTTATATAATTAAATAACATATAGCATCTTTTTATAAGTGAACTGACAATAACATTTTACACAAACGGGGTTTTAAACATTAATTTAACAAATTAGAAAAATAAATTTGGTATAAAATAAACTATAATACTATAGTCCAACTGACCTAAAAATGTTTAATAGAGCATTCATTTATGTCAACTACTTCTTTTTATTTCCCTATCAAACTTTTTTTTTGATATAAAGACAAATTATATATAAAATTTTATTGGGTTATTATATAAAATATAAAATATCTTATATTTTGAAGATTTTTTGAGTTTAAATCAAAACATTTCATTTTTTTTAAGAAGCACTCTATTCTTTTACCCTTGCAGCGGACTTATCTTAATCTGGCAACAATATAAAATTATTTCTTTTAAAAAATCTTTATATTAAAAAAAAACATATTTAACGATTTTTTCTCATAATTTTCATGTTCTTGTTGATTTGGCTTTGGCTTGTTGAATATTATTGGTGGTTTTCAAAATTAAAATATGAATGAAGCATTAGATTGTTTTTAGAAAAAAAATATTGTTTTGTATTATTAGCAAAAGGAATATTAAATCTATTTTTAAAATACTTAGAGAATATAGCGGGTGAAAAACACCACCGTAAATTAGGTTAGGATCTTATATTATAATAATAATGAAACAAAAATAGGGTTCTCAATTTAGCAAACGTAGAACATATATTATCCAAATTAACATACATATAAACTCTGCCAAATTAGCATACATAGAAGGGCGTTGATTTTTCCACTTAATTGTTTTGATGCTGCCACTGAATAATTGATGGAAAGACAATTATACCCTTAACCTATTTAATTGTAAAATACCTTAAATAAAGCCAAACATTAATTTGGAAACAAAAACTAAAAAACAAAACACAAGACCACACTCTGAACCACAAACGACGCCGGAAAGTAGAAACCAAGTACTCCAATGGTCTTTGACATATATGTTGTATGTTATTATTATTATTTTTTTTTTTGCTTCAGACATGTATCCAAAGTCCATTATGTCAATTCTCAGGTTAAGATCACCTGCATATTTGATATTTGAAGCTATAATTACAAATTCCATCGGCCTTGAGTGTGGATAATACCTTTTGACGCATCTCTAACTCTTTGACTTCTCCGATGAGGCTTTAAACCGGTTAACATTCTTGGGATTTAATCCGAAAAGGATTACAATGTTCTCAACATTTGTAATTACATTTTTTTAGTTTTATGTGTTTCTTGTTGTTTCCTGATGAAAGAACCGCCATTGACCATATCTGCATATGACCAGTATTGTTGGTTTTTGTTGTTCACAAAAGAAAAGAGTTGCTACGAAGTTTGCTTGGGGTAAGAAGTTAATAACGGTCACTAAAAATTTATCAAACACGTTTTACATTCCAAGTACAGTAGTAGTCTCAGTCAACTTTTGTTCCTAGTCTTGTGCTTGTATTTAGGAGTCGGTTGTAGTTTAGTCTTTATATACGTTGGATGTATTCCTTGTAAAACACACAGAGATATACAAAAATTTACATTAATTAAAACTGTTCTCTTCCTCTTTATGGTATCAGAGCTTAGGGATTTTTTTCCTTACCTGTGTCGATTTTGCAACCAATTCCACCTTCCAAATCCCTTCTCTCAGCATCAAATTGGACACTTCCAATTATCCCTTGTGGCGTACCACCATAATCTCGGCTCTAGAAACCTTTGACCTAGAATCGTTTGTGCTCACCCCCAATCCACCTGCAGAGACTCGTCCGGTCGTTCCTGCCACAGATCCCCCCACCACCGAGTCTAATCCAGACTGTCAGCTATGGAAGAAATGCGATCGCTATGTTCTATTATGGCTCAAATCGACGATGTCAAAGCGCTCCTTAGCCATTGTCACTCGTGCGTCTTCCTCTCACTCCGCTTGGACCATCATCGCCAAGACCTTCCAAGCTCAAACCAGGGCACGCCGGACTTCGATGCGAGCAGAACTCCAAAATCTTTTCCAAAGGCTCGTTGACCATGATTGAATACATTGAGAAGAAACGCTCAATTGCCGATGATCTTGCTGAGAGTCTTAAGCCAATATCTGATGAAGACCTAATCAAATACATCTTGAGTGGGCTTGACTCTTCATATGGCCTATTTACTTCAACCTTTTTAGTCCAAGGTGAAGAATCTACTATTGATGATCTTGTTGGGCTCCTTTTACATGAGGAAGTTCGCCTTGAGCAGGACCACTTGCGTCAACAAGTTGCCGCCCCACCTGCTCCCAATGCCTCAATTCCAATCGCACTCAATGTCAACCGGACTCCTACCAAATCCTACTCCAACCACGGTTCTGGCTCCGACTCCTCCTCCTCCTCCGGTCATTCTGGTGCTCCTCGTCCGACTGATCGTCGTCGTCGCCCTCACTGCCAGTTATGCAACAAGCCCGATCATGAGGCGGTGGATTGTTGGCAACGCAACAATCAAACTGACTACCTTTCATGCCGTCCAAATCCTCGAGACTCTTGCTCAGCACCACTCCACTGCTCCAGCGGTAGATCCAAACTGGTATTTTGACACCGGTGCAACTGATCACGTCGCACCCGACATTCAGAAGTTGTCCATTACAAATGAATACCATGGGAATGATAATCTCCAAGTAGGCAATGGTACAAATCTCGCTATTTCTCATATTGGCTCCACTCGTTTGCAATCTCTCAAACTCCCCTCTGTTCTTGTTGTACCACATATTACTAAACATCTCTTGAGTGTCTCTAAATTAACTGCTGAAAATGATGTTTATTTAGAATTTCATCGCACTTACTGCTCTGTTAAGTCTCTGCAGGGCAAAACACTACTCAACGGGGACGTTAGAGAGGGTCTCTCCTGCCTTCCTACAAATAAATCCCCACCCAAATATGTTCCTTCTATGGCTCTCACTGGTACTCATACCTCTATTCATGGATGGCACAAGAGGCTCGCTCACCCACATGAATCTTTACTCAGGTGCCTGTTATCTACATTCCAGCTTCCGGTTTCCTCCAATAAATTCCTACATGTTTGTGGTGCTTGTCAGCTCGGGAAAAGCCACCGCTTTCCGCTCCCCACTTCTCATATTACTTCTCAGAAACCATTTGATTTAATTTATTCTGATGTTTGGGGTCCTTCCCCGTATTTTTCTATAAATGGAAATCGATATTTTGTCTTGTTTATTGATGATTGTTCTAAGTTTGTGTGGATCTATTTTTTATCACAAAAATCTCAAGTTCTTCCCACCTTCAAACTGTTTCATCAAGTGATTCAAACACAATTTAACACAAACATTAAAAGCCTTTAATCTGACCGGGGAGGAGAATATCGCACTGTCTCCTCCTATCTCACCACTCATGGCATTTCTCATCGACTTTCTTGTCCCTACACCCAAGAACAAAACGGGGCAGTAGAACGACGCAATCGGGTAATTGTAGAGAAAGGTTTGACCTTGTTATCCCATTCCCGTCTTCCACATACCTTCTGGGAACACGCTTTTAAAACCGCCACATATCTCCATAATCGCACAATCACCCCTGTTCTGACTTACAAATCTCCTTACCAAAAATTATACTCTAAAATTCCCGATTATGCCTTCCTTAAAACATTTGGGTGCTTATGTTACCCCTTCATTCGACCATACAACAATAACAAGATTGATTTTCGGTCCCTACCATGTATCTTTATTGGGTACAATGCCTCTCACAAAGGATATTTGTGCTATCATCAACCATCTTCAAGAATTTATATTGCCCGCCAGGTTGTATTCAATGAAGACGTCTTTCCTTATTCCACACTTCCCTCTCCCTCATCTTCATCACCTCCCGCATCCCCCCTTCTTCTGTTACTCCCAATCTTCTGCAACACGCTGCTGCCCTAACTCCTCCCACACCATCCTCTCCACCAACACCTACTGATTCACCTGTTAACCACCATTTCCTTACTTCTAATACTCTATCCACTCCCTCTTCACCTTCTTCCCCTCCCAATTATCTGAATTCTACTGTGAGTTCTCGAGCCAAACAAACATGTTCATCTACTTCCCATTATCGACCCACTGAGAACAATCAACATCCCATGACCACTCAAGCTCGCACTAATTCCTTTAAACAAAAAATCTTTTCTACCTCTCTTACACCATCTCCACCAGTTGAACCCACTTCTTTTGCCAAGGCAATTCAATCTATATCCTGGCAACATGCCATGCAAACTGAGTTTGATGCTCTTATGAGAAATAAAACGTGGTCTCTTGTTCCTTGTCCTACTAATGTTAACATTGTTGGATGTAAGTGGATTTACAGGATAAAACGGAATTCAGATGGTACAATTGCACGTCACAAGGCTCGACTTGTGGCTCAAGGCTACAGTCAAGAGGAGGGTGTTGATTACTTCGAGACCTTCAGACCAGTCATCAAACCGACAACAATTCGCTTAGTTCTCTCTCTAGCACTTTCCAAAGGATGGTGTATTCGACAGCTTGACATCAACATTGCCTTTCTCAATGGTGATCTAAAAGAAGCTGTCTACATGCGCCAACCACACGGTTTTGAAGACCCAACTAAACCACATCATGTGTGTCGTCTACATAAAGCCCTTTACGGACTCAAACAGGCCCCACGAGCCTGGTTCACCAAGTTCAAAACATTCCTAATCACCCAAGGGTTTCGGGCATGCCAGTCTGATACTTCCTTATTTGTTCATCACTCCTCCACAACAACTATATATATATTCTCGTATATGTTGACGACCTCATCATCACCGGCACAACGACGGGTCTTATTTAGAACTTCATTAAGCACCTCAACAAAATCTTTGCTCTCAAAGACATGGGTCAGCTACACTACTTTCTTGGAATCCAAATTCAACAAACCTCTACCGGTCTTACGATGTCTCAAGAGGGTTACATTAAAGACATCCTTCACCACACCAAAATGGACGACTCCAAACCAATCTCAACTCCAGCTGACAGTCAATCTCGTCTTATTCTAGCCGGTGACCCGTTTCATGACCCAAAACAATACAAACAAGTGGTCGGCTCCTTGCAATACGCTACTATTACGAGGCCAGACATTGCCTACGCCGTCAATCGGGTGTGCCAATACATGAACTCTCCTACCACCCTCCATTGGCAAGCCGTGAAACGAATTTTACAGTATCTCAAAAGAACCGCTCATCAATGCTTGCATTTTACACCTTCTCGTCCCACTTGTCTTCTTGCCTTTTCAGATGCTGGGTGGATTTCAGACACATACGATAGCCGTTCTCAATATGGCTATGCTATTTTTTATGGTTCCAATCTGATTAGTTGGACCTCACGCAAACAGAGGGTGGTGGCTCGTTCTAGCACAGAGGCGGAATACCGATCCCTTGCCTACACAACAACTGAACTTATTTGGCTTAATCAACTCTTAACTGATCTGCATGCTCCTCTCTTACATCCTCCACTTCTTCTGTGTGATAATGTCGGGGCTATATTCATGACAAAGAATCCGGTAATCCGCACACGCTCAAAGCACATAGCCTTGGACTTTCACTTCATACGAGAACAAGTGGAATCCAATGATCTATCTACTAGTCCAGTTTCTTCAGTTGATCAATTGGCGGACATCTTCACCAAACCTTTGCATAAAGATAGATTGGAAATATTACGAAACAAGCTGCAAATTCGACCTGCATTTCAGCTTGCAGGGGGGTAATAACGGTCACTAAAAATTTATCAAACACGTTTTACATTCCAAGTACAGAAGTAGTCTCAGTCAACTTTTGTTCCTAGTCTTGTGCTTGTATTTAGGAGTAAGTTGTAGTTTAGTCTTTATATACGTTGGATGTATTCCTTGTAAAACACACAGAGATATACAAAAATTTACATTTATTAAAACTGTTCTCTTCCTCTTTAGAAGTTGCCAGTTTTATTCGAACTTGATTTTTTTTTGAAATGGAAGCAAAAGATTATATTAAAAATAAGCTAGCATGGTGGGTGCTAGGTATACAAGAAGCAAAATTACAATCAGATTACAACACCCATTATGAACTCGTTTTACTTTCCATTAGAGGATCACAACACCATTCCCTCCAAGGTAATATGCAGCCCCCTCTTTTCCTTGTGCTGATCCAGAGATGGGACAAACTTCGGATTTATTTGGATTTCTGCAGCTAGCCCAATGTGTGACTTCACCTCACCGTAAGTATACAAGGATCACAACCCCTTATGTATCAGCTAGACAGCCACCACATTATTGAGCTTGAATTTAAAAAAAAAAGATATAGTTTTCAATTCTTTAAATTTTTTAAAAGAGAAAGAAAGTATAAATTTCCCATCATAAGTTTTTTCCATAAAAAAAAGGGATATATGGCTTAGATCTTTCTCTCTTCAAAATCATAAAAGGGAGTATGAACGGGTTGAGGGACATAATTGTCCACATATTAACTATTCCCTGGAACTGTCAAATAATTCCTTGGAAAAATCATCGCCCTACATAGAACCATTTGTGATACGATAATATTCCAAGTTAGCAAAAACAAAATTTCCAGTCTCCATATTAGTAGGTGTGGAACAATTTGTGATATAATATTATCAAAGTTATCAAACATAGAAACTTTAGTCTTGATATTAGCAAGCACATATACAATTTGTTTTTCATGAACATTATAAGAGTAGTTATGAGGCAAAACCAAAAAAAATGTCTAAACATAAAAATTTATCCAATATAATGCAAAAAATTGTCAGTTACTGACATATTACGAGTAAACCTACTAAAATGCTCAAAGCTACAAAATTTTAAAAATATAAGCATTTTCTTAAGATAGAAAAATATATTTAAACCAAATAAATCTCCAAAGATAAAATCATTTGTATAATTAACCTAATTTTATTTGAGACAAATGGAATATTATTCATTGTTTACAATACAAATACATGAAGATTCGATTCCACCAGATTAGTTAGAAGTGCAGTGAAACAAAAGTGAGTTGCCCTCCAAACTCACAGAGGGAGTATGAGATTGACGTCTCACCAACTATTTCCTTTATTTTTAATTCCATTCATAAACGAAAAAACGACATCTAAATAAATAAAAGTGTGATGCAGTGTAAATTAAAACACTAAAATCATAAAAACCAAATCGTAAGGATTAGTTATTTAGTTTGGTTCAGGTTTTAAAGTTACGATTCAGATTCACTTTACAAATTTTTTAAATTGGATGAACAGGTTTGCTTTGTGACTTTTGATATAATTATCTACATACACACTAATATGGAGCTTGTCGAGGATTTTCATAATCGTATAGAAATATATGGATGGAAAAGCATCAAATTCGTTTATTAGTACCCGCAATATGCTAGAAGAAATACATTACAAAGAATAATAGCATTAAACGGGTTTTCAAAGCTACCAATCAAGTTAATTTTCAACTCAATGCTTCTATTAAAAACCAAAAGAAATATTGTGTAACAATGTTATCAATCAAACATTTTTCTTTGAGTTGTATTCATGGTCACATGGTTGACATCCAATCACAAAACATAGTAAACAATGATATTGATATCTCATCAACGACCAATTTGATTCCAATTGCAAATCACAAACTGGACATAGTAAGGAGTCCACAACAATGTTTATCCAAGTTCACTCTAATGGCCACTTTCTTTATCCAAATTCTCCCTTATTAATGTATCTTCTAACAAAATATATTAAACACTTTCTCATGGCATCAAGCTCCCAAATCCATATGCCCTTTTGGTATTTAAGGATGACCAAGTGCAATGCTTCTTACAAATCGATCTACTTGTAACAATTGGTAAAAATTGGTCAGAGTTTGATGGTTAAACCACTGCAAACCGGTATGTATTAAGGACTAACTATGTGTAATTTTATGTTTTATAGTGTATAATAAAGATATTATATTCATAATTACTTTTAGAACATTTCAAATTGCTCAAAACATCTATCGTTGAAGATCGAATTGAAAATCACAAAAAATTAAATTTATTAGTGACGTTAAAAATAAAACTTTGCATAAAGTATATCTAAGAGTTATGGATAAATTTTTTGAATAGATTACATTCTCTTGATTCCGTGGATATAAAGAACGTCCAAAACGGAGATCGTATGAAGAAGTTACGCCTCTTTAAAGTTATAAAAATCATTATTTATTTGATTTTCCTTAAACGAACTGTGCACTGCTTCGTTTGGAATATCTACAAACCTCGTAATTCACTTTTGAGCACGTTTTTGAATTCAGACTATGGTCTATTATTTTATTTCATTTTTATCATATTTTTTAATCTCGACAAAAATCCGATCAGTAAAATTTGTCGTATTTGAATCAGTTAAGCGCAAAACTTTAAATGCTAATTCTCGGAGTTCTGTATGTCGAAATTAAATTCTGTCCGCATTACCGGAATCACCACAACCGAGACAATTAGCATGCACTTTTAGAAAAATTTGACGAGACAGTATGATGGCACGAGAAACGGGATTTATAGCACAAAAATACATTGCATTTGACTATTACCCAAAATATCCTTCAAAACTCAAGTTAAGACTTCAATAATGCAGCCTTAGCTTCAAATGGAAGATGCACTCTTATTTCTACAATAATTCACTCCATTAATCTCTCAAAATTTTGTTTCTCTCTATAAGCCCTCGTCTCTCTCTCTCTCTCTCTTAATCTCTCTCTCTCTCTCTCTCTCTCTCTCTCGTATGTATATGGAGGAAGCCTCCATTAGAGGCATTTTTTTTGGCCAAAAAGAGGTGGCTACAACCCCTCTTCCTATCATGTACCAACAACCAAACACCCTCCTTCCTCCCATGGCAGCCATAGCTGTAGTTCTTGGTGGAAAGCAACCAAGGGGAGCTGCCAAGCAACCCCCTTCCTTTCTTGGCTTTTGCTCGTCGATTACAGCAACCCAAGCACCCATGAAGTTGTTGATCTGCATGGCCCCTTTTTCCCCTCTCGTATTTGTAATATCCCATAATTTATAGAAAATCATAGGGTAAAAATTTTGCTTTTATTATTCCCAAAACATTCATTAACATTTAATCCAACATCTAGAAGAGTTTCAAAATAAAACAATTATCAGAGTTAAAATCCCAAAATCACATATTGCGAAAAACACGGGTGTATGCGATGCGATCAAGCTGGGCCCTTCCCTAATGAACTAGAGATACCTGAAACCATAAACAAAACTGTAAGCACAAAGCTTAGTGAGTTCCCCAAATACCACATACCATACATATCAAACAAGCCTTACATATCATACATAATCATGAGCCTTACATATCATACATGTACCACAATCAATAGGAGTGCTATGTACCAATCATAGTCTTGCGATTATACCACGAGCCTCCTTGTGGTCTTCATTGCTAGGTCAGGGGCCACAACCTTGGGTCTTACAGCCAAGTCCCAGGAGCCACCTCCGGGTCTTCCATGCAAGCATCACAAGACAACTAGCATACAATCTACACTACTTAACTAATTAACTGTCAGAGTTCAGACTTTGGTCTTGCATACAGTGTGTCAGGAGCCACCTCCTGGTCTTTCATACATAATGCCAAGGGCTAACCCCCCGAGTCTTCCTATAATACATAAACCAAATGGGCCGACATTGGTGCCTTTGACCTATAGAATAGTGAGGAGACTCACCTCGAATGCTGAAGCACACTGAAAGAAATCCCTAGTTGCTGCCCTGATGACACCTCCGAACTGTCAGATCAAAAAAACACCCAATTAACAATTGGGTTCCAATCCATAACCACAACTTCATACCTGGGGTAAAAAGACCATTTTACCCCTAACCTAGCCTTGTCCAAATCCATGACCCAAACTACAATCTGAAAGGCCTAAAGGCCCACTAATCAACCAATGGCCCAATTTCCCAAATTGGGCCCAAACCCATACATGGCCCTGCCTTAAGGCCTAATCATTCTTTCTAGTCCAAACACTTTGTATCCCGAGGGCCCATTAATAACTCAAGCCCAAAATACTAGAAATTACTAGATCCATAAAAGCCCACTAATGGCCCAATTTTTCAAATTGGGCACAACCCCATATTGGCCTTATCCTAAGCCCATAATTCCCTTAATTACAATTCAGATTACCTCAAGTACCGCTTGGGACAAACTTGTTCAAAGACATAAAGCGAAAGTCAAAGTCAACGGTCCAAGTTGACCCAACTCGCCGAGTTGTCCTTTAACTCGTCGAGTTTCTCCATTAACTGCATAGATCGGGAAAAAACCAAGTCAACTCGCCGAGTTGGCCAACAAACTCGCCGATTTCACCCAAGAACCAACAGCTTAATGCATTAAGTTGCCTTCATCGAATCCAAGAGCTCCAAAGCTTAGATCTCGACCAAAATGAGATCAAAAAGGGTAAAGTTTCCAACTTTACCCATAGAAACCACCTAAATGGGTCCAAACCCAAACCCTAGACTTAAAAGAGTGAGGGTTTAATCATTAAGCACTTAATCATCAAAGAAAAAACCCCAAAATGCAGATCTGACCCCATAAGGCTAGATGGCCACGTAAACTTTCCAACTTTACGCTTAAGCATGACTAGGAGGAGCTCAAAAGCTCAAAAAGGGCTAAATGAAAGACTTAATGAATGCATGACGCCCTTAAATCCATAAAGTTGGCACCTTTATGCCAAAAGAGCTCATGTAGACCTTAGATCTGAAAGAATAATCATTTAGAACGTCCTAATCCCCAACATCCACCCAACCATGGCTAAAAAGCACAAAATCTAACCCAAGAAGAGATCTAAGCAACTAATAAGCAAGGTGAGAACTTGATACCTCAAAAACTTGGCAAATGAGACAAAAATTATGGATCCAAGACTTCTTCTTCAAGCCAGCAACTCCTATTTCTTAGCTCCATCAATGAAAGGTAAAGCTCGGTTTTAGGGTTTCTTGACAGAGGAGGCTGGTAAGGAGGCCAACCAAGGGACTTAAGGCCTTTAAATAGGGTACAACACCCTAAAAATTAGGGTTTCTCATTCAGCGTCCAACTCGCCGAGTTCCCTTCACCAACTCGCCGAGTTGGTCCATAAAAATGTGCGTCCCAAAAGCCTCCAACACGTCAAGTTTCCCACCATCAACTCGCCGTGTTGGTCCCTAGGAAAGGGAATTTATTTCCATAACTAATCTTCTAGATTTCGGGTGTTACAACTCTCCCCCACTTAAATTAGATTTCGTCCTTGAAATCGCTCCTTACTAACACTCATATCAAAACAAAAAACCTGAGGAACACAATCGAAAATTCTGCACATAAGACAATCTTCCCAAGACAACCGAAACCCAAATCGAAACTCCCATCCCGAAGACAACAATCAAACCTTCAGCCCCTGCAAACCGCTTCTACTTTTATGAGACCTTAAATCTATAATGGTCTGACTCTCCGACAGACCGCCCACGCTGAAACACTCCATACCAAACTCTCAACGAATAACAGACCAAACATAACACTTCCAACCCGAATCCTACAACGGCCTATCCAAAACTATGGAAACCATCCTTAGAATAGTTCTTCAAGCCCGATGAAGAACGAATCCTCAATTCTCTTGAAATAAAACCAATCCTACCTCACCTGAAATCCGAAACCTAAAATCTTAATGGTATGACTCCCTGTCAGATCTCCCACACCAAGCCGCCACCATGCCAACCTCATAGAGTTTCATGCCAAATAAAATGCTTCTAATCCCCGGTCACATTGCTGCTTCAAAGGGAACAAAGTCACTGACCATATACAACTATAGAAGACTTGTACTTGACAGAAGGCTCAAATAATCCTTCGAATAGAAGATTCATCCCTAAAACGGTTAGACATAGACGAGAGCTGCGCAACAGGGTCAAATCAATTACTCTGAGATTATTTAATCCCACTGCGAGTGACTGAGCATTTCCCAACCAACCAGTTACCCCACTCCCACACGAAACCTCAAATCACAACTATTGCCCGAAGCACCACGCTGCCTCCTGGCTGCTTCCTACAAGCAGTCGAGACCTCCCTGGTCCCAACTTGTTTGTAAACTATCTGAAATACCGAATTCCCGCCCAACAGCTGAGTCAAAAGACACTCACACAGTCGCCCCACGCGACTTCCGAATGAGAACTTCACTGGCAACAACTACCCAAACCACCTTTTCACCAAATCTAATGATAAACCGAACACTACAAAACCAGTTGTAGCCTTAAATCTTACCTGGTCTCCCACGACCTTCCATTTTCTAATTCCGGACACGCTGTGGCCCTCCTACAGCCTTGCGAACTGGCCCACCCTGGCTAAAACCATCCAAAGAAAACCGCGAGCAAATCACAAATTTTCCACATTCTCACCACTGCGCAGGGACTGGTGAATGCTACGGACCACCCCACAGGCTTACAACACTTCCCATACTATCTGATCGCTAGTGAATGCTACATGCCACCCCACAGTGTTAAAATATTTCTATACCAACTACTAACTAGTGAATGCTACGGGCCACCCTGCAGTCTTACATCACTTCCACTTTTCCAAAACCACCGCCCAGAACCTTACCGCTACTCTATCAATTCGAACATACCCAGAGTCAAGCACACACTCGACCGAACACCCAAGCTGAACTTGAGTCATGACTGGAACCCCAACCTGGTTCTCCAAAGCCTGCTATCAAGCACCAAGAGAACGCAATCTCAATGTTGGTAAGTTTCCCGAACTTCCAACTCACACAATCCTCAATCCCAACAGCCACTTGGGTTGCCTTCCTCCCCGAAGGGGATGCGAAACTCATCCTAGTTTCAAAACAACTCCTTCTTCTGAATTCCTGGACGATTCTCCCCCACTTTGATTCAATTAAATTCTCACAGCACATGAGAATTGAAGAATTCCCAATCCTTCTTACTTTCCAACGATCGACCCGCTGACAACTAGCGCTTACCCATGCTAGTGATCCGTTACTAGCCAGCTCAAAAGACCGCACAACCCCTGAAGACCAGCTGAGCACTTCCCGAATCCCCGCAATGCTGATAATCCCAAATGCTTAAAATGGTATCCCACTCAAATCTTGAAGCCCAAAGGACGGATGCTCCAACTAAAACCTCAACAACAAACCACTTCCCTCAGCACCTCCAAAGCCAATCCAAGCACAGTTGCTAAAACCACTAAATCCTGGTGATACTGGACAACTAACCCGTTGAATCCTGACCATAAACCTTCCACACAATGCCCCCGAACCGATCCTGACTACAACCAAGATAACACAGAACACTCCAAACCCGCTATAAGAGAAACAACCCTTCACTAAACCGCTAATGATTCATGGAATGTAAAAGACATATAACATTTCTTGAAGATATAGCCCAAACATAAGCAGAGAAATAAACCAAAGATACACTTATCCAAAACCGATGCAAGATTCCAAACAATGAAATTTAGATAAAACTGAAAAGAAAGCAAAAGATATATACCCGCAACATCGCCTGTTGGAGTCCTGACCTCCCCCGTCTGACACTGCAAAGCCCGACTCCTCTCCGCTGGGGCTCCTGCCCTACCCTCTCGTCCATCGGTGATCCTCAAAGTAGCCGGAGCAGGCACACTCGCTGCTCCTCCCCTCAATATCAGATAGCCGGCCTTCTTGTGGCCCACCTGATCGTAATGAAAACATAATGGGCTTCCCCTTGAGGACAATCCTTGCTGACGTGACCAACCTTGCCACACTTGTAGCAGCCCAAACCCCTGGACCGACAAACTCTATTGTGCAGGTTCCCGCACGAGCCGCATTGACCCCATCCCTACTGGCCTCTTAAACGTTGATCAGAAGTCTTGGGTCTCTTCCCGGGACCCTCCACTGTATACACCTGATCTGATCCCCTCTTCCCGAGGTGCTCCAAATCGATCTCCCGCTCTCGGGCTCTAGAAACCATTGTTGGATTAGTGTCTAAGCCCATAACTATTTTGGTATGTACTTGACCCGATTGCGAGAATGGTCCTTTTGGGTTGCCTTCATCATAGCAATTGATAGGATGAATTAAGGAGAGAGGAGATTAATTATGATTTATTAATATATTATATGAATAATATATTAAAAGAGAAATCATATTGTTTAATTAATATTAGTCAATAATTAATAAGAATTAATTTTGTGGCTAAAAGAGATTAATTAAATAAAGGGGACTGATAATGTAATTATAAGATAATTGCATAATTGGGCTAATGGACTCCATAGAAGTTGGAGTGGACGAAATCTATGGGGAAGCCCATTAGAATTCGTCCAAGGTTTCTAAGGAGGGAGTCCATGGGCTGCTTAGGGCCTAAGCAGTCAAATTAGGGTTTCCTAGTTGAAAACCCTAATAGCCTACCTATATAAAGAACCCCTAAGGCTCCAAAAACGGGGCTAACTCCTTAAGGGAACCCTAGAACGTTTTTGTGCCTCCTCCTCCTCCTTCTTCTTCATCCTAGTTGCTCATGGTGTTTGTGACTCCATTAGAGGTGCAACATTTGAGGCACTCAACTTTCAAAAGTCAAGAACAAAAGGATTTGAGATTGTTATTGCTATATAACAATCAAGGTAAGATCTAAACTTTATTATCATGTTAATACAAAATATCATATGTTAGATCTAGGGTTTATATGCTTTGGATGATTATCACATGTTCATTAGACAAACTAGATCCAAAGCTTTAGGGTTTGCATGTACACCATAAGAATGGTGTATTGCTCAAAACCCATCAGTGGTATCAGAGACTAGGCTGTTTGTTTGATGTATTTGATGCTATAGATGATTATTCAAAGCTGAAAAACGAAATTTCTTGGATCTGGAGGCTGGACTCGCCGAGCCCATAGGTGAACTCGCCGAGTTCACATGCAACTCGACGAGTCCATTGTTGGCTCGACGAGTCGGAGCATCATATTCGAGATTTTTTGGGATTTTGACCTATTTTGCTGTGGGATAATTACCAAAATCGTTTTTTATTGATAAAATCCGATTTTTATTAATTTGGGGTGATTATCCTTACAAAAATAGTAGATAATTGTCAAAATTAAGATAATTACTTGTTTTATAAGATAAATATTAATTATTTGTAATTTTGTTTTTGATTCTCTTGTGAAAATTAAATTAGGTCAAATTTAGATAATTACCAATTATTTGATTAATTTTAATTATTTGTAATTTGATCCAAATAGTTTTGAAAAGTTTCAAAACTTTCTCTCAAGTTTTGGAATTTGAATATTTTGATTAAAAGTTTAATTGTTGAAATATTAAATTCTATAACCCTAGTTTTGAAAAGTTCAAATTCCACCCTTATGGTTTTATTAAATTAATTAAGTGTATCATTAAAAGAAAGTTAATAAATCCATATTGATATAGTTTGTATTTAATTAAATTAAAAGTATAATTTTGTTAAATTAGACCACCTAGTATTTTAAAAGTGTAAAATACACCCTTATACTATATATAAAATTAAATGTCTAATATTATATATGTATGAATAAAGAGTCAGTCTTACCGTTAGTAGGCCTCATTCTCGAAACTGGTCTCTAAGGGGTGTTTAAGGAAATTGCCTATAAAATGGCGATTGAATGGGTATCCACTCTTACCCACCGCACTCTTGACTAGTGGAGGGTCGTTAGCCGAACGAGTAGGATAGGACACAACCTTCCATTATAAGTATAATGAAATACGAAGTAACTAAACGCTTTTATAAATTCCAAATCTTAGTTACTTTAGGAAAAGTGAATTTGATGCAATTCCATGGAATTACACTTTGTACCCTTGCCGAGACAGTTAGTGGAGCGTGTGTGGTTAACCGGCACACTAAGTTGGGATTGGCATTGGTAGTGAAGGGTGACTCGATGTTTGTCATAGATCGATGGAGCATGTGTGGTTAACCGGCACGTCGATTAGGTGACTGTAACATTGAGGTCACCACGTACATTCGGATGGTTATTCATACCTTATTTGTGATCCTCGGCATCCCAGTCACAAATGAAGGGCATAATCGAGATTAAACATGACATTGAAAAGTTCAATGAATCTCAAAAGATCTAGGAGTTTCAATTCATTTAAAACTTAAACCTTCATTTTTCGTTTTTCATGGTGGAAATTGGTAAATCGTCATTTACCTACCTTCAAATGTTCTGCAATTTGGATTACGACATCCCTCTTCCAAGTTGTAGAATATTGTGTTGGGTCCTAGCCTTAATATCTCATTTGGGTGTTTTATTAAGGACTCAATCAACTAACTTGAATTTCTCCCGTTTTGTAGATGTCAAATTCTGACAACTATGGTCTTCCTGAATCCGTTGGAAAAAGTTTTCCACGTGAAGATGATGATCCACGATTGGATTGTGGAAATGAAAATCATACTTCACTTCCTCCACCTCCTCTAATAATTCTCTCTGACCCACGTGTTCGAAGACTTGAAAAGTTCAAGGCCACTCAAGCCCTATTGGCAAAAGACACAAAGATGGAAAGTCTATATATGCTCATGTCTTGGATATGAAGTTGCATATTGATAGATTGGGAATGTTAGGTGTCGATGTCTCAAGGAAGTTGGTTGTTGACTTGGTTCTTCAGTCACTTCCCGACTCATATAGTGAGTTCATTAGAGAGTACTATATGATGGACCGAGACGTGACCCTCATTGATTTGACTTATCTGCTTATTGCTGCCGAATCAGCGATGATTTGGCGCACTGGTCAAGCAAATTTTTCTGGTAAATCAATATCCCAAACTTTTATGGGCAATGGCAACACTGGAAGTCCAGAAAAGTTTTCTCTACGCAAGAGAAAGGCTGAGTCTGAGATAGTCCCGTGTACCATTCCAGAAGAATTCATATGTTTCTACTGCCAAAAGAGGGGGCATTGGTTACGAAGCTGCCCTGACTACCTGAGAGATCTAAGAGATGGGAGAGTCAAGATATATGCGTCTGCATCAGGTAAAATCCACTATCTAACTCTATT
The DNA here is from genome assembly GCF_052849685.1 of Lactuca virosa. Taxonomy (NCBI): domain Eukaryota; kingdom Viridiplantae; phylum Streptophyta; class Magnoliopsida; order Asterales; family Asteraceae; genus Lactuca; species Lactuca virosa. The sequence continues at coordinate 182,664,376 of NC_136428.1, forward strand.
AAGTTTTTTTTAGATTCTTAATACATGATGTGATAATATTACATTTGGTGTTTTGTACAATCGAAGAAAAAGGAAGCTTAAAATGAAAGAAGTGAGCTAAATCTGGTCAAGAAGAAATGGATTTCGATCGCATGATTCAAAGATCGGATTGTTTGAGCTGCTACTTTAGAGTTAGGATAGATTGCTAAATAATATTTACATAGTTTTCATTTGTAATCGCATTGTAAGGACAATATTTTTCCGCAATAAAATAAATTTTGATTTATCTTATTTATGTTTCCTTGCGATGGATTTTATGAAAAATTGGTGTTTGAATGGTTCTATTGTTAGCAATATTGTGAATGGATTTGACTCTTAGTTACGTTATTTGTGGTAATGTCAGAAATTTACCAAATGAGGAAAGTTTCTCATCACCCAAGTTTCAATTGGACAGAAACTTGGAATCATGCAACTGGTATTGTGTGATGAATGAGAACCTTCGTATTTGGGAAATTGAGACTAATTCCTTGTTCACATAAGTATGTGAGTCAAGAGAAGGACTAGGAGATCTAGTACACAATGTTGTGCACTGGTTAAGTCCACCACAAATAACGATAAAATATTCGTCATGATTTGCTAAAAGATTAGTAAATGTGATTATACTTAAAAGATTAAGTATGATTCTGAATCATTGAAAAAGGTTTCTATGAATAGCTGAACAAATAAAATGAATCAATTAGGCAGAAAGATAAAAGTTTCTCCAATCTGAAAAGATGGGAGAGCACTTAAGTATTTATTTTATGATTGAATTAGTGATTTTGAAACCGTATCACAATTGATCCTCTAAGAACACCTTAGTGCACTAGTATGGCTAAGAAAAGGAATCAGAAATTGTTGAAATGATTAAATCAAAAAGTGAATCATACTTCATTCCAAAATCAAGTTTTAGAGTCATACTCCAAAATTGTGATTTGAGTGACATCGTCTTAAGAAATTTTAACACACTCATCAAATATGAAGTAGGAAAATGTTTTCTTGCTCTTGCACGTTTGAAATTGGTAAGTTGTGATGTCTTGGATAAGACAAAGACCAACTAAGACCAATTGTGTGTAGTATTTGCCTTGATAAGGACCTACACTAACTCTTGAATATTTGTTTTGTCAAGAAATGTTTTTTGACAAGAGAATCTTATATGTCAATAGGTCAGTGGGAGTCTAAATGATCTTGAAAAGATTCAAGAACTAATCAAGGGCCAACCTATTGTTAAACACTAGCACACGACTTGAGTTGTGTAACCTATCGTGTTGACACATTTTGTTTTCTGTACCATTCCAGTTTAAGTCAACTATGCATATGAGTTCTATGAGTTCTCAATTGATTGCATAGAGGCAAGGCATCCTGATCAATGGAAAGTACATTGATAGGAAGGGCTGAGCTGCTTAAAGACTTGGAAGCAATGGTAGGACCCTTGATGGCAATAAATTAAAAGTAAACAAGTTCTATCCATAAGAATTTGAATTTGTCACAAACATTATCTTATGATTATGGTTATGACAGATTCACATGGATAGGAACACATACACCATAAAATCTAAGTGTTATAAGGTTTCTCTCCTTCATGAAAATGATTGTGAGGAAACGCTTTCACTAAGAGAGATTTTGAGGAGATAGCAATTGTGTAAGTTGCATTCTCAAATTCGATCATGATTACGGCATCCCTTTTCATGGTTCGAATTGTGAGATTTGGCAATTAGGTTGAACAATCGAGACTTATTGCTATAAGTTCTAGAATTGTTTAGACATACATGTGAGCTGTCTAAAGTGAGGTGTATGAGTTTGAGAAGCTTAGATAAAGGCTTATAGAAGCATATCGTATTAAAAATATGAACTTTGGAAGTCAATAAGTATTGATTTCTAGAAGTCCAACTGTTTTCTAAATACGCGTCAAAGCTAGTGGGAGCATAAATGTTATGCTGGTATGGATATAATCATCATGTTAGTGGGAGCATGATTATTATTTTGCAAGTTAGCAATATTAATTATAGAAAACAAAAGTTTCACTTTGCAAAGTTGCAGGGGTTGAAAAGTTGTTTTGCTATAATTAAGGGAGAGAATATTATACTTCGTTTCAAAATCTAAAGGTTTAAATCGATGAATTTTAATTGAATTTAGTCAAGGTTATATTTATTAATTGCATTCTCAAAGTTCGATTATGATTACGGCATCCCTCTTCATAGTTCAAATTTTGAGAACACGGCAAGTAGAAATATTATGACATTATTATAGCAAGAAACTGGTAAAGTATCACGTTTTTCATTATGAATCGTATCCCATACGCTTCGGGTATAGGATCGATTACATATGCTGTAATATTTGACCGTTCTAAAATTTTCGAAATTCCTAGGGCATTAAGAGGGAAAAGGGACTAGAACCGATTTGACTAAAATAAATTAAACAACTATTAACGACAATCTAAGGTTCGCTAAGGATTGGTCGCTTGTGAGCAGTTGGAAGTATAGTAACGGACCATATCAACATTATTATGAATTTATAAGAATCTATTCACAATGAGTTGTCATATGGAAGATATGGAAATGTTTCCATATTTGGAGTTGGACATTAAGAATTTATGTCTAGATTAGAAACTTATATGCAAGAAGGATGTTCAAAGGAATGTACTTTGAATGTGAGACTTCATGACTGTGGAATTGTCTTGTAACAATCTCCAATATAGCACTTTGTAATTTCATTGGCAAAGTCTTGGTGACTTTGGCGCTGTGATGTTACGAAAGGATCGTTGCATAAAATGTTAGAATCTAACATATTCTGGTAGTAGCGAGAATTTTGTATTCTTACACTAAAGATTAGGAATTGTGAAATGAGCATCATTGGAAATGTGTTCAATTGATCTGTTTCACAAGGTAAGGATTGCATAGGTAAACATAGTGTGCATGCTAAGAGCATGGGACAATTGTTTTTATAATTCAAGTAATAAGAAGTTGATTACCCGAAACAACAAATAATGAGTAATCAATATGGTGATTAAATAAAATGTTTTCTTTATACTCAAAGGTTTGAGGCCATATAGGATTAGTATTATCCTTGTGGTTCACTTTGCATGTTTTGACTTCCTGAATAATAAGATTATTCAAACCCTCCACAGTCGCTCATACTTTGGAAGTAGGTATGAATGAAGACTATCATGAATCCGTCTGTAGATTGTCTAAAGTGTTTAGACATAGCACAAGTTTGCTGCAGAGTTCATGAGTGTTGCTATACGATTAGAGTATTGGATTAAACCCACGCTCACTTGGATCACTTCATGGATTTTATCACGAGTAATTGGTGAGACGATAATATCTTATATTCTTGAAACCGAGATGTGTGAGTTGTATTCTGCAAGTCGGTTGCACATTGATAATATGTAAACGCACCAGTAACTTGGTGTCATAAAACATATTGTTGTGTGTGATTTGATGAGTAGGTACAAGCGAGCATTCGAGTCGAAGTTTATCCGTTCCTTTTACCCAAAGTGGGATAAAAGCGATATCTGTGGTCCCCTCGATGATTTAGTGATGACACCCTAAGCGCTTGGCCAAGTCGGGACTAAGTTGATGTGTTCAATTGTAGTCTGTTGTCAGTCGTCATAAATCGGAAATCGGGAAACAACACATGAACAGAGAGTATGATTAAAATCCATGTCTCAGTTCATACGATGTCTAGAATGGAGGAATATATGATCCCTTATATAAAGGACGCGTTACTGATAAGATCAGAGTTCGACATCGGCTTTTGAAAGCTACGATTGCTGATCAGGATCTGAAGTTATACGCATAATAGTTATTAGACTTATCCAAGTGGGAGACTATTAGATTAGTGTCTAAGCCCATAACTATTTTGGTATGTACTTGACCCGATTGCGAGCATGGTCCTTTTGGGCTGCCTTCATCATAGCAATTGATAGGATGAATTAAGGAGAGAGGAGATTAATTATGATTTATTAATATATTATATGAATAATATATTAAAACATAAATCATATTGTTTAATTAATATTAGTCAAGAATTAATAAGAATTAATTTTGTGGCTAAAAGAGATTAATTAAATAAAGGGGACTGATAATGTAATTATAAGATAATTGCATAATTGGGCTAATGGACTCCATAGAAGTTGGAGTGGACAAAATCTATGGGGAAACCCATTAGAATTCGTCCAAGGCTTCTAAGGAGGGAGTCCATGGGCTGCTTAGGGCCTAAGCAGTCAAATTAGGGTTTCCTAGTTGAAAACCCTAATAGCCTACCTATATAAAGAACCCCTAAGGCTCAAAAAACGGGGCTAACTCCTTAAGGGAACCCTAGAACGTTTTTGTGCCTCCTCCTTCTCCTTCTTCTTCATCCTAGTTGCTCATGGTGTTTGTGACTCCATTAGAGGTGCAACATTTAAGGCACTCAGCTTTCAGAAGTCAAGAACAAGAGGATTTGAGATTGTTATTGCTATATAACAATCAAGGTAAGATCTGAACTTTATTATCATGTTAATACAGATTATCATATGTTAGATCTAGGGTTTATATTCTTTGGATGATTATTGCATGTTCATTAGATAAACTAGATCCAAAGCTTTAGGGTTTGCATGTACACCATAAGAATGATGTATTGCTCAAAACCTATCAACCATATCATTCAGGGTTTCACACCCTGAAATACTCACGAAATCCCTGATATCATCCCGCAGCATATCATGATACCTCACCTTCTTCATTTCCTCATATGCTGCATATTGTGGTACCAATAAATCCCTCTCCCGTAACTTGGCAGTGATCTCTGTCACAGTCTCAGTAGTCTGGCGGAGATCTAGAAACTATCGCGCCAACTGTTGCACCTCAATCGTTGGTGAAAAATCAGCTCGGAACCTGGTCGAGAAGTCATCCCATGACATAGCATCAAGAACATCATCACCCAACTCACTACCAACCTCTTCCCACCAATCTCGTGCCATGTCCTTCAATAGGCAAGAAGCAAATCTGATCTTCGCCTCCTCAATTCAGAAACTCATCCTGAATGCATTAGCCATATCTGCTAACCACCTCCTACTGACAATGGGGTTCCTCTCCCCATGGAACGCATGAGCTCCACTGTAACGCCCGCAAATTCGGGCTAGCAATTTAGAGATAATGAGCGTCAAAAATGACTTTTTGATAGAAGACTATTTAGAGTAAATAATCTTAACCAATTTATATTATATGTCACAAGGGTTCTGTACATATAAAGAACGCCGAAATTCGAGTTATAACGAAGAAGTTATGGTCCGTCGATGTTTTACGGCTAAACCGACACGACACCGCGTAACGTAAAAAGTGAAATTTTGATAAAATACTTTTTAGCCTTAGTGATCTAAACAAAAGTCGTAGTATACGTTAAACCGAGTGCATGCATAAAAAGAACATCCAAATCTGACTTCGTATAACGAAGTTACGATTTTTCTAAGATTTAACATATCAATGCATAGCCCGAAATTCGAATTATAGATCGGTCGATTTTTAGCCAAAATAATATAAACAAGAAATGAATATATCATTGATAGGAGTTCAACGATAAAAAGACAGTTGAAAACGGAGCTCGTATGCGAAAGATATGGACGAAACTTAGTCCCTACTGTTCGAGTGCGACAAATTCGATACAGTTTTGTAAATATGAGATAGAATGAGAATTAGCCGACGGGGTCTAAATGAAAGTTTTGGTACTCATAAATACCAACGAGTGGATATAAAGAACATTGATAATAAAGCTCATATGTTAAAGATATGGACGAAACTTAGTCCCTACTCTTCGAGCTCGATAAATTCGATACAGTTTTGTAAATCGGAGATAGAATCAAAATTAGCCGACGGGGCCTAAATAAAAGTTGTAGTACTCGTAAATACCAACGCGTGGATATAAAGAACATAGAAAACGGATCTCGTACACGGAAGATATGGACAAAACTTAGGGCCTACTCTATGATCAAACCCCTATAAATAAAGGATGGATTCTTCATATTTTCTACACACCATAAGCCTTTATTTTTCTCTCTAACTTCTCTCTAGACTCCCAAAACCCCTATAAAGCCCTAGTAACCTCAAGGTGCTAGAGGAAAGCCCCGGAGCGCCCGAAGGCTCTGAGAAAAAGAGCTTTTCGGCTCAGAAGCTCTGCTCCAGTGGAGCCCAGTTTTTTTTAGCAAAACCCCCTTGTAAGTGAGTTATGCTTACCCTTCTTTAAGTATAACTTATGTTTAAGTTGATTATTGTTATTATGAACCTATAAACAAGATTTATCAGTGATTCCAAGTTGTTATACTGATTGATCTACTTACGGGGATGATGTCTAGGCTGTGATTTAGTGAGGTGTTTAAAGTGGGATTTCCAAAAAGTATACTTCGTATACCAAACGGACCCTACCTCGGATATGATCCTCCCTGGTTGTTCCTTACTTGATAGATCATGAAAGTAGACTTTGAGTTAATGATGAATCTAGACTAATAATTAGTAGCAATAAAGATTAGACTAAAACTTAGCGACAATAATGCTAGGTTTCGTCGAAGGAAAATAGAATCGTTAGAAGCGAAGCGCTGCCCGAGTTTGGAATCATCACTTTAACAAGTGAGTGCATAGTCCCTTTAATGGACATCATTTTAATACAAGTATTGAATAATGTATTAAATGTTTTTTGGTGTGTGAAATATTTGATATTGCCTGAAATATGTGTTAAGAGCATATCTGATAATATACGATAATTTAGGATACAGAGTAAACCTAAATTAATTAAGAGGAATATTGGGTAGTATCCCTTTATGAGAACGAGTGAGATATACACAAAGAGTCGAACTTTAAATTTTTCATTGATCCGAGAGCATGGATTAGACATAGTCAATTGTCCCTAGTCCGAGAGTATGGAATGGGCATAATTATTGATCCGAGTGTATGGATCAGACATACCCGATCCGGGAGTATGGATTAGGTAAGGAGGTTAATTTCAGATCCGAGAGTATGGATCAGGTAAAAAGCTTAATTTTAGATCTGGGAGTATGGATCAGGTAAAAAGCTTAATTTTAAGTCCGAGAGTATAGATCGTGTCGTTGTGAGGATCGTCAGGGTGGGATGAAATTGTTTATATGATGTGAAATTGTATATATTGTGAGTTCTAAATTATATATATATATATATATATATATATATATATATATATATATATATATATATATATATATATATATATAAATTATATATATATATGGTATAACATTGTAGGATTGAAATCCCTATGTACTCACCAGGTTTTCCCAACCTGACCCACTCAGTTTATTTGTATCGCAGGTGTCGATACGAAGCTACATTACACTGAGAGATTAAAGGAGATATAGATCACTAGTGTAAATGAATGTAAGGTCTGTTTATTCTTATGTTTCTGTATTGACGATGACATCTCAAAGTTTTACTCAAAACAAAATACATTTCTTCGGAATACTTTGATAATATATTTATCATGTTTTTCTGGGAATAAATGCCGCAACATATTTCTTTAAAAACTTACTCTGATTTTCAACCAAAGCATACACTAATCGTTCTTTTCCGTCCGTGAAAATGGGGATGTCACATCCACAAGCACGGAACTCTGTGAAAGAAAGAGTGCGAGCTCCAAAGAAAGCCATAACCTCGGCACGAAATGTGCCCAAACGCTCATCCAATATCTCCGAAATACTACAAAAAATCTCCGATGAGATGAACTCCCGCAACTGCTCGGTAATCGGCTCAGCACCCGCACCTGAGCCAGAACCAGAACCAAAACCTGAACCACCCTTCCTGAGAGCTCATCTCCAAACTGAAATACCACAAGATAACGATCAAAACATGCTCGAAAATCCCTTCCCATAAGCTCCTTAGATTCTCCAAGGCTCTTGCTGATTCGAGTATGGATCCTGTGCTTTCAGAAGTACGGGTCCAATACTACCTTCCACACCTATCCATACTTTCCTCAGCAATCCTCCCGAATCCTCTAAGTCACTTCCTCGAACCAATGCACCAAAACTCACTAAACCGCATCACTAACCCACGGAAGCATATCCTAGGTTCTCCTAGGTTACCGGCCTCACCCAACCCTCAGCTGCTAAAGGACTCCCACCAATGTCAACTACCTTCCTCATGAATATATCCACATGCGATAGAGATTAGATAATCCTTCGAGTAAAAGACTCAACCCTAGAACAGTTGGACTCAAACGAGAGCTGTGCAATAGAGTCGAATCCATCACTGTGAGATTATTTAATCTGTGCCACATGTGGCTTAACATATTCACTTAGCAGCTGATTGACATCACTAAGGGTCCCACAAAGCACAAAGCAAGAAGCATTCAGGCAACGGAAAATCTAACCAACATACTCTAATCAAGCCATTCTATCCACTTATCAGATCTACAAGCTAGCATGCAATACTAAAGCTCATAAAATCAAGCATATAAAAGGCATCTCTCCTATCATGAAATACTAAGCAGATCCTTAGCCCTAATCTAGCATGCAATTCTCATAATCATAGCATATATCATAACAAACATGTATTGGTATTCTGGGAACCACTTACTTCAGCTCGGTTGATTGCATGCATCACACCCCTTTCTTTGATTAGAAATCCCTTTTTAATTAAATGTTTATTTTATAAAAAATTTCACCGAACCCTCAGTTTGAGTTCAGGCACACCCGAGAGTATGCCCGAAACTCTCAAACACAGGCACAAATACCAACTTGTAACATCCCATAATTTATAGAAAATCATAGGGTAAAAATTTCGTTTTTATTATGCCGAAAACATTCATTAACCTTTAATCCAACATCTAGAAGAGTTTTAAAATAAAAAAAATATTAGAGTTAAAATCCCAAAATCACATATTGCGGAAAACATGTCTTTATGCGTTGCGATCAAGACGGACCCTTCCCTAATGAACTGGACATACCTGGAACCATAAACAAAACTATAAGCACAAAGCTTAGTGAGTTCCCCAAATACTACATACCATACATATCAAACAAGCCTTACATATCATACATAACCATGAGCCTTACATATCATACATGTACCACAATCAATAGGAGTGTTATGTGCCAACCATAGTCATGTCATTATGCCACGGGCCGTCTCGTGGTCTTCCTTGCCAGGCCGGGGGCCACAACCCTGGGTCTTACAGACAAGTGCCAGGAGCTACCTCTGGGTCTTCCATGCAAGTATCACAAAGACAACAAGCATACAATCTACACTACTTAACTAATTAACTGCCAAAGTTCAGAATCTGGTCTTGCATACAGTGTGCCAGGAGCCGCCTCCTGGTCTTTCATACATAATGCCAAGGGCTAACCCTCGGGTCTTCCTACAATACATAAAACAAATGGGCCAACATTGGTGCCTTCGACCCATAGAACAATGAGGAGACTCACCTCGAATGCTGAAGCACACTAAAATAAATCCGTAGCTGCTGCCCTTGCAACACCTCCAAACTGTCAGATCAAAACAACACCCAATTAACAATGGGTTCCAATCCATAACCACAACTTCATACCTGGGGTAAAAGACCATTTTACCCCTAACCTAGCCTTGTCCAAATCCATGACCCAAACTACAATCTGAAAGGCCCAAAGGCCCACTAATCAACCAATGGCCTAATTTTCTAAATTGAGCCCAAACCCCATACATGGCCTTGCCTTAAGGCCCAATCATTCTTTCTAGTCCAAACACTTTGTATCCCAATGGCCCATTAATAACTCAAGCCTAAAATACTAGAAACTACTAGATCCATAAAAGCCCACTAATGGCCTAATTTTCCAAATTGGGCCTAACCTCATATGGGCCTTATCCTAATCTCATAATTCCCTTAATTACAATTCAAATTTCCTCAAGTACCCCTTGGGACAAACTTCTTCAAAGACATAAATCGAAAGTCAAAGTCAACGGTCCAAGTTGACCCAACTCGCCGAGTTGTCCTTCAACCCATCGAGTTTCTCCATTAACTGCACAGATCCGGAAAAACCAAGTCAACTTGCTGAGTTGACCAACAAAATCGTCGAGTTCGACTAAGAACGCACAACTTAATGCATTACGTTGCCTTCATCGAATCCAAGAGCTCCAAAGCTCAGATCTTGACCAAAATGAGATCAAGAAGCGAAAAGTTTCGAACTATACCCCTAGGAACCACCTAAATGGGTCCAAACCCAAACCCTAGACTTAAAAGAGTGAGTGCTTAATTATTAAGCACTTAATCATCAAAGATAAAACCCCAAAATGCAGATCTGACCCCATAGGGCTAGATGGCCACGTAAAGTTTCCAACTTTACGCTTAATCATGGTTAGGAGGAGCTCAAAAGCTCAAAAGGGGCTAAATGAAAGACTTAATGAATGCATGAAGCCCTTAAATCCATAAAGTTTGCACCTTTATGCCAAAAGAGCTCATGTAGACCTTAGATCTGAAATAATAATCATTTGGGACATCCTAATCCCCAACATCCACCCAACCATGGCTAAAAAGCATAAAATCTAACCCAAGAATAGATCTAAGAAACTATTAAGCAAGGTGAGAACGTGATACCCCAATAACTTTGCAAATGAGACAGAGATTTTGGATCCAAGACTTCTTCTTCAAGACAAGCAACTCCTAATTTCTTACCTCCATCAACATGCACCAAAAATGAACTCTCAAGGCTCTCCCCAAGCTCTCACACTCAACAATGAAAGGTAAAGCTCGATTTTAGGATTTATGGACAAAGGAGGCTGGTAAGGAGGCCAGCCAAGGGACTTAAGGACTTTAAATAGGGTGCAACAGCCTAAAAAATAGGGTTTCTCAATCAGCGTCTAACTCGCCGAGTTCCCTTCATCAACTCGCCGAGTTTGTCCATAAAAATGCGCGTCCCAAAAGCTTCCAACACATCGAGTTTCCACCATCAACTCGCTGTGTTGGTCCCTAGGAAAGGGGATTTATTTCCACAATTAATCTTCTAGATTTGGGTGTTAAAGTATTTCTGTTGATCGGTCAAGAAAAGATCCACCAAGAGGCTACTTGAGCAGCCCACCCTTTCGCACTTTTTCCTCATCGGAGTTGATGTCACTACTTATCTGTTTCCCTCGGATCTGCCTTCCTTCCTTCTGCTCCGTAGATCAATGCTTAAGCAACCCTTGCTGCTTCCGATCTTATTCTTCCTTCTTCAGTCTGATTGAACACCTGTGGTACTCCCCTTGACCGACGACTGCAACTGCCTCCCTCGCATGTGTGTTTTGATGTCGGATCGGGAAAAGGAACAGTCAAGGAGGGCTCGCTGGAGATCGGATGCCTCTCCCTTCCTCGTGATTTCCCATCCGCATCGGAGCCTCCCCACTTCTTGCGTTCGTTTCCTTGCTCGATCTGATCAGACGAAGGAGATGTAACCCCATTTTTAAATTTGAGGAATTCGGCAAAAATAGTCCCTGTAGTTGTAGTCTTAAATAAAAATAAGCCCTTTGATAAAAATCATTTCAAACCAAGCCCCATCTGATTAATTCATGACAAAAATGGTCCCTCTTGGATATAATTTATCACAAAAATAGTCCTTGTGTTAGATAAATTACAAATCAGTCCTTTTTTAAATATAAAGTATTTCAAAACAAGTCCCTTTAGTTTAAAATATTACAAAAATAGTCACGAGCTTTGTTTTAACTCAAAAAGACGTCAATATGTGGTTTCTCACGTGAAGCTTCACCAAAATTAAACCTAGATCGAGATCACGCATCGAATGTGAATTTCTACGGCCCCTCTTTTACAATTTTAAGATTTGCGGGGGGGGGGGGGGGGTACATGCGTGTCTATTAAAGTTTTGATGATCTTTTAGTTTTATACACAAAATAGCATCGTACTTTATTATTGGTCAAAAGTTTATGAAATCACAATCTAAAATGTATAAATCATCAATAAATCATATAAGTTATAGTAGAATGCTTAAATGACATAATTACACGTTGTTGTGATATATTAATTAATACTAATAAAATCACAAGATTTTAAGTATATTGCTATAAAGATATTAGCTATTTGACGAATCATAAATTGTAATACTTGTATATATGCATAAAAGAAAGCATGAAAAAACATTATACATATGACCAAAATATGTTATTCAACATAATTATGTACAAAAGAAATGTAGATTGCCTTAAACGGTTGATAAACGAAGATTGGACTAATACATAATAATTAATTGAAAACATACCAAAAATAAATTATTATTTTTATTATGCTCTTGATCATCATGTAGAAATGATTTTTAATATAGCGATATATTTTATTTTTATAATTATTATAAAAAATATAAATCATTCTTACTATAATACGAAATTCGTCATATATGATGACATAATTGATTCTCAGATTTTGAGAATTGTTACCTAATAAATTATACATCGTATCAATTATGCAACTTATTGAATATTATGGAAATTGTTGGTTTTCACATTGGTTGAAAACTGGAAAATGTTATAAAAATAGCCGTTAGGCTGCTCGAATTTCGTCATGACAGACAATAAGATTTGGAAATATGTTAAGTCTTACGAATATCAAATACTAAAATACTTACATCAAAATAATTCCAAAATATCAACGAATTATAAGTATTATAAAGTCTTATATCGGAGAGTTTAGGATTAGGATGCCTAGACATATTGTTAGGTTCTATCACACCCACGGGATGCTCTATGTGAGCTATGTTTGTTTCGAAAGCTTTATGAGCTAGGATCATTTCCTAAGCTATGGGTTATGTTGGTGTGTACACTGAGACCCGTTGTCTTATTCAAAATCCTCTGCGCTATAACCATTAATCTCGGAGGGCTTTATAGTGTAAATCTAAGCTTACGACATAGATTTATAATAAAGAACTTTGGTGTAAATCTATTATGTATGGTAAAGATTTATGTGTGTCGATATTCTCCGCCTATGGTTTCTAGCTACAACTTCGTCTGACGAGACTACACTGGCGTGAAGTGTTCTTTCTTTGTTATTAGGTGACTTTTTAATACGTTAGTAATGATCCAGATACCTCCATTTCATATGCCCGTCCAAGGCAAGAATGTTGATAGTGTAACACCCCGGTCGGGTATTTTCAAATTCATCCGTATGTTTTAATTCATGACATTTTGGTCCTTGCATTAGAAGGAAGTAGCCATGAGAAGTCCTAGTGGAAGGATTGTAATTTTGGGGCATGGGGAGTATGCTAAGCATACATGTGGATACACTGAGCGTACTAAGGCATGCCTAAGTACGCTGGGCGTACTTATGTCCGAAGGAAACCTTAAGTTTTATGGTTTGAGGGGTATTTAAACATCCTTATGGCTCATTTATCCCCACCTTTTCAGCCTCCAAATCCTTAGAGTCGTCCCTTGCAAAACCCTAGTCCCTCAAGAGTGTGTTTGAGCTAAAAAGTGTGTTTTGGTGTGCTTAAGGAAGAAGGAGTAGCATCAAGGAGCATAAAAGTGGAAGCAAGCTTGTGGATCTTGGATCATTACCTTCTTGAAGAGCTCCAAAAGGTAAAAAGTCTTCACCTTGATGCTATGATTGTTTGGATCTCATTTTGGTAACCTTATGTCGTTCTTTTAGTCTCCAAAGTCCCATTTTTGTGCATATATCGTGTTAGACATTTTGAGCTGTCCTTCCAGACCCTAGGAAGGGTCCTAAGCCATAAAAATGAGGTACCTTTAGATATTTTGGTTCCATGCATCTTGTAAGAGGTCTTAATGGATTAAGACCTTGAGTTAAGGACTTTATGGACGTGTAAAGTCATAAAGTTGGAAATTTTATGACCCTAGTATGCCCCTGGACCTTGGATCTGAAGTATAAGCTTAGGTACTGAAGCCATTAAGCACTTAATGAAGAATTTAGGGTTGTGAGGTTACGCCCCGCATAGCTTGGTGTACGCCATGTGTACCCGGTCAACTATCCCAATGGTGGTCTTCTGCGTAGCTTCGTGTATGCTGAGCGTACCTCCAGAGTACGCCCTGCGTACTCGCATGTGTCAGCCCATGTTGAGTTAACTCGGTTGGGTTGACTCGATTGGGTTGACTCAGTGGTTTTTTTGACTTTGACCAGTTAACTTTGTGTTTGACCAAGTTTGACTTTGAGGGCATTTTGGGTATTTCGGGTTTTTGAAGGAATTGGTCACTTGGTGGATATAGGTTTTGTGTAGAGAGTTGGGATTCGGAGTCGGGCCTTATCAATTCTATTCAGCTTGTGAGGTGAGTGTCCTCACTGTAATTTCAGGTCGAAGGCACCAAGGCCGGCCCATTGGTTTGATTACTTAATATTCGTTGATATGCTAAGTATGGAATAAATATGGATGCTAGTTTGATATGCTAGTCTGATAGATTTGTAGGACTACCTGTGATACTGTCTGATTATCTGTATATGATATTATCTGTTATATGTCGACATATTGTGTGGGTTAGGTTGAGGTTGTGCTGCTTTGTACGATGGCCAACATGTTGGGTTTTGAGCATTCTAACACTCCTATGGTGTACATGCAACCCTATAAACCTTGGATCTATGTTTTCTCTATTATACATGCAAATATTAACTATTCCAAGGTTTCATTCTAACTAGCATATTATGAAGCACCTATACTACAAAGTTCTAGTTAGATGACATACCTTTTGATGTAGCTTGATGTCTTCAAGCTTTAAGAGCTTAGCCCCAATAGTGTGGAAGCCTCAAATGGAATCACAAATCACCAAAACACCTTGGAAGAACTTGAGAGAATATGTATGCACACTAAAATCGGCCCACTCTTATTTTCACACACTTGTGCCAATTTTGTGAGCCAAGGACCCCTTTATATATTATGGAGGATTAGGGTTACATCCATGTAAACCCTAATACCGATGACCTTTCATTTACGTAGGATCCATGGGTTAAAAGCTCCATGGACCATCCATGAAAGCTTAGCCCAACCTAAATGAACTTGGCCCATTCCATATATATAAGAGTCCATATTTAATTAGTTCTTTTGGATCACTTAATTAATTCTAAATTAATTCTTGATCAATAGTAATTAAATAATATGATTCCATATTAATATGTTAGAACTTATAATATATTAATATAAATCATAAATATACTATTCTCAAAAGACTATCCATATAAATTGTGCCGGTGAAGTGCAACCCAAATGGACCATGCCGGGTCGGGTCAAGTACATACCAAATATAGTTATGGACTTAGACATTAATCCAACAGCCTCCCACTTGGATAAGTCTAAAACTATTATTGAGTATGACTTTAAAACCTAACTGGCAATCGTAGCTCTTAAAGCCGCTGTCGAACTCTGAGCTTGTCAATGACTTGTCCATTAGATAAGGGATCATATATTCCTCCATTCTAGATATCATATGGACTGAGACATGGATTATAATCATTCTCTCTGTCCATTTGTTGTTTCCCGATTTTCGATTTATGATGACTGACTGATTGAACAAATCAAATCAGTCCTGGCTTGGCCAAGCACTCACATGTGTCATCGCTAAATCATCGAGGGGCCCACAGATATCGCTTTTATCCCGAAGGTAAAAGGAATGGATAAACTTCGACTCATATGGCTTGTTCTACTACTTGTTGAATCATACACAAAGGCACGTTTTATAACATCGAGTTACCAAATGCTTTTTCGTGCAATCAATGTATAACCAACTCATAGTAACAACTCATATCTCTAGGTTTGACGAATATAAGATATTATCGTCTCATGATCACTCGTGATAAAATCCATGAAGTGATTCAAATGAGCGCGGGTTGAATCCAATACACAGAACTTATGAGCACTCATGAGTGTTGTAGCACCACTTTGTCCACCAACTTCGACCTCTACAAACCAACCCATGACAGTCTTGATTCATATCTACTTCCAACATATGACCGACTGTGGATGGTTTGAATAACTTAATCATTCAGGGAGAGCGACTTAGTTATTCTGGAAGTCAAAACATGCAAAGTGAAACACAAAAATAAATGAATCAAATATGGTATCAAACCCTATGAATATAAATAAACACTTTTATTTATCACCATCCTGATTACTCATTATTCATTGTTTCGGTTTTATCAACTTTATACTTGAATTAAAAACACTAGTTGTCCCATGCTCCAAGCATGTACACTATGTTTTCCTTAAACAATAGCTTTGCCATACACCAAGTATGCACTCTATGTTTCTCCATGATCCTTACTTTTTGAACTAGATCGATTGAACATAATTTCAATGATTCTCTTTTCACACTCCCAAATCGTTATCGAAAAAATGTAAGAATTTCAAATTCCTATCATTTATCGAAATTTGTTTAGATTTTAAACTTATATGCACTGACCCTCCTGTAATGAATATGTACAAAGTCACAAAGACTTGTCAACAGTGATTATAAGGTATTCCAATGGAGATCAACTCCATGGAAACTAAGTCTCATATTCAAAGTACATTGCTTTGGACATGCTTCTTGCATTAAGTTTTCTAATCTTACACAGATAACTTCCACCTATGGAGACAACTCCATATTCTCATTTTGACTATCACTTCTGAATAATAGATGCCTCTTTTCAGAATATGTCAATATGGTCCTTCCAAAATTAGCACTATACTTCCAACTGTCCCTGAGCAACCAATCTTTGGTAAACCTCAGATTGTCCTCGACAATTGCTTAATCATTTTAGTCATATCCAATTCTAGACCTTTTCCCTTCTTAATGCCTCTGGGCATTTGGAAAAATTTAGAAATGACAAATATTATAGCACATGCAATCGATCCTGTACCCAAAGCAAATGGTACACGATTCATGATGTCTCACATAAAGACATGATTCTAGACCAGTCTTTTGCTACAATATTTTTATTTGCCATGTTTTCAAAATTTGACTATGAAGAGGGATGCCGTAATCATAATCGAATTTTGAGAACGCAATATATAGAATTTCCTTAAGTTGAACCAATCCAACATGAAATTCATATATATATTCTTGACTAAAGATGATTAAGGTCTCAATCTAAGCCTTTAGAACTGAAATGAAGTATATCCTCTCCCTTAATTATAGCAAAACAACTTTTTCAATCCCTGCAACCTCACGAATTGAAACTTTTGTTTTCTATAATTAACATTGCTAACTTGCAACACTAACAATAATTATCATGCTCCCACTAACATGATGATTATTAGCATAACACTTATGCTCCCACTAGCTTTGACATGTACTCAGAAATCAGCTGGACTTTTAGAAATCAATACTTTATTGACTTTCTTACCAAAGTTCAGATTTCTGATACAAGATGCTTTGATAAAACTTTATCAAAATCATACACCTTTCCTTAGATAGCATGCATGTGTGTCTAAACAATTTCAGAACTATGAAAAGGGATGCCGTAATCATAGTCTCAATTGTTTAGACCTTTTGCCATCTGCTTCAAATCTACTTGGTGGAAGTGTTTCCTCACCATCATTTTCATGAATCAGAGAGAAACCTTATGACCCTTAGATTTTATGGTGTATGTGCTCTTATCCATGTGAATCGTCAAAACCATAGTCACAAGACAAGGATAATGACAAATCCAAACTCATATGGACTGAACTTATGCAATCTTAACTTCTTGCCACCTGGCAGTACATGGCCTGCCATTGCTTCCAAGTTGTTATGCAACCAATTGAGAACTTTCAGAACTCCTATGCAAAGCCAACTTTAACTGGAATGGGCACAGAATATGTCAACACGATAGGTTATAAACCTCAAGTCGTGTGCTAGTGAAGAACCTCAGGTTTTATTCTTGATTAGTTCTTGAAATTCTTTTTAGGATCTTTAAGACTCCCACTATCCTCTTGACATATAAGACTATCTTGCCAAATATTCAAGAGATAGTGCGGATTCTTTATCAAGACAAACACTTCACACAATTGGCCTTAGTTGGTCTTTGTTTTATCCAAAACATCACAACTTACCAATTTCAAATGTATAAGAGTAGGACACTTTTACTCTTACATTTGACAAGTGTTTTAAACCTTTCTTTAAGATATGTCACTCAAGTTACAATCTTGGAGTATGACTCTAAGAATTGTTTTGGAACGAAGTATGACTCATCTTCCTGATCTAACCATTTCAACAATTCATGACTCCTCTTCTTAGTCATAAGAATGCACTAAGATGACCTTTAGAGGACTAATTGTGATATGATTTCTAAATCATTAAGATGATCACAAACATGATACTAAAGTACTCTCCCATCTTTTCAGATTTGAGAAACTTTTATCTTTCTCCCTAATTTGATTCTTCCCATTCGTTCTGCCATACATTGAGACTTTTCCAATGTTTCAGAATTATACTTAAACTTGTAAGTATAACCATATTTACTAAACTTTAGTAAATCAAATAGTCTTAACGAGCTTTGTGGTGGACATGACCAGTGCACAAGAATGTGTACTCGATCCCTTTAGTCCTTCAATTGACTCACACATCCATGTGAACAAGTAATTAGTCTTGATTTTCCAATGCTTGAAAGTTCTCATTCATCATACTATTCAACTTGCATGATTCCAAGTTTCGGTCCAATTGAAACTTGGGTGATGAGGAACTTTCCTGATTTGGTAAATTTAGACACTACCACAAATGAAAGAATCAAATCCATTTTCCAATATTGCTGTCAGTGGAATCATATAAGCAACAATTTTCCACAAATGCCATTGTAAGGATACTTCAAATAAACAAAATTAAACAATTTTCTTTTATTTTAAAACTTTGCGGAAAAACTTATCTTTACAATCCACATGGAAAATTGTTGTTATCTATTCCTTAGCAATATATCATAACTTCTTAAGCAACTGCTCAAAATTATGATACGATCGAAATTCACCTTCGCGATCAGAATCAGCATATACTTCCTTTAAGATTTCTCTCTATTTTTTGATTCTTAAAACATCAACATGTGACCCAGTCACATCATGTAATGAGGATCTCAGAATAGAACTTAACAGAGTTAGATAATGGGCTCTACCTGATGTAGAGTCAAACTTATTGACTTTAACATCCTTAGGTAAATTTGGCAGCTTTGCAATCAACGCCCCTTCCTTTGGCAAAATAAACATATGGACCCTTTGGTAATGGGACTATCTCAGACTTAGCCTTTCTCTTTACCATTTGGTCAACCAGGTTGACTATGGCAAATCCCTTTCCATTGGGAAGAGAATGCTTTTTCTGGATTTCCAGTGTCACCATTGTCACTGTCCATAAAGTTTTTGGGAAGTTGATCTTCTAATCAAATTTGCTTCACTATCGTTCCAAATCATTGTTGATTCAGCAGCACCAAGCAAATAGATATGATCATTAAGGTTCATGTCATAGTCTGTATCATAGTAGTCCCAAAGGAACTCACTATGTGACTTAGAAAGTGATTGAACATCCAACTTTCTCAAGACTTTGACACCCAACTCTCTCGGCTTGTCAATATGTGACTTCATCTCTAAGATGTGATCACACATAGACCTTGCTTGCCATTAGGGCTTGAGTGACCTTGAACTTGTGGGTTAGGGAGAATAATTGGAGGAGGTGGAGGAAGAGAAGTATGACTTCCATGAGCCAAACTTGGGAAGTCATATTCATTAGGAAAGCTTGGTTTGGGAAGATCATTGTTGTCTAAACCAGACATCAACAATGGGAGAAATTCACGTAAAGTTGATTTAAGTCCTTAATACAACACCCAATATGATATATTAAGGCTAGGACCCAACAAACTATTTTATAACTTGGAAGAGGGATGTCGTAATCCAAGCTATAAAATATTTGAAGGTAGGTGAATGACGATTCACCAATTTCCACCAAGATAAACGAAATATATTATTAGGTTTTAATTGGTTTTGAAACTCCAAGATTCTTTTGAGATTCATTGAACTTTTCAATGGCATGTTTCAATCTCGAGTGTGCCCTTCAGGTTTTGTGACTGGGATGCCGAGGATCACAAAACAAGGTGTGAAGTAACCATGCAAATATACTTGGTACCCTTAATATTTACCCCTCAATCGATGTGCCGGTTAACCACACACGCTCCAACGATACTATGATAAACATTAAGTTACATTTTGCCTACCTTGTTAAGTCCAGGTTAGTGTGCCGGTTAACCACACACGCTCCACTAACAGCTTAAACAAAGTGCAAAGTGTAATTTCATGGATTAGCACCTTATTCATATTTTCCTAAGTAACTAAGATTGGGAATTTATAAGTGTTTAGTTACTTAGTATTTATCATTATACTTATAATGAAGGGAGAATTATAGTCCTTGTCCTACCTGTTCGGCTAACGACCCTCCACCGGTCAAGGAAGCGGTGAGTGAGAGTGGACACCCATTAAACTGCCATTTTATAGGCAGTAACCTTATACCCCCCTTATAGACCGGCTTCGTGAATGAGGCCTACTAATGGTAAGATGACTTGCTCTTATACATATAATATATTAAACTTTTAATATTATAATAGTATAAGGGTGTATTTTAGACATTTAAAATACTTGGTGGTTTAATCTATTAATTAAACTAGACTTTTAATTTAATTAAACTCAAACCATATATTTATGGATTAATAATACTCTTTTAATTAAACGCTTTAATTAACTATTAATAAAGTCCATAAGAGTTAATTTGAACTATTCAACAAAACATCATAATTCCAATTATTAAACTCAAAATTAAAACCATTTAATTAATTGTTTAAGTTATGAACCCAAGAGTTTTATAATTCAATTCTTTTTTTCATAAAAAACTTTTCTCAAATTCCAAAACTTGAGGGCAAGTTTTGTAATTCTTGAAAACCTTTGGATTCCATAACTTATGGAATTAATGGTGTTTTATGATGAAACTTTCCATGTTCCATAACTTAAGAACAAGTTATGGAATTCTTTAAAACATTAACACCAAATTTTGTAACTCCATAAAAACTTTGAATCAAATTTTTTTTTAAAAAACTTTCATATCCATAACTTATGGAAGTTTCAAAAACCCTTAAGATCACAACTTTAAAAAAAACTTTTGAGCTCCAAAATTTTATGACAAAATATATAACTCCTTAAAACATTTAGATCAAACTTTTAAAACTAATAAAATAATCATATCACTTTATCTTTTACTAAATTTGACCTAATTCAACTCATATAACAAATGATTCAAATTTTACAAATAATTCGTTTTTCACAAAACAAGTAATTATCTTAAAATTTGACAAACGTCATGTTTTTTTTTTCCTTTTTTTTTCAACTTGAAAATAAAACATTTGCATCAATATAACAGAAAACAACCCATGGCTCTGATACCACTGTTGGGTTTTGCGCATTCTAACACTCCTATGGTGTACATGCAACCCTATAAACCTTGGATTTATGTTTTCTCTATTATACATGCAAATATTAACTATTCCAAGGTTTCATCCTAACTAGCATATTATGAAGCACCTATACTACAAAGTTCTAGTTAGATGACATACCTTTTGATGTAGCTTGATGTCTTTAAGCTTTAAGAGCTTAGCCCCAATAGTGTGGAAGCCTCAAATGGAATCACAAATCACCAAAACACCTTGGAAGAACTTGAGAGAATATGTATGCACACTAAAATCGGCCCACTCTTATTTTCACACACTTGTGCCAATTTTGTGAGCCAAGGACCCCTTTATATATTATGGAGGATTAGGGTTACATCCATGTAAACCCTAATACCCATGACCTTTCATTTACATAGGATCCATGGGTTAAAAGCTCCATGGACCATCCATGAAAGCTTAGCCCAACCTAAATGAACTTGGCCCATTCCATATATATAAGAGTCCATATTTAATTAGTTCTTTTTGATCACTTAATTAATTCTAAATTAATTCTTGATCAATACTAATTAAATAATATGATTCCATATTAATATATTAGAACTTATAATATATTAATATAAATCATAAATATACTATTCTCAAAAGACTATCCATATAAATTGTGCCGGTGAAGTGCAACCCAAATGGACCATGCCGGGTCGGGTCAAGTACATACCAAATATAGTTATGGACTTAGACATTAATCCAACACAACAAACCCTGGAGCAATCCAGATATGAGCTGAAGGCCGAGTAGGGCATGCCAGACTCATACTGAGGGCTTATGAGCATTCCAGATACGACCTGAGGGCCGGGTAGGGTATGTCAAACTCGTACTGAGGGCTTAGTGGTATTCAGTCCAAGGACTGACCAGGCCGGGGAGCAGGCCAGATATAAGCCGTGGGCCAAGGGCAAGCCAGCCTTATGATGTGGGCTCAGGGGTAATCCAGTCTGTTAGTTGTGGACCCATTGCATGTTGTTATTATATATGTGCTATTTGTTGTGTAATGGTATTTTGGGGGAACTCACTAAGCTTTGGGCTTACATTTTTGGATTATATTTCAGGTACCTTAGAGGATCGCGGGAAGGCGAAGGCATAATTGTGCACCTCCTTGTGTTGTTTTTGTGATTTTGGGCAAACTCTAATATTAGACATGTTTTTGAAAATTGTTTTGAAAACAATGATGATTTACGGTTGTTTTAAGAGTTTAATTTTTTCATGAATTTTATGGATGTTACAAGTTGGTATCAAAGCCTTGGTTTGAGTGAATTAGAGGAACACTCATGTGAATCTAGTCTCAAACTAAGGAAAAAGATTTTTAAAACAATTTTCAAATGGTTTTCAAAATAATCGAGGAGGATGCAAGGTGTACGATCAACCGGTGCCTGTAAGTAGACCCCAAAATACCACACTATTATTGTTATTATGATATGTATTGTTATTATGATATGTTAGAACAACATGCTAGTGATAGGCTAGGGATCTTTAGGAATTGCCTGATAGCCTAGAACCTTTCTTTTTATGAAATTGACATCATTACTGTAGTTGCTTAGTATATGCATCATGGTTATACATAACTAAGATCCTATAGCCTGAGAATGTTTGGTTTGGTCTTATTTCCTGTTCTTGTTTGATGAAGGGATTAGGGTAGGATAATATATTCAACTATCTATAGGGTCTAGTGTTATGTATGATTAGCATACACGAGTGTTGCAGAGGTTGGTGGAAGTTTCATGGATGAGTTGTGTGGGGTCATCCGGCCAGTTTTGCTGTGTTTACCCTTTCCTCTAGGGAGTGAGGATTGAGTGGTTGTTAATACTTTATGTTAGGGTTGTTTTGATGATCCTCTGAGACAAATACGGGTAGGTGTGGAAGGTAGTATGGGCCTGCACTACTGAAAGCAAATGACCTATACGTGTAACAGGGAAGTCACAACCCATAGGGCTTGTTGGGAGTAATTCCCATGTTGTGATATGTGTGTTATCTGATATCTACCTAGTTTATTTTCAGTATGGTGACTACCCGACGAGTTGAGGCTGGATCCGGATCGGGATCAGGAGCTGGCAGTCATGGTGGGTCAGCCGCGTTGGATGACAGGATCCGGAAGATCCTGCATGATGAGGTTGTTACTCGCTTCCAAGCTTAGTTACCGGAGATGTTTGCGTTTATTAAGACCGCCATGGTTGAGTACTTTGATGAGCGTTATGCTGCTTTGTCTGAGGCTGTTGTTGCTGCAGCCACCGCAACCGTTGATGCTGCGGGGGATGGATCTGGTCAGGTTTTTTAGTATCGGGACTTTGACAATAAGAAGCCCCCGACTTTCGATGGAGTATAGGACCCGATCGTAGCCATGAGGTGGCTGTCGGATGTTGAGGGATGTTACTTCACCTGTTCATGCCCAGCTGACCAGAGGGTCAGGTGCGCTCTAAAACTTATGAGGTCCGGAGCAAAGGATTGGTGGAGGCTTGTTACCAGCTTGTATTCTCCTGAGCAGATAGTTGTTTTATCTTGGGAGCAGTTCTCGGACATGTTTAATGCCAGATATGTGACGTTGGTTGAGCGTGAGAGGTTGGCCCATGAGTATTTGGACTTGAGGCAGGGGACGGAGTCGGTGACAGAGATCACCAAGATGTTTACTGAGAGGGCTATGTTTTGTGATGAGTTTTCTACATCTGAGCAGGCTCAGATGACCCGTTACATGAGTATGCTCAAGACGGAGATCTGACAGTTTGTGTCCACCCAACACTATGGTTCCTTGTTGGATTTGCAGGTGGCCGCAAGGTGGCGTGAGATTGAGTTGGAGCTTTAGACTAGGGAGCAGAGGCCGACCCTGGCGCAGTCGCAGCCAGCGCCAAAGCATTTCAAAGCTGCTGATGTCAGATCTGGGGGTCGGAAGGGCTGCACTTGTGGGAAGGTTCATGAGGATGCTTGTCGATCATCTTCTGGGTGCCACAATTATGGTCGGAAGGGCCATATGGCAAGGGATTGCCACCAGCAGGCTCGAACACTCAGCTCCAGGATTTGTTATCATTGCGACCACGTTGGCCATGTGAAGGCTAACTATCCCTCACTTGCTGCTAGGCCGACGCTGGCTACTTTGAGGATCACTGATAGGAGTCAGGGCAGGGTGGAGCCTCCGAGGGCTCGAGGTCGTGCTTTCTAGCTCTCTGCCGAGGAGGCCAGATCAACTCTATATGTTGTGACCGGTATGTTTCTATCCATTATCCTATTGATTATGTTTTATGTTATGCTTATTTGTGTGCCTCTGTTAGGTACGTTCCTAGTGAGCTCTTTGTCTGCTCTAGTGTTGTTTGACTTGGGTGCGAGTCGGTCTTTTGTATCTCGATCGTTCAGTAGAGATCTTGATATGCCCATTGGGGAGTTAGAGTATCCGTTGCGAGTTTCTATCGCCAACGAACATGAGTTTTATGCATCATAACTATACCATGGTTGTGTTCTGGAGATCTTCGGGGTGCCTTATCCGATCAATCTGATTCCCATTCCCATGGGGGATGTTTGTGATATTGTGGGTATGGATTGGCTGAGCCGGTTTGGTGCTATGATCGATTATGAGAGCCAACGCGTGGTAGTTCGAACCCCAAGTGGGGGAGAACTGGTCATCTATGGAGAGGGCACCAGGATGGGTTCAGGGTTTTGTTTGGCAACCAGAGCTCGGCAGTATATTACGCATGGTTGTGCAGGTTATTTGGCTTATGTGGTGGATACGCGTGTTGGGTATCAGGTTTCAGTTTCAGAGGTCCCGGTGGTCAGGGAGTTCGCATATGTATTTTCGGAGGAGTTTCCCAGAGTGCCTCCCGAGAGGCAGGTCAAGTTTAGGATCGACCTTGTGCCAGGTGCGGCCCCTATTGCCAAGGCGTCGTACTACTTGGCACCACCTGAGATGCAAGAGTTGTCATCTCAGCTGCAGGAGCTGGTAGGAAAGCAGTTCATCAGACCGAGCAGTTCTCCGTGGGGAGTTCCGATTTTGTTCATTAAGAAGAAGGATGGTTCGCACCGGATGTGCACTGATTACCGGGAGTTAAACAAGTTGACGGTGAAGAACCATTATCCCCTTCCGCGGATTGAAGACCTCTTTGATCAGTTGCAAGGTGCATCTTGGTTCTCCAAGATAGATCTGAGGTCTGGGTATCATCAGGTCAAAGTGAGAGAGGAGGACGTGGAGAAGACCGTGTTCCGAACTCGTTATGGGCATTACGAGTTCGTGGTGATGCCATTTGGGCTCACTAATGCTCCTGCAGGATTCATGGATTTGATGAATCGGGTATGCAAGCCAATGCTCAATCGTTCGGTTATTGTGTTTATCGATGATATCTTGGTGTATTCCAAGACTCGAGAGCAGCATGAGGAGCATCTTTGTGAGCTGTTGGGGGTTTTGAGGCAAGAACGACTTTATGCTAAGTTCTTGAAGTGCGAGTTTTGGTTACGAGAGGTCCAGTTCCTTGGGCACATCGTTAACTAGGATGGGATATTGGTCGATCCGGCCAAGATCGAGGCCGTGATGCAGTGGGAGGTTCCGACATCTCCCTCGGATATCAGGAGTTTCTTGGGTTTGGCAGGGTACTATCGGAGATTCATTCATGATTTCTCCAAGATTGTAGTACCCCTCACTCGTCTGACGAGGAAGGGGTGGATTTTCGATATGGTCTTGAGCAGCAGTTGACATTGAGACCCTTCGGTAGAGATTATGTGAGGCTCTGGTTTTGACCCTCCCATAGGGAATTGAGGATTTTGTGGTATTCTGTGATGCACCCATCACTGGTTTGGGGGCGGTCCTCATGCAGAGAGGACGGGTGATGGCTTATGCTTCGTAGCAGTTGAAGCCGCACGAGACGCGATATCCCACGCATGATCTAGAGTTGGGGGCAGTGGTTTTCGTCCTCAAGATTTGGCGGCATTATCTTTATGGGGTCCGCTGTACTATCTACGTGGATCACAAGAGTTTGAGTAATATTATGGATCAGCCGAACCTGAACATGAGGTAGCGCAGGTGGCTGGACGTGGTCAAGGATTATGAATGCTATATCCTTTACCATCCGGGTAAAGCGAATGTGGTGACGGATGCCTTGAGCTGCAAGTCGGTTGGGTCTTCAGAGAGGGTATCGTGTATGAGGATATTAGTGGATTCCCCGCTTTTGGGATTGATTAGGGAGGCTGAGGCTGAGGGTGTTCAGGAAGATAATTGGAATAAAGAGAGGAACATGGGTGATATTTCTAGATTTTTTCCGGATGGTCGTGGGTTGTTGACCCGATGTGGTCGGGTCCGGGTTCCGATGTCTGGTGGAGTCAGATGTATTGTATTGGAGGAGTCTCATAAGTGTCGTTTTTCTATCCATCCGGGGGCCACCAAGATGGATCCGAGATTGAGCTATTGGTGGTCGTGTATGAAGAGGGAGATCGCCTGGTACGTGGAGAGGTGCATGACATGCAAGATGGTCAAGGCAGAGAATCAGAGGCCGCATGGCAATCTGCAGCCTCTGGAGGTTCCCATGTAGAAATGGGAGCAGATTTCGATGGATTTCATCACCAAGTTGCCGAAGACGTGGATCGATTTAGGTCATCGTGGATCGATTGACCAAGTGTGCCCACTTCCTGACGGTTCGGGAGAGTTCTTTGGTCGAGAAGTTGGCCGATGTGTATGTTCACGAGATCATTGCTCGCCATGGGGTTCCGGTCTCCATTGTTTCAGATCGTGATGTTCGGTTCACCTCCCTTTTTTGGTAGAAGTTCCATAAGGAACTGGGCGAGGTTGCACTTCAGCACAACTTATCATCTGCAGACTGACGGCCAGAGTGAGTAGACGATACAGACCCTTGAGGATATGTTGAGGGCCTGTGTCATTGATTTTGGTGGGAGTTGGGACTCCTACCTACCCCTTGCGGAGTTCTCCTACAACAAAAATTATCACTCCAGCATAGGTGCTCCGCCTTTTGAGCTCTTGTATGGGCGGAGATATCGTACTCTGGTTTGCTACGGAGAGGTTGGCCACAGGGTTATGGGGAAGACCAAAGTGGTCCGTCAGACCATAGAGATTATTCAACAGATCAAATAGAGATTGTAGACTGCTCAGAGTCGGCAGAAGAGCTATGCCGACCGGCACCGATCCGATTTGGAATTTTAGGTCGGCGACATGGTATTATTGAAGGTCTCACCTTGGAAAGGTGTGATTCACTTTAGGAAGAGGGGGAAGTTGGGCTCCCAGTATATTGGACCGTTTCGAGTGATCATCAGGGTTGGCGAGGTTTCTTATAGATTAGATCTTTCTGTGGAGCTCAACCAGATTCACAACACTTTCCATGTTTTGCAGTTGCGAAAGTACGTGTTGGATGAGGATGCGGTGGTTTCCTTGGATGATATTCAGGTTGATGAGTACCTGAACTATGTTGAGAGGCCGGTGGATATCCTGGAAAGAAAGGTAAAGGTTTTTTGTTGCAAGGAAGTACCTTTGGTAAAGGTACGGTGGTAGCACCGGAGGGGCTTCGAGTGAACTTGGGAGCCAGATTCTGAGACGCGGGAGCATTAACCAGATTTGTTCGCGACAGTAGACTTCGATGACGAAGTCTAGTTAAAGTGGGGGAGAGTTGTAACACCCCAATTTTCAGGAATTTTTAAACTCATTTGTATGTTTTAATTCATGAAATTTTGGTCCTTACATTAGAAGGAAGTAGCCAAGAGAAGCCCTAGTGGCATGATTGTAATTTTGTGGCAGGGGGAGTATGCTAAGCGTACATGTGGGTATGCTGAGCGTACTAGGGCGTGCCCTAGTACGCTGGGCGTACACATATGTACACTGGGCGTACTCATGTCCGAAAGAAACCCTAAGTTTTAGGGTTTAAGGGGTATTTAAACATCCTTATGGCTCATTTATCCCCACCTTTTCAGCCTCCAAAGCCTTAGAGTCGTCCCTTGCAAAACCCTAGTCCCTCAAATGTGTGTTTGAGCTAAAAAGTGTGTTTTGGTGTACTTAAGGAAGAAGGAGTAGCATCAAGGAGCATAAAAGTGGAGGCAAGCTTGTGGATCTTGGATCATTACCTTCTTGAATAGCTCCAGAAGGTAAAAAGTCTTCACCTTGATGCTTTGATTGTTTGGATCTCATTTGGTAACCTTATGTTGTTCTTCTTGTCTCCAAAGTCCCATTTGTGTGCATGTATGGTCTTAGACATTTTGAGATGTCCTTCCAGACCCTAGGAAGGGTCCTAAGCCATAAAAATGAGGTCCCTTTAGCTATTTTGGTTCCATGCATCTTGTAAGAGGTCTTAATGGGTTAAGACCTTGTGTTAAGGGCTTTATGGACGTGTAAAGTCGTAAAGTTGGAAACTTTATGACCCTAGTATGCCCCTGCATCTTGGATCTGAAGTATGAGCTTAAGTGATGACGCCATTAAGCACTTAATGAAGAATTTAGGGTTGCGAGGTTACGCTCCGCGTAGCTTGGTCTACGCCCCGCGTACCCGGTCAACCACCCCGATGGTGGTCTTCTGCGTAGCTTCGTGTACGTTGAGCGTACCTCCGGAGTACGCCCCGTGTACTCGTATGGGTCATCCCATGTTGAGTTAACTCGGTTGGGTTGACTCAGTGGATTTTTTTGACTTTGACCAGTTGACTTTGAGTTTGACCATGTTTGACCTCATTTGACCAAGTTTGACTTTGAGGGCATTTTGGGTATTTCGGGTTTTTGATGGAATTGGTCACTTGGTGGTTGTAGGTTTTGTGTAGAGAGCTGAGATTCGGAGTCGGGCCTTATCAGTTCTATTCAGCTTGTGAGGTGAGTCTCCTCACTTTAATTTCGGGTCGAAGGCACCAAGGCCGGCCCATTGGTTTGATAACCTGATATTCGTTGATATGCTAAGTATGGAATAGATATGCATGCTAGTTTGATATACTAGTATGATAGATCTGTAGGACTACCTATGATACTGTCTGATTATCTGTATATGATATTATCTGTTATATGTCGACATATTGTATGGGTTAGGTTGAGGTTGCGCTGCTTTGCGCGATGGCCAACAAACCGTGGAGCAATCCAGATATGAGCTGAAGGCCGAGTAGGGCATGCCAGAATCATACTGAGGGCTTAGTGGTATTCAGTACAAGGACTAACCAGGCCGGGGAGCAAGCCAAACATAAGTTGTGGGCCAAGGGCAAGCTAGACTTATGATGTGGGCTCAGGGGTAATCTAGTCTGTTAGCTGTGGACCCATTGCATGTTGTCATTATATATGTGTTATTTGTTGTGTAACGGTATTTTAGGGGAACTCACTAAGATTTGGGCTTACAGTTTTGGATTATGTTTCAGGTACATCAGAGGATCGCGGGAAGGCGAAGGCGTTATCGTGCACCTCCTTGTGTTGTTTTTGTGATTTTGAGCAAACTCTAATATTAGACATGTTTTTGAAAAATATTTTGTAAACAATGATGATTTACGGTTGTTTTAAAAGTTTAAAATTTTCATGAATTTGATGGATGTTACACGTTGCTATCAGAGCCTTGGTTTGAGTGAATTGGAGGAACACTCGTGTGAATCCAATCTCAAACTAAGGAGAAAGATTTTTAAAACAATTTTCAAATGGTTTTCAAAATAATCGAGGAGGATGCAAGGTGTACGATCAGCCGGAGCCAGTAAGTAGACCCCAAAAAACCACACGGTTATTGTTATTATGATATGTTAGAACTACATGCTAGTGATATGCTAGGGATATTTAGGAATTGTATGATAGAATTGCCTGATTTCATGATGTCTGATAGCCTAGGACCTTTCTTTTTATGAAATTGACATCATTACTGTAGTTGCTTAGTGTATGCATCATGGTTATACATAACTAAGATCCTATAGCCTGAGAATGTTTGGTTTAACCTTATTTCCTATTCTTTTTTGATGAAGGGCTTAGGGTAGGATCAACTATTCGAATGTCTATAGGGTCAAGTGTTATGTACGATTAGCATATATGAATGTTGCATGGGTTGGTTGAAGTTTCATGGATGAGTTGTGTGGGGTCAGCCGACCAGTTTCGAGGTGTTTAGCCTTTCCTCTAGGGAGTGAGGATTGAGTGGTTGTTATTGCTAGCGTGTTCTGTTAGGGTTGTTCTAAAAGTTTAATTTTTTCATGAATTTTATGGATGTTACAGATAGTGTCGGTTATAGGCTCATCTTAGATCCCAGATTTTTTTTGTTACCATATAAATTTTGCATTAGGTTTATACGGAGTCTTTGTTCACTTATACTAGTTGGAAGAGACTGTATCTAGTGGGATAGTTTGTGACTCAAAACGCTAAGTGTCATTACTAGAAATTAAGTCATATAACACTTAATCAACAACATGACACGATTGGTTAAGGTTATTAACTTACATTTAATAAGTATTTATATAAACTCTTTGTTTTTATACAAAAACACAATATTTATGTGGGAGGAGTTGCCCCATTGGTTAAGTGTCGATTTCCAAATTAAGTAAGATAACACTTAATTAATACCACGTCACGAATTTACAAAATTTATAAATTCGAAACTTATCAGTTTTACATATAAACTATACAAATGCTTGTACAAGGTTTCTAGAGTAAATTTGGCTATTTTATGTTTTCACAAAGTGTGATATGACTTATTTTATATAAATTGGTATTCAAAATCCTTATATAAAAAACATTCTGGTCATGGGAACCATAAAAATTTGATATAAGTTTGATTTACTTATATATTTATCAAATGGTGTATTTTTGGATTTGAGCAAACAATATTTCTAAATGAGTCTAAATATACTTTATAACTCAATTATTTTATACTTTTGATAGAAAAATACGTATTTATAAAAGCTGGTCATCCAGATAAATTTTATAAAACACTTTTGGGTATAAAAAATTTTTGTTTCAAAACCTATAGAACTCACTAAAAATTTTGTTGACGTATCTTAATGCATGTATTATCCGGTTATTTAGAAGGTCGGAAGTGTTCGCACAGAAGACTCTCCGTTATTTTTATCATACATTTGTAAACGCTGGATTGTTAGGGGTGTGTCTCGATTTAGCAATAGTTATTGTCAATGTAATTTTTTTTTCGATAATAATAAAATATTTTATTTGTACTGTTCAATGTATGTTCAATAAATGTGATCACTGATTTACGTTGCGCACCTCGATGTTTCCACTAACGGCCGGGAATATGACACTATTGATCAAATCCCCCCCTTAGGATGTCTACAGTGACAATCAGACCACACATCAAGTGGGAGTATAAAATTAATTGTATATCTTTTATTTGGCTCCAACAAAAAACTCTAGGAAATCATACCTTTAAAGGTAAGAATTTCAACCAAATTTCCTCCCCAAAACTAGTCAAATGACCATCTCGGAGTGGCGGAGCCAAGAATTTTGATATGGGATACAAACATTATCAATATATATTATATGTAGTTATCATATCTCGGACATTAAAAAAAATGGTACAATATCTTAAGCTGAGGGTACAATAACATAGAACATGTTTACAAATAAATTTTTTTATATACATAAAACAATTTTTTGGGGATGCTGTAGCACCCCCAACACTCCATCTAGCTCCGTCACTGCCATATCGTACCTTTTTGTTTCCTTTTTCAAACAAAATGTGTCAACATTAATAATGTTAGCTCGAAGTTGCATTGATGAACATAAAATATCTATCGAACATGTAGTTGCGTGACCACGGTGTGAAATAAAGAAAACATTACCATCTTCTCCATAAATAACTTTTATGGATTCAACATAGAGCTTTAGGGTATTTAATAAATTTCCATTTAAGCATAAGAGCTTTATTGATTGCAAATAAGCTTCTAAATCCTAACCCACATTCCTTTTTGCAAACCATAACCTTCTTCCATTTTAAACAAAATAAACTTTCTCCTAAATCACCATCCCTTACATTTTCAAACAAAGAGCAATAATCTAAGTGCGTATTTTCAAGCATAAGATATTTATTTAACTAGGTGAATGTTTGCGTTTTGCATAGATATAACAAAAATATTGATGAATATATTTTATTAAAAAAATATATCATTGTTACTAACTTTGAATCAATAATTCTTAAACTAACTTATTATAAAACAATCAAATTATTTTAAATAAATGATAACATGTATAAATATTAAAATTACATCATTTCGGTAGCCGATATATATGGGTTTTACATAAAAATAAAGATAAACTTATATTTTGATTTACAAATTTTGTAATTATTAATAGCTAATTAGTCTAGATATACATATTTTATGATTATATCATTTCGATAGAATATATACATAGATTGTGTGTGAAATTTACATTTTCATGAATGTTTTAAATTTAACTATATTTAAAAATCTATTACTTTAAAATAATTTTAAAACTGTACTTTAATGTAGGCTCTATATTTAACATTATATTTGAACTTTTAATATTTTAAATGTTTTTAAAGCTACCTCTTTTGAAAAAAAAACGTATTATAAAAAGTAGTTGTTGATCTATCATTTTGTTAATTTTATATTTTCATTTAGATCTTATATTTAAAGTTTTTGACTATTTAGAAAAATAGGTGTTGAAGATAAAGAATTAATATTGAAATTAGATTAGTAACAATGAATTTAATGTATTAATTAAAAAAGAAGTTGAAAAGTTATGAGTTTCAAATGAAAATGGTGATAGGAAAATTGTCTATTTTATAGTATTTAATAGATAATAGATAATAGATGGATAATAGATCACAGATAATAGATAATAGATAATAAATAATACATGTGTATTTGTATGACCAGTAGGCGAAAAAGTGAAAATATTATCATCATCTTTATAAATGACTTTGATGGCTCATACCTAGAGAAATTTAATCTTTTCAATAAAAAAGCATTTCCATTTAAACATAAGAGCTTTATTGAACATAAATTATCTTCCAAATCCTAGGCGCCTTCTTTTTTTTTCTTTCCAAACCATAACCTTATTCTAATTTAACCAAGATAATATAATTCTCTTAAATCTATAACACTTAATTTCCATATTGTTTTTAATTTTGGGATGGCAGGTTGTAATTTGATTGATTAAAGGTCATGGGCTTCAAAGTAAAAGAGTTTTGACCCTATCAGATATTGATAATGTTGGTTAAGTGATTAAACCCTCGAATTGTGCTTTGAAGTAAAGGATAAAATGGGAAATGTGATATTTTGGGCTTCTTGCATGAATTAATGATTTTAGTTCAGTATATTTTTAGTTAAAAGTAATTAGACAGAATTATGGGGCATGTCAATATCTTTACGTGTATTTAAAGATCGCCAAAAATGGAGTTGAAACGAAGAAGTTATGACTGTTTGAAGTTGTAATAGATTTGAGTGAAAACCCGTCTCTAAGGGGTGGAGAATAGGTCTCCACGGCGTGGTAATCACCACGGAGCGGAGAACAGTTTTCCACAGAGGAGAAGATGAGCAGCCCGAACCTCATGATTTTTTAAGGTTTTCAACGTATTTAAAGGTAAGGATTCATGTTTTAAGGCATTTTCTCAGCCTACATCACATCTAGAACTCCTTGAGAGAAGCCTTAGCTACCCTCTTCATGATTTGAGCTCCTTCTCTCTCCCTGAACCTCTTTTAGGTGTTTTTGGTGGTGATTTGAGGAAGCTTGAAGATCAAGATAATTATTTTTGTTGCAAGGAAGGTTTTTTCAATTTTGGATCAATCAAATCCACTCCATTGCTAGAATATTGTAAGTATAAAGTTCATATCTTGCTGGTTTTTGGCACTTTTGGTCCATTTTATGGGTGATTTTTTGGAGTTGAGTGGACTCCGACATCTTTTGATCAATTTGGAATGCTTCTTGGACCTCATGGATTAGAAAAGTTATGATCTTTTGCCTTCCCTTTAATTCATGTAAGTTATCTTGGCCCTTTAGGTCATTTTGGTGTATTAAAGTTTACATCTTGAAAGTTTGTGGCATCATTATGAATAAAGTTGGAAACTTTATCCATCTAAACATCATGATAATTTAGATCAGAGGGTTAGAGACTTGGGCTTAATGGATTAAGTGAAAAAGATGCATTCTTGGTCCATTCGAGACATAAAGTTTAGATTCTTGGTTGTTTTAACCATTCTAATGGATAAAGTTGGAAACTTTATCCATTATGAAGCTATTAGGAACTATATTTGAATAGATGGAAGCTTGGGTTTAAGGGTTAAGTGCTTAACCCATTAAGCCATTGGGACCAGTTCCCACGACATGACATGTTGCTCGCCACGACATGGAGCCACGATGTGACCTATGGGTGTCCACGACGTGGAGGTTAGCTGGGGCTGACTTTGACTGTTCACTTTGACCACTGACTTTTTGACTAGTTTCACTTTTTGTCAAACTTAGAGAGGTGTTGAGCTATAGTATGAGGTATAGCTTGTGATTGGTTTAGGAGGTTTGTGTAGCTGATACATGGGACTTTGAGTAGATGATTTCAACTATTCGTTTAGGTGATTCTTCTCACTATTTTACTTATATCATAATGTGTGCATGCCAGACCAAATGAGACTTATTTGTTTATTGTTGTTATATGTGTATCTGAGTTGTTGATAACTCCAAGACTATTGATAGTCTGCAGGGTTGCTGATAACTCATAGGGTTGTTGATAACCTATAGGGTTGTTCTGAGCATATAGGTCTGCTGATAGTCCTAGGGTAGCTGATAACCCATAGTTTTTTATATTATTGTGTTGTATGTGAT
The DNA here is from genome assembly GCF_052849685.1 of Lactuca virosa. Lineage (NCBI taxonomy): Eukaryota > Viridiplantae > Streptophyta > Magnoliopsida > Asterales > Asteraceae > Lactuca > Lactuca virosa. Next base: position 182,699,473 of record NC_136428.1, read on the forward strand.
ATTTAGGACGATTGACAGTCCTCAGGACTGCTGATTATCCCAGGGTTACTGATAACCCATAGTTGATTATTATGTTGTGTTGTATGTTATATTTTGGGGAACTCACTAAGTTTTGTGTTTATAGTTGTGGATTAAATTTTTTTAGGTACTTATCAGACGGTGAAGGCGAGACCATATACACACATCAACAATTTTATGATTCGATATTCCACATTGTCTTCCTTATAACTCTAATTTTGAGTTATGGTTTATGAATAATTCGTTTAACTTGAATATAACTTTATAAAAATGGTTGTTGATTCTGTTTTAAGAATGGAAATTTTATTCTGGAATTTGGGACTTGCAAGTTGGTATTAGACCCCTGGTTTGATGGATTTGGATGAACACTCGCGTGATTCCAAACTCAAACTAAGGATCCAAGGATTTTTACAAGTATTTTGGAAAGAATAATTGTAAAAAGGAGAAAAGAATATATGATGTGTACAGTCAATTGGAGCTCAAGTAAGTAATTCCCAAAATATACATACATGTTGGATATGATATTGATGTTATAAGTATGAATTACATGCTAAAAGTATGCAAAAGACCTGCTCATGGTTGAATGCTAGAGTGCATGCTTAGGAGACATGCCATTTGTGCCTGATATGTGGATTGCTAGAGATGCATGATAATAAGTAGGCTAAGGATCTTCATGAATTGTGTGTTAGGATTTTCCTGATCTTTTTGATTCCTTATTACATGTTGGTTTTTCTACTCGAATGTTGCTTGCCTTGTGCTGTGTGAAACCTATATAGATGTTAACAATTAAGCGAATACTTTAGGTTGCATGCCACACCCATTAAATAATTTTAGAATTTTTGATTTGACCCTATTGCACAACTTTTGTTTGAGTCCAACCGTTATGGTGCAGGATATTTCAGTCGAAATATTGTCTAATTTTTGTTGCATGTGATTGTATTCATAAGATAGTTATTTGACATTGGTATAAGTTTCTTCCGGAAATGATAGCAAGGTGGGGTGGGAATTCCTAGTAACCTAGGAAGAATGTTAAAATGTGCTAGTGTGGGCACTTTCATAAGAGAGATCCTAGAGGGAAAATATGGGAAGATTAGGGGTATGTATTTGTTCGGGTATGAGTATATGTAATTAGAACAGTTAGTAGTGTCGTCGTGTGTAGTGACTTAGGAACTTTGAGAAAATTCTCGGGAAACGTACGGATAGGTGTGGAAGGTAGTACGGGACCGTACTATTGAAAGAACATGATATGTACGTGGATCAGGAAGAGTCGAAAAGGTTTATAAGGAGATGGTGAAGGGTGGATAGTGTGGTATAGCACTAGCATTCAGGATGAATGCAAGTCTGGTTATTGTTCGGGCATTCTTGGCCGTTGCAGATTGGGTCTGATTGGTGCAAACCTGTGTGAGTTAGCTTATTTAAAGGTCTCAAGGGCCTTGTTCAAATTAGTGCTAGTTTGAGTCGTGAGACTCACGTAGGAAGCGATTGTGATGGTCGACTTGAAGACTACAACCTGAGGCTGGGTGGTTGGCTGATGGCTTCAGATGTCATTTATATGATAGGGTTATGTTTCTATAGCATTTCCCATTCTAAGGGAAGAGAGAGCAGACATATGATTTCAGATTTAAGGTGTAGAACCATCATGAGGATGATGAGTGGGTGCAGGGTCAGGCATTACCAACGGATAGAGAGTCATGTTATGATGGGGTTTTCAGAACTATTTTTTTAGCATCCGTAAGGGATTTTTGAAGCATCAGAGGAGGATAAGGTCATGGGTAAATTATTTAAATGCAAGTTTTGGTTGCATGGAGTTCAGTTCGTAAGGTGCGTATTCAATCCAATGGTATTCTGATCGATTTCCCTAAGATTGAGGTCACGATATTGGGGAAATTTTTCAAGGTCTCCATCTAAGATTTAGAGTTTCCTTATGATTTGCAGATTATTATTTGAAGGATTATCTTGTGTTGTGTTATGCATTATGAGAGTCAAGGTTGGCATGTATCTGGTTGAGTCGGTTTGAGGCTTTCATGTTCTAGACACCAATCGATGATGGTTCGAACCCTAAGTAGGGTAGAAATGGGTATTATGCTTATAGGATAATCAGCCAGTTCAACTTTATAGTTTCAACACAATAGTGTTGGATTAATTGTCTAAGCTCATAACTATAATTGGTATGTACTTGACCCGAGAGTAGCATGGCCCATTTGGGTTGCTTATCACCACGACCATTTGATAGGATGGACTTTATTAATATATTATAAGTTCTAATATATTAATATGAAATCATATGATTTAATTAGTATTGATCAAGAATTAATTTGGAATTAATTTCGTGATCAAAAGAGACTAATTAATATAATAGGGACTAATTATGTAAATTAGTTATATATATATATATATATATATATATATATATATATATATATATATATATATATATATATATATATATATATATATATGGTTTGGGCTTATGATACATGATGGACTAAGTTTATGGATGAATCCATAAAGAGTTAGCCCACTTGAATCATAGATCATGGACAATAAGCCCAAGAGTATGGATTAGGGTTTACCCATGACTCTTGGATTCCTAACATATATATAGAGCACCCCATAGCTAAAATAATGACCTAATGTTCTAAGAGTTCATGGAGACGATTTCTAGTGCAAGAATACTCTCTCAAAAGTCATCCTTTGTCCAAGGTGTGTTGTGAACCATTTGAGCTGCAACATTTGGGGCACTAAGTTCTTAAAGGCCAAATACAACAAGTTCTACAAGCTACATAAAGAGGTAAACTCCTAACTAGAATTTTGTGTTGTTTATGTCAATTGCATGCTAGCTGTAGGCTTAATGCTTTGGAAACAATATTACATGTATAATTAGAGAAAACATAGATCCAAATCATTTAGGGTTGTATGTGCACCATAGGATGTTGTAGTATACAAAACCCAACAGTGGTATCAGAGCCACTTAGTAAAGCGTGAACTCGCCGAGTTCATGAACAGACTCGACGAGTCCACTTAGTAAAGCGTGAACTCAGCGAGTCCAGTTCATGAACTCATCGAGTAGGTGCTCCAGGGTGCAGAATTTCGAGTTTTGGCCAAAATTGGATTAGGATCATTACCCCAAACTATTTTTTGAACCATGAAATCTGTTTTTTCATAAGGTAATGATCATGGTTGTCCAATTAAAAGATAATTGTCATAATTTCAAGATTTGTATTAGTTTATATGATTAGGTTAATTTCTTGAAGATTGATGATATGAATTATCTTGTTCTTATGAGTTTAACTAGATCATGTATGTATTATTTGATTATTGTGTTAATTAAAATAATGATCTAAATGTTTTTAATGAACTCCATAACTTGTCCTGAAGTTATGGAAAATGAAAGGTCTCATTTTTAAGAGTCATTTTAAATGGTTTTAAAGTCTTCTGTATCTTGTCCTCAAGTTACGGAACATGAAAAGTTTTTCATAAAAACCACATTAAACTCATAAGTTTCGGAAACCAAAAGTTTTGACAAGTTTCAAAACTTACCCTCAACTTTTGGAATTTGTAAAGTCTCACTTTTGAATACTTTAATTCCAAACTCTAGAGTTTTAAAAGTTAAAATTCAACCCTTATACTATTATATTATTATAAGTTTAATAGTTATATATATGTATAAGACAAGTCAGTCTTACCGTTAGTAGGCCTCATTCACGAATCTGGTCTATAAGGGGGATATAAGGTTACTGCCTATAAAATGGCAGTTTAATGGGTGTCCACTCTCATCCACCGCTTCCTTGACTGTTGGAGGGTTGTTCGCCGAACGGGTAGGATAGGACATTAGTTCTCTCTCATTAAAAGTATAATGATAAATATAAAGTAACTAAACTTTTATTAAATTCCCAATCTTAATTACTTTAGGAAAAATGTGAAAATGGTGCTAATCCATGAAATTACACTTTGCACCTTGTTAAGTCGTTAGTGGAGCGTGTGTGGTTAACCGGCACACTAATTTAGGACTGACAATGTGTGGCAAAGGGTAACTTGATGTTAATCATAGATCAATAGAGCATGTGTGGTTAACCGGCATATTGATTATGTGATTTGTAACATTGGGTGTACCAAACTAATTTGCATGGTTATTCACACCTTGCTTGTGATCCTCGGCATTCCAGTCACAAACTTGAAGGGCACAATTGTGATTTAAACATGTCATTGAAAAGTTCAATGAATCTAAAAAGATCTAGAAATTTCAATTCATTTAAAACCTAATAATCAATTTCATTTTTCATGGTGGAAATTGGTAAATTGTCATTTACCTACCTTCAATTATTTGCAATTGGATTATGGCATCCCTCTTCCGAATTGTAAAATATTGTGTTGGGTCCTAGCCTTAATATTTCATTTTGGGTGTTATATTAAGGACTTAAATCAACTAAACTTGAATTTCTCCCTTGTAGATGTTTAGTTCTGACAACTATGGTCTACCTTATCCTTTTGGAAAAAGCTTTCTTTATAAAGATGATATTCCACAAGACGATCAAGGTGAAAGATTAATCCCTTCTTCGTGCTGTAATGGAACTTCACTTCCTCCACCTCCTCCAATAATTCTCCCTGACCCCCAAGTTCAAAGACTTGAAAAATTCAAGGTCACTCAAGCCCTATTGGCTAGATGGAAGGTCTGTGTGTACACATGTCTTGGAGATGAAGTCACATATTGATAGGTTGTGAATGTTGGGTGTTGTTGTTTTAAGGAAGTTGGCTGTTGACTTGGTTCTTCAATCACTTCCTAAGTCATATAGCGGGTTCTTTAAGGACTACTATATGGGAGATCACGACATGACCCTTATTGATCTAACATATTTGATTGTTGCTGCTGAATCAACAATTATTTGGCGCACTGGTAAAGAAAATTTGATTGGAAGATCTACTTCCCAAACTTCCATGGACATTGACAATGGAAACATTGGAAGTCCATAAAAGCTTTCTCTTCCCAATGGAAAGGGATCGGCCACGGTCAAGTCATTTGACCAAATGGTAAAGAGAAAGGCTAAGTCTGAGATAGTCCCGTGTACCATTCCCAAAGAGTCCATATGTTTCTATTGCCAAGAGAAGGGACATTGGTTGCGAAGCTGCCATTTTTACCTGAAAAATTGCAAGGATGGTAAACTCAAAAAGTTTGACTCTGCTTCAGGTAAGTTCACTATCTAACTCTATTAAGTTCATATTTGGAGATTCTTAATACATGATGTAATGTAATTACATTTTGATGTTTTGTAGAATCAAAGAAAAGAAAGGAAGCTTAAAGGAAGAGTAAGCTGATTATGATCGTGAAGAGATGAATTTCAATCGCATGGTTCGATGATCAGAATTTTGAGTTGTTGCTTAGGAGTTGTGATAGATTGCTTAGGAATAGATAACAACATAGCTTCATATGTATTTGCATTGTAAGGAAAAGTTTTCCGCATTTTATAAATAAAGAAAAGGTTTTTTTTATATTATTTTAAGTTTCCTTACAATGACATTTGTGAAAATTGTTGTTTATATGTTTCCATTGATAGCAATATTGGAAAATGGACTTGATTCTTTCGTTGGTGGTAGTGTCATAATTTACCAAATAAGGAAAGATTCTCACCACCCAAGTTTCAGTTGGATAGAAACTTGCAATCATGCAAGTTGTATTGTGTGATGAATGAGAACTTCATCTTTGGGAAATTAAGACTAATTCCTTGTTCACACACACACACACACACACACATATATATATATATATATATATATATATATATATATATATATATATTTATGTGAGTCAAGTGAAGGACTAGGGGATCGGGTACACTTTGTTGTGCGCTGATCATGTCAACCACAAAGAACGATAAGACTATTTGTTATGATTTACTAAAGTTTAGTAAATATGGTGATGTTTACAAGTTTAAGTGTAATTCTGAAACATTGGAAAAGTTTCAATGTATGGCAGAACGAATGAAAAGAATCAAATTAGGCAGAAAGATAAAAGTTTCTCCAATATGAAAAGATGGGAGAGTACTTTAGTATCGTGTTTTATGATCGTCTTAATGATTATGAAAAACCATGTCACAATTGATCCTCTAAGGACATCTTAGTGCATTTATATGGCTAAGAAGAGGAATCGTGAATTGTTGAAATGATTAAATAAAAAAGATGAGTCATACTTCGTTCCAAAACAAGTCTTAGAGTCATACTCCAAGGTTGTGCCTTGTGTGACATAATCTTAAGAAAGGTTTATAACACTTATCAACTGTAAAGTAATATGTTTTCTACTCTTTTACATTTGAAATTGGTAAGTTGTGATGTTTTGGATAAAACAAAGACCAACTAAGACCAATTGTGTGAAGTGTTTTTCTTGATAAGAAACCGCACTAACTCTTGAATATTTTTTTGTCAAGTAAGGTTTCTTGACAAAGTGAATCTTATATATCAAGAGGTCAGTGGGAGTCTTATAGATCTTGAAAAGTTTCAAGAACTAATCAAGAGCAAACCTGTTGTTAATCACTAGCACATAAATTGAGGTTTGTAACCTATCGTGTTGACATATTCTTGTTTCTGTGCCATTCCAGTTAAGGTTGACTATGCATGTGAGTTCTATGAGTTCTCAAATTGTTTGCATAAGGCAAGGCACCTGGATTAATGAAAGTTTCAGTAATCAGTATGGGTGAGCTGCTTAATAACTTGGAAGACATGGTAAGCCCTTGTGCTACCAAGTGGAAAGAAATTAAGATTGAACAAGTTCAGTCCATATGAGTTTGGATTTGTCACTAACCTTGTCTTGTGATTATGGTTTTGACAAATTCACATGGATAGGAACACATACACCATAAAATCTAAGTGTCATAAGGTTTCTCTCCAATTCATGAAAATGATTGTGAGGAAACGCTTTCACTAAATAGATATTAAGGAGATAGCAATTGTGTTATTTGCATTCTCAAATTCGATTATGATTACGACATCCCTCTTTATAGTTCGAATTGTAAGAAATGGCAAAAGATCCAAACATTTGAGACTTATTTCTTTAAGTTCTAAAATTGTTTAGACACACATGTGAGCTATCTAAGGAAAGGTGTATGATTTTGAGAAGCCTAGATAAAGTCTTATCGAAGCATATCGTATAAGAAATCTGAACTTTGGTAAGGAAGTCAATAAGTATTGATTTCTAGAAGTCCAGCTGATTTTTGGGTACATGTCAAAGCTAGTGGGAGCATAAGTGTTATGCTAGTAAGATAATAATTATTATGCTAGTGGGAGCATAATTATTATAGCAAGTTTTGCGAGTTAGCAATGTTAATTATAGAAAACAAAAGTTTAAATTTGCAAAGTTGCAGAGTTTGAAAAGTTGTTTTGCTATAATTAAGGGAGAGGAATTTATACTTCATTTCAAATCTAAAAGCTTAGATTGTGATTTTAATCAAATTTAGTCAAAGACATATATGAATGTTATGTTGAAAGAATTCGACATAAGGAAATTATATATATGGAAATGTTAATTGTGTGTTCTCAAATTCAATTATAATTACGGCATCCCTCTTTATAGTTCGAATTGTGAGAACATGACAAATATAAATACTATAGCAAAAGACTGATCAATTATCATGTCTTTATGTTAGACATTATGAATCGTATCCCATATGCTTCGGGTATAGGTGTTGGATAAGGTGTCTAAGTCCATAACTATATTTGAGATGTACTTGACCCGACCCGACATGGTCCATTTGGGTTGCACTTCACCCGAACAATATATATTGATAATCTTTTGAGAATAGTATAAGTTATGATTTATTAATATATTATAAGTTATAATATATTAATATGAAATCATATTATTTAATTAGTATTGATCTAAAATTAATTTAGAATTAATTTGGTAATCAAAAGTGTGACTAATTAAATATGGACTCTTGTATTTATATAATGTGGGCTAATGCTTATTTAGAATGGGCTAGGCTTGCATGGTAAGTCCATGGAGCTTTAACCCATGGATCTCATGGAAATGAAAGGTCATGGGTATTAGGGTTTACATGGATGTAACCCTAATTCACCACACTATATACAGGTGTCCTTGGCACTTGAAATTGCACTAGTTTTTGTGTGAGAACTAAGGGTGGCCGATTTCTAAAAGTGTTCCACTGTTCTCTCAAGTTTCCAAGGTTTGTGGTGATTTGTGACTTCCATTTGAGGCATCCACATTATTGGTGCTAGGCTCTCAAACTCCAAGCAATCAACCACTACTAAAAGGTATGTAACTCTACTAGCTTATTATGTTTCAAAGTTCCCCATGCCATGCTAGTTAGGTTAAGAACCTTGGAAAAACAAATTTGCATGTATCTTAGTAAAACATAGATCCAAGGTTTCTAGGGTTGCATGTACACCATAGGAGTGTTAGAATGCTCAAAACCCATCAGTGGTATCAGATCCTAGGCGTGTTTTCTTGATACTTGATGCAAATTGTTGGAAAAAGTCAAAAAATATGCAATCTGCTGAGTAAACTCGCCGAGTCCATGGGGGGACTCGACGAGTCCATGCCTAAAAGCATCCTACTCGTCGAGTAGGTTCATGCACTCGACGAGTAGAATGCCCAGAGTGCATATTTTCGAGTTTTGCTGCTGGAAATGGACTAGAAACATTACCCTAAACTGTTTTGGTCTTATAAAACTTGTTTTAGATGGTGTAATGGTTATGCTAATCCATTTTCAATGGCTATTATCAAAATTTCAAGTCTTGTATGGTTTATTTATGATTCTTGAAATTGTTGATATGAATATTCATACACTTATGAGTTTAGAAGATCATAGGAATTATTTACAATTTGCTTGTTAGTTTAATTGTTGATCATTATGTGTTTTAATGGAATCCATAATTTGTCCTCAAGTTATGGATTACCAAAAGTCACTCTTTTAAAGTCCATTAAAGAAACACATAGGTTACATAAAATGAAAAGTTTCTCATTTTAATAAACCATTAACTCATAAGTTATGAAAGATGAAAAGTTTTGAAAGTTACAAAACTTGCCCTCAAGTTTTGGAACATGTAAAGTCTCACACATTTTAGTAAACTTTAGTTCCAACCCCTAGAATTTTAAAAGTTAAAATTCAACCCTTATACTTTATAATATTATAAGTTTAATACTAATTATGTATGTATAAGAACAAGTCGTTTTACCGTTAGTAGGCCTCATTCACGAAGCCGGTCTATAAGGGGGGTATAAGGTTGTTGCCTATAAAATGGCAGCTTAATGGGTGTCCACTCTCACCCACCGCTTCCTTGACTGGTGGAGGGTCGTTAGCCGAACGGGTAGGACAATGACTTTAATCCTCATTAAAAGTATGATGATTATAAAATAACGAAATGTTTTTAGAATTCCCAATACTAGTTACTTTAGGAAAATGTGAATAAGGTGCTAACCCATGAAATTACACTTTGCACTTTGATTAAGTCGTTAGTGGAGCGTGTGTGGTTAACCGGCACACTAACATGGACTTAACAAGGTAGGCAAAGGGTGGCTTCAGGTTTATCATAGGTCGATGGAGCGCGTGTAGTTAACCGCACATCGATTGAGTGATAAAAATTAAGAGTACCAAGTAATTTGCATGGTCACTTCACACCTGGTTTTGTGATCCTCGGCATCCCAGTCACAAAACCTGAAGGGAACACTCGAGACTGAAACATGCCATTGAAAAGTTCAATGAATCTCAAAGAATCTAGGAGTTTCAAAACCAATTAAAACCTAATAATTTATTTCGTTTTTCATGGTGGAAATTGGTGAATCGTCATTCACCTACCTTCAAATATTTTATAGCTTGGATTACGACATCCATCTTCTAAGTTATAAAATATCGTGTTGGGTCCTAGACTTAATATTACATTTGGGTGTCTTATCAAAGACTATCTTTATATCTAATCTAAACTTGTCTTTCTTCTTTTTCAGATTTCTTCCAACAATGTTGCTTCTGGCTCAAACCCTACCAGCTCTTTCTCTCTCATGAACCTTTGTGGGAGAGTCATCTTCGATGGATCCAACTTTATGGATTGGATCAGGAACATCAGGATGGTCACTCGGTATGAGGACAAGGAATATGTCCTCGACAAGGAGCTTAAGGAACTTGATGAGTCGTCTGCTACTCCTGAGGAGATCGCTGAATACCAGGCACATGAGAGAGATGCCACTAAGGTGGCATGTATCATGTTGGCCACAATGACAGCCGAGCTCCAAAAGTCCTATGAGGACTATTACCCTTTTGAGATGCACCAGGACTTGATGGACCGCTACCATCAGAGTGCTCTTCAAGAGCGGTATAAAATCATCTCCTCCATGATAACAACCAGGATGAAGGGTGGTAAACCCATCACGGGCCACATGTAGAAAATGCAAAGGTATGTGGACCGTTTGCTGACACTGAATGTGAACTTCCCCGAGGAGTTGGCAATTGACATCATTTTGCACTCCTTACCTTCGTGTTATGATCAATTCCGAATGACATACCACATAAACAAGGAGGAAGTAACATTCAGCAAACTTCAAGGACTTTTGAAGACCGCAGAAAGTGGTCTTAAAGGTAAGTCGGTTGTTACTACTCCTACTCCTACCGCGGCCCCTGTCTTGGCAATTGGGCAAGGAAAAGGAAAGAAGAGGAAGAGCCCTTCGAAGGGTACCAAGGGAAAGAACCTTAATGGCTCCTTTTCAAGTGGAACCAAGAAAGGTTTTGTCACTCCTTCTGCTAACCCTAAAAAGGCTGAATGTTTTTATTGCCATGAAAAGTCGCACTGGAAGCGAAACTGCCCGAAGTACCTGGAAGATGTTAAGGATGGGAAAGTAAAACCCAACCATGCATGTATATACACTATATTGTCTAATAACTCACCCTATTCTAATTCTTGGGTCCTTGATACAGGTTGTGGAATTCACATATGTTCTGATTTGCAGGGACTAAGAAGAAGTGAGAATGTGGAGCATGGGAAGATAAACTTGATCATGGGGAACATGAAAGCTACACTTGTCACCAAGATTGGAGTTTATTCTTTGTTGCTAAGTAGTGGGTTAACATTAGATTTGAATAAATGTTGTTACTCGTCTGAAATGGCGAGAAATATTATTTCCTTTCGTGGTTTATACAAACAAGGTTTTACCTTTTCGTTTGATAATGAATGTGGTGGTATTAATGCTTTCTTTAATAATGTTCTTTATTTTAAAGCATTGCCTTGTGATGGTGTGTATCAAACTGTGTTGGTTGTAGATAACCTAGGAAATAATGTGTTGTGTGTCGATTCTTCCACTAGCTTGGATAAAGCATCATTATGGCATTTTCGTCTTGGACATGTAAGCAAGAAACGCATAGGCCAACTCCAAAAGGATGGAGTCTTGGAGTCATTTGACCTAAAGTTAGATGATGGTTGTGAATCTTGTTTGCTTGGGAAAATGACAAAGTCACCCTTCACTGGTTCTTGTGCTAGGGGTGAGGGTTTGTTGGACCTCATACATACTGATGTGTGTGGACCCTTCAGAACCGCCACAAGAGATGCTAACCGCTTCTATGTGACTTTTATTGATGATTTTAGTAGATATGGATATGTGTACTTAATCGAGCATAAGTCAGAAACATTTGAAAAGTTCAAAGAGTTTAAACAGGAAGTGGAGAATCAGTTGGACAGGAACATTAAAATGCTTCGATCCGATCGAGGTGGTGAGTATCTTAGTACATAGTTCCTTGACTATCTTAAGGAATGTGGGATTGTCTCATAATTGACACCTCCCAGGACACCACAGTTGAATGGTGTGGCTGAGAGGCACAATCGAACCTTGTTGGATAGGGTTCGTTCCATGATGAGTCGAGCTTCTCTACTAATCTCATTCTGGGGGTATGCCTTAGAGACTACCGACCATATCCTTAATCTATTCCCTACCAAAAAGGTTGCCAAAACACCTCACGAGATGTGGACTGGAAAAGTTCCCAACCTGGACAACATCAAGATCTGGGGTTGCGAGGCTTTCGTGAGGTGCGAGACTCACGATAAGCTCGAACCTTGAAGTCAGAGGTGTATTTTCATTGGCTACCCACAGAGATCCTTTGGTTACCTCTTCTACAGACCCAGTGATAATGTGGTCTTTGTAGCAATGAGAGGATTCTTTCGCGAGAGAGAGTTCGTAAGCCAAGGAAAAAGTGGGAGGCAAATTGACCTTGAAGAAATTCAAGAGTCAAGTGGTGAAGGAACCTAAAACCCTAGCAATCAACCTGAGGAGGAAACTCACGTTGATCCGACATATGAGTCTATAACTCTGAGGCATTCCACAAGAGTTAGGAATGGACCTGAGCATTACTATGGTTTCTATATTACTGCGGAAGGTGATGCACTTATCAGTGATAGCAGACTGCTAAGTCTGGATGAACCTAACAACTACACGGAAGCCATGGCAGGCCCTGAGGCTGCTAAATGGAAAGAGGCTATGGACAGCGAGATACAGTCCATGTATGACAATCAAGTTTGGAACTTGGTTGACAATGTACCAGGTCGTAAGCCAGTCGGGTGCAAATGGATTTTCAAGAAGAAGACCGACATGGATGGTAATGTACACACTTATAAGGCGTGACTGGTTGCAAAGGGCTTTTCTCAAACTCCGAGAGTTGATTATGATGAGACATTTTTACCAGTAGCAAAGATTAAGTCTATTAGGCTTATGCAAGGCATTGCTGCATTTCATGAGTATGAAATATGGCAAATGGATGTCAAAACCTCTTTCCTTAATGGAAAGTTGGCTGAAGATGCTAACATGAGTCAGCCAGATGGTTTTGTCAGCGCAGAGTACCCTAATAGAGTGTGTAAGCTTGAGAAATCCTTCTATGGATTGAAACAAGCACCTCGTAGATGGAATCTTTGTTTCGATGAGAAAGTCAAAGAGTTTGGCTTTTCAAGAAGCAAAGACGAGTCCTGTGTATATGTCAAGGCAAGTGGGAGTATAGTTAGCTTTTTGGTATTGTATGTGGATGACATACTACTCATAGGAAATGACATCCCAACTCTGCAGGAAGTGAAGTTCTGGCTTGGGAAGTGTTTCGCTATGAAGGACCTTGGAGAAGCTGCCTATATCCTAGGGATAAGGATTTTGAGAGACAGGAGTAAAAGACTAATTGGACTTAGTCAGAGCACCTATGTGGATAAAGTGTTGAAAAGGTTCAACATGCAGAACTCCAAGAAAGGTGCGTTACTGATCCAGAGTAACGCCAGACTGAGTAAGACTCAGAGCCTGAGTACAGAGGCTGAGATAGCAAAGATGAGTCGACTTCCATATGCTTCCGCTGTAGGCTCGATCATATATGCTATGACTTGTACTCGTTCTGATGTGGCCTTTTCATTGAGCATGGTCAGTAGATATCAGGGGAATCCTGGCAAGGATCACTGGACTGTGGTAAAGAACATTCTCAAGTACCTGCGGAGGACTAAGGACTGGGTCCTTACGCTCGGTGGGAGTGATGACTTGAGAGTAATAGGGTATAGTGATGCCCGCTTTCAGACTGATAGGGATAATTTTCGCTCTCAGTCAGGCTGGGTCTTTACCTTAAACGGAGGAGCAATTTCTTGGAAAAGTTCCAAGCAGGAGACAGTGGCTGATTCAACTTGCGAATCAGAGTATATAGCGGCAAGCGAGGCAGAAAAGGAGGCTATATGGCTAAAGAACTTCATTGGAGACCTTAGAGTTGTACCAGCTATAAAGGAGCCAATAAAGATTTTCTGTGACAGCAATAGTGCGGTTGCCTTAGCCAAGGAACCGAGAGATCATGGCAGATCCAGACACATTGACAGAAAATATCACTTCATCAGACATCGAATATAAGAAGGACTCCTCGTGGTAAAGAGGGTATCATCGGATGAGAACCCAGCAGATCCCCTCACGAAGGGACTGAGTAGGGTTAAGCATCTCCAGCATGCAAGGCGCATAGGGCTGAAGGATGATATTAGTTTTAGTAGTTAGATAGCTTTGAAATTTGTAAAGTGTAATTGACATTTGATGATAAATAAAAGTTGTTGTTTATTTATAAGTAAAGTGTTGTTATCTTCTGTCAATCGTTTACTATCATTTCAATTCACATGTTTAACTTCCAGAATAATTATGTTATGGTATAACATATTATTCAAACTCTCCACAGTCGGTCATATGTTGGAAGTAGATATGAATCAAGACTGTCATGAGTTGGCTTGTAGATGTCTAAGATGTTGGACATAGCAAGAGTTGCTTCAACACTCATGAGTGCTCATAATTTCTAAGTATTGGATTCAACCCACGCTCACTTGTATCACTTCATGGAATTTATCTCGAGTGATCGTGAGCCAGTAATATCATATAAGTCTTCAAACCAAGAGATATGAGTTGTTAACTATGAGTTGGTTATACATTGATTATACGAAAATGCATTGGTAACTCGATGTTATAAAACGTGCCTTTATGTATGATTCAACGAATAGTAGAACAAGCATATGAGTCGAAGTTTATCTGTTCAACAAGTAGTAGAACAAGCATATGAGTCAAAGGTATGTGGACCGTTTGATGAAGTTGAATGTGAACTTCCCAGAGGAGTTAGCAATAGATATTATTTTGCACACCTTACCATCATGTTATGATGAATTCCGCATGACATATCACATGAACAAGGAAGAAGTCACACTCAGCAAACTTCAAGGACTCCTAAAGACCGCAGAATCAGGTCTCAAAGGTAAGTCGGTTGTGACCACTCCTACTACTACTCCAAACTCAGCACCTGTCCTGGCAATCGGGAAAGGTAGAGGGAAGAAGAGGAAGAACCCTTCGAAGGGTACCAAGGGTAAGACCCTTGATGAATCCTCTTCAAGCGGAACCAAGAAAGGTTTCGTTACACCTTCTTCTGATCCCAAAGAGGCTGAATACTTCTATTGCCATGAAAAAGCGCACTGGAAGCGAAACTGCCCAAAGTACCAGCAAGATTTGAAGGATGGGAAAGTGAAACCCAACCATGCAGGTATTCACACTATATTATCTAATAACTCACCCTATTCTAACTCTTGGGTCATTGATACCGGCTGCGATATTCATATTTGTTCTGATTTGCACGGACTAAGAAGAAGTGAGAATGTGGAGCATGGAAAGATAAACTTGATCATGGGGAATAGGAAAGTTTCACCTGTCACCAAGATTGGAGTTTATACTTTGTTGCTAAGTAGTGGGTTTACTTTAGATTTGAATAAATGTTGTTATTCCCCTGAAATGGCAAGAAATGTTATTTCTTTGCATGCTTTGTTCAAACAAGGGTTTACCTTTTCTTTTGATAATGAAATTGGTGGAATAAATGCTTTCTTTAATAATGTGTTTTATTTTAAAGCATTACCTTGTGATGGTGTGTATGAAGCTGTGTCTGTTGTAGATAATTTAGGGAATAATGTGTTGTGTATTGATTCTACTAATGATAATAAGTTGGATAAAACATCATTATGACATTGTCGTCTTGGACATGTAAGCAAGAAACGCATAGGCCAACTCCAAAAGGATGGAGTCTTGGAATCATTTGACCTAAAGTCAGATGATAGTTGTGAATCATGCTTACTTGGAAAAATGACAAAGTCACCCTTCATAGGTTCATGTGCTAGGGGTGAAGGTTTGTTGGATCTAGTGCACACGGATGTGTGGGGACCCTTCAAAACTGCCACAAGAAATGCTAATCGTTATTATGTGACTTTTACAGATGATTATAATAGATATGGATATGTCTACTTAATCAAGCATAAGTCAGAGACTTTCAAAAGGTTTAAAGAGTTTAAACAGGAAGTCGAGAATCAATTGGGCAGGAACATTAAGATGCTTCGATCCGATCGTGGTGGTGAGTATCTTAGTACTGAGTTCCTCGACTATCTGAGGGAATGTGGGGTTGTCTCACAATTGACACCTCCCAGGACACCACAGTTGAATGGTGTAGCTTAGAGGCGTAATCGAACCTTGTTGGACATGGTTCGTTCCATGATGAGTCGAGCTTCGCTACCAATCTCATTCTGGGGGTATGCCTTAGAGACTGCCGCCCATATTCTGAATCTGGTCCCTACAAAGAAGGTTGCCAAAACACCTCACGAGATGTGGACTGGAAAAGTTCCTAGTCTAGCTCACATCAAGATTTGGGGTTGCGAGGCTTTCGTGAGACGTGAGACTCACGACAAGCTCGAACCTCGAAGTGAGAGGTGTATTTTCATCGGCCACCCACAAAAATCCTTTGGTTACCTCTTCTACAGACCTAGTGAGAATGTGGTCGTTGTAGCAAGGAAGGGTGTCTTTCGAGAGAGAGAGAGTTCATAAGCCAAGGAAACAGTGGGAGTCAAATTGACCATGAAGAAATTCGAGAGTCAAGTGGTGAAGGAACCTCAAACCCTAGCAGTCAACCTGAGGAGGAAACTCCTGTTGATCCAATTGACGAATCCATACCTCTGAGGCGTTCCACAAGGGTTAGGAATGCACCTGAGCACTACTATGGTTTCCATATTACTGCGAAAGGTGAGACACTTATCAGTGATGAGACACTGGTGAGTCTAGATGAACCTAACAGCTATGCGGAAGCCATGGCAGGCCCCGAGTATGCTAAATGGAAAGAGGCAATGGACAGCGAGATACAGTCCATGTATGACAATCAAGTTTGGAACTTGGTTGACAATGTACCAGGTCGTAAGACAATTGGGTGCAAGTGGATCTTCAAGAAGAAGACCGACATGGGTGGTAATGTACACACATATAAAGCGCAACTGGTTGCAAAGGGCTTTTCTCAAACTCTGGGAGTTGATTATGATGAGACCTTTTCACCAGTAGCCAAGATTAAGTCTATTAGGGTATTGTTAGCCATTGCTGCATTTCATGACTATGAAATATGGTAAATGGATGTCAAAACCGCTTTCCTCAATGGAAAGTTGGCTGAGGATGGTTACATGAATCAGCCACAGGGTTTTGTCATCACAGAATAGCCTAATAGAGTGTGTAAGCTTGAGAAATCCATCTATGGATTAAAGCAAGCACCTCGCAGATGGAATCTTTGTTTTGATGAGAAAGTCAAAGAGTTTGGCTTTTCGAGGAGTGAAGATGAATCTTGTGTATATGTCAAGGCTAGTGGGAGTGTAGTTAGCTTTTTGGTATTGTGTGTGGTGACATACTACTCATAGGAAATGACATCCCAACCTTGCACGAAGTGAAGTCCTGGCTTGGGAAGTGTTTCGCTATGAAGGACCTAGGAGAAGCTGCCTATATTCTAGGGATAAGGATTCTGAGAGATCGGAGTAAAAGGCTAATTGGGCTTAATCAGAGTACACACTTGGAGAAGGTGCTGAAGAGGATCAACATGCAAGATTCCAAGAAAGGAGAGTTACCCATCCAGAGTAACGCTAGACTGAGTAAGACTCAGAGCCCGAGTGCCGAGGTTGAGATAGCAGAAATGAGTCGAGTACATTATGCTTCTATAGTAGGCTCGATCATGTATGCTATGACCTGCACTCGTCCTGATGTAGCCTTTGCTTTGAGCATGGTTAGCAGGTATCAGGGGAGCCCTGGTAAGGCTCACTGGACAACGGTAAAGAATATTCTCAAGTACCTGCGGAGGACTAAGGACTTGGTCCTTACCCTTGGTGGAAGTGATGACTTGAGAGTTGTAGGGTATAGTGATGCTAGTTTCCAGACTGATAGGGATAATTTCCGCTCTCAGTCGGGCTAGGTCTTTACCTTAAACGGAGGAGCAATCTCTTGGAAAAGTTCCAAACAGGAGACAGTGGCTGATTCAACTTGCGAATCAGAGTATATACCGGCAAGCAAGGCAGCAAAGGATGCAATATGGCTGAAGAACTTCATTGGAGACCTTGGAGTTGTACCATCTATAAAGGAGCCCATAGAGATTTTCTGTGATAGTGAAAGTGCAGTTGCCTTAGCAAAGGAACCAAGGGATCACGGGAGATCCAGACACATTGACAGAAAATACCATTTCATCAGACATCATATAGAAGAAGGACTCCTCGTGTCAAAGAGGGTATCATCGGATGAGAACCCAGCAGATCCCCTCACGAAGGGACTGGGTAGGATTAAGCATCTCCAGCATGCAAGGAGCATAGGGCTGAAGGATGATATTAGTTTTAGTAGTTAGATAATTTTTGAAATTTGTAAAGTGTAATTGACATATGATGATGAATAAAAGTTGTGTTTATTATGAGTAAAGTGTTGTTATCTTTTGTCAATCGTTTACTCTTGAATTTCTTCAAGGTCAATTTGCCTCCCACTATTTCCTTGGCTTATGAACTCTCTCTCTCTCGAAAGACACCCCTCCTTGCTAGAAAGACCACATTCTCACTAGGTCTGTAGAAGAGGAAACCAAAGGATTTCTGTGGGTAGCCGATGAAAATACACCTCTCACTTCGAGGTTCGAGCTTATCGTTAGTCTCGCGTCTCACGAAAGCTTCGCAACCCCAAATCTTGATGTGGGCTAGATTAGGAACTTTTCCAGTCCACATCTCGTGAGGTGTTTTGGCAACCTTCTTTGTAGGTACCAGATTAAGGATATGGGCGACAGTGTCTAAGGTATACCCCCAGAATGAGATTGGTAGCGAAGATCGACTCATCATGGAACGAACCATGTCAAACAATGTTCGATTACGCCTCTCAGCTACACCATTCAACTGTGGTGTCCTTGGAGGTGTCAATTGTGAGACAACGCCACATTTCTTAAGATAGTCGAGGAACTCTGTACTAAGATACTCACCACCACGATCGGATCAAAGCATTTTAATGTTCCTGCCCAATTGATTCTCTACTTCCTGTTTAAACTCTTTAAACGTATCGAAAGTCTCTGACTTATGCTTGTGACAACCCGAATTTTTTTTTTTTTGCTTTGAAAGCCCAGTCAATCAACTCAACTGAGTGTCAGACTCATTGATAATGAGTTCTAGCATGGTTAAAGGTCATTCTAAGGAGTTTTAAGCCTAGTACACTTAAGGAATGAGTGCTAGAATGAACCTGCTAGAGACACTGAACCAAGAATCAAGCCTTAACCTTTTACTTAAGAGTTCACGGCCACAACACTTGAGTTTATGGCCGTAAACTCCCCCTTAAGGACTCCTTTCCTTCACTTTTCATTCATTATCTCATTTCCAACTCAAGAACACTCCATTTCTTTCTCCACTATCATCACAATTTTCATTCTAGATCTTCAAAAGTGTAAGTATTCTTTCCTTGATTTGTTGTTACACTTCATCTCCTAGATACCCTCTTTGATTTCATCCATGAAATCATTCTTTTCTTAGATCTTCAAGTTTCACCAAGAACACCAAGAACACACACTAGTGTTCTTGGCCAAAATCGACCATTTCAAGCATCTAGATCGTAAGTACTCTTCCCTATACTTCATATCTTGTTAGGACTCATGCTTAGAGACTTGAAAACATCAAGAACACAAGAACAAAAGGAGTTTACGGCCAAGCCATCTCCCATGGCCGTAAACCCCTTTAAGGGTGCCATTTTGGCCATAAACCCTCCTAGATGCAAAGCTTGTGACCTAGAACCCTTCATTGATGAGAATAGGACCTTAAACTACTCTCAAATGCATAATGACCATGAGTTTATGGCTGTAAACTCCTTTGGGCCGTAAACTCATCAAAAGCCTTCAATGAGTTGGTCTTTCTCATACTTGAGTAGAGCAAAAGTCCCTAAACCTTCCCTAGCCTTCAAACACACACTTATGCATGGGTGACCATGAGTTTACGGCCATAAATTCCCTTTGGCTTAAACGCATAGTAGTAAACTCATGGTATTGCCATGCCACTCTCCTTTGATGAATCACATGTGATTCCAACACTTGGTCAAAGTGTTTCCTAATCCCGGAAGGTGTTTCCTTTCATATAGTTGCTTATAAACACTATATTCATGTCAATATATGTCATTTAGGACTTATTGTGTCTCGGGACTTCATTCGTGGAACTTCTCATCCTTACACGCATACCCGTTTGAATCACCCACATCAGGTGAGTTCATACCCCGTAATGAATCTTTTAACTGTTTTAAATGCTTTTAAGGGGAAAATACAAGTTGAACACAATGATAATTGTGTAATTGTTTATTATAAACATCTTTCAAAATGTTGCTTATGTCTTTTATAAGTGATCAAAACGTTTCAAAAACTCTTTTAAAGTTATGTTACTTTATAGCTAATCACACTCCGTTTTTAAAGTACAAGCATAACTTAGTAGATAAATGAGTCTTTTCAATAACAGTTCAAGTAAAACATTAGTAAACTATAATAGGTATAGTTTAGGAAGATACTATTCATTACTTCTAGTACAATGAAGCATACAAAGAGTCAGTTCATACATGAGTCAAAGCATACTATGATGAGAAACAAACAGAACATACTATGATGAGAAACAAACAGAACATACTATTATGAGAAACAGAACAAACATACTAAGTTGCTATAGCATGGAACTACTACAGGATCTAATTATACCAATGAATCACTAACTCATTGTTTTAAACAAAAGGTGATAGTTATATTGGGTGTACATGATCATATAACTTCAATGTGAATTACACGGCTTGCAAGAATTTGCAGAGGCCGCGTTTGGTCCCCTTAATCTCTAGACAAGGAGAGCGTTTAGCAGGGGTACTAGCCTTCACATTATGACCATAAAAGTGAGAGTACCACTTGAAAGTCAATACAAACTATATTTTTGGTTAATGATAGTCTAACTTGGGAAAATATACAACTCATGCAAGAAACAAACACACATAGCATTAGATGCCTTGGTAGAAGGCTACGTTTAGTAGAGAGGACCATAATGCTAACCTTATGATTCCTTAATGTATACATCAAAGGATATATATATACCACTAGGATCCGACATGTAATAGGATGTGTGTTCTCCGCTTCATTTCCTGTTCCTTGTTTGGTTGTGGGCTTGGAACGAATTCACCCAGTCTATTTTCTATCTGATTCTAGATATATATATGCTCAGTATACATTAAGTTATCATAAGGGTACAAGGTATGGGTCAAGTCATAAGACACAGAGTCAATGCACAGTCTTCTAGTACAAAACATACTTTCCAAATCAGAACTTTTGGTATACAAAACTAGAAACTTCCCGGTAAAGGGTTTAATCCATTTTATTAAACCAGTATAAACTTAAAGGACCTTAGGTGATTAACTCTATAATACCTTAGTTTATACATCATGGTTATATATATAATTAATACCCAATAGGTAGTTGGACGTGTGCTTTCCGCCTTACTTCCTGTTCCTTGTTTGGTTGTGGGCTTAGGGCAGATTCACCCAGTTAACTTTCTATCCGATATTAGATAATATATATCCAGTATAAACTAAGTTATTATAAAAGTAGTCACTGTGGTCACCATTTTATTA
Organism: Lactuca virosa; assembly: GCF_052849685.1. NCBI lineage: Eukaryota > Viridiplantae > Streptophyta > Magnoliopsida > Asterales > Asteraceae > Lactuca > Lactuca virosa. The sequence continues at coordinate 182,720,909 of NC_136428.1, forward strand.
TAAGAAATAAGGGTTTTCTTAAAGAATCTTTTCATTAAATATAAAGGAACCATTACAATTAACTCCATGAGTAACAAGTGAATACACCAGGGTTATATACAACAATGATCTAACAACCAATGGGATGTGTGCTATCCGCCTTAATTTCTGTTCCTTGTTTGGTTGTGGGCTTAGGGCAGATGCGCACAGTCGATTGTTTGTTTACTCTGAGTTTTATATAACTTGTATCCATTTAGTACTCATAGAAAGGATTGTAGAGTCATTTTTTACTTATCTTTCATTAAAGTAGGAAATATAGGATTTTCTAGAGGAACAGGCGAACTTTTCTAAACAAGAACTTACAACTTACTACATTTTACAACTACATTTTCCAACAACTTTCTACAACATTCTTACTTCACTAAAATCTTATGAACTCACCAGCTTAATTGTTGATCAACTCTTTCAAATAACTTGTATTCTCAGGAGCCTAATAGACAGGTACTCGTGCTGGGAATTCAGAAGATGGAGCATTATAGCTTCAAGTGTTGTTTTGTTATTTGCTTATGAATTCTATGTTTTGTGAACATACACATTGAAAACACTTTCTTTCTAATGAAATGGTTGTTCATTACTTGCTCACTATAATGCATATCTTGTGATACTAAAGATGACGTCCTCCACCCCCGAACGTTTCCGCCGTTCCGGTTTTGGGGTGTGACAGATTGGTATCAGAGCATTGTTTATAGTGAACTAAGTATATCAACTGATAAAAGATATACAACTAGAAATACAATGGGGCTTAAGTGCTCTGGATAACGATATATTTTAAGAGTATAACGATAAGTTATAAAAATATACCTACTTGCTTATACATGTACATATTAGAACAAGTATCACAAGAAGAACAAAACTAAAGTATTTAAAGGTTGAACACCGTCGTCAAACCTGAACAGTTATGTAATCATAGCTAGGGTCAATATAGCCTGATCCACTATATTCATTCGAGATGCGACCGACATGTGTTTGAGAGTGATGTGGTGTTGCAACAGTCTTAAAACTTACCTAAACACCAGCCAAGAGAATACTAGATCAAGTACATTAGAGTTAGAATACTATAAGAGTATTCTATAATAATATAACGCGATAACAAGTTTAAAACATACCAAGTACATTACATTAAAATACTATAGGAGTATTTTAGGCACCATACAAATAACTTATGTGATAACTTAAAAGACCCTTACGGATAGGTCTATAATCTTGCAATGTATACTCCCAAGGTTATATATAATTGAGAATTTATAGACTTAGAATTGTGATCTACGCTTCACTACCTGTTCCTTGTTTGGTTGTGGTTTTGGAGTAGGATCACTTATTCGAAGGTCTATTTAGTCTTAAGTTATATACAACGTGTATACATGGTGCAATTATAGGAGGACTCTGTAAGGATCACCCCATAAAGTTACCTTAAATCTCATAGATTCTTTAGTCACTTCCATTCTCGCACGACAAGCCCAGATAGATGTAACCACTTCCTCATAGTAGACAACAGAAGAGTCAGGAGGAAACGATAGCAAGTTCATGAGAAGCTTTCAAAGAAGGATCAACCGAAGTAACCAAAACGTCTTGCACGTCACACTAATAAATAATAATCTTGTTAACTTAATGAGCGAGTGGAAACACTGCTCACATTATATGTTAAGATTATTTTCTTACATGCAGCTGGTAACAGTTATTCAGGCAACAGATATTCATTCGAGGATAACTGTTCCAAATTCATAAAGCTTATTAGGTATAGACTTTTTATGAATTGTTTCTAGAACCCTGTGGAAGTCAGGACCCGATACACTCAGAACTAGAATAACCTTGTCTTTTCAGCTTTCGGCTTGTGTCCATTGCTTTAGACTTATTCCATCTCATCTTTGTATTCTTTTAGCAAAGATGCCTCCTCGCAGATCAAACAGACGCACTACTCCGATAACTCCAATACCACCTCCTTCACAAATCGATATGGCAGCTTTAAACGCTGCAGTGGCTGCGGCTGTGGCAACAACCATGGCTCAATATCACTCCACCAGTACCAGCGGAGGTGGGACACCTACTGATTCTACTCAAGGTGAGGTCTCCATGCGCTCAAGAGAGTTCTCTTACAAGGACTTCACCAAATGCCAGCCATTGTCCTTTAATGGGACTGGCGGAGTCATTGCCCTCTCGCAATGGTTCGAAAAGACAGAGTCGATCTTCGAAATTTGTTCGTGCCCAGAAGGAAGAAAAATGAAGTTTGTTGCCTGCACCTTCTCTGGCATAGCCCTGACATGGTGGAACAGCCATGTTAAGTCACTGACCCTATCAGTGGCTAACTCAGTAGGTTGGGAAAACCTAAAAGCGATGATGCTGGAAGAATACAGCCCGAGGGGAGAAGTTCAAAAGCTGGAACAAGAACTGTGGGAGCTCGCTATGGTCGGCTCAGACATAGTGACCTACACTGACCGGTTCAGTGACCTAGCAGCTCTATACCCCGGGATGGTTACCCCGGAGAGCAAGAAGATAGAAAGATACATCTGGGGTCTGGCTGCTCCGACCCAAGGAGATGTGTTGTCTTCTAACCCAGTCACATTCGATAGCGCCAAACGCCTGGCCCAGCGACTCATCGACCATGGATTCCGCCATGGTGTAGAAGTCCCTATTCCCGAGCCATCGAGGGAAAGGACTATAATCCGAAGTCGGGGAACAAGAGGAAGAAGAAGCGAACAACACAGGACACCCCGCAAGAGCAACAAGCGAGTACTATGTACACCGCTACGACACCTACTACTCCAGCACCTGCCAGTCGATACGATGGAACCCTCCCGAAGTGTGGAAAGTGTAACTACCACCATACCGGAGTATGCCGGGAAATGCAGTGTCTGAACTGCCACAGAAAGGGACACACAGTCCGTTTCTGCAGGGCACCGGCTCAACCGATCTCCCAAGTCCCCGGAGCTGAAGAAAACCAAGCATGTTATGGTTGTGGTGAGACTGGACACTACCAGAAGGACTGCCCGAAAACAAAGAACTCAGGCACGGATGGACGCATTCTGATGATCACCGCAGGAGAATCAACCCCAGAGTCGTCAACGAGCAGCGGTACGTTTTTGATTTAGTAATTGCTTTAAAAATTAATTTATATTTATATAAGATTAAAATTTGGGGATAACACCTAAAAGTAATTAAAATAACTCACTTGTTGAAATAAGTCACAGAATTCAAGGGAACTAAGAGATCCGTTCTGAGAAGCTACGATGGCTAGTATGTATATTAAGGGTTGTGCATAGCTAAGATCTTGCAGACTTAGAGTGAGTGATTCCGCCTTAATTCCTGGTCCTTGTTTGGTTGTGGATTTCAGGCAGAGTTACTCAGTCGACCGTCCAATTCATCTTAATTATTCATAACTTGTATATTCCTGGCGATCGTAGTGGTACCAAGGAGGATCGTAGTTAAAATATCATCACCAGTTATCAAGCACTTTCATTGGTATGTATGCGCACATAGCGGTACGATACATAGGAGTGTTAACATCAAAGGAAAAGCAGAAAGCCCTGGATCATTTACAGAGAGTACATTGTCGAACACACTAGGAGTACATTATCGAACACACTAGGGATACATCATCGTATAACAGACGTTTCTTTCAATTGGCCAAAACTTTGTTCAGTAAAGAGTCCGTTACTATCATTTGTCATGAATTGGCGTGGTCCTCACCATACTAAGTTCATATGTTTCTATCGCCTCGATCGGCAAGTTCTTGAAACTTTTGTCATTTGTATCGACAGTCCGACCTAAACCTCAATTTTATTTTTCATATTCTAAACCCCGAAGTACGCGTGCGAAGAGTGCTTTTCCCTCCGAATCCTTATCATCGAATGTCCGCAGACCGTCACGAAATACCACTCGTCCAACAGGCCATGTTCGAGCACAGAGGCTAAGGACGAATACAGCCCACCAATCACTATTCGGTGTATACGCGAGGATGGTATATGATTATGATTACGCAGATTTAGTATGTGTGTTGTTGCCCTATCTCATGTTCCTTGTTTGGTTGTGGACCTGGGGCAGAGTCGCACATCCGACCGTCTTACTAATCCTAATTATATACGACTTGTATACACGAAGTAATGATAGATGGACCAAGTACGAATCCTATCATGAACACCAAGGCAAAGTTGCCAAGTCTACGAGTAGGTATTCTGCCAATCAGAGGAGCGCAACCCCAGTAGTAATGCTAAGAAAGCTAATTTCGGGACGAAATTCCATCTAACGGGGGGATGATGTGACAACCCGAATTTTTTTTTTTGCTTTAAAAGCCCAGTCAATCAACTCAACTGAGTGTCAGACTCATTGATAATGAGTTCTAGCATGGTTAAAGGTCATTCTAAGGAGTTTTAAGCCTAGTACACTTAAGGAATGAGTGCTAGAATGAACCTGCTAGAGACACTGAACCAAGAATCAAGCCTTAACCTTTTCCTTAAGAGTTCACGGCCACAACACTTGAGTTTACGGCCGTAAACTCAAGGTGGGCCGTAAACTCCCCCTTAAGGACTCCTTTCCTTCACTTTTCATTCATTATCTCATTTCCAACTCAAGAACACTCCATTTCTCACTCAACTATCATCACGATTTTCATTCTAGATCTTCAAAAGTGTAAGTATTATTTCCTTGATTTGTTGTTACACTTCATCTCCTAGTTACCCTCTTTGATTTCATCCATGAAATCATTCTTTTCTTAGATCTTCAAGTTTTACCAAGAACACCAAGAACACACACTAGTGTTCTTGGCCAAAATCGACCATTTCAAGCATCTAGATCGTAAGTACTCTTCCCTATACTTCATATCTAGTTAGGATTCATGATTAGAGACTTGAAAACATCAAGAACACAAGAACAAAAGGAGTTTACGGCCAAGCCATCTCCCATGGCCGTAAACCCCTTTAAGGGTGCCATTTTGGCCATAAACCCTCCTAGATGCAAAGCTTGTGACCTAGAACCCTTCATTGATAAGAATAGGACCTTAAACTACTCTCAAATGCATAATGACCATGAGTTTACGGCTGTAAACTCCTTTGGGCCGTAAACTCATCAAAAGCCTTCAATGAGTTGGTCTTTCTCATACTTGTGTAGAGCAAAAGTCCCTAAAACTTCCCTAGCCTTCAAACACACACTTATCCATGGGTGACCATGAGTTTACGACCGTAAACTCCCTTTGGCCGTAAACCCATGGTAGTAAACTCATGGTATTGCCATTCCACTCTCCTTTGATGAATCACATGTGATTCCAACACTTGGTCAAAGTGTTTCCTGGTCCCGGAAGGTGTTTCCTTTCATATAGTTGCTTATAAACACTATATTCATGCTAATATATGTCATTTAGGACTTATTGTGTCTCGGGACTACATTCGGGGAACTTCTCATCCTTACACGCATACCCGTTTGAATCACCCACATCAGGTGAGTTCATACCCCGTAATGAATCTTTTAACTGTTTTAAATGCTTTTAAGGGGGGGAATACAAGTTGAACACAATGATAATTGTGTAATTTTTTGTTATAAACATCTTTCAAAATGTTGCTTATGTCTTTTATAAGTGATCAAAACGTTTCAAAAACTCTTTTAAAGTTATGTTACTTTATAGCTAATCAAACTCCATTTTTAAAGTACAAGCATAACTTAGTAGATAAATGAGTCTTTTCAATAACAGTTCAAGTAAAACATTAGTAAACTATAATAGGTATAGTTTAGGAAGATACTATTCATTACTGCTAGTACAATGAAGCATACAAAGAGTTAGTTCATACATGAGTCAAAGCATACTATGATGAGAAACAAACAGAACATACTATGATGAGAAACAAACAGAACATACTATTATGAGAAACAGAACAAACATACTAAGTTGTTATAGCATGGAACTACTACAGGATCTAATTATACCAATGAATCACTAACTCATTGTTTTAAACAAAAGGTGATAGTTATATTGGGTGTACATGATCATATAACTTCAATGTGAATTACACGGCTTGCAAGAATTTGCAGAGGCCGCGTTTGGTCCCCTTAATCTCTAGACAGGGAGAGCGTTTAGCAGGGGTACTAGCCTTCACATTATGACCATAATAAAACAAACATGTTTTAGGTCATCAGTACATCCGTATGTCATTATAAACGACAACTGTGTACTTACATCTCCCATTACTTTCATAAAAGTGACAGTACCACTTGAAAGTCAATACAAAATATATTTTTGGTTAATGATAGTCTAACTTGGGAAAATATACAACTCATACAAGAAACAAACACACATAGCATTAGATGCCTTGGTAGAAGGCTACGTTTAGTAGAGAGGACCATAATGCTAACCTTATGATTCCTTAATGTATACATCAAAGGATATATATATATATACCACTAGGATCCGACAGGTAATAGGATGTGTGTTCTCCGCTTCATTTCATGTTCCTTGTTTGGTTGTGGGCTTGGAACGAATTCACCCAGTCTATTTTCTATCCGATTCTAGATATATATATGCTCAGTATACATTAAGTCATCATAAGGGTACAAGGTATGGGTCAAGTCATAAGACACAGAGTCAATGCACAGTCTTCTAGTACAAAACATACTTTCCAAATCAGAACTTTTGGTATACAAAACTAGAAACTTCCCGGTAAAGGGTTTAATCCATTTTATTAAACCAGTATAAACTTAAAGGACCTTAGGTGATTAACTCTATAATACCTTAGTTTATACATCATGGTTATATATATAATTAATACCCAATAGGTAGTTGGATGTGTGCTTTCCGCCTTACTTCCTGTTCCTTGTTTGGTTGTGGGCTTAGGGCAGATTCACCCAGTTAACTTTCTATCCGATATTAGATAATATATATCCAGTATAAACTAAGTTATTATAAAAGTAGTCACTGTGGTCACCATTTTATTATAAGAAATAAGGGTTTTCTTAAAGAATCTTTTCATTAAATATAAAGGAACCATTACAATTAACTCCATGAGTAACAAGTGAATACACCAGGGTTATATACAACAATGATCTAACAACCAATGGGATGTGTGCTATCCGCCTTAATTTCTGTTCCTTGTTTGGTTGTGGGCTTAGGGCAGATGCGCACAGTCGATTGTTTGTTTACTCTGAGTTTTATATAACTTGTATCCATTTAGTACTCATAGAAAGGATTGTAGAGTCATTTTTTACTTATCTTTCATTAAAGTAGGAAATATAGGATTTTCTAGAGGAACAGGCGAACTTTTCTAAACAAGAACTTACAACTTACTACATTTTACAACTACATGTTACAACTACATTTTCTAACAACTTTCTATAACTTACTTACTTCACTAAAATCTTATGAACTCACCAGCTTAATTGCTGATCAACTCTTTCAAATAACTTGTATTCTCAGGAGTCTAATAGACAGGTACTCGTGCTGGGAATTCAGAAGATGGAGCATTATAACTTCAAGTGTTGTTTTCTTATTTGCTTATGAATTCTATGTTTTGTGAACACACACATTGTAAACACTTTCTTTCTAATGAAATGGTTGTTCATTATTTGCTTACTATAATGCATATCTTGTAATACTAAACATGACGTCCTCCACCCCCGAACGTTTCCGCCGTTCCGGTTTTGGGGTGTGACAATGCTTAATTAAGTAGACATATCCATATCTACTATAATCATCTGTAAAAGTCACACAATAACGATTAGCATCCCTTGTAGCAGTTTTGAAGGGTCCACACACATCTGTGTGTACTAGATCCAACAAACCTTCACCCCTAGCACAAGAACCTGTGAAGGGTGACTTTGTCATTTTTCCAAGTAAGCATGATTCACAACTATCATCTGACTTTAGGTCAAATGACTCCAAGACTCCATCCTTTTGGAGTTGGCCTATGCGTTTCTTGCTTACATGTCCAAGACGACAATGCCATAATGATGCTTTATCCTAGTTATTATCATTAGTAGAATCAATACACAACACATTATTTCCTAAGTTATCTACAACAGACACAGCTTCATACACACCATCACAAGGTAATGCTTTAAAATAAAAACACATTATTAAAGAAAGCATTTATTCCACCAACTTCATTATCAAAAGAAAAGGTAAACCCTTGTTTGTACAAAGCATGAAAGGAAATAATATTTCTTGCCATTTCAGGCGAATAACAACATTTATTCAAATCTAAAGTAAACCCACTACTTAGCAACAAAGTATAAACTCCAATCTTGGTGACAGGTGAAGCTTTCCTATTCCCCATGATCAAGTTTATCTTTCCATGCTCCACATTCTCACTTCTTCTTAGTCCCTGCAAATCAGAACAAATATGAATACCACAACCGGTATCAAGGACCCAAGAGTTAGAATAGGGTAAGTTATTAGATAATATAGTGTAAATACCTGCATGGTTGGGTTTTACTTTCCCATCCTTCAGATCTTGCTGGTACTTTGGGCAGTTTCGCTTCCAGTGCGCCTTATCATGGCAATAAAAGTATTCAGCCTCTTTTGGGTCAGAAGTGTTGGGTCAAAAATATGGTTTATACTTTACTTTTCTAGGCATTAATAGTTTTTTTGGTCGTGTAATATATTTTTGCAGTTGTATTTACGGCCCAATGGGTGTTTACGGCCGTAAATCCATTTACGGCCGTAAACCCATTTATGGCCCATATTCCCCAAGTATATATATAGGTGTTAGGTGGTTGAGGAGGGTTAGATGAACAGAAAAGGAGTGTACGGCCAAGAGAGAGAGAAAGGAGCATATGTGTTTAAGTGTATGAATCTTGTGTAAAGGAACTTCAATCATATTCATCAATACATTCAAGATTCAAGTTATTCTTCTTCTCCTTCTCTTCTATTTTGATCTGGCATCATCTGTTTGATTGGGATTTCGCACCATCAAACGGATCTGATTGATACACAAGCAGATTGGGGACTTACAATTGGTATCAGAGCTTGGATTGTATCAGTCAATTTTGTCAGATATGGAGCTTAGTTGATCTTATTTTTGAAAGATTCTTGTGTTTTTGGATAGATCTCTGAAAATTAAGGGGGGTTTGTTCTTCGCGTTTTTTTATGAAAACGAGTTTTTGATCGAGTTTTGGAGCAAAAAGGGGTGAAAAACGCTGTTTTTCATGTAATCTGCGAAGAGTTTACGGTCGCCGGAGTTTACGGTCAGGGTTTACGATCGGCGACGGCGGCGGAGTTTACGGCTAGGGTTTCCCGGAGTTTGCGGTCCAAGATTACGGCCCTCGGTTTACGATCCTCGCACGTGTACGGTCCGAGTTTGCGGTCCAGCAGCGTTTACGGTTCGCACCTCGCCTCGTTCAGCAGCCTCGGTCTCGCGCCTCGCACCTCGTCCTCGCAAGTAGAAGCTTCATCCTCGTAGCAGCATCTTCGCTTCGCATATTAAAAAAAAGGGGGAAACGGATTTGGGGGTGCCGGGGATCGAACCCAGGTCTATTGCTTCATCAACAATGCGCCTTACCAACTCAGCTAGGCTGACTGTTGATTCAAGCCTTCCGATTTTAATTGAAAAACACTCCCTGTCGCACCACTTTCGAAAATTTAACATTTTTAACCCCAAAATTCAAAATCTTTTATTATAAAATTCCATTTTCAACCAAAAATTTTAGTTTTTAAATTTTGACTTTTATTTTTGACTTTTTACTTAAAATTTTGACTTTGACTTTTAAAATTTGAACTTTGACTTTTTCGTTTAACTTTTAAATTTTCAAATTTAGCTTTTCGGGTTGACTTTTAAGTTTGACTTTTCAAGTTTGACTTTTGAGTTTGACTTTTTAAATTTGACTTTTAAGGTTGACTTTTGAGGTTTATAGTCAAAGGGCATTTTTAATTTAAGTTTGACTTTTAAGTTTGATTTTAGCTTCTAGTTGTGTTTTTAATGGCTTTTGAGGTCAACAAGGGAAATGAAGACATGAAAGAGAGTCAGGATATGTTAAGACAAAAATTCAACATGTTCAACTATATCCCTGGAGAAACCCTGGAAGCTCAGTTGCAGCGATTTACTACACTTACTACTGAGATGAATATAGCTGGGATCTTCTTGACTAAATCTGAGATAAAAAAAAGCTGCTGAATGCACTTCCGAAGTCATGGGATATGAACGTGGTTGTTATTAAGAAGACAAAAGATCTCAATCGTCTTAGTCTTGCTGCTGTAATTGAAGAACTTGGCGCTTTGAAGTGTGGAAAAATGATGAGTTCTGCAAACATCCCAGTCAATGAAGTTTCATGTACTCCATCTTGTGAAGATACAATTAAAATTCTTCGTGAACATAATGATTTGCTAAAAAGGGAAGTCGAGGACCTAAAATACGAAGGATATCAACTCAGGAAAGGACAGAAACCCCTAAAGGCTGAATTAGAAGCAAAAATCAAAGACTTTAGGAGGCTTCAGGAAGACTATAGTAATAAATGTGAAAATTATGACTATGTTAAGAGACAACTTGCTGAATTAACTGTTGAGCTTGACACATTAAAAAGCAAATTTGAAAATGTTGATTTTGATTTTAGAAAATTTGATGTGTCAAGCGAAGTAGTTGCGAACATGATAGACCATTGTTTGCAATTTAAAAATAACCAGCAAAAAGTTCTAGGGTATGATAGTGTTCCTCCACCTTTCAATCATAACTACACATCCATCATTATGACACAGGAAGAAATTGACAGGGAGGCACATCTTCAATATGGCAAGCCAGCTGGATTTGTGTCAGGAGGTATTCAGGTTGAGCTGAACGATTCTAATGCTTCTACTTCATGTGCAGGTAAAGAAGCAGAGGATGAGAACAAGGAGAAAACCATTGAACAAACCAACATCTCCTTGAACTCTGAATCTATTGCTTCGAACTCAGCTGCTTCTGATCAACCTGCTGTTGAGAAATACAGGCCACCAGTTCCAGTGAAACAGAGTTCCTGTTGTAATTGTGCTTGTGGGAACATTAAGAGACAAGGTAAGGATACGCCACCAGGGGCAGGAAGAAACAACTTCATAGTGAAGAAAAAGACATGTTTTCACTGTGGAATACCTGGAGACATTGCCAGAAATTGTCCTAATTGCGCATACGTTCCCTACTATGCACAAGGCTGGTAGAACGCGCCAAGAGGGAGATACTTCAAAAGAAACCCCTCAAGGTCACGTTCAGACAATGGTGACTGGAACGCACAGAAGGCCAAGAATCAAACCCACAAGGCCAAGAATCCGAATCCCAAGGGCAAGAAGGGAATGTCGGCCAAGAAGCCCAATCGAAGAGATGCTCCAGTGAAACAAATGTTGGATTAATGTCTAAGTCCATAACTATAATTGGTAAGACTTGACCCGACCCGGCATGGTCCATTTGGGTTGCATGGCATCATGCATTTGGATATACTATAATGAGAGAAATAACACTTAAGGTTGGTTAATATATTATAAGTTCTAATATATTAATAAGGTTATTTAATTAGTATTGATCAAGAATTAATTTGGAATTAATTAAGTGATCAAAAGGAGACTAATTAAATATATGGGTTGATTTTGTAAATCATTCATTCTTATATATGTGGGCTTGTGATCCAAGATTCCTTATGTTGGACTAAGTCGATGGGGTGACCCATGGATACTCCATGGAGGTTAAAATCCATGGAGCATAAGGAATGGGTAAAGTTATGAGTTACATGGTGTAACCCTAATAGCCACCATATCAAAGAATCCCATGGCTCAAGAAATCGTGCACTAATGTGTGAGTGTGAGGGCTAGACGATTTCAAGGAGTGTTCAAGTTTCTCTCAAGTTATTCCAAGTGTATTTGGTGTTGTGTGAACCATTTGAGGTGTCACACTTGGGGCACTAGGCACTCAAGCTTCATGAAGACATTCTACATCAAAGAGGTATGTATTCTATCTTGTTATATTTATTATTTTGTATGCTTGATTAGGATAATACCTTGGATGTTCATAATTGTATGTATAATAGAGAAAACATAGATCCAAGGTATTTAGGGTTGCATGTACACTTAGGAGTGTTAGAATGCTCATAACCCAACAGTGGTATCAGAGCAAGGTTTGTTTTCTTGTTATACTTGCAAAAGTAGCTGAAAAAATCGAGTTGGATGCATATATTCGATTGTTTTGGCTGGAATTGGACTAGGAACATTACCCTAAGATGTTTTTGAACTTATAAACTTGTTTTTGATGTGGTAATGTTCATGCTAATCCAATTTCTAAGATAATTGTCATAATTTCAAGATTTGTATTAGTTTGTATGTTCATGCTAATTTCTGGAAGATTGATGATTTGAATTATCTTGTTCTTATGAGGTTCTTAGATTAACAGAAAAGTTGTGTGAAATAGTTGTTTTCAATCCATTTTAATCTAAGAGATGATTCCAAAGTGTGTTTTTGTAACTTGTCCTCAAGTTATATGAAAAGTCACATTTAAGAATCATAAAACTCATAAAAGTTGGCAAAGGTTACAAAATGAAGAGTCTAGTTCTAATTAAATGGTTTTATGACTCCATAACTTGTCCTCAAGTTATGGAGGTTCAAGAGTCTCTTCATTAAATTAAAAAAAAAAGTGTAACCTTAATTAGTTCCATAAGTTACAATAAAAAAAAGTTATTTTTTTATTAATTAGTTTAAAGTCTTCCATAACTTGTCCTCAAGTTATGGAACTTGAAGAGTTTTTTTTTAATTAAAACTACTTTAAACTCATAAGTTATGGAATTAATTAGTTTTGAATAGTTTCAAAACTTGCCCTCAAGTTTTGGAATTTGAAAAGTTTTCACTTATGAATACTTTAATTCCAAGTTAGCCCTTAGAATTTTAAAAGTTAAAATTCAACCCTTATACTTTATAATATTATAAGTTAATAATATTTATATATATGTATAAGAGTAAAGTCAGTCTTACCGTTAGTAGGCCTCATTCACGAAGCCGGTCTATAAGGGGGGTATAAGGTTACTGCCTATAAAATGGCAGTTTAATGGGTGTCCACTCTCACCCACCGCTTCCTTGACTGGTGGAGGGTCGTTAGCCGAACGGGTAGGACAAGGACTATAATTCTCCTTTCATTAAAAGTATTAATGATAAATACTAAGTAACTAAACTCTTATTAATACCCAATCTTAGTTACTTAGGAAAATGTGAATTTGGTGCTAACCCATGAAATTACACTTTGCACTTTGCTTAAGTCGTTAGTGGAGCGTGTGTGGTTAACCGGCACACTAACATGGACTTAACAAGGTAGGCAAAGGGTAACTTAATATTTATCATAGTATCGGTGGAGCGTGTGTGGTTAACCGGCACACTGTTTAAGGGGTAAATATTAAGGGTACCAAGTATATTTGCATGGTTATTCACACCTTGTTTTGTGATCCTCGGCATCCCAGTCACAAAACCTGAAGGGCACACTCGAGATTGAAACATGCCTTTGAACAGTTCAATGAATCTCAAAGATCTAGGACTTTCAAATCCAATTAAAACCTAATAAATTATTTCGTTTTTCATGGTGGAAATTGGTGAATCGTCATTCACCTACCTTCAAATATTTTATAGCTTGGATTACGGCATCCCTCTTCTAAGTTATAAAATAGTTTGTTGGGTCCTAACCTTAATATTTCATATTAGGTGTCATATTAAGGACTTTAAATCAACTATCTTGAATATCTCCCAAAAAGATGTCTGGTCTAGACATTTATGATCTTCCCAAATCTCTTGAAACAAGCTTTCCTAAATGAAGATGATGTCCCATGGATATCATACTTCTTTCACCTCCTCCAATTATTCTCCCTAACCCACAAGTTTCTAAAAAGTTTAAGGTCACTCAAGCCCTATTGGCAAGGCCAGGTCTATGTGTGATCACATCTTGGAGATGTAGTCACATATTGACAAGCCGGGAGAGTTGGGTGTCAAAGTCTTGAGAAAGTTGGTGGCTCAACTACTTTCTAAGTTACATAGTGAGTTCTTTTGGGAATCCTATGAAACAGACTAAGACAAGACCCTTAATGATCTTATCTATTTGCTAAGATCAACTTCCTAAAACGCTATGGACATTGACAATGATGACATTGGATATCCAGTAAAGCTCTCTCTTCCCAATGGAAAGGGATCGGCCATAGTCAACTCGGTTGACCCAATGGTAAAGAGAGAGGCGAAGTCTGAGATAGTCCCATTATCAAGGATCCATAGGTAACTATTGCCAAAGGAAGGGGCATTGGTTACGAAGCTGCCAAATTTACCTAAGGATGTTAAAGTCAATAAGTTTGGCTCTACTTCATGTAAAGTTCATTGTCTAACTCTATTAAGTACATGCTGATTCTGATCGCTAAGATGGATTTTAATCGTATGGTTCGGTGATCAGAATTTTGGGCTATTACTTAAGAGTTATGATATTTATATTGCTTAGGAATAGATAACAACAAGGTTTTCATATGGATTGTAAGGATAAGTTTTTCCGCAAAGTTTTAAAATAAAAGAAAAAGGTTTTGATTTTATTTATTTTAAGTATCCTTACAATGGCATTTGTGAAAAGTTGTTGCTTATAAGATTCCATTGATAGCAATATTGGAAAAATGGATTTGATTCTTTCGGTTGTGTTAGTGTCTAATATTACCAAATAAGGAAAGATTCTCATCACCCAAGGTTCAATTGGACCGAAACTTGGAATCATGCAAGTTGTATAGTATGATGAATGAGAACTTTCAGCTTGGAAAATTAAGACTAATTCCTTATGTGAATAAGGAAAGGACTAAGGGATCGATTACACATTCTTGTGCACTGGTCAAGTCCACCACAAAAGATCAAGAAAACTATTTGTCATGATTTACTTAAGTTCAGTAAATATGGTTATACTTATAAGTTTAAGTATAAGTCTGTAGCATTGGAGAAGTTTCAATGTGAGACAGAACGAATAAGAAGAATCAAAGTATGGTAGAAAGATAAAAGTTTCTCAAATCTGAAAAGATGGGAGAGTACTTTAGTATCATGTTTATGATCATCTTAATGATTAAGATACCATATCACAATTGGTCCTCTAAAGTCAAGAAGAGGAGTCATGAATTGATGAAATGGTTAAATCAAAAAGATGAGTCATACTTCGTTCCAAAACAATTCTTAGAGTCATACTCCAAGATTGTAACT
This sequence comes from Lactuca virosa, assembly GCF_052849685.1. Taxonomy (NCBI): domain Eukaryota; kingdom Viridiplantae; phylum Streptophyta; class Magnoliopsida; order Asterales; family Asteraceae; genus Lactuca; species Lactuca virosa. Next base: position 182,736,072 of record NC_136428.1, read on the forward strand.
TGAGTGACATATCTTAAAGAGGGTTTGTTAACACTAGTCAAATGTAAGAGTAAAAGGTTATCTACTCTTGTACATTTGAAATTGGTAAGTTGTGATGTTTTGGATAAAACAGAGACCAACTTAGGCCAATTGTGTAAAGTGTTAGTCTTGATAAAGAATCCGCACTATCTCTTGAATATTTGACAAGGGAGTCTTATATGTCAAGAGGATAGTGGGAGTCTTAAAGCTCTTGAAAGTTTCAAGACTTAATCAAGAATAAAACCTAAAGTCCTTCACTAGCACACGACTTGAGGTTTATAACCTATCGTGTTGAAAGTTTTGTGCCTATTCAAGTTGGCTTTGCATAGGAGTTCTGAGAGTTCTCAATTGGTTGCACAACTACTTGGAAGCAATGGCAGGCACCTGAGCTGCCAAATGGCAAGAATTTAAGATTGCACAAGTTTAATCAATATGAGTTTGGATTTGTCACTAACCTTGTCTTGTGATTATGGTTTTGACAAATTCACATGGATAAGAACACATACACTATTAAATCTAACTGTCATAAGGTTTCTCTCCGATTCATGAAAATGATGGTGAGGAAACACTTTCACTAAGTAGATTTTAGCTAGATAGCAATTGTGATATTTGCATTCTCAAAGTCGTTAGTGGAGCGTGTGTGGTTTACCGACACACTAACATGGACTTGTGAGAAGTGGCAAAGGTCTAAACAATTGAGACTATGATTACGGCATCCCTTTTCATAGTTCTAAAATTGTTTAGACACACATGTGAGCTATCTAAGAGAGGTGTATGATTTTGATAAAGTTTTATCAAAACAATCTAGTATCAGAAATCTGAACTTTGGTAAGAAAGTCAGCTGATTTCTGAGTACATGTCAAAGCTAGTGGGAGCATAAGTGTTATGCTAATAATCATCATGTTAGTGGGAGCATGATAATTATGACAAAGGTTGCAAGTTAGCAATGTTAATTATAGAAAACAAAAGTTTCAATTCGTGAGGTTGCAGGGGTTGAAAAAGTTGTTTTGCTATAATTAAGGGAGAGGAAATTATACTTCATTTCAATTCTAAAAGCTTAGATTGAGATTTTAATCGTATTTAATCAAGGATATATATATGAATTTCATGTTGGAATGGCTCAACATAAGGAAATTCTATATATGGGTCCATTATTTGCGTTCTAAAATTCGATTATGATTACGGCATCCCTTTTCATAATCTGAATTTTGAGAACTTGGCAAATTGAAATAGAAATATTATAGCAAAAGACTGGTTTAGTCTTTATGTGAGACATCATGAATCGTGTCCCATATGCTTCGGATATAGGATCGATTACATGTGCTATATTCATCCTTTCTAAAATTTTCCAAATGTCTGGGGCATTATGAAGGGAAAAGGTCTAGAATTGGATATGACTAAAATGATTAAGCAATTGTCGAGGACAATCTAAGGTTTACCAAAGATTGGTTGCTCAAGGACAGTTGGAAGTATAATGTTAATTCTGGAAGGACCATATTGACATAATCTGTAAGGAGGCAACTCTTGTTTAGAAGTGATTGTCAAAATGGAATATGGAAATGTTTCAAAGTTAGAAATTATTCAATATGCGTAAGATTAGGAAACTTAATGAAAGAAGGATGTTTCCAAGGAGCTGATCTCCTTTGGAATGCTCTGTAATGATTGTTGTCAAGTCTTTCTGACTTCGTGCATAATCATTAAGAGGATCAATGCATATAAGTTTAGAATCTAACAGATTTCAGTAAATGGCATGAATTTGGAATTCTTGCATTTGCAGTAAGGATTTGGGACTGTGAAAAAAGGATCATTGGAGTGATGTTCAATTGATCTATTTTACAAAGTAAAGATCATAGACAAACATAGTATGCATACTTGGTGTATGGCATGACTAGTGTTTAGAAAACATAGTGTACATGCTTGGAGCATGGGACAACTATTGTTTTAAATTCAAGTATAAAGTTGATAAAACCGAAACAATGAATAATGAGTAATCAGTATGGTGATAAATAAAAGTGTTTATTTATATTCATAGGGTTTGATACCATATTTGATTCATTTATTATTGTGTTTCACTTTGCATGTTTTGACTTCCAGAATAACTAAGTCGCTCTTCCTGAATGATTAAGTTATTCAAACCATCCACAGTCGGTCATATGTTGAAAGTAGATATGAATCAAGACTGTCACGGGTTGGTTTGTAGAGGTCCAAGTTGGTGGACAAAGTGGTGCTACAACACTCATGAGTGCTCATAAGTTCTGAGTATTGGATTCAACCCGCGCTCATTTGAATCACTTCATGGATTTTATCACGAGTGATCATGAGACGATAATATCTTATATTCTTCAAACCTAGAGATATGAGTTGTTACTATGAGTTGGTTATACATTGATTGCACGAAAACGCATTGGTAACTCGATGTTATAAAACGTGCCTTTGTGTATGATTCAACAAGTAGTAGAACAAGCCATATGAGTCGAAGTTTATCCATTCCTTTTACCTTCGGGATAAAAGCGATATCCGTGGGCCGCTCGATGCTTTAAAGATGATACATGTGAGTGCTTGGCCAAGCCAGGACTGATTTGATTTGTTCAATCAGTCAGTCATCATGAATCGGAAATCGGGAAACAACAAATGGACAGAGAGAATGATTGATAATCCATGTCTCAGTCCATATGATATCTAGAATGGAGGAATATATGATCCCTTATCTAATGGACAAGTCATTGACAAAGGTCAGAGTTCGACATAAGCTTTTGAGAGCTACGATTGCTGATCGGTTCCTGAAGTCATACGCAATAATAGTTTCAGACTTATCCAAGTGGGAGACTGTTGGATTAATGTCTAAGTCCATAACTATAATTGGTAAGACTTGACCCGACCCGGCATGGTCCATTTGGGTTGCATGGCATCATGCATTTGGATATACTATAATGAGAGAAATAACACTTAAGGTTGGTTAATATATTATAAGTTCTAATATATTAATAAGGTTATTTAATTAGTATTGATCAAGAATTAATTTGGAATTAATTAAGTGATCAAAAGGAGACTAATTAAATATATGGGTTGATTGTGTAAATCATTCATTCTTATATATGTGGGCTTGTGATCCAAGATTCCTTATGTTGGACTAAGTCCATGGGGTGACCCATGGATACTCCATGGAGGTTAAAATCCATGGAGCATAAGGAATGGGTAAAGTTATGAGTTACATGGTGTAACCCTAATAGCCACCATATAAAAGAATCCCATGGCTCAAGAAATCGTGCACTAATGTGTGAGTGTGAGGGCTAGACGATTTCAAGGAGTGTTCAAGTTTCTCTCAAGTTATTCCAAGTGTATTTGGTGTTGTGTGAACCATTTGAGGTGTCACACTTGGGGCACTAGGCACTCAAGCTTCATGAAGACATTCTACATCAAAGAGGTATGTATTCTATCTTGTTATATTTATTATTTTGTATGCTAGATTAGGATAATACCTTGGATGTTCATAATTGTATGTATAATAGAGAAAACATAGATCCAAGGTATTTAGGGTTGCATGTACACTTAGGAGTGTTAGAATGCTCATAACCCAACAACAAAGACCGGTTAAGTCAAAGTCATCTCAACGACCGACATCAAGATCAAAAGCAAGTACTGAGCCACCCATCAGATCAACAAAGAAATGGGTTAAACCCAACTACAAATGGGTTCCAAAGGCTCACTCTCCCAAATCTTCTAATGATTCTAATTTTTCTACATCTTCTCTTTGCGATAAGCAGGATATGTCTTGGGAGAGAGTACCGTGCGTTAATGATAAAGGTCAACCCAGTTTCAAAATAGACTGGGTTCCAAAGACCAACCAATCCCGCTCTGTGTCGGAGCAGCTATGGAGGCATATCATCAGACTTCGGTTTGTTGGTAGTGCCTGTTCCAGGCACATGATAGGGGACATCTCTCAACTATACAACATTCATAACTTTGTTTGGGAGTATGTGTCCTTTGCGGGAAAGGAAGAAAAGAAGGGATCACACATGGGGTTAGTGCTTAATGACATGAAGAATTTTTGGATCTGTTCTGAGATTATGCGTGCTGTTCTCAGACCTTCTGGATGCAAATTAAATCGGTGACTTACGGTTTGAGTTTTCTTCTCTATACTCCTGAGCTTATCTTACATTGTTTCATTTCAAAGACAATTTTATTTAATTTCCTTATATGTCTTTCTTTAGTAGGTTGTGTTGGGAAGTGATATGAAGTCTAGTGCTAAAGGGCAATATGCAATTCGTGTAATGCACTAAAGCCGAATTGTCTAGACTTTGTATTCAATGTTCTGGTAGGCACAAAGGATTCAAATGGACTAGACATTGATTGACCATGAAAGGAGTAGACAATATAGACTTAGATAGTTTCATTTGGACTGACCATACGACGCTCGGGTAGATTGAGCAGTGAGATAAACATGGGAACCTGCGAGATACATTAAAAGTTAATTATCTAGAACGGTGGCTTAACTCTTCCTTGATGTATGGACTCATGTCCTTAATTCCGATATTGATAAGGCAACTGGAGGGTTCTGATAAAGTAGGTCTGTAGGAAATTATTTTCTTGTTTTCTATCTGTCAGTCATATGTTGCTTCCTTTGCGTGATTGGAACATATCCGACCTGGATTGCAACATATGCAACTCTAATTCTACGCACCTTCTTATCTATGAAATTCTTTCTATCTGTTAGCCATATGCTGTCCCCTCTGCGTGATCGGAAGATCCGACCTGGGACACAGCATATGCAACATTCTACCTCTCAATCCCTCTATCTATGTTAGTCATATGTTGTTCCCTCTGTGTCATTGGAAGACATCCGACCTGGGATACAACATATGCACTTCTATATCTGACTTCTTTCTTAATGATTGAATACTCACCTAAAGTAAGGAGTTCTTTGGAAGTTCTTGATTACCGGGGTATATCAGGAAGCGGGAAACACGTTCTAGTACATTTAAAATTGAACAATCAGTAGGTTGTCTGTAGATCTCGCTGCTCAATTTAGGTGGACAACAATATCTTTGGTCGTCGTCAGCTAAATGGTCCTTAAGGAATATTATCTAGGAACTTCGGATCACATTGTATTGTCACTTATAGTATGTCCTAATTTTGTCACAATCTCTCGTGTTTAAGTGGACCACAATACCGGCGATTGACCAGATCTATTCATGAAGGGAGAGGTACTGATAAACGGATAAAGGCTGTCTAAAAACTTTGATCCCAAATCACTCTTAAAGTTAGATATCATTTTTATTTTTGTTAAATTTGTTCATAGTTTTCTTCTAATTTAAATATTAGGGGGAGAATTAAAAAAAATCAAAAATCAAACAAAAATTAGAAAATTCAAAATCAAAAAAAAAAATTAGTGTTATATTCTGTTTTATTTTTTTGTTCAAGAAAATCAAAAATCCAAAAATATTTTTGTTTCTGTTTTATTTTTTCAGAAAATATAAAAAAATATATATATTGTGTGCTAAGTTTTCTTTTAGTTTTGTTTTGTCTTGAAAAGTGAATTCAGGTGTAGATGAGACTCATGGAGACTGTATCGAGATTTCTGAGCCAAAAGTTTCATCCGTGATCATCGAAGAATTCTCATTCGAAGGAGTAAGAAATGAAGATTATTCTTTCAACATTCAATCTTTCAACCCCAGAAGCAAGGTGAAGCTGAAATTGAAGATTATGTGACAGATTGCATTGAAGCCTCCTCAATCAGTCTGCTGGTATCTTGAACCTGCTGAAGTGATCAAGAAGATTAGTTCTCTCTAATGTTCTCTCTGAAGATTCTCAAGCTGAAAGCACTATCTTTCAAGCCTCCTCACCCAATGTGCGTTCAATGCCAAATTCTAAAGAAAAGCTCAAGTGCTCAAGATGAAGTCATTCATTGAAGATTCATCAAGTTCATCTTGAAGTTGTGAAGAATTTGAAGATAAATGTTGAAGCCAAGCTTACAATGAAGATGAACAAGAAAGCTAGCTACTTTTTAGGGGGAGCTTGTTGGGTCATTTAAGAAAAGAAGGCTATAAACCAATGGGGAGATTGTTGGGTCAAAAATATGGTTTATACTTTACTTTTCTAGGCATTAATAGTTTTTTTGGTCATGTAATATATTTTTGCAGTTGTATTTACGGCCCAATGGGTGTTTATGGCCGTAAATCCATTTACGTCCGTAAACCCATTTGTGGCCCATATTCCCCAAGTATATATATAGGTGTTAGGTGGTTGAGGAGGGTTAGATGAACAGAAAAGGAGTGTACGGCCAAGAGAGAGAGAAAGGAGCATATATGTTTAAGTGTGTGAATCTTGTGTAAAGGAACTTCAATCATATTCATCAATACATTCAAGATTCAAGTTATTCTTCTTCTCCTTCTCTTCTATTTTGATCTGGCATCATCCGTTTGATTGGGATTCCGCACCATCAAACGGATCTGATTGATACACAAGCAGATTGGGGACTTACAAGAAGAAGGAGTGACGAAACCTTTCTTGGTTCCACTTGAAGAGGAGCCATCAAGGGTCTTACCCTTAGTACCCTTCGAAGGGTTCTTCCTCTTTTTCCCTCTACCTTTCCCGATTTCTAGGACAGGTACGGAGTTTGGAGTAGGAGTAGGAGTGGTAACAACCGATTTACCTTTAAGACCACTTTCGGCGGTCTTCAAGAGTCCTTGAAGTTTGCTGAGGGTAACTTCCTCCTTGTTCATGTGGTATGTCATGCGGAATTGATCATAACACGAAGGTAAGGATTGAAAAATGATATCTATTGCCAACTCCTCGGGGAAGTTCACATTAAGTTTTAGCAAACGGTCCACATACCTTTGCATTTTCTGCATGTGGCCCGTGATAGGTTCACCATCCTTCATCCTCGTTGTTATCATGGAGGAGATGATTTCATATCGCTCTTGACGAGCACTCTGATGGTAGCGGTCCATCAAATCCTGGTGCATTTGAAAAGGATAGTAGTCCTCATAGGACTTTTGGAGCTCGGTTGTCATAGTGGCCATCATGATGCATGCCACTTTGGTAGCATCTCTTTCATGTGCCTCATATTCAGCAAGCTCCTTAGGAGTAGCAGTCGGGTCGGGTACCTTAAGCTCTTTGTCGAGAACATATTCTTTGTTCTCATACCGAGTGATCATATTGATGTTCCTGATCCAATCTGTAAAGTTGGATCCATCAAATATGACTCTCCCACAATGGTTCATGAGGGAGAAGGAGCCGGTAGGGTTTGAGCCAGAAGCAGCATTGTTAAAAGACATCTGAAAAAGAAGAAAAGACAAGTTTAGTTTAGATATAAAGATAGTCCTTAATAAAACACCCAAATGTAATATTAAGGCTAGGATCCAATCACAATATATTATAACTTAGAAGAGGGATGTCGTAATCTAAGCTAAAACATATTTGAAAGGTAGGTGAATGACGATTCACCAATTTCCACCCATGGAAAAACGAAATATATAAATTATTAGGTTTTATTTGGTTTTTAGAAACTCCTAGATTCTTTTGAGATTCATTGAACTTTTCAATGGCATGTTTCAATCTCGAGTGTGCCCTTCATGTTTTGTGACTGGGATACCGAGGATCACAAAACAAGGTGTGAAGTAACCATGCAAATTACTTGGTACCCTTAATGTTTTTTCACTTAATCGACGTGCCAGTTAACCACACGCGCTCCACCGACCTATGAAAAACTTTAAGTCACCCTTTGCCTACCTTGTTAAGTCCAAGTTAGTGTGCCGGTTAACCACACACGCTCCACCAACGACTTAATCAAAGTGCAAAGTGTAATTTCATGGGTTAGCACCTTATTCACATTTTCCTAAAGTAACTAAGATTAGGAATTTATAAAAAAACATTTAGTTACTTTATAATAATCATTATACTTTTAATGAGAATTTTAAGTCATTGTCCTACCCGTTCGGCTAACGACCCTCCACCAGTCAAGGAAGCGGTGGGTGAGAGTGGACAGCCATTAAGCTGCCATTTTACAGGCAACAACCTTATACCCCCCTTATAGATCGGTTTCGTGAATGAGGCCTACTAACGGTAAAACGACTTTGATCTTATATATATATATATATATATATATATATATATATATATATATATATATATATATTTATATTATTAACTTATAATATTATAAAGTATAAGGGTTGAATTTTAACTTTTAAAATTCTAGGGGTTGGAACTAAAGTTTATTAAGATGACTTTACATGTTCCAAAAATTGAGGGCAAGTTTTGTAACTTTACAAAACCTTTCAATTCATAACTTATGAGTTATTAAAATGAAAACTATTCATTTTTGTAACTTATGTGTTCTTTTAATGGATTTAATACAAAGAGACTTTTGGTTATCCATAACTTGAGGACAAGTTATGGACTCCATTAAAACACATAAGGATCATGAATTCAGCATTAAACACGTAATTCCTATGATCTATCAAGAACTCATAAGAACATGAATAATCATATCAAAATTTCAAGAACATATGAACACATATAATCATGTAATTTTGATATTAGCCATTGTAAATGGATTAGAACAATCATTACACCATCTAAAACAAGTTTTAAAACACCAAAACAGTTTAGGGTAATGTTTCTAGTCCATTTCCAGCAGCAAAACTCGAAAAACTGCACTCAGGGGCTCCTACTCGTCGAGTGCAAGAACCTACTCGACGAGTAGGATGAGTTTTCTCATGGACTCGTCGAGTCCCCCCCCCCCCCCCATGGACTCGGTGAGTTCATGCTTCAGAATGCATAAAAACGAGTTTTTTTCACAATTTTGCATCAAGTATCAAACAAACAAGCCTAGGCTCTGATACCACTGATGGGTTTTGAGCATTCTGACACTCCTAAGTGTACATGCAACCCTATAAAACCTTGGATCTATGTTTGTATAAAATACATGCAAATTACTTTTTCCAAGGTTCATAATCCTATCTAGCATACATGGGGAACTTTAAACATAAAAGATGGCTAGAATTACATACCTTGTAGTTGATTTGATTCCTTGAAAACCTTGAGAGCGTAGCACCCCAAGTGTGATGCCTCAAATGTTTCACACAACACCAAATGCTCTTGGAATAAACTTTGAGAGAATTGTATAACACTTGAAATCGGCCTTGCCCTCTTGTCTCACTAGTGTAGCCGATTTTGGTTGCTCTAAGTATGCTTATATAGTATGTTGCATTAGGGTTACACCATGTAAACCCTAATGTAACATGGCTCTTCATTTCCATGACCCATGGGTTTGTAACTCCCATGGAGCATCATATGGACCTTAGCCCAACTAGATAATCCATGGGGCATCTAGCCCACTATACAAGTATGGATGATTTACACAATTAACTCATATATTTAATTAGTCTCCTTTTGATCACTTAATTAATTCTAGATTAATTCTTGATTAATACTAACTAAATAATATTATTAATATATTAGAACTTATAATATATTAATAAACCACAAGTGTTATTTCTCTCATTTAGTCTATCCAAATGCATGATGCCATGCAACCCAAATGGACCATGTCGGGTCGGGTCAAGTACATACCAGAAATAGTTATGGACTTAGACACCTTATCCAATAGGTTATTGGGAATTCCGATGTCAGAGCGATGTTGTTCAGTTTTTCAGGTGTGCCTATGGAATACGTAGAGTCCAATTTGGTCATTTCGTGTCTGCTAGGTTGGTTTTTGGCTTAAGTCGACCAAGGTTGGAAACATTTCTAGATAATTTTGGAATTCCTCTCCAAATTTGGAAGTTTTATTAGTCTATTTGGGCATTGGTGGAATCTGTTCAGCTTTATTTAAGGTGTGGGATCTTGTTTGGTTGTTAAGAGGATATTTCTATTAACTGTTGAGGTTCGTTTTTTCATTCGATCTGTTGGTACTTCACCCTTAGGTAAGGTTATGTTAAAGAAGGAACACAGTCAGCCTAAGGAGCGTTGTGTTTTCTCTTGGGGGGTGTGAAATGTTCGTAGTTCAACAAATATTGTGATGAGGGGTGTATAGGGAGTGTAAAATATTGTTTTTTCAAGTTGGAGCAAGTGTTCAACTATCTATCTTATTTCTGGTTGCACGCAACCATGTTTTCGTCTGATGATGCATTGATGGCAGCTTGGATTGTGGAAGGGTTGCATGTTATAGAATGGTATGGCTCTTGTGGTTTTTGGTAAATGTTAAGTGGGATGTTGATTAGGTTCCTGTAGGTTGGTGGGATGATGGTTGCGTTTCTATAGGTCCATTGGGTGCTAGTTGAGAGTCTTCTTGTCTGTGGTTGGGTGATGGTAAGAACGATGAGGAACCGCGAGCTTCTCATTCCAATGATTGGATGGTGTCATGACGTACCGTGAACCATTGTGGATTTACTTATTTGAGTTGAACCGACAGTTGTGTAGCAGAGAATCATGTGTTGGTTCGTTAGCCGTTTGGCATAACTGGGTGTGTGAGTGGTATGGTGTTGTCACTGGTGGCTCAATGACCGGCAGGTTGGGTTGGACATCTGTAGGATTTTGACTTGTTGGAAAAGTCATGGTTGTTTATTGGCAGTTTCTCATGGAGTTTTCTTAGTGGATCCTTATTTGTTGTTGCGAGAACAGTTTCGAGTGAGTTGAGTTGCTAGTGATGCAGTTCATAATAGGAATCTTTAATTATTTGTTAGATTGTTGTACCCATGAGCGTACAGGAGTGTGGATGTCTCCCGAGATTCTCTTCCGAATTGGTCATTGTGGCGCTCTTGAGGGGTGGTGGATAAGTGAGGAGTTGTCAAAAGTCAAGTGTGTATTTGAGGTCTTTTCGGCGTAATTTACGGACTTAGAATGGGTGGGAATTTATGATCGGATTGGCCTGAGTGTTAGTTTTGCATGGTATAGTGGTGTTCATGGTCAATGACTTAGGATAGCTATAACGAGTGGATGATCCTCAACCATTTTGTATGCCCTTAGAGTTTTAGGTTGATGGATTCCTAGTTTTGAGAAGTATGAATCAGTTCAGTCTCGGCTTTGAGATTTTTCCTGGTTTAAGTAGTTTCGTTATGAGTGGGGTCGTACCGTTGGGGGAGAGAGAGAGAGAGAGAGAGAGAGAGAGAGAGAGAGAGAGGTAGTTGTTGCAGTTGAATGTTTTCAAGTGTTTGGATTTTTTTTGTTGGCATTAGTTGGGTTCTGCATGGTCTCTCAAGTTTTCAGTATGGGTGCTTTGATGTTATGAAGTGATTGGAGGGAGCATATGAATTGTATTAGTATAATTTCCAAGAATTCTAACCGAGTCAAATTTCAAAAACGAAATCCAATTTAAGTGAGGGAGAATTGTAACACCTAGTTTCCATGACGTTTCTAATTTTGGGATAGTGCGTCGTAATTTGATCAAGTAAAGGTGTTTGGATTCAAAAGAATAGAGTTTTGACCCAATTAGATATTGATAATGTTGGTCAAGTGATTAAAGCCCTCACATTGTGCTATGAAGAAAAGGGTAAAATGGGAAAGGTGATATTTTGGACTTCTTGCATGAATTAATGATTTTAGTTCGATATGATTTTAGTCAAAAGTAATTATATATAATTGTGGGGATCGTCAATACTTTTGTGTGCATATAAAGTTCATTGAAAATGGAGTTGAAATGAAGAAGTTATGACTGTCTGAAGTTGGAATGGATTTGGATGAAAACCCGTCTCCACAGGCTGGAGAGCAGGTCTCCATAGCGTGGTAATCACCACAAAGCGGATAACTATTTTCCACATAGCAGAAGCTTAGCAGGCCCAAGCCCATGATTTTTAGGGTTTTGAACGTATTTAAAGGTAAGGATTCATGTTTTGAGGGAATTTTCTTAGCCTACATCATATCTAGAACTCCTTGAGAGAAACCTTAGCCTCCCTCTTTATGATTTGATCTCCTTTTCTCTCCTTGAACATCTTTTAGGCGCTTTTGGTGGTTATATAATGAAGTTTGAGGATCAAGATAGTTCTTTTGGTTGCAAGGAAGGTTATTTCAAGTTTGGATCTATCAATCCACTCCATTTCTGGACTATTGTGAGTATAAAGTTCATATCTTGCTCTTTAGTTGTATATATCTTGTCATTTGTGGTTTTTGGCACTTTTTGTCCATTTCATGGGTGATTTTGGAGTTGAGTGGAGTCCAAAATCTTTAGATCAGTTTGGAATGCTTCTTGGACCTCATGGACTAGAAAAGTTATGATCTTTTGCCTTCCCTTTAAGCCATGCAAGTTATCTTGGTCCTTTAGATCATTTTGGTGTATTAAAGTTTAGATCTAAAAAGTTTGTGGCATCATTATGGTTAAAGTTCGAAACTTTATCCATCTAAACATCATGTTGATTCAAATCTAAGGGTTGTAGAGTTGGACTTAATGGATTAAGTGAGAAAGATGCATTATTGGTCCCTTTGAGACTTAAAGTTTATATTCTTAATTGTTTTAACCATCCTAATGGCTAAATGGATTCAAATCTAAGGGTTGTAGAGTTGGACTTAATGGATTAAGTGAGAAAGATGCATTATTGGTCCCTTTGAGACTTAAAGTTTATATTCTTAATTGTTTTAACCATCCTAATGGCTAAAGTTGGAAAATTTATCCATTATGAAGCTATTAGGTACCAGATCTGAAAAGTTGGAAGCTTGGGTTTAAGGGTTAAGTGCTTAACCCATTAAGTTGTTGGGACCAGTCCCCACGACGTGACATGTTGCTCGCCACGACGTGGAGGCTGGTGTCACCATGACTTTTTGTTGTGTAGCTGCCATGACGTGGCCTGTTGGTGTCCACACCGTGGAGGTCTGCTGGGGCTGACTTTGACTGTTGACTTTGACCGTTGGCTTTTTGACCAGTTTGACTTTTGGTTAAACTTCGTCTATATGTCGATAAGAATCTTCATGGTCCTTCCCAGAAAATGGAATATCCTTGAGCATAGTGAGGATATGTCCCTTGAGTTCAAAGTTCATTGCGGTTGGAATTGTTAGAGGTACGAGACCCGAGCCATTGTCATTACACATCCTCCTATTATACTCTTCCATGGCCATTGTCGTGATGTCTCCCATTATGTTTTCAGCTTCAATTTTAACTTTCTCTTCTAAATCGTTCTCGGTTTCAGGTTTGAAACTGCTACTAGATTTGCCTTTCATTTTGTCCTTTTTTCTTGGAACTCGGATTCCGGATCTTCCAAGGGTGGCATAATCTTAAAAGATGATCCACTGGTCATATACACTTGAAACAAAACATATGAAATCCATAAAATTGAAAAAAAAAATAAAATAAAATGAAAAATTGTAAATTCCATTTTTCTCGTCTTGGCCTAAGGATGGTCACATTGTGAGCTCGTTTAAAAAAACTAAACAAAACAGAAAATTAACTTTTTGTGGTTTTTAACCCACAAAAAAGATCGAGTAACTAATAGCAATTAAATTAAGACTAAAATAAGTCGTTCCCCGACAACGACACCAAAAACTTGATGTGTTAAGCATTATGCCTACTAGTTTTTAATTTATAAACCTAACAAAACTTAACTAGCTAAAACGCACTTAGGCAATGTACCTAGTTGGATTATAGAATAGTAAAATAAGTTGGGTGTTGAGCATAGGGAACAATATTTTAATTAATAAAATAACTACTATAAGTTAAACTAAGAAAAACAACTAAATTTGGGGGTTTTATCTGATTTTGTAAGTTCAAATTAAGTTAAATTAATTACTAAAACTCTTAAACTAAAGCAAACAACTAAAGACGATTTTTAATCATGAGAATTAAGACACTTTTGTTTAGCTTTGAATCACATTTTTTCTGATGGTTAGTTTCAGTATATGGATTAATTTCAGTTGATTACCAATATAAATGTTATTAGAAGTCTTGGTCCGAACTCCAAATGTTTTTCACCAATTCATGAACAACTATGCAATGGTCTTGCACAAGTGGGACACTTAACTAGTTATTAAAATTAAGGTTAAGACAAATAATCAAAACACAAAATATGATCTAATTATTCTCTCTAGCACAACTAAGCAACTATCTTTAATAGCTAATTTAGGATTTAGTCAATCACTAGCTCCAGCAATTTATAAACAACTAGGTAAACAAGTTTATGCAATCAAAGTGATCATTTAACTACACAAAACTTGAAACTAAGCAACAAAGATTGAAATATTTAACATACTAGGTATTGATCTATCAAACACAAGCTAAACTAACTTCAATAAATCCAAGAAAAGAGAAACTAACTCATAGTATTAAGGTTTATCATCATTAAACGAAAGTATAAGGTTTTACCCATACTTACAGAAGAAAAACACATAATTGAATAGAAATCTAGTTTAAACATGATTAAGTCTAGGCATACTGAATGATTTATGTGGAAATCTTCCTTTAATCTCTTGATCTCTTAATCGCTAATCTTCTTCTTCCCTCCAAGGGTTCTTAGAAGGTATTTTTTTCGCTTTTCAATCACAGTCTCTGCTCCAAGTCTTCTGGTTTCGATTAAAAAACCGAAATATATACTTGCCCAAATATGGTCGCAGCGGCGTGGGAAATAAGTGACACGTCGTGGGAGACATGTTTATCCTGTATGTGCCAAGGAACATGTGTATTGCCATAGAAGATTCTTTTGTTGACATGTGGTCACGTATTGACCATCAAGTGTTCATGTCGTGAGAAAGGTTTAATGCGAGGATTCGAGAAGATTCTAAATGTCACGTCATGGGTACGTCGTGGGAACTTTTATATGATCGATTTTCTTCTTTATTCTCCTCCTAATTTAAGCTCCAATCCTCCAAGTATCCAACTTTCTTCAATTTTAGTCATTTCTCCTTAAGAATGTCATTTTTAGCTGCAAAATACAATTAAAAAATTATAAGTATCAAATATCTTTGTATTTTATCAAAATAATGATCAAATGTATTAAAATAATGCATAAATATGTGTATAAATATGACACTATCATGGCTCAACTCCCCAATCTCGTTTCTCTTCATTCTTTAGTCTCCTGGTCCGACTTAGTTCAGTTGGTCGGAGGTCAACGGAAGACGTTTGATGCAGTGGTATTGACTACTTTCTAGTGTCTTTGGAATTTTAGGAAATCATTTATTTTTCGGACAAGCACACCTAATAAATCTGTTATTTTGATGATGTAGTAGATGTAGTAGACATATCATTTTTTAGATTTCTAATAGGTGTAAAAAAAACTAAGTTGTTGTGGGTTTATTGGTTGCAAAACCCAATGATAACTTCTATTTATTTGTAATGAGTTTTTTTTCTAACTTCTTGCTAATTTTATTTAATAAAATTCATTCATTCCAAAAAAATAGACAAGTCTTACAAAATCATATAATGTTATATATTTTAATAAATACACAAAGAAAATGTCAAAGACTCTTCTGTCAAATATTCAAATTCAAATATATGAACTTGTATTATTTATTTATTTATTTATTTGAAAAACATAACCAGATTTAAAAATTTTAAGGTTTTGTGATACTCTACCAAATTATTCCCCCACCATTGAAGTGGACAAAAACCAACCAAATTTATTGTGTTTTGAGTCCAAACGAAGAAAACCCCTTTATATAATAATTATGGTTTTTTATTCTTGTAAGCCACTGCATAACAACCAAATTCAATATTTTTTATTTTATGATTGATATAATCATGAACTTACGATTTATTACTTGTAAGATCTGGGTATTTATTTATAATTATGTATTCGTACTGTCTTCTAAATTTATCAAACTTGGCTAAATCCTAAAGTGAATATGTAACAATATAGTTCCTTACCCCATGAACATGTAAGATATTCGTTTGGGTAAAATACATTTTAAAATATGATATTACACGTATCTTAAGATAAATAAAACATCTTTTAAGATATCTAAAAATTGCAAATCATAACAAACACAACCAGTGGTTCTAACAAACTAACTAAGCCATAATATAAAGGAAAATAGTTACAAAAATAATATTAAATTTTAAGTTTTTCTTTTTAGATTTTTGAATTTATTACAAATTTGAACCCTCTGTTTTACTCAAAATCATAAGTCCAGTCTAAAATTTGAACAATTGGGACTAATTAAACACATGATTTTGAGTAAAAACACAAAGACGGTATCAACAACTAAATATAAACTTAAGTAAAACATTAATACGCTCTCAAATTTTCACGGAACATTAGATTTTGAGTGAAACATATGCACTAAATTTTGGATTTACTCTGTAAATTATATGGTTAAACAAAGAGTTATATGAAATATTATATGTTTATATCATATAGTTTGCATAACTTTTGTCTAATATTTATCCATTAAGCAAATGTAAATCATCAAGGGAAGGTCATGATTCCAAATTTTGCATTATAATGTTCCTTTTCTTGTTTAACGTTTTTATTTAGATATCTAAAAATATATAAAAAAATATAGTTACCACTTTGTCAATTTGTCTTGTGTTTTGTTTTTAAATTAATAAGTTGACATACTAATAATATTAATACGACGAACTTACAGAACTTAGAATTTTTACCATATTTTTTTAAAGATTTTGTCATATTTTTTGGTATTGTTATTAAAATCTATATCTATAACCATAACATTTCCCTTTTTTTAATCCAAACAAGGACGCGGTTTGAGACCAAATCATATGTCAACTCATCCCACATTCTCAACTGTCATGTTTCGTGTTTGTCTTTCTCTTTTTTATTTGCTAATAAATTAATTTATTACCTAAGCTCTTATATAAAGTCCACACTCCTTCACCTTCCTTCCTCATCTCAACTCAACAAAAAACTCTTATCATCTTGTTGCTTTGATATCATCAAATGGGTAACTACGTTTCATGTACCTTAATGCATGGAAACGGGAAGTACTCAAAGGCTACAAAAGTAATTTTTCCCAACGGGGAAATCCATAAGTTTCAAGAACCAATCAAAGTGGCTGAACTGATGATGGAATCACCAAACTCGTTTGTTGTCAACTCCAAATCCCTTCGCATTGGGGCACGGTTTTCTGCCATGAATGCAGATGAAGACCTTGACTTTGCATGTGTATATGTCATGTTTCCAATGAAACGAGTTCACTCAGTTGTCACCAGCACTGACTTAGGTTCTCTTTTTATATCTGCTAAAAAGATAGGAAGGATTGCTCCAGAAAACGTGTCAACCCCACCGAGTTTGAAACTGGATGACATTATTGAAGAAGAAGTGTCGTCTTTTGAGTTTAAACGTCGCGCTTCGATGTGTAGATCAAAGAAGCCATTGTTAGACACCATTGAGGAAGAGCAAGTTTGCTCCCGATGATCAGTTTATTTACTCATATACACATATGAATTTTGTTCTTTTTTCAATTTTCCATGAAACTATTGTTTCATTTTTGGAAAATTATGTAGAAATATACTTTATTTTTGGAATTGAATGCAATTTCTGTTTTTGATGTATACAAAGTGCAAACTATTAAAGTTAATTTTATACATCATATTCTCTTAAGAGTCACAGTTAAGGATAAACTAGATACTGTAAGATAAGTTCCATTAATGATTTATAATAATGTTTATGTAAGTAAATAAATTTAACATCAAACATTCAAACTATTGAGACTCTACGTTTGATTGCTTCTAGGCTTAATTGTTGACCATGTAATAAATCCCTAAACGTAAACTTAATTACTTGATAGTGTTATAGTCAAAATCAAATACTTAGTTACTGTATGTAGAATGTTGATGTAATTATAAATTGTAATTACAAAATCAATAAACCTCACCTAATTCAAATGTAGATGCAACATTATTACCATAATCATATGAATCTCATAAATATTGTGTGTTCTTTATTTTTCTTAGCATATTTAATTGTGTGTTTGTCTTTTGAAAACCTAACTTGTATATATATGAGTTATCTCTGAAGGCGTGAAGGTTATGATCAACAAATTTGATGGCCCTGGTTTTGGCTTTTGGAAGATGCATGTTATCTCTATTAGAAATAAAAATCGCGAATCATTGTCTGAATTTGAACTAGAATGGATGAAACGGAAGGATCGGGCGATATTAGATCACTAGGCTTTTGGCATGATCAAATTATCACCGGTGAAGAATGTTGCTTACATTATCGACAACGGGAAGACAACTTTTAGACTAATCAAAGAGTTTTCTAATATGTGTGAAAAACCCTAATTTGCAAAGAAGATTTCATTGATCGACAGTTGGTAAATACAAATATGAATGAAGGCATGTCGGTGATAGATCATGTAAACAAATTGAATTCAATATTATAAATCGTTGTATCTATTAAAATTTAATTCGATGATGAAGTTCAAGTTTTGTTGTTATTATCATCTTTGCTCTAAAGTTGGTTGTGTACGGTTACAGTAGTTAAAAGTTCATATAGAACTACTAAGGTTACATTTGAACAGATTCATGATTGGATCCTAGGAGGATATTCGAATATTAAGTGTCGGTGAGTACGGAGGGTGATCCTAGGAGGATATTCGAATATTAAGTGTCGGTGAGTACGGAGGATGGGAAAAAGAGTTTCTTATCTACGTGGGGTAATGGTAGAGCAACACAATTAATAATTATGGGTCGGTCTATGAAATATTATATATATATATATATATATATATATATATATATATATATATATATATATATATATATATATATATATATATATATATGGAAAACCTTGTGAATAGTACCTTTATTGGACTTCATAGTTTGACCACAATTGTTTGTAGTTTTAGATATTTTGCCCCCTCCTCATTAGATAAAAAATTTGGTTCTTGGCCGTCTTCGAATCGTTAGTGAGATTTAGGGAAACACATGGAAATCGAGTAAACAGCCGACAAGAGGAGACGGAAGCAATCTGAGGCGGTGACAGACAGAGAAGAGATCACATGTCCACATCTTTTTTTTGTAAAGGAATGGATGTTGGTGATTTTAGTGTCACCATGTCATTTTATGTAATTGGAACTAACATGTGAGCTAAGGGGCTTCACAATGTGTATTCTAATATATGTACGGGTTTGTGCGGAGTGCACGCATGTATAAGATCGAATTAGAAGCTGGTTCGATGACAAGTCGGGGGTCCGGGGGCTACGCTCCTGGGTCCGGGGTTTCCAAAGGGGTAGCGCCCCTAGCGGGGTCCAAGGGACAGAGCCCTGGATTGGGTCTCGCTGACGGCCCACCCTAAGAGAAACTCTGATCTCGTTTATTATATAAACGACTCTTCTCTTTGAGAAGAAACACATAAAGTTATTAGTTATCATTTTCTTCAATCAAACACAGAATCTATATAGTAATTTGCAACCCAGGCATAGGGTAGAAATATTAGTTCGGAAAGTGTTCTCACGATCCAATTGGTATTCAGATCTCCAACGTATACCCTATTTCCTCCAACAATCGAACTGGTATCTTCTTGTTTCTGGAGATAGGAGATTCAATCCGCGAGATGACCAGGAAGTTTACAAAGTTGGAGAAGTTCGAAGGCGTCGAATTCAGACGTTGGAAGAAGAAGATGCACTTCATGCTGACTACTTTGAAGGTAGCATACGTGCTGACTACTCCAAGACCACCGGAGGTTGAGGAAGGTGCTACTGAGAAATTTAAGAGATAAGGAGGAGACAGAAGTGGGACAACGATGACTACATCTGCAAATGTCACATTCTGAACGGTATGTCTGATGCTCTATTTGATATCCAGAGTGAAGTATGGTGTGCCAAAGATGGACGATTCAAGGTCTGTCACTGAACAATACAATGAACTCCTTGGCATATATGGTCAGTTTAAACTGCACCGTATGAATATGGATGAATCCATTGTTGTGTCAAGCATCATTGAAAAACTTCCTCCATCCTGGAATGACTTCAAACATAACTTAAAACATCAAAAGGAGGAACTGTCTTTGGTTCAACTTGCTAGTCATATTCGTATTGAAGAATCTCTTCGTACGAAGGAAAGTGACAAATCTGATAAATCCAAAGGGAAAGTTGAATCTGGACAGCCCTCGGTTCATATGGTTGAAAACAAACCAAGAAATCAGAACCACAAAGGACATGGAAAACGTAAGCAGGAACATGTCCCAAGCAACTCCAACAAAAAGAGAAAGGATTTGGTTTGTTGGAGGTGTAATCAGGTTGGGCATTGCAAGCGTGATTGTCATGTGAACTTAGGCAACAATGGTGCTGGAAACAGTGAAGCCAATGGGAAGGTGAATGGGTCTTCAGCCCAAGTTAAAGGAGGTTAGTTTTTTACTAACTTTGATAATTCTAATCAGAATTATGTTTACTATGTTTCATTTATTCCTGAATCATTCTATGTATAGGGTGATGATGTTGCTCGGTGGATCGACTTCGGGGCAACGAACCATGTATGCAAGGATAAACGGATGTTTGAAACATGAACTCCACTTGAAGATGGGTCGGTGCTGAAAATGGGAGAAGATTCTTTTATTCCTATTTGTGGTTTTGGTGTCGTGTGTCTTGAATTTACTTCTGGAAAGAAAATCAGGCTTTCTGATGTTTTGTTTGTTCCCAAGATTCGCAAGAATCTTGTTAGTTCTAGTTGTTTGAATTCTGATGGCTTTAAACATGTTATTGAGTCAGATAAGTTTATTTTATCTAAGGATGGAATGTTTTTTGGCTTTGGATATTTAAATAATAGAATATTTCATTTGAATATTGTTAACAAATTATTACATGTTCAAAATTCTGCATGTGTATCTTCTACTTCTAATGTTGATAAATCTATGCTTTGGCATGTAAGATTAGGTTCATGTCAACTTTAGAAAGATGCATGAGATGTCAAAAGATGGATTAATTCTAGTCTTTGATATGACATATGATAAATGTAAAACATGCATGCTTACAAAAGTAACAAAACAGCCCGTTCCTAGTGTCACTAGAAATTCAGCTGTTTTAGAACTTGTACACAGTGACCTGTGTGATTTTCACTCCACTCCTTCTTTGGGAAATAAAAAGTATGTAGCCACCTTTATTGATGACTGCACTCGGTTGTTTCTAAGTCCTTGTTTGTTTTCCGTCGTTTCATCACAATTTACGTTCGATCTAGAGTTTCTCTTTGAAATCTTTGGAGTAGTTACATTAACTGTGAATATCTTGGCTATTCGTTTTGATTTAGGGTTTCCGCTTCTTCTTCCCAATCAAAATGAATATCTGAGTTTTTTACATAGGATCCTGGTACTGGGATTTCAATTGTATTCTTGCAGTGAGATTGCTTGTTGCTTGTGGTGTATATAACGTCTGTTGGAGTCTCGTCGGTTGGATTTCGGTCGATCAATCTTCTTGTCTGAAATAACTCTCTAGGGGTCGGATTTTATCACCGATAAACCTTACTAGATAACGGATAAAGAGAGTCGACTCTTTGTTGGGTCTTCTTATCAGCACTGTGAGGATTTTTTGTTCTTTTTTTTCATCTCTTTCTAATATTGTATTGGGAGATCCTGGTTGTCTTGAGTACACCAGTTATTATTTGCATCACTGTTTATTTGTTGTTAATTGTTTTTTCTTTGACTCGGTATTGATTGTCTTGGGCCCCAAGAAATGTGGTGACCATCTGGACTTGAAATCAATACAGGTGTCAGTTTTGGTGTTTTTCTTGCTTGTTATTTGCTTTGCCTAGTTGTTGTTTGAGTTTAATCTGTTCTTATGGCTAGTCCTAATGAATCTCCTAGTAGAAGTGGAAAGGATGATCAAATTAACTTTGATGATCCTCTCTTCGTCCATCCTTCTGATAATGTTGTTACAACTATTGTTACAATGAAGTTAACTGGTAATGAAAACTTTAGGTTGTGGAGAAGTTCTATGCCTAAAGCTCTTAGGGCCAGAAATAAACTTGGATTTGTAGATGGAACTTTTAAAAAGAGTGATGTTGATGAAGCTAAAAAATCTAAATGGCATAGAACTAATGATGTTGTTTGTTCTTGGCTTCTGTCTTCTATTTCTAATTCCATTTATCATAGTCAAGCTTATTCTGATGTAGCTAAAGATATTTGGAAAAATCTTTTTGAAACTTATAACAAATATAACGGATCTATTGTTTTCAGTGTTCACCAACAAATAAATTCTTTTAAACAAAATGGAATTTTATTGTCAGATTACTTTAATAAGCTTGACTCCCTATGGAAGGAATTTGATGGTCTTATTAGTCTAACTGAGTGTACGTGTGAAACTTCTATTAAACTCAAAGATCATTCTAATCTCATGAAACTTATGCAGTTTCTTAGTGGTCTCGATGATTCTTATAGTCAAGTCAAGAGCCCTATATTACTCATGGAACCATTATCTAATGTCAAAAGTGCCTTTTTCCATATTGTCTAGGGAAGAGTCTCTTCAAAGAAATGGTTCTTTGTCTTCTCTTCAGTCTTCTCAATCTTCATCTAAATCTCAGTCTACTGCCTTCAACAGTAGGTTTAATAATAGATTTAACTCAATTAATTCTAATATGAATAAAAATCAAATTGTTCAGTGCAAGAATTGTGGTATTAAAGGTCATTCAATAGAAAAATGTTACAAGTTAATAGGGTATCCAAAGGATTTCAAACCAAGAAGTGAATCAAACAATCAAAAAAAAATTATGTTAATTCTGCTAGCACTCCTTCTGGGAGTTCTGATACTTCCAATTTAACTGAGTTTGTTGGAGATTTAGAGTTTCACCAGCTTACTAAGGATCAGTACGTCAAGTTTTTACAACTAATCAATGATAAGTAAACTAATGAGGAAGCATCTGCTAGTGCAAATATGGCAGGTACTTGCTTGTTTCAAGCTTTTAATTCTTTGGTAAATTTTCAAAAGTGGATTGTTGATTCAGGAGCCAGTTAACATATGATTTCTTCTTAATCACTTCTTCATGACACTGTGGATGTGTCTAAACTGAATCTTCTTGTTAGTCATACTAATGGTACTTCCGCTAAGACTGAAAAAGTGGTAATATGAACTTGTCTAATTCCTTAACATTGTTTGATGTCTTTGTTGTTCCAAAATTTAATGTAAATTTATTACTTTTTCATAAGGTCTAAAATTTAAAATTCAGGGTTTACAATCAAAGGAGATACTGGGGAATGGTAAGGAATCTGGAGGTCTCTATTACATAAATAGTGTGCCTTCAGGTAATTCTTCTAGGATTAAATGTTCCTCCTATATTTGTTGTGTTTCTAAACTTACATGGCATAACAGACTTGTTCATCCTTATGATCAAGCTTTAGTTTCATTAAAGAACAAACTTTATTTTGGAAATGAAGTTCTTCCTCCTTGTGATGTGTGTCATAAAGCTAAGCAAACCAGAGAGTCCTTTCCTATTAGTCAACATGTCACATCTATACTTGGTGAGTTAATTCACCTAGATGTATGGGGACCTTATAGAGTGACCACTATAGAAGGATTTAGATATTTCTTGACCATTGTGGATGATTAAACTAGAGCTACTTGGGTTTACTTGTTGAATTCAAAGGATGAAGTTTTTTATTGTGTTCTTGTTTTCTTTAACATTCTTTTTAATCAGTTTGAAATTAAAATTAAAACTGTTAGGTCTAATAATTGAACTGGATTTTTAAATCATAAAATGAGACAGTTGTTTGAGTCTAAAGGAATTTTTACATCAAACTTCTTGTTTTCACACTCCACAACAAAATGGAGTTGTGGAGAGAAAACACAGGCACATTTTAAATGTTGCCAGGTCAATAATGTTTCAGTCTTGTTTACCTCTTAAGTACTGGGGAGAAGCTGTTTTAACTTCTGTTTTCTTGATTAATATAACACCTACCTCTGTTTTAAATGGTGCTTCTCCTTATGAGCTTGTTTATAAAAATTCTCCTGCTTTTGATAAGCTTAAAGTGTTTGGTTGTTTGTGTTTTACAACAAAACTGAATAATTTTGATAAATTTTCTGAGAGAGCCGATAAATGTATATTTCTTGGTTATTCATATGATAAAAAGGGATATAGAGTTCTTTGTCTTGATTCAAATCTTATTTTTGTTTCC
Organism: Lactuca virosa; assembly: GCF_052849685.1. NCBI lineage: Eukaryota > Viridiplantae > Streptophyta > Magnoliopsida > Asterales > Asteraceae > Lactuca > Lactuca virosa. Next base: position 182,760,077 of record NC_136428.1, read on the forward strand.
AGGGATGTAAAATTTTACGATTCTGTGTTTCCATTCAAGCTAAAGTCTTCATCTGTGACTGATAAATCCAATGTCCCTTTATGATCTAATGATCCTTTTTCCTATGATGAGTCTTTGTATTCTAGTTCTTTACTTAATAACACTAGTTTAGATGACTTGAGAGGTGTCTATCAATTGGATGGTGCTAGTGTAGGCCATAACCGGGATGAGACTAGTCCCTTTGATGCCAATAACCAGACTGGAGAGGCACATGTGCCTCCTTCTGGTGAGATGTTTTCAAGTTCCTCTACTTTGACTGAGGAAAGTGGTCAAGTTAATACAATTCCTTCTGAGGGTCAGTCTACTAGGGCTACTAGATCTTGTCGTGTTGTACACATGCCAGTTAGATTTAGTGACTATGTTGTGGAAGGAAGGCATAAATGTGGAATTGAACGTTCTGTTAACTATTCTGCTCTTAAAAATGAAAATATATGCTTTGTTTCTAATCTTAATAAAACAACTGAACGAAAACTTATAGTGAGGCTGCTTTAGATCCAAATTGGATAAAAGCAATGAATGAGGAAATGGAGGCCCTTTATAGGAATAACACTTGAGAAATTACTGATCTTCCTAAATGAAGAAAGGCTATAGGATGTCGTTGGATTTATAAAATCAAATATAAATCTAACCATGAAATAGAAAAATTTAAAGCTAAGCTAAAGGATATAGTCAAAGGGAAGGAATTGACTATGAGGAGACATTTTCTCCTATTGCTAGAATTGCCACTATAAGAATTGTTTTGTCCTTAGTTGTTCATCATTCTTAGCCTTTATATCAACTTGACATAAATAAGGCATTTTATATGGTGATTTGTCTAAAAGTGTTTATATGGAACTTCTTGAAGGATATCATTCTAAGGGTGATATCAGAGTTTGTAAACTAATAAAATATCTTTATGGGCTTAAGCAAGCTCCTAGGAAGTGGAATGAAAAGTTATGTCACTCTCTTTCAATTTTTGGGTTTAAGCAAAGTATAAATGATTATTCTTTGTTTGTAAGGAGTTTTGAAAATATTGTTGTAATTCTGTTGGACTATGTTGATGATAACATTATCACTGGAAATTGTAATGTGGAATTGGAAAATGTTAAGAGTTTTTTAAAGTCACGGTTTTTATTAAGGATTTAGGAGAATTAATATATTTTTTGGGAATTGAAGTTATTAAAACTGATAAAGGAATATGTTTTAATCAAAGGAAATATTGTTTGGAGTTGTTGCACGAGTTTAGAATGCTTTCTTGTAAACTTGTTAAGACTCCTCTCGAAGCAAATTTGGTTATTAAACGAGAATGTGATTTGGATAGTTCTGATTATATGGTTAATATAACTGAATTCCAGAAATTAATAGGAAAATTGATTTATTTGACTATGACTCGTCCAGATATATCATATGTTGTTCAAATTCTAAGTCAATATATGCATAAACCTTACAAGTCACATTAAAATATTGCATTCAGACTATTGAGATGTCTGAAAGATAGTCCAGGTAAGGATGTCTATATAACAAAGCATAGTTCTCTAGATCTTATTGGTTTTATAGATGTTGATTGGGCTAAATGCCTCTTTAGTCATAGATCTGTAACAGGTTATCTTGTTTATTTTGGAGGTTCTCTTGTGTCCTGGAAAAGCAAGAAACAAAGTACTATTTCTCGTTCTTCCACTGAATCTGAATATAGAGCTTTGGGTTCTGTGGTTTGTGAAGTAATATGGATTTTGAAATTATTGTTTGATTTGGGCATAAAAGGCTTAACCCCTGTGAATATTTTTTGTGATAATGAGTCAGCCATTAAGTTGGCTTTAAATCATGTGTTTCACAAAAAAAACTAAACATATTGAAGCTGACTTTCATTTTGTTCGAGAAAAAAAATTGAAAATGGTGTTTTAAAAATAAATAAAATTGATTCCTTTAATCAAAATGTTGATATTTTGACAAAAGCACTTAGGAGTGCTCAACATAAGTATATTTCTGATCTGACTTGGTCTTATTGATATGTTTAAAAAATAAATTTTTGTCTGAATTAATGTTCAGTTTGTGGGGGGAGGGGGGTGTTGAAATATATCACATCTTTTATTATCAAAGTAAGACAAAATTGCAAGAATGGTCCCTGTGGTATGTCAAAACTAGCAACTTTGGTCCAAAATAGGTTTGGCTCGCAAGGATGGTCCAATAGTTTCGTTTTGTTGCGAGTTTAGTCCAATTTCCTATGAACTTTTTTATAATGACGGATTTGCCCTTATTGTTTTATTTTCTATTTTTCTTGTATTACAACAATTAAAAAATAAAACAAAAATAAAATCTCTCTCTCTCTCTCTCTCTCTCTCTCTCTCTCTCTCTCGCCAAGAGCTTTTTCTGGGTTTGTTCTTGTCCACCCAACTGGTCCCTCTTTAACCACCCTCATATTTGGGCTTTAATCCCAACGAAAAACCCCCTGAAGCCTCTTGAGAGCTCAAGCACACACACATATACACACACAATCACATTCATGAACCCCATATCGGCGATCTTCACCTTTCTTGCATTCACTCCCTTTTTCTCTCTCTTTCTCTCTCTCTCTCTCTCACATACACATAAACACACAGACAAACTCTTTTTTTTCTCTCTCTCTCTTTCACTCTTAGGGTTAGCAACAACAATAAGAAACCAAAATTGGCCAAGGAAGATGTTGCTGCCACTGTCTAATCTCTCATTCTCGTCATCGAGATAGAGAAAGACGTTTAGAAACCCTAAACGGCAGGCGATGGTATGAAGTCCAGTGAAATGTCGCCACCACTGTGAAGGGCTTCAAAACCCACTTGCGATGGTGGTTTGCTAGAAATCGAGTCATAGAATGAGATCGTTTGAGCTAGAGAAGAAGGATATCGTCGTTCTCGGATAAGGGTAGCGATTTAGGGTTTCGACCACTATCACTTTTTTCATTTGGGACGGAGGATTTGTGGTTCGACCATGTTATCTAGGAGGGTTTCGACCACCATCACACACGACGACATATTTTTGGTTCGACATTCCTGCGAGAATGACGGTGATTTCCGGAGATAAGAGAGGAACAGGAAGAAGGTTTGAGGATGTAGGTTCGATTAAACAGATTTAGGTTCGATTTTATTGTGGGATACCTTCATCTTCATCTTTGCCGGTCTTCGCTTAGTTTCTCCATATCTGTTAAGCAAAAAATAAACAAGGGACAAATCCATTTTTAAACCACAAAATAATTATATGTTGTTTTTGTTTGAACAAAAAAATAATGGTGTTTTTTGTTTGATTCAATAAAAAGAAGGAATGTAACTGTCAATGGAAAAAATATATGTTTCATGTTCATCAATTGGAGAGAGAGAGGGAGAGAGAGATAGAGAGATTTTATTTTTGTTTTATTTTTAATTGTTTTTTAATTGTTGTAATAAAAGAAAAATGAAAAATAAAATAATAAGGGGCAAATCCATCATTATAAAAAAGTTCATAGGAAATTGGACTAAACTCGCAACAAAACGAAACTATTGGACCATCATTGCGAGCCAAACTCATTTTGGACCAAAGTTGCAAGTTTTGACATACCACAGGGACCATTCTTGCAATTTTGTCTCAAAGTAAATATTAATTCATGTTTGTGGGTAAGTTTTGTATGTTTCTTCTTGACAAAATTGCAAATTTGGTCACTGTGGTATTCAAAAAACTTTGGATGAGGTCCAAAAACTTTTCCACTTGCATAGAAGATCCAAAATCAAGGTTTTTCTGTGTTTTTGGTCCAAAAAAACTTGAAAAGACAGTTATGCCCTTTTATTTCCTTTTTTATAATTATTTTTATTCCAATTTAACTTAAAAATAAAAAGAAAAGAATTATCCTCTCTCTCTCTCTCTCTCTCTCTCTCAAATCAAGATTCGTTCAACTCATTCCCATTACTCAGATAACTAAGTGGGTCTTGTATATTCTTCCTGAAATAGTTGTTTATGTTGCTGGAAATGTTGTTAAGAAATAAGATCTAGATGATTTTGAAGCTGAGGTACTCCCTATCCCCATATCCTTCCCCAAATTGCATTAATCGAAGTACCAGTCATACAGTGTTCTTCGAGATGCGAGTTTCTTTATGATTCCTTCAAAAACAGTGACGAACATACTTTTTTTATACAAAGTGTTGTTAACAGATATGAATCGAGATATCTTGTTAATTGAAATATGTGTAATGATTTCCAGGGAACCAGTTTCAGGCTACAAGTTAAAGGAGATCACTTGAAGTGGTATATTTGTAGGTAATAAAGAGAATGGTGTAGAAGAAACCGATGCTGCCACTCACACCCCATCTAAACCACCACGCGACAAAACCCACAACCAATCTCCTCTCCTGCCCGGACTGCCCGACGACCTCGCCATCGCTTGTTTAATCCGCGTCTTTGGTACCATATCTTCTCCTTCCCGGACTGCAAAAACCTCGAAATCGCCGAAAAATGGGTTTACGTTATGGAAAGAGACAAAGATCGGAGCCCTACTCTCACCTTAATCAAAGTTATTGGGGTTGATTATGGATTTTAGGGTTTTTAGGAGGGATGGTTGGAGAAGATGAAGAGGGTGAGAGAGAGAGAGAGAGAGAGAGAGAGAGAGGGACAGAGAAAGAAAGAGAGAGAGAGAGAGAGAGAGAGAGAGAGAGAGAGAGAGAACGTGGGTGGGGGTGGCTAGGAGAATAATACTTTTATTTTTATTTTTTAATTAATAAATTATTAAAAGAAATATAAAAAATTCCAAAAATAAAAATAAAAAGGGTAAAACAGTTTTTTCAAGTTCTCCAGGGACCAAAACTCAGAAAAAACCTCGATTTTGGACATTCCATGCAAGTTGAAAACTTGTTGGACCTGATCCAAAGTTTTTTGAATGCCACAGTGACCAAATTTGCAGTTTTGTCTTTCTTCTTTTTGCTGGGTATATTGTGTAATTTATGCAACAAGTTGGGTTACAGCACGGATCCTGGGTTGCTCCATGGAGCAGGAACTGATTTGTTTACCCGGTGTATTTAATGTGTATCTTGTGTTCATTTCATTCATTCACTTCTTTCATTCACTGATTTTTCACCTCTGTTGAACTCTCTCGTTTATTAGGGTTTGTTCATATTAGAAGATTGTTCTTCTGTAGAGTTTGATCTTTTGTTTCTAGTAATCGTATCAGTGTGAGTGTGAATATAGTGAGATTTTTCTTTTTAAGTTGATGTATAGTCGAACTGGTTTATAATGAATAAACTATTCAAGTTGGGAATCTTTGGTGTTTTTTACTTTCTTCACGCATTGATGTAGATGAATATATAGATTACAACTTGCAGCATGTCAATAACAGTAATTTCATGTTATTATTTGTACATAACAAGTGAGGTATTTTAAATAAAAAATGAAGTGCAATATAGTCATCAGAGTGTGCTCTTACTGTAGGAAAGTTCGGGGTCGATAACATTCGCTTGTAATTTTTATGTGGACCCAAATCGGGCATGGGAGAAATCGTCTCATTGTCTCTAATCTTGACTTATATCCACCAATCTAGCTTTCATTTATTTACAAATTTGGCTAAATTTTTAACTATTTTACACATTTGATTAAAACTTTTTTTAATAAAATTTCCCTAAGCTTTTTTTTTTTACAAATTTGTTTTGTTCTTATGTTTTTCAACAAATTTTGCTTTACAACTTTTTCATATATATATTTTTACAACTTTGTGTTGGACGATCGAATTTGGTTCTACAAAATTATTAATTTTTTACTAAAATAATTACTTTATAAAATATTCGTTTTTATGGATGGTTGTTTTATGATTTCCCAACTTTGTTTTTATACGTTTTTCTAGATTTTCTATATTTACATAATAGATTTTAGTGTTCATGTATTTTTTTCTGCATATTTGCTTTCGTACACACTGTTTCTTCAAATGAACACAAGGTCTGTGTTGCAATGCCCAGGATGCTTAGTTTTAGTTAGGTATATTTTTAATAATTAAATTTATTATTTTTCATTCTAAAATCTTTATGAACAATAATTTACAAAGAATTGGCTTTGCTTTTATTCTTATCCAAGACATAATGAAGATGTATCAAAGTTGTTTAAATATTCTTAAAAAGAGTACTATTGTTTTTGTTATTTTGTTAGTCAATATAAATATCAAAATCGATTAATAGATAATCTAAAATTTTAAAACTTCGATATTTCATTATCTAAATAGTCAATTTTACAAAAAGTAAAAGTCAACTCTGTTCAAGTGGAGTTTTGTTTCTCTCTATTTTGTTTGTGTTTTTGGGTTACGTAAGTCGGGTTGACCTCTCTTAATAAATTGAATTTCTTAATTTATTTTTTAAAATTATAAATATAAGTATCCACTTTGAGCGCGATGTAAAACTGGATGTTCTTTATATCATTTTGTAGGTGTTTGTTGTAGATAACTAATGCGATTATTGATTCAGTGTTTTAGAAATTAATGTGATTATTTTTTTGTTGTTAAGAAAGAAACACATGCATGCTGGTTTTTATTTGTTGTGTTATTTGTTAACATTAACAAAGATTATGTTGATACATGTTATGTGTTGAACTGATACATGATTTCGAATATTTTGTTTAAACAAATAATATAATATCATTTGATTATAATAAAATATTTAATCTTTTGATAATTTGATGTATTAATCTGATCCGACAATCTAACCCGATTTAAAACATAAGAAATTGTATATTTTGATTTGTTACCTCATTCCGTCATTGTAGCACATGTTAGAGATCATAACTTGATAATTAACATCAAGATAGCATGAAAGTCAACCAATATTTTAGTGTTGACTATCTCTATTTTTCTTTAACTTTAAGTGTAGTCAGCCCATTTTCATTGGTTGACTCTTTATTAAATAATTTGTTTGGAGAAAATAGACTTGATTATAAGGTTTAAAGTTTATTTTTGTTCAATATATATATATATATATATATATATATATATATATATATATATATATATATATATATATATATATATCACAAAATGATTTGACACAAATTAAATTATGCAATCAGATCTCAAATTATTACAAAATAACTTGACATGAATTATGAAATAAGATCTTAAATTATCACCAAAATATACAATATTGCACCAGTGTTGAGACCTTGGTTACAATGTCCAATCTTGGGTTTTCTCTTTCCTTTGCGTTGCGAAACTTTCTTCTTTCTGCCGCCACCATGACCAATAGCCAAAACAGGAGCGGTGGAGCTTGATCCATGAGTTTTCAACATACTCACTTCAGCAGTTTTTAGCTTGTCGTGTAGTGTCATCAAGATGTCCAAGTTGTTCATGTTATAGTTCATAATGAACTGTTGGTATGAACCATAAAGCAAGTTAAGTACCATATCAATGGCCAACTCCTTGGAAAATTGGACACCAAGATTCTCTAATATGTATATGTATGATTTCATTTTCTAAACATGCATACACACATATGCTCCTTCTTGAGTTTGCACGCTATGAGGGATTTTACGATCTCGAATCGTTCCAGCCTGACTGCCTGGTTTACTCCTGAAACATTTCCTTGAGCTGGTAATTTATGTTATACGCCCCAAGATTCTCAAATCCCTTTTAGAGCTCAAAGGACATGCTCGCTAACATAAGGCAAGCAACACTATTCGACTCATCGTAGTGCTTATCATAAGCATCCACTTGTTCAAACAAGTTCGGGGATATCCATATCGAAAATATACTCTTTGCTCTCGTACCTTAGGGTGATCCTCAAGGTGCAGATCCAGTCAAGTAATTGGGTCCCATGAGTTTCTCCTTTGAGAGTATAAAGAGTAGTGAGAATTTTAAGTGAGGTGGTGGTAGGGGATGAGGAAGGTTATTATTAGAATTTGGAATAAACATCTACAAAAGCAAGTTTTAGTTAGTTTGATTAAAAATTAAAATAATTACCCAAAACAAAATTATTTAATACAGCTAGGATCCATATTTCATTTTATGATGTGACGAGGGATGTCGTAGTCACAACATGAAGCTATTTAGGTAGGCAACTTTATTGGCCAATTTCAATCACTATGAAATTTATAGATCTTTAAGATTCATTGACTATGGTAAAAGGCATGTTACTTTCGATTATGCTCATCATAGTTCATGACATAGATGTTGTGGATCATGAATTAGATAGTGGATCGACCATGAAAAAATGTTTGATTCCCAACTCAAGATACACTTGAGTATCGTGAGTATTATATCATTTTCAGCTATACTCTCAAATTGATGTGCCGACACACCGCACACGCTCCGCCAACATATTATAAAGAAAATGTATGTTTTTCATGGGTAACATATGGTTCGCGTTTTTACCATTTAAAACAGGATTTTGTTATAATACTGTAAGCTAATACTTTTAACTTCAAACATCAACCTATCAAACCCTTTCGTAACTCCACTCAAAATAAAATGTCCCAAAAATAAGGCCCAAAAATTCATTTTTAATTTAGTAAAACAATGTTCAAGACATCATCATAAAATCCCAAATGAAACAATTTATCAAAACATCATCTCATCAAAGTAATCATCAAATGCGGAATAAAACGTGTGTGCATTGCAATCACCCCGAGCTCTTCCCTTTTGCACCAAAAGTACCTAAAACATAAACTGAAAATCGTAAGCACGAAGCTTAATGAGTTTCCTCCAAATACCACATACCAAACATATCATAAATATGACGGGCCCCGCCCACTGATTATAATAGGCCCCGCCCAAACTCATATAACGGGCCCCTCCCACTAAATATAATGGGCTCCGCCCACTGAGTATAACGGGCCATGCCTAATCATACAAATCATACAAGCGTAACATGATAATAATATGCAGAATAATCATCAGACCCCACCCAGTAAGCATACAAGCACATACACAGGCAAGAATCACACAAACATCTAGCCTCCTAAGCATAACAAAACATGGGTCGGCATTGGTGCCTTCGACCCGCTAAGCATGGTGAGAAAACTCACCTCGCACTTCTTAATCTCAGGGATAAATCTCTGGCTGCTGACCCGCTAAAAATCCCCGCGATATAATCACAAAACATCATCCAATTAATAATTGGATCCTGACTCACCCTAAGAGTCTAAACTAGCATAAAAGACCTTTTTACCCTTCCCTATATTTAGCCCAAGGCCCAAGCCCAACCCAAATTGTCCAAAGGTACTTTCAGGGTTTTGGCTCGGGTGGGCCGGTTAGCTTATCGTTTGGATCTTCCCGAGGAGCTTAGTCAGATCCATAGCACATTTCACGTCTCTTGGTTGCACAATGTTTAGTGGATGATTTCGCAGTGGTCTCATTGGAGGATATTCAGGTAGATGATCGTCGAATTATATCGAGAGACCGGTGGCAATTCTTAACAAGAAGACGAAAACCTTGAGGAACAAGGTTGTTGAGTTGGTGAAAGTTCAGTGGAAGCACCGCAAGGGTTTAGAATGGACGTGGGAGCCGGAGGACAAGATGAGGGAGCACTACCCAAAGTTATTTGTGGCAGCGGACTTCGAGGACGAAGTCGGATTCAACTGGGGGAAAATTATAACATTCGAGTTCCAGTATGTTTCCATTTTAACCCTTAATGCTTAATTCATTACATTTTGGTCCCTATATAGCGGGGTATACTCTATGAGTACGCTTAGCGTACTAGCTCTCCAATTGATCGCGGGATCACCCACGTACGTTGTGCGTACGTGGAAGTACGCAGGGCGTACGCAAGGATTGGGAAAACCCTAATTTTTAGGGTTTGTGCCCTATTTAAGCAACTTATGTTGCCTTGGTGGTATCTTTCGGTCAGCCTCCACTCCCCTAAACCCAAATAACGAAACCCTAGTGCCTTTTGTGATCTTTGGAGCTTGGAAGTGAGTTTTGGTGGTGTTTTTGGTGATTTGAAGGAAGAAGAACTCTTGGAGATTGCCTTGGGGTAGCTTGAGCTTGTAGATCCAGACTCATAATCATCTTTCCAAGCTATTTGAGGTATAGAGTTCCCTACTTGATGATTCATTATGCTAGATCTAGTTTAGGGCCTTGGTTATGCATTTTTTGGGTCCTTTAAGCTTTGTTTGGGAGTTTGAGCTACTCTAACAACTTGGGATGTTAGATCTTAGCTCCATTGAGGTCCCTTGTCCATAAAAATGTAATCTTTATGAGTGTTATTGGTCCATGTAAGTGTTAAGATTCTTATTAAGCTTATTTTGCGTGTTGGGTCCCATTAAGTCATGTATGGGTGTAAAGTTGCCAACTTTACGTGTTAAGTCACATTCTAGAATTAGATCTGAGAGTTTGGCATGTTGGCTTAACTGATTAAGTGCTTAGTGGATTGGATTGGTGATATGAGGAGTACGCGGGGCATACCCAGCTCGTACGCTGAGTGTACTGGCCCCGAAAGGAGTACGTCAAGTGTAAGTCTGAGTACGCCCAGCGTACTCAGTTGTTTGACTTTTGGGTTGACTTCCTCGGGTTTGGGCCATATTTTGGGCTTTTACGATTTGGGCCGTGTTGGGCCATTGGACTTCTGACTTTGGGCCATGGATAGACTACGGAATTTCTTGGGATTAGGTCCATGATGATTTTTGGGCCCAATTTGGAAGTTAGGCCTTATTGGGCCTTGGGATGCTATTTAGGAATTTGGGCCTTTAGAGCAAATGGGTTGGGCCTTGGTTTTGGGCCAAGAAAGAAAAAGGGTAAATGGTCTTTTACCCTGGATATTGGCAAGTAGCTTGGATTCTTGATTATGGGTCGAGATCCAATTATTAATTGGGTATTAATTGATGATGTTAGCATGGGGATTTTCCAGACCAACAGATTGAGATTTATCGAGAGATTCAATAGCTAGAGGTGAGTTTCCTCACTGTGTTTAGTGAGTCGAAGGCACCAATGTTGGCCCCATGGTTTATTCTGATTAGGATGCTAGTTGTCTACTTGACTTGCATGTATGACATTGATATCTATACCGGGCAGGGCCCGATGCCGAACAGGTCCCGATTACTATCTTGTACGCTATTTATCTTTGTTATTATTGCATGTGTTTATATGATTATATCTTTATATGTTTATATGTATACCGGGCGGGGCCTGATGACTGTTCCGAGCGGGGGCTCGATGTCGGGCGGGGCCCATTATATGTTTGATATGTATGGTATATGGTATTTTGGGGAACTCACTAAGCTTTGTGCTTACAGTTTTCAGTTTATGTTTCAGGTACTTCTGGTTCAAGGGGATGAGCTCGGGATGACTGCATTGTATCGCCACATTGTTCCGTCTTTTCTATGACTCTGATGTACTAGGATATTATTTGACACACTCTGATTTTCACTATGGCTTTATGATATTGATTGGATTGATGGTTTATTTAATATAAAACTCGAAATTTTTGGGATGTTTCAGCATGAGTTTTAGATCATTTTCATGCCATTTGACCTAAGTTGAGTTGAGGACATGCATGGGGCATGCATGTCCATGAAGTAGTCATTTTTATGGACCTTTGGTTCCCCCTTTAGCATTTGCAAGAGTCGGGGTTGAAGACTTATTGGATTAAGGACTCAAAACATTAGGACTTTGCATCAGATGAAGCTCACGACGTGACATAGGGTGTGTTACGACGTGAGACCAGCATATGACGACTCTTTTGACCTGATGTGCTCACGACGTGACTAAGGATAGTTCACATTGTGAGGTTGTCGAGTGATTCATCCAGGACCGAGTTGCTGTGTTGAGTTGGGATGAGTTGGAAGCAGTCCGAGTGAGCCCTCACGACGTGACTAAGGGTTGGTCACGATGTGAGGCTGAATAATTAACATTTTGACTGTTGACTTTTGACCTGGGTTGATTTTTGGTCAAGATGGCTGATTTCAGTATGTAATCTAAGTTTGGACCTTGTATGTTGTGATATGAGTGTTGTAGCGGCAGTTGCGTGGCTTTAAGCTGATGGTTAGTCTACTTTGTGATTCAAGTGAGTTTCCTCGTTGTACCCGTGGGTCGAGGGCACCAATGTCGGCCCACTAGGATCTGTTATATGCTAACTGTGTTTTTGACTCTTGCATGGTCTGTCGGGCTAGGCCCACTGTATGTTGGGCTGGGCCTATGGATTAGGAAGGGCTAGGCTCAATGTATGTTATTTGTTAGTTGTCTCTGTGACTCTTGCATTGTATGTTGGGCTAGGCCCATTGTATAATGGGCTAGGCCCATTGTATAATGGGCTAGGCCCATTATGGTGGGTTGGGCCCAATGTGAGGGCTAGGCCCAATGATATGTATGGTATGTGGTGTTTTGGGGAACTCACTACGTTTTGTGATTACGGTTTATATTTATGGTTTCAGGTACTTCCGTTTTGAAGGGGAAGGGCCTGGCTTGATCGCAGCACATCCCCCCATGTTTCCGCAACTTTATGATTTTGGGATTGTACTTTTATAACTATTTTTACTCTGATATACCTTTGAAAGATTGAAATGGGTAAATGGTGTTTAATGGTTAATTTAAAAATGAGACTTTTACCTTATAATTTTTGGGACGTTACACACATTTCACTCTAGCAGATGGGATCGACTTGGGAGCCTTAGGGCTGTTGAGAAATAGCGATTCAATAATAGAAAGACCCTACAATTTGATTTCAAGCTTTTCTAGTTCATTTGGAGCACATTGTGAAGTAATCTAGTGGTCTAAGGTATAACTTTTTTCCCTTTTGGTGTGCAAATCCGAGTTTCACTTGTTGTTTGGATGTTGAATCCGATTTTCATCCCATTTGAGGACTAGGGTTTGTGTTCTAAGCAAACTAAGATGATTATGTTAGCTTCTAGCTCAAATCTTTCATATGGTGGAAATTTTGTTGAAATTGCCAAATCTCCACAACCCCTAGATGTTGCAATAATAATGTCGATGTGATAATCTAACCCTTATATGATTTCATGGCCATTGAGGAAGGATTGATCGCAAATCTTCATAGAATAACACAATTCAATCAATGGTAGAATCATTTACTTAGATTATGAAGTTTGGGGATAATTATGAAATATGAACCTTAATGGTGATTGTTGGAGATATAAGGAGTATGTATTGTTCATGATCATAGATCTATGTTATAGATTATGAATTGAAGGTTAACATGAAGAATCATCACATCCTAGTGTGGTTTTAGTGATTGTTGGGACAAAAAGGGAAAAATGGGAATAAAAGAAGGAAAACATGTTCTTGAGATCAATTTTATGTATTGGAATGTTGAGAAACTTGTCATACTTATATATATATATATATATATATATATATATCAATTTACTTGAGTTTATGTTAATGGAAGAAGTGGTTAGTAAAGACATTAAATCATTTTGTGGATTGAGTACTTATTCATATTAAGTGGCTTAATGACTAATTGATGCTTTTAATCAATAGGAAAGCTTATTGAATTAAGTCAAATTAAAAGGAGTGGCACAATAATTTCTTACTTTTATTGGTGTCTTATTGGGGTTTAAGTTAAGTGCTTAATGGAAGTTGGGATTTCGTGGAAGTTGGAAACAAAAATGGAATTCAGATTCTGCCTGCACAGTGGACGTGAGGCATCCATGTATAGACACGAGGCGCCAGCGCAACAGATCCTGGATGCTGCGAATTGTTTCACGATTTCCATTTGATTCCATTTTTAAGCATCCTCTATGTTATAATGACTTGTAATCCAAGATTTTAAATGCATTTATCTATAATTCTTAGATTACTTTTAGCAATATATTAATGTACTTTCGGTTTATATAGGTAGTGATTGAGAGTGGTACTTATTGAAGAGAAGTGGAATAAGAAGGTAGGAACTAAGGTGAGTTACCGGGAACATAGATCCCCTACCTACTAAATTTTTATAAATCTTACTTGATTCTCATTGCATGGTACTTTATGTACCCATTGATTGTCATATGTTGTAATTGTGCATTCATGCAAACTATTTTCTTGAAATGTTTTGACTGCTCTTCCTTCATCCTCCATCTCACTATGAGGGTCGGTTGGAATATGTTTGGTTGTTTAATAGCCATGAAACTCAAGAGCTTAAAAACTTTGTAAAATGTTTTTTCCATCATGTGTGTACATATTCATACCAAGATGGGTGTAACTTGAGATCACAAGTACCCTAATGGACATTGATTATTGTTGTTGTGATTAGATTTCTAGATAATATTCACATGAACAAGTAGAGGTTCGCTACTCTTTGTGTAGCCTAGATTAGATAGCCCCTAGTGCCTTGTTTGTAGACGTAAGGGCTAATTTAACATTTTGTTTGTCATATGTTCTTTACATTTGGCCATCAAATTTATGAGTTGGACTTTGAGATTGACATGGGGTTGGGAATGGATGCATGCATAGCCTTGCATTTAACATGAAATTCTTATACATCTTTTGGCATTGTTTAAACGAAAGAAAAATATATTTTGCATCTTTCAAAATATAAATTATAAGTTTTGGGAGGATCAATTCGAGTATTGAGATTGCTATTCCTTACTCAAAATGAGTTGATCTTTTGATAATTCACTAGACATTTCGTTGTAACTTATTTTGGATGTGTGTTCAGAATGAGCGGTTGATGCTTAGGAGTTAACATGGATTTTAGAAGACATCGACTTGTGGAGAACTTGAGCATTTGTTATGATACCTAATAGATACCTCACTTTTAAACTTTTATTAAACTTTTGGGACCGTTAAACTTTTTAAACTTGAAAGTGTTGAATATTAACAATTAAAAACTTCGTTGAAAATAATTTTACAAATGGGCCCTAACAAAGGGTGTTACAAAATATTAATTAATAAGTCAAAATGAGTCAAAATAACCCTGACTTGGCTTCTAGGATTCGTATAGAAATATTGAGACTTATTAGTTTAACTTGTAATTAATGGAGGAATAAACTAGAAATTTAAATGCTTGGGAGCTATAGATATGAAGAGACCAATATGTCAAAGTTATGAACTTATGCCCGAGTTCCCTCTCTTATTTTCCTCATTCAAATGCTTGGGAGCTATAGATATGAAGAGACCAATAGTGCTTCTAATGCTTGGAGAATTGGAGATAGGTGATGAAATTGGAAGCAAAACTTAAGATCCAATAGTGTTTCTAAGCTTATACTTGAATTAGAAGCTTGGAATGCAACTTTCTTCTCTATTGTTGTCTTCTATGTTAGGTTAAACTCCATCTAATCAAATTCAATGTTCTAAGCATGGATTAGGCTTAGTTTTGTGCTTTAGGCATATTGTTAAATACCTTATGACCCTCAATTTTAAACGTAGAGGCCCAAAAAATGCAATGATTTCAAGACATACAAACAATATAAAGGCCCACACAAATACGATTAAAATTGAAGGCTCAATTTAGTGACATAATGATAGAAGTGGTACACACATCAAAAACTCAAAACTCAAACTCATGACCCTCAAAAAAACTACTTCAAATTCATTCCATTCCATTTCATTCCTACTCTGATTCCGATTCCGCACTCTGAAGCCATTCCACAAACGGCTTCGCATTCCTCCAAATAACGGAATCCTTATTTCCACCTTTCAACCCTTCCTCATACCACTTCACCACATACTCCTCCTCCACCACATCCGCATCATAAAGCGCCTTCAAAACAAGCGCCACCTCCTTCACCGCCACCGGATTCTTCACCTTCCCACAATACTCCTCCACCGCCCCAAGCAACATCATCTGCCCCTCCTCCCCATCCGCCACCACCGCCGCCAGATACTTCCGCCTCTTCACCACCACCTTCGCAAACCCCTTCTCCACCCCGTCAAACAACCCTTCATACACCGCGTTTACATTCTCCTTTCGTGTCCCAGTCAGCGCTGACATCATCACATCCGGCCCCACTCCTTTCTCCAAATCCTCCTTCACTTTCTCCACTAGAATCTGATGTGGCGCTTTCGTTTTTGTTTTCGCCTCCACCGCCTCATCCAACAGCATCACCATGTCGGCTGTCACCGCGCTCAGCTGTTCTTGTACACGCTGGCGTGCGGCTTCCGCTGACGTGTCGGTCTGCCATTGGATGTTGTCATCGTCGGCATCCGCCACGTCAGCAGGTGGTGAAGAGGTTGGTTTTACTTCTTTTCCCTTTTTTTTACTCTTGACCTTTTTGACCTCCTCATCGGCTGCTTCCCCTTCTTTTAACCTCTCCTTTTCAGCCCTCCTAAGGGCTTTTTTGTCTTTTGACTTCTTTTGCTCAGGTGGGTTTTTGAGGATAAATGATGTTAACTTATCTCTCATGTCCACGTCAGATATGAACCCACAAGCAGCACATTTGAGTTGAACCATTTGAGTTTTAGTGATCAAAACTTCAGTTTCAGGATTCCCACATCCGTAACACTGAACGTATTTTTTAATAAAAATTTCAAGAAGACCTGCGAGTTTTGCAGTGTCGTGGGACCCGTTGACTAGGGACACACCCGTCTTTTCATCAAATTTTGATTGGGCACCGAGTTCACACCCGAAGTACTTAGTAGTATAAGAAGGTGGTCTAGCTAAAGCTTTAGCAACATCAACCATGTTGACTATATTTGTTTTAATTCCATTTCCACGCCCTTCAATTTTCGTGACCATTTTGGGCATTTTGTATCTGTAAAAGGCGTCATCACTGTTGCCAGCACCAATGTTTTGTAATGCCATTTTTGGGGGGTTGATAATGGAGATACTAGAGGAGGGTGGTGATGGAATGTTTCAGAGATATGGTGGAGAGAGAAGGTTGTGGCCAAGTGTGACCAGTGAAGGATCTTTTGTGTTGGAAATGGAATGGTGATTGATGCATATAAAGAGAGGTCTTTTTTCTTGATGTAGGAGAATATTCACCTAACAACCCAATCCACCCTAAGTAGAGAATAGCCTGCTCGGACATAAAAAACACTTTTGACTTTTAGCAAGCTCCAACTTGCAATCTGTAGAAGCAAAATGGCTGTGTAACCTTCAAAAAAAATAGGGTGTTGTTAGTATCTAAATAACCACATGAAGAACAATACAAAAGCTCGTCTACTGTATCTACTCGTATATGATTTGAGTGTATCTACTAGCGTTATGTTCAATCAAGTATATGAATTCACAGTATTGAAACAATCGAATTTATCAACTAATAAATGCCGGTTACAGTAATTATTAAAGCAGAGAAACTCCGAGAAAACATGATGAATGCAAACTCAATTAGATCTGACCTGACCTAGAACTACAAAAAGGATGATTTCTACCTTATCATATAGACTACACGACATCGTAACTGAATAGAATTTTACTAAACTGATCAAGTAACGTGATTAAAATATAGTCGTGTCAGATTCAGCTTATATCTCCAAAAACAGCGATCACATTCAGATATGATGAAATTCAAAATTATCGAGATTTACGAACAGATAAGCAGAGATCCAAAATTAATCGACACAATCATAAGTGTAAAACTACCAATAGAAACCGATACAGATTGAGAACATACACAGATAACATAATCAAATTTGATGATGATAACGCAATAAAAGTTGTGTATAGACTTACCGATTCAACACTGCGGAGGTTGAGAAGAGAAAGAGAAGAGACGCTGTTTAGGGTTTTGAGTTGTGGATTGGAGAAGAGCGATTGAGGTCTGAGGGAGAGGCTGCCTATGCAATACATTTATATAGGGTTGGTATCGTGTGGAGATATTCAGGCTTTAATGCCATTTGATCTCAACCGTTGATTTGTCAACTGACTTCATCGACGGTATACAATAGACGTTTATAGTGAACTGTAAGCGTAACCCTATTCCCGTTTCCTCATCTTAAAAAGATAAATGTTCGAAAGATGTTAATTTATTTGTTTTTGTATAAATATCTTTTAACATAAGTTTTATGATTAAATATTTAACTTGTTAGAAATTTATAACTTTCTATGATAATGTTAATTTAAGGAAGTTGACATTACACGACTTTAAATATACATTTAAAAAAGTATATAATATATAAATTATGATATTTTATGGTGACATGTGTAACATTTAATATCCTCTTACCCAATAAAATGGTGACATGTGTGACATTTAATGCTAATTTAATGATAGACACATGTCATTATTTAAATTGGTAGGATCAAAAGGTAGAAGGATATTTAATTTCTCATAAATTATATAATCCGTTAAACCATAATATACATTTTTTTAAACCATAATATACATTTTTTTAAACCATAAGTTGTGTAGAGATTACATCCATTAATTTAACAGCGACAACCTGTACTTGTAGTCGTATCCGACGGCTTTCTTTAGGCCCAAGTTTACTTAGATGGCCCAATTAAGTACCAAATGAAGCTTACTCAATTTCGAAAAAATAGGTTAGTAATATTTGAAGTCTACGACTTTTATAAATAAGTGTGGTAAAAATATTGTTTAGGTTTCGATTAATCTTTAATTAGTCCTTAGACACTACCCAACCAACTAGAAGTCATTTAACGATTAATCACTTCTTACACAATGAACGAAGCAATAACAAATAATGAAATTTTAATATGTTGAAAAAATTCTATTGCAACAGAAATTATTTGATGAAGGATTATTGTTGTATTAATCATATTAACATATTATGTTTTAATATTAGTGATGTTTATGAATTTTGTTATGATATTAGATCTATTGAATTTTTAAAACTCGGTGAATTAACATTTTAGGGTTTCCGATTAATCTCCGCCTAACCGATTAATTCTTTAACTCTAATCCACCGACTAGCTAACGACAAACGTTTTTTTTACAACATTGCTTTATTATTTGTGTATAAATATTTGATTGTAGCATTTTGATAGTTGTAGAACTATATAAAAGAACATTCAAATAGAAGCTTAAAGTTAAAATATAAAAGTTAAAAGTCTCTAAAAACTCTTAAAAACTAATTGAAATAATTCTTGTATTAGAAACTTTTTGTTATGAAATATAGATTTAAACTAGTAATCTCAAATAAATTATTTTTCTTTGTTTTGAGTTTTATGAAAATGCTATATTTTAAAGTTATTAGAAATACGTTGTAAAAGACGCTCTAAATGTTAACATATGTTCGTCTATTTTTTTATTTTTTATATGTTATATGTTTTCTTTTGACATATGCCTCTTAATAAGTAAATAAAATTCATACGGCTATATATTATACATATAACACCGTCACATTAAAAATGTTGTCACCTCAGCGCCATATTATCATCATCTCCCCCACCATTTAGGCTATAGGATATACTAGTAACATCAAAGGCATGTTGGTGACGTGGCACCCTCAACACGGTGTACACATGACCCTCAATGATGTGGTGTTGGTGTGGTGGCCGATGGTGGGAGTGGCATGAACCACAACATATTACACGATTTTTTTTCTATCTTTGTTGTGGTGGTCGATGGTGTATAGGGTGTATCTTAGTCACACTATATCACACCACTTTCTTTATTTTTCGCTCTTTGCCCCTTGCTCCCATGGGCTTCCTCTTTTAGAAATCTTCACAACATGAGAATGGTGAACATCATTCGGTATTTGTGGTGGCGTAAATGTTGATAGTACTTGATATTAAAGGAGATGATTGTGTGAGATGTGAAGAGTATATCTCATATGCTTACCAATGTGGTAGTCACCACTCTATATCACCATATAACTTTTTTTTTTAATTATTTAGTAAAAGTAATATTAATGAAAATAAAAATATAATATTAAATAAAAATTAAAAAGTTAGATTAATGTAGAAAAATTAAAAATTACATGATAAAAGTTGAAAGAAAAAACTACTTTCCGTTGTCGTCGTCATTAAGATTCTTCATGTAGTATATATGGTCTGTTAAATCTTGGCGAAGATTGTTGTTCTTTTTTTATGTATTTCTGTAACTTTCAAGAAGTATTGTGGGCTACTGCTTGCAAATTGTTCATATTATTTTTTCTTAATGACTTTAAAAGCTCATTCCATATCATTCTTGTTAGAATTTTGGGGTAATAAAGGCACTTGAATATTCTGAGAATTATGATTTCACTTTCAAATCAAAGTATTTGGGTGGTACTCCCTAATCTTTGATTGGATAAGTGTAACAATGGATAAAATCAACCTTGGTTTGTATTGATATTAACATAACAATATATAGAGAGGATTACAACAATTACTCCTATGATAAAGGAGATAAACTAGCATACAGATACAATAAATACTAGAAATTATCCTCTAATACCCCCCTTCAATCGAAAAGGTGGCGGTCCAAGACGAAGCATTGCACGAAATTTCTCAAAGAGTGCACGCGGAAGACTTTTTGTGAAGATATCTGCCACTTGAAGATTGGTTGGAACAAACTTTGTGTATAATTTACCCGAGCTAACAAGCTCCCAAATAAAGTGATAATCCAAGTCAATATGTTTGGCACGCTTGTGTGAGATTGGGTTCTGAGTCATAAATAGGTCACTTTTGTTATCACAGAGAAGCGTAGGACGGTCCGGTGGTAAAGCATGCAATTCTCGAAGTAAATGGGTGATCCAAACAATTTCTGTAGCCGTGTTTGCCATTGCCTTATACTCGGACTCACAACTGGACCTGGAGACCGTTGGTTGTTTCTTGGAACTTCAGGAAACAAGATTTCCACCAAGAAACACCGAATAGCCATAAGTAGAGCGACGTGTTTCAAGACAGCGAGCCCAATCAACATCGGAGTAGCCGACGACGGAAGCTTTGTGTCGGCGACTATAAGTTAGACCAAAGGAAATGGTGCCTTTAACATACCGAAGTATTCTCTTAACATGTTGAAAATGATCGATGGTTGGAGCATGAAGAAACTGAGAGACTTGATTAACGGCATAAGATAAGTCCGGTCTAGTTATGGTTAAGTACTGAAGGGCTCCAACTAACGACCTATAGAGAGTAGGATCAGAATAGGGCATGTCATCCATTGTGAGGGATTTATGTGGAGCCAAAGGTGTACTGACAGGTCTGGAGACTAAAAGCTCAGCCCGGATGAGAATGTCTCGAGCATATTTTGTCTGTGAAAGGAAGAGACTGTTGTCCATGTAAGCAACTTCAAGGCCAATGAAGTAATTTAGTTCCCCAAGGTCTTTTATGGCAAATTCGTGATTGAGACGAGAGATAAAGGTGGCAATGGCAGATTCAATATTTCCCGTAAGAATGAGATTATCGACATAAACCAGTAAGTACAGAATGCATGAGTCTTTGAGAAAAATAAAGAGAGAAGTGTTTGCACGGCTGCATATAAAACCATAAGAAATAAAAAAGGTGATTAAGCGTTGAAACCATGCACGTGGTGCCTGTTTTAATCAATATAATGCCTTGGATAATTTGCACACATGATTTGGGAACTGAGGGTTGATGAATCCCGGAGGTTGTTCCATGAAGATCGTCTCAGTTAAGTTACCATTTAAGAACGCGTTTTTGACATCTAGTTGATGCAGCTTCCAATTATTCAAGACGGAAAGCGTAATGACAATTCGCATTGTGGATGCTTTGACAACCAGACTAAATGTGAGAGAGTAGTTGAGACCCGGGATTTGAGTATATCCCTGGGCAACTAATCTAGCTTTGTAGCGTTCGATGGTTCCGTCTGAGTGGTATTTAATGCGATAGACCCATTTGGACCCTACAATGTTGGTGAGACCAGGACGTGGTACTAAGGTCCATGTTTTATTTTGTTGCAAAGACTCAAATTCTTCAATCATGGCAGCCATCCATTTTGGATCTTTGGCTGCCGTTTTAAAACCTTTGGGTTTAGTTGTCGATATTAATGCAACATGAAGACAGTTAGTAGCAAGGGAGGCTAGATCAACCTGATGTTTTGGTCGAAAAATACCAGCCTTGGACCTGGTAATCATTGGATGACTCGATACAGAAGATTCAGGTGATGGCATAGGCAAATATGTACTTGGAACCGGATGATCAGATGAAACAGGAGCCTGGTCAGCAGGGGCTGTAGTAGACGAAACAACTGGAGAAGGATAAGTTGCATCCGTATGGACCTGTTCAGGTAACAAAGTGGCAGGTGGGTCTCGATGTTTGTCTGGTGGGTTGCAAAGAGCACAAGGTGATGATTTTGTAGTATGCTCATTAGCTTTGGCAGGTGGAGTAAGACTAGTTGGCACATCAAGAGATGATGAAGACTGTGGAAGTTCTTCAATAAAAGTAGTAAGAGTTAATTGAGATAAATTTGGGTCAAGAGATGTACCATGAAACGGGAACACTTGCTCATTGAATCGTGCATTTCGAGTGATGTAGACACGAGAAGATGCTGGATCGAGACACCAGTACCCTTTATGTTGCTGACTATAGCCAATAAACACACATGGGATGCTTTGAGGTTCAAATTTGTGTTTGGAATAGTCACGCAAATAAGGGAATACCTGACATCCATATGTACGAAAGTTGGCATGTTGTGGGTCTTGATTGAAGATCAAGCGAAATGGTGATTGGTTTGCCAATAATGGAGTAGGTAAACGATTAATTATGAATGTAGCTATGGTAAATGCATCAACCCAATAACATGCAGGAACTTTGGCATTAAACAACATTGCTAAGCCAGTTTCCACAATATGCCTATGTTTTCGTTCCGCTCGACCATTTTGCTAAGGTGTGTACGGACACGAAAACCTATGAAGTGTGCCATTGTCTTCAAAAAAAATTCGGAATGTGTGATTCACAAATTCCGTGCTACCATCGCTTTGAAACACCTTTATCTTTCTCGAGCATTGAGTTTGAACAATATTAATAAAAGCAGGTAGGATCGAATAAAAACCCGTTTTGGTTTTAAGTGGGTAGAACCACGTAAACCTGGAGTAATCGTCAATAAATGCAACATAATATTGATAACCATCTTTAGAACAAACGGGAGCTGGTCGCCATAAATCACAATGTATTAGGTCTAAAGGTTGAGATGAACGTTTGTAATTTAGATTAAAAGATAAACGCTGCCCTTTTACAAGTTGACAAGCAGTGCAAACAGTTGGTTTTGGTAACAATGAAGTAATAGATAAAACACCTAACTTATTTAAAAGGGAAATAATATCAATAGACAGGTGGCCTAAACGAGCATGCCATAATTCATAAAAAGCTCGAGTGGAAACTCTAGAGGTAGCAACCAAGGCTTCAGGTTCATCCTTCAACACATAAAGACCATTTTGACAGCTTCCTTTAGCAAGTACCCGTTTTGTTTTCCGATCCTGAATTGCAAAAAAAGGTTGAGAGAAAAGGACATCAACAGGATAGTCCTTGGTATGCTTGTTGACAGATAATAAGTTTTTTGTAAGATTAGGAATGACAAGAACATCACTTAAAGGAATGATGTTTGATATAATAGAAGAACCTATATGAGTGATGGGAAGCTTCTTGCCATTTCCAAAGATTGCTTCATTGTTACCTTGGTATGGTGCTGAGTGATGTAGGGTTTCACGATCGGGGGTCATATGAGCAGTGGCCCCGGAATCAACATGCCAATCAGGAGTGTTGGTGGTGACATGACATTGGGCATGGAAAGCCTTCGATAAAGATTCATCCGAAGAAGCAGCTTGACTGGCATAGGTGTGGAGATTTGGACAGGAATACGCATAATGTCCATTGTTTTTGCAGAGTTGACAATGAGGAGGTCGTCTCCCTTGACCATGCCCCCTGCCACCTCAAGAGTTGTTCCCACGGTAAGAGGTGGAACGACCCCGACCGTGATATGATTGGTTTTGTTGCACATGAAAAGCAGCCGGAGGAGTAGAAGCACCATGGATGGACTGCAAAAATAACTTGTGGCTTTCTGCTTGTGTAACGAGATCACGAAAGACGCGTGATGGCTTTATGGCTCGAATCGTAGAGAATGTTTCATAGGATGGTCCTAAGCCACAAAGAAACCAATGTAGTTTGTCGATTTCAACAATGGGTGTCCAATCGCAGATAGTTGATCACAGATGGCCTTGAAACGAAGACTATAACCAGGAACAGAAGATGTTCCTTTGGTTAACTGACGAAGAGAATCATGCAAGGATTGAATGCGTTCTACAGAGCAATTGCTATAAGCGGATTCAAGAGCTTGCCAGATCTGTCGAGCAGTGGAAATACCCAATACTTCAGCCGCTGCTTCTTCAGTGAGAGATGAGTGCAAGAGAATAATGGCACGCTGATCTGCATCATTCCAGAGAGCAAGAGCAGGATTTGGAATAGTTTTGTTTCTTCAGTGATGGTAGGCGGCGGAGAGGAAGAAGTGTCGTCGATATGCCCTGATAGTTGTTGATAGGTGAAGATGGGAAGCATCTGGTTGCGCCAGAGAAGATAATTGTTGGATGAAAGATTGATAGTCATCATATGTAATAGAGTGTTCATGGAGAACGGACCATCGGTGGAGGAGGAGGAAGACGATGGATCCATAATAATATCCCAGGAAGAAATTAGAAATTGAAGGGGAGAGAAAGAATGTGAACGACTGTCTACTTTTCATCTTGAAGAAACTTAAACAAGTGTGCACTCCGCACATTCCTTACTTGTTTAATATTCATCAAGATTGATTTTGGTCAACAAGTCAACCCACTACACTTAAATACAATTACTGAAACAAATCACCAACAATTCCTTGTGGATTTTTATGTTACATTGAACAATTTTTGTTTTCCATTATGTGGATATGTGGCGATTTGACAATTGTAGTGTAATAAGGATATATCTCATCAAAAAGGTAATACCCATTTATATATTTGCATTCACTAGAAACTGAAAGTTGGGTGCTCTTCCTGTTAGAATATCATCGAATATCAACGTCTGATTAAGAACATTTATGTCATTGTTTAACTCAACAACACCAAAGTATGCAAGCCAAAACCATAGACCTTGTGAAGCCACTGCTTCTAGTATTGTCATCGGGATTCCATGATCACATTATGTGAATAGGCATTGCCATGTAATTTAACAATTTTCCCATGTCAAATACATACAATTAATGCTTCCAATCCTTCATGAGAAACCGCGTGTTATTTTTGTGACAAAAACAGTTGTTCAACATCACTTCTCGTGGGTTTCCACAAATAAATTTTGCAATAAAGCTCGATAACATATTCACTAAACAAATATGTACATTCAAATGTTTTTTCTCTCACATCTTCAAATATTCATTAGTTGTGTCAACGGTGATGTCATATGCCAAAAACCAAATTGTGGCCGTAAACTTTTGTATCGTAGAAAAACCTTGCTTACCTCTAACATCCCACTTAAATTTAAAGAATTCACATTATCTTCCAAACTGTAGCTATATCTGGGAATAGTTTTCTTCCCGAACGTAATCTTTGTTTGAAGGACGTATGGTCGTACTTGTAAGAACCCGTTATTTCAAATCAATGTCATGGTCTAGGGCAACCATTATAATTTGTTTTAAAGTAATAAAATAATTAATATCAAAATAAGCGTCAAAAATAAAATATAAGATAAACTTGATTTATATGAATAAAGTGGTAGTGATCGTGACAAGGATTCCGAAGATATAAAGAATACCGAAATCGAAGTTATAAGGAAGAAGTTATGACCTATCGAAGTTTCGCGACAGAACCGACACAACGATGTGTTTCGTAAAAAGTGAGTTTAAAAAAAATGCTTTTTAGCCTTAGGTATCTAAACAAAAGTTGTAACATACATTAAACCGAGAGCGTGCATAAAAATAACGTCCAAATCTGACTTCGTATGAGGAAGTTATGATTTTTCTAAGATTCGGCACAACAGTGTACTGCCCGAAATTCGAACTATAGATCAAGCGTTTTTAGCCGACACAACCTAAATGAGAATCGAAGATCTTTTCAATAGTAGTTCAGCGGTAAAAAGACAGACGAAAACGGCTGTCAGATGAAGAAGTTATGAATTTTTAACGGACTTTTTCTGTCCCAGCCTGTTAAAAATATAACATTAAAAATAAAGTTAAAATTGGCCGATGGAGTCTAAACGAAAGTCATAGAGTACGATATCACCTACGCGTGGATATAAAGAACGTCAAAAACGGAGCTCGTATGCGATAGTTACGAATTTTTGAAGTTCATGGCTCAAATTCTGAGGCTTGTCCGAAGGCGTACGCCCAACGTACGAGATTACGCCAAGCGTTCGCGTGCCCGGTCCAGAGCTGGCCACGTCGCCCTTCCTTCGCATGGTAGACACGTATCAGACACGTCCGATGCGAGCCACCGCCTTCCGAGAATCTGATGCGTGATACCTACGCCCCGCGTACTGCGAGACTACGCCCCGCGTAGTGCGAGACCTCCGGGCTATAAAAGGGTTGTGAGGGCAGCTCGATTCTTTGGCCATTTTACACCTCTTTTTCACTCTCTACTCTATAACATCCCAAAATTCAAGACCAAAAATTTTGTTTTGATTAATTAAAAACCGCTTAATAAATCTTGCTCAATCATTTAATAACATTCTTAATAAAACAATTATCAGAGTTTTAAATCCCAAATATCATCTAGTGCGGAAAACATGGTGTGATGCGCTGCGATCGCGCCGAGCTCCTTCCTTGGAAAAAATTAGTACCTGAAACAAATAGCTGAAAACCGTAAGCACGATGCTTAGTGAGTTCCCCAGATACCACATATCATACCTATCAACTGATCCATACATGCCATACGTAACCATGAACCATACATAACAAACATATCCATAATCAAGTAAGGTGCTACGTGCCAAACATAGTCTTGCTGTTATGCCACGGGCCGCACGTGGTCTTTCCTGTCAAGCCTGGGGCCACTCCCTGGTCCATACAGACAAGTGCCAAGGGCCACCCCTGGTCTTCCATGCAAGCATCACAAAGACAACTATACATACTACTATACTAGGCTACTCAGCATACAGCGTGCCAGGAGCCACCTCCTAGTCTTTCATACATGTTGCCTAGGGCTAACCCCCGGGTCTTCCTACCATACATAATAGCATACTGTGTGCCAGGAGCCTCCTCCTGGTCTTTCATGCATAATGCCTAGGGCTAACCCCCGGGTCTTCCTACCATACATAATAACATACTGTGTGCCAGGAGCCTCCTCCTGGTCTTTCATGCATAATGCCTAGGGCTAACCCCCGGGTCTACCTACCATACATAAACTAAATGGGCCGACATTGTGGCCGTAGACCCATACAAACAGTTAGGAGACTCCCTCGATGTCGTGTAGTGTCAGCACGATCCTCGGCACGGAAATCAGCTCGTCTCAAATCTTCAATCCCTACACAACAACCCTTCTCGATTACTAATTCATAATCATAACCCTCTTACAAGAGTCAACCCAAGTCCAAGCCAACAGTCAAGGCCAAACCCTGGTTAAAGTCAACATCCAGTTGACTCGACTCGCCGAGTTGGCCCGCCAACTCGTCGAGTCCCCTTTTCCATAAAATGTTAAAACCCCGATTCTACCTGCCGAGTCTAGCGACCACTCGACGGTCCTTCTTCACCCATAACTGTTGGATTAATGTCTAAGTCCATAACTATATTTGGTATGTACTTGACCCGATTGGCATGGTCCATTTGGGTTGCATGACATCATGCATTTGGATAGACTAAAATGAGAGAAATAACACTTAAGGTTTACTAATATATTATAAGTTCTAATATATTAATAAGATTATTTAATTAGTATTGATCAAGAATTAATTTGGAACTAATTAAGTGATCAAAAGGAGACTAATTAAATATATGGGTTGATTGTGTAAATCATCCATACTTGTATAGTGGGCTAATGCTCCATGGATTATCAAGTTGGGTTAAAACCCATAGGATGCTCAATGGATGCTCCATGGTGTTTTTGTACCCATGGATCATGGAAATGAAAGGCCATGACAATTAGGGTTTACATGGTGTAACCCTAATTGTGACAGACTATATAAGCATCTTATTCTTGTCAAAATCGGCCACCATGAGAGAACTATGTGTGTATGGTGAGGGCTAGACGATTTCATGAAGTGGTTCATTTCTCTCTAAGTTATTTCAAGTGTATTTGATGTTGTGTGAACCATTTGAGGTGTCACACTTGGGGCACTCGGCTCTTAAGCATCAAGGAATCAAGATACATAAAAAGGTATGTCTTCAAACTTGTTTTTATTACCCAAGTATCATAGATTGTATGCTAGATAGGGTAATACCTTGGAATATTCATATTTGCATGTATAATAGAGAAAACATAGATCCAAGGTATTTAGGGTTGCATGTACACTTAGGAGTGTTAGAATGCTCAAAACCAAACAGTGGTATCAGAGACAAGGCTTGTTTTCAATTATACTTGATGCAAAGTGCTGAAAAATGCTGAAAAAATCGATTTTCGGGCTGTCTGGGCACTGGACTCGTCGAGTCCACTGATGGACTCGTCGAGTCCACTGATGGACTCGCCGAGTCCATGAGGAAACTCATCCTACTCGTCGAGTAGGTTCATACACTCGACGAGTAGGACCCCCTGACATCATATTTTCGACTTTTAATGGCTGGAATTGGACTAGAATCATTACCCTAAGCTGTTTTTGAACCTATAAACTTGTTTTTGATGTGGTAATGTTCATTCTAATCCAATTTCAAAGATAATTGTCAATATATTCATGTTTTGTATTAGTTTAATGGATAGGCTAATTACATGAAAAAGTTTGATTGAATTATCTTGTTCTTATGATTTGCTTAGATGAATAGGAATGTTATGTGAAATTGTCAGTCTTACCGTTAGTAGGCCTTATTCACGAAGCCGGTCTATAAGGGGGGTATAAGGTTGTTGCCTGTAAAATGGCAGCTTAATGGGTGTCCACTCTCACCCACCGCTTCCTTGACTGGTGGAGGGTCGTTAGCCGAACGGGTAGGACAATGACTATAATTCTCCCTTCATTAAAAGTATTAATGATAAATACTAAGTAACTAAACTTTTATAAATACCCAATCTTAGTTACTTAGGAAAATGTGAATTTGGTGCTAACCCATGAAATTACACTTTGCACTTTGCTTAAGTCGGTTAGTGGAGCGTGTGTGGTTAACCGGCACACTAACCTGGATTTAACAAGGTAGGCAAAGGGTAACTTAATGTTTATCATAGGATCGGTGGAGCGCGTGTGGTTAATCGGCACATCGATTAAGTGATAAATATTATGGGTACCAAGTATATTTGCATGGTTATTCACACCTTGTTTTGTGATCCTCGGCATCCCAGTCACAAAACCTGAGAGGGCACAATCGAGATTGAAACATGCCATTGAAAAGTTCAATGAATCTCAAAAGAATCTAGGAGTTTCAAAACCAATTAAAACCTAATAAATTATTTCGTTTTCATGGTGGAAATTGGTGAATCGTCATTCACCTACCTTCAAATATTTTATAACCTGGATTACGGCATCCCTCTTCCAAGTTATAAAATGTTATGTTGGGTCATAACCTTAATATTTCATATTGGGTGTTATATTAAGGACTTTAGATCAACTATCTTGAATATCTCCCAAAAGATGTCTAGTTCAGACATTTATGATCTTCCCAAATCTCTTGGAACTTCACTTCCTCCACCTCCTCCAATTATTTTTCCTAACCCACAAGTTCAAGGTCACTCAAGCCCTATTGGCAAGCAAGGTCTATGTGTGATCACATCTTGGAGATGAAGTCACATATTGACAAGCCGGGAGAGTTGGGTGTCAAAGTCTTAAGAAAGTTGGATGTTCAATCACTTTCTAAGTCACATAGTGAGTTCCTTTGGGACTACTATGAAACGGACTATGACATGACCCTTAATGATCTTATTTATTTGGTTGGTGCTGCTGAATCAGCAATGGTTTGAGGAATAGTAAAGCAAATTTGATTAGGAGATCAACTTCCCAATGGACATTGACAATGGTAACATTGGATATCTAGAAAAGGCTTTCTCTTCCCAATGGAAAGGGATCGACCATAGTCAACTCGGTTGACCAAATGGTAAAGAGAAAGTCTGAGTCTGTGATAGTCCCGTGTACCATTTCCATAGAGTCCATATGTTTATATTTCCAAAAGAAGGGGCATTGGTTACAAAACTGCCTATTTACCTGAAGGATCATAGGGTTAATCAAGTCAAGATGTTTGATTCTACTTCAGGTGAAGTCCACTATCTAACTCTGTTAAGTTTCTATTATGAGATTCTCATTACATGATGTGACTGGGTCACATATTGTTGTTTTAAGAATCAAAGAAAAAAATGAAGAAACTTGAAAGAAGTATATGCTGATTCTGATTGCGAAGATGGATTTCGATCGCATGGTTCGGTGATCAGAATTTTTGAGCCGTTGCTTAGGAGTTATGCTATATTGCTTAGGAATAGATAACAACAAGTTTTTCATATGCATTTGCACTGTAAGGATAAGTTTTTTCCGCAAAGTTTTAGAATAAAATAAAAAGGTTTTAATTTTATATTTATTTTAAATATCCTTACAGTTGCATTTGTGAAAAATGGTTGTTTATATGATTCCATTGATAACAATATTTAAGAAATGGACTTGATTCTTTCGTTTGTGGTAGGGTCATAATTTACCAAATAAGGAAAGATTCTCATCACCCAAGGTTTCGGTTGGATAGAAACTTGGAAATCATGCAAGTTGTATAGTATGATGAATGAGAATGTTCATGTTTGGAAAATTAAGATTAATTCCTTGTTCACATGTATATGTGAGTCAAGTGAAGGACTAAGGGATCGAGTACACATTCTGGTGCACTGATCAAGTCCACCACAAAAGATCGATAAGACTATTCATCATGATTTACTAAAGTTTAGTAAATATGGTTATACTTACCAGTTTAAGTATAATTCTGAAACATTGGAAAACTTTCAATATATGGCAAAACGAATGAGAAGAATCAAATTAGGCAGAAGGATAAAAGTTTCTCAAATCTGAAAAGATGGGAGAGTACTTTAGTATCATGTTTCGTGATCATCTTAATGATTTAGAAATCTTGTCACAATTAGTCCTCTAAGGACATATTAGTGCATTCTTATGACTAAGAAGAGGAATCTTGAATTGTTGAAATGGTTAAATCAAGAAGATGAGTCATACTTCGTTCCAAAACAAGTCTTAGAGTCATACTCCAAGACTGTAAGTTGAGTGATATATCTTAAAGAAAGGTTTATAACACTTGTCAAATGTAAGAGTAAAAGTGTCCTACTCTTGTACATTTGAAGTTGGTAAGTTGTGATGTTTTGGATAAAACAAAGACCAACTAAGGCCAATTGTGTAAAGTGTCTGTCTTGATTAGAATCCACACTATCTCTTGAATATTTGGCAAGTAAGTCTTATAGGTCAAGAAGACAGTGGGAGTCTAAAAGATCCTGAAATAGTTTCAAGAACTAATCAAGAATAAAACCTGTATTTCATCACTAGCACATGACTAGAGGTTTATAACCTATCGTGTTGACACTTCTGTGCCTATTCCAGTTAAAGTTGGCTATACATTTGAGTTATACATGTTCTCAATTGTCTGCATAACTACTTGGAAGCAATGGTAGGCCCTTGTACTGCCAGGTGGCAAGAAGTTAAGATTGCACCAGTTCAGTCCATATGAGTTTGGATTTGCCACTAACCTAGTCTTGAGATTATGGTTTTGACAAATTCGCGTGGATAAGAACACATACACCATAAAATCTAAGGTCATGAGGTTTCTCTCCGATTCATGGAAATGATGGTGAGGAAACACTTCCACCAAGCAGATTTTAAGTAGATAGCAATTGTGATATTTGCAGTTCTCAAAATCGTTAGTGGAGCGTGTGTGGTTAACCGGCACACTAACATGGACTTATGAGAAATGACAAAAGTCTAAACAATCGAGACTATGATTACAACATCCCTTTTCATAGTTCTAAAATTGTTTAGACACACCTGTGAGCTATCTAAGATAAGGTGTATGATTTTGATAAAGTCTTATCAAAGCAATCTCGTATCAGAAATCTGAACTTTGGTAAGAAAGTCAATAAAGTATTGACTTCTAGAAGTCCAACTGTTTTCTGGATACATGTCAAAGCTAGTGGGAGCATAAGTGTTATGATAATAATCATCATGTTAGTGGGAGCATGATAATTATTATTAGTATTGCAAGATAGCAATGTTAATTATAGAAAACAAAAGTTTCAATTCCGGAAGTTGCAGGGGTTGAAAAGTTGTTTTGCTATAATTAAGGGAGAGGAAATTATACTTCATTTCAATTCTAAAAGCTTAGATTGAGGTTTTAATCATCTTTAGTCACTAGTATATATGAATTTTGTGTTGGAATGGCTCAACATAAGGAAATTCTATATATAGGCCCATTATTTGCATTCTAAAATTCGATTATGATTACGACATCCCTTTTCATAATCTGAATTATGAGAACTTGGCAAATAGAAATAGAGATATTATAGCAAAAAGACTGACCTAGAATCATGTCTTTATGTGATACATCATGAATCGTGTCCCATTTGCTTTGGGTACAGGATCGATTGCATGTGCTATAATATTTATCCTTTCTAAATTTTCCAAATGCCTGAGGCATTAAGAAGGGGAAAAGGTCTAGAATTGGATACGACTAAAGTGATTAAGCAATTGTCGAGGACAATCTAAGGTTTACCAAAGATTGGTTACTCAGGGACAGTTGGAAGTATAGTGTTTCTGGAAGGAGCATATTAACATGTTCTGAAAAGAGGAAACTCTTGTTCAGAAATGATAGTCAAAAATGGGAATATGGAGTTGTCTCCATAGGTGGATTTAATCTGTTTAAGATTAGAAAAAAAAAACTTAATGCAAGAAGGATGTTTCCATGGAGTTGATCTCCATTGGAATACTCTGTAATGTCTGTTGACAAGTCTTTGTGACTTTGTGCATAATCATTACAAGAGGATCAATGCATACAAGTTTAGAATCTAATAGATTTAGGTAAATGGCAGGAATTTGGAATTCTTGCATTTGCGGTAAGGATTTGGGATTGTGAAATGAGAATCATTGGAATTATGTTCAATCGATCTATTTCACAGAGTAAATATCATAGATAAACTTAGTGTGCATACTTGGTGTATGGCATAACTAATGTTTAGACAAACATAGTGTGCATACTTGGTGTATGGCATGACTAGCGCTTAGAAAACATAGTGTACATGCTTGGAGCATGGGACAACTATTGTTTTTAACTCAAATATAAAGTTGATAGTTTGAAACAGTATGCAATGAATAATGTGTGATCAATATGGTGATAAATAAAAGGTGTTCTATTTATATTCATAAGTTCTGAGACCATATTGGATTCGATTATTCTTGTGTTTCACTTTGCATGTTTTGACTTCCAGAATAACTAGGTCGTTCTTCTTGAATGACTAAGTTATTCAAACCGTCCACAGTCGGTCATATGTTGGAAGTAGATATGAATCAAGACTGTCATGGGTTGGCTTGTAGAGGTCTAAGATGTTGGACAAAGTGGTGCTACAACACTCATGAGTGCTCATAAGTTCTGAGTATTGGATTCAACCCGCGCTCATTTGAATCACTTCATGGATTTTATCACGAGTGATCATGAGACGATAATATCTTATATTCTTCAAACCTAGAGATATGAGTTGTTACTATGAGTTGGTTATACATTGATTGCACGAAAACGCATTGGTAACTCGATGTTATAAAACGTGCCTTTGTGTATGATTCAACAAGTAGTAGAACAAGCCATATGAGTCGAAGTTTATCCATTCCTTTTACCTTCGGGATAAAAGCGATATCTGTGGGCGCCTCGATGATTTAATGATGACACATGTGAGTGCTTGGCCAAGCCAGGACTGATTTGATTTTTTCAGTCAGTCAGTCATCATGAATCGGAAATCGGGAAACAACAAATGGACAGAGAGAATGATTTATAATCCATGTCTCAGTCCATATGATATATATAATGGAGGAATATATGATCACTTATCTAATGGACAAGTCATTGACAAAGGTCAGAGTTCAGTTACAACGTCAGAGTTCGACAGCGGCTTAAAGAGCTACGATTGCCAGTCGGTTCTTGAATTCATACTCAATAATAGTTTTAGACTTATCCAAGTGGGAGACTGTTGGATTAGTGTCTAAGTCTATAACTATATTTGGTATGTACTTGACCCGATTGGCATGGTCCATTTGGGTTGCATGGCATCATGCATTTGGATAGACTAAAATGAGAGAAATAACACTTAAGGTTTACTAATATATTATAAGTTCTAATATATTAATAAGATTATTTAATTAGTATTGATCAAGAATTAATTTGGAATTAATTAAGTGATCAAAAGGAGACTAATTAAATATATGGGTTGATTGTGTAAATCATCCATACTTGTATAGTGGGCTAATGCTCCATGGATTATCAAGTTGTGTTAAAACCCATAGGATGCTCCATGGTGTTTTTGTACCCATGGATCATGGAAATAAAAGGCCATGACAATTAGGGTTTACATGGTGTAACCCTAATTGTGACAGACTATATAAGCATCTTATTCTTGTCAAAATCGGCCACCGTGAGAGAACTATGTGTGTATGGTGAGGGCTAGACGATTTCATGAAGTGGTTCATTTCTCTCTAAGTTATTCCAAGTGTATTTGATGTTGTGTGAACCATTTGAGGTGTCACACTTGGGGCACTCAGCTCTTAAGCATCAAGGAATCAAGCTACATAAAAAGGTATGTCTTCAAACTTGTTTTTATTACCCAAGTATCATAGATTGTATGTTAGATAGGGTAATACCTTGGAATATTCATATTTGCATGTATAATAGAGAAAACATAGATCCAAGGTATTTAGGGTTGCATGTACACTTAGGAGTGTTAGAATGCTCAAAACCAAACAATAACATCGGGACCCCTTCAACCGACTCGCCGAGTTCATCCTTGAACTCGTCGAGTTCATTTCCCTCATATGAACGTGTTCAGTCTATGACTCATCGAGTTGTATGAACAACTAGTCGAGTCCATCTTTATGAGTTGGGAGATTGCCTTGGACTCGCTGAGTCTGTTCATACACTCGTCGAGTCCTATGATTTCCAGGTCCAAGACAAACCCCTAGCAGGCTTAGTGTTCCTTCCACTCAATCTAAACCAATTCCAGAAAACGGTTTGGGGAAAAAGCGTCCCGACTCGCCGAGTCACCCAAGTGACTCGCCGAGTCCCTCTTTGTCCAAAACGATACAGTCGATTACAATGGGTCTCAATGCATCAAAACCATAGATCTGACCTCCTAGGGTCCATTTCATACGTAAAGTTCCAATCTTGACGTCCATGCATGGGGTTTTTGGCTCAAAAAGCCATAAAAGAGGTATATATATATATGAAGCATGGGTCTCCCATGGCCATAAAGTTGGCACCTTTATGCCATGGGAACCCTCAATGGTTCCAGATCTGAAGCACAAACCCACTTATGCACATAATTCCGACTATAGATTCAATAAGGCTTAGAAAAAGGTAGAAAATAGCCCCAAATCAAGATCTAAGCAAAGAATAGTCAAGGTTTCAGCTTTATACCTCAAGTGAGCTGGAATTGGGGCACAACCTCTAGATCTACTAACTTCCACTTGAACTTCCAAGCTTCCTTCTTTTTTTCTTCAACTTCAAATACACACAAAAGGCACCAAAAATCTCAAGAACACTCAATAATGGCTTAGGGTTTCGAGTTAGGGTTTCTCTGGGTTGGGAGGAACGATGGAGGCTGGGTTGAGGCAAGAAAAGTTGTTTAAATAGGGTGCAAACCCTGAACATTAAGGTTTTGTCCAGACAGCTTCTACTCGTCGAGTCGGTCCCCCGACTCGTCGAGTAGGTTACTAAAACTCCCGCATAATGTCGAGTCTACTCGACGAGTTGGGCCTCCAACTCGCCGAGTCCTAGAGTAAATCCCAATATTTCTTGAATTTGAATACGTACTAAGAACCGGGTGCTACATACTCCCTCTCTAGCCACTCTAAACCACCCTGAAGTTTAGGGAACCTCCCTAAAACTCGAAGAAAGCCCCGAAGCACCCGAAGTCCCCGAGAAAAGAGACTTTTCAGTTTGAAACTCGGCCCGCGCAAAGCCCGGTTTTCAACAAAAACTCACGGTTTCGTCAAGGAAAATCATTTCTAGAAACTAAGTGCTGCCCGAATCACCACCTTATCAAGTGAGTTCATACCCCTACACTTTTCCAAACTTTTTCTATGTTTTAAAGGGGAGGGGGGGGGGAATACAAGTAAAACACAAGAAATCTTGTGTTTAAAAATATAATTTACTTATTATGTTTTCTTACCGTTAATATGTATTTAAACGTGAAATTTGTTAAAACATGGAGATAAACTTATAAACTGTAATAGGTATAGTTTATGGAACATATGAAACTATTTTACAAAGTTCTATGAAACTATTTTACAAAGTTCATGTTATATCAGAGAGATAAACTTATAAACTATAACAGGTATATAGTTTATGGAACAAATGGACTATTTTACAAAGTTACATGTTATTTACAAAAAGGTTTTTCTGCTTTATTACTAGTAAATTCGTTGAAGCAATTTGTAAGACACCTTCATGTACTTATCTAAGTACCCTTTAAAGTCCTGACTTATAACCAAAGTCTCCTGGAGGGAGAGCGTGAGTTTGTGTATAGATCTATACGGGACTGACAATCCCGCACCTGAGCTGCTTGCAACAGCTAGGTCGGCAGGCCTGAGGTAACAAATGTCATAACGTTCCAACGCCTGAAGAACGTCGTGTAGGCCATTAGTCATATCAGTATGGTTATAAGAACTCACAAGGAGAAAACAACGACATATTTACGTAGTAATTTACTTTTTCTTAAACAGTCTTAAGAGGTACTGACTCTGTGATTACTCAGTATATACATCATGGTTATATAAAATTGATGTCCGGTAGACAGTGGAATGTGTGATTTCCGCCTTACTTCCTGTTCCTTGTTTGGTTGTGGGCTTAGGGCAGATTCACCCATTCGACTGTCTATTCGATCTTGATTTTATACAACTCATATGTACTAAGTGATCATAGGAGGGTAGTAACATCGCATCTAGTTTACAGGGTAAACACATCTTCAGCTAGTTTTACTTATAAATAAAATTAGGTATCATTAAACTAAGTATGGTAATTATACTTGTGCTTTCCGGTCTTGGAACGATTAAAACTACAAATCGGTTTCATAGAAAATATAGGATTTTCTAGGATAAACATCGTTATTTTAAAGGTAAACAATTTTCAATTCAAAACAAAAACGATATTTACTGAAAACAATGTTTTACACAAGAGTAAGTAGAACCAGGAACATAATTACAAAAAGGTTCAACACTTAATTACAAACTTGTATAACTTAAAGGACCCTTATTTGTTAATTCTATAGTTCCTTATTTTTAACATCAGAGTTATATATAAATAATATCCGATAGGTAGTGGAATGTGTGGTTTACGCCTTACTTCCTGTTCCTTGTTTGGTTGTGGTCTTAGGGCAGATTCACACATTCAACTATCCATTCAATATTAGTTTATATATAACTAGTATAAACTAAGTAATCATAGAAGGAACTGGCATGGTCACACTTCTTACTAAGAAAATATAGGATTTTCTGGAGGAATACACGAACTTTTCCAAAGAATAAAGAATATACTTTTTATAACAAAAACGCTTATGAACTCACCAACTTTAATGTTGACACTTTTTCAAACCACTTGTATTCTCAGGAACGTTAGTAGACAGGTACCCTCTCAGGTGTTGCGAAGACGGAGTATAGTAGTATTACATCTTACCTTTTGCTATAGTTTTAATGTAAATCAAACAATGTTTTGAACACAATGTAAACTTTATATTATCAATACAATGGTTGTTGTTGCTTTGATTACTATTATACATTTGTTGTGATACTGTACATGACGTCCTCCGCACCCGAACGTTTCTGTCGTTCCGGTTTGGGGGTGTGACAGTACTAGCAATCATCGACAAAATAATCAGGTATCATAAGTTCGTTTACAACTGCACGATCTATGTTCATTACAACTCTAGTACTTCTGACATGCAAACTTTCTACTTTTTGATCGAAAATGGTGCCTACCACTCAAACAAATGTGGTGAAAAACATATAATCGCATAATGAAGATGAAAATTCCATACTTTAGTTGTTTCTAAAATGTTATCCGAATAGAAGGGTGAATTGTTTGTGTGAAAAGTTTATAAAAAATAAATGTAGTTATAAGGTTAATTTTGAAAAGAAGAAATTAAAAATGAATACATATATTTGCTTGGAATTATGAACTTTATTGGCATGACACCGTGTGGCTGATACCACACCTCTCCATGCCAACAAAGTGTCAAGTGAGTGGGGAGGGTGTTCATGTTGTGAAGAAATGCCCAATCTCAACATTGGTGTCATAGGCGTGGTGTGTATACGATATATAGCCTAATGGATTAAATTTGAAAATCCAGCCATGTGTACGAAGTTTGGCTTTTGATCAAAAATAATTTCGACTTATTGCCATGCAAATAATGATAAAAACTTTATGTGCTATACCACAATAGACCTTTTTTGATTTATTTATTTTATTTTATTTTATTTTATTTTTTCGTACAACCTTAAGAGGATCAGCAATACAAGAGCTTTTGGTGATTTTTTTGAAAAAACTTATTTCATCGTTACAATAAGAGTTTTTTCAATTTGCTCATTTATGGGGCCTGTTATATTTGTTTTTTTTTTCATTTATTATTGTTTATGTAAGTTATTTATTTCCATTTAGTTGAAAACTTACTAGACTTACCATATCATTGAAAAAACTAATAACAATACTTTGTTAATTAACAAGCTCCTTTGGAAAATTTTGGTTTGATAAAATTCTTCCAATAGTTTTTTCGATTTTCAAGAATTTTTGGTTTGAAAAAACTCCCAAAAAAAAACCTCCAATTCATATGTTCTAAATCATTGTATCTCCTAAAAGTGTTATTTTTATGTTTTCAATTTTTTTTTTACTTGTGTGACCGACACTCTCGTCAAAGTATCAAAAAATTGATTATTATACTCTTATAAATCAAGTTTAAATCCTTAGTTTTATCGATTAATCTTCTTATAAATCAAAGTTTATAATATCACCTATACCTTTTATAAAATTTCAAAATATCATATTTACTCAAAAAGAAATCTTCAGAGAAATCCTAATATTTTAGTTTAATTTATGAAAAATTCTCAAACTAAATTTTGTTTAAAGAAAAACATAGAATATCGGCTAAAACTTCAAAAAAACCATTTTTGTCCGTTTTACAGATTTAACTGATATTCTGTCATTTTTCGTTAGTTTGGTCAAAATATTTGGACTTTTCTAAAAATTACCCAATAACCAAAATATTGAAACTTTTTTAAAAATTACCATGGAATTAATGTATATTATTATTAAAAAAGTTATTTATAAACATAATAAATATCTTTATTATAAACAAAAGAAATACATTTGTTGCTAATTTCTAAGAATAGAATAATGGACTAAGTACTAATCTATTTCTTGTTGACCACTTCACATTCTCTACGTTCTTCATATGCATCATTATGGGTGTCATGATGAGATGTACTATGTGAATGTTCCTCTAATGTTGGTGTTTCTCTTATGTTCTTTAACCTAACTACCACCCAACATCCATATCTCACTGGTAACAACCATCGGCTAACATACATCTATCGAATGTGAAAAGTGAACCGTGAATGACAGTTTATATGAAAACATGTGAAGGGTGATTATCTATTTAAATTGTCATTTAAAGTTCATTTTTCACTCTCGATAGATGTGTGTAATTCGATGGTTATTACCAGGCAATGTATGGAGGTTAGGTGGTAGTTATCTTAAAGAACATAATAAAAGATTTATATGTTCAAGAATCAGTGTGTAATGATATTTTCTAATAATATATGATCCTATATCGTCACATCTTATAACATGTAGATACCTATCTATTTGTTTATTAAGTAATTTGATTATTAATAAATATTATCAACTCTTGTATTTAATTGAAGAAATGTACATAATATATCTAACAATGACACCTACAACGATGCATAATACACCTAGAGGTGACAATGGGTCGACCTGGGTTGAGTTCGGGTTCAACCCATTTAATAATTGGGATGAAATTTTCAACCCAACCCAACCTGTTTATTTAAATGGGTTGATATTTCCAACCCAACCTAACCTTTTAGATAAATAGGTTGTCATCGGGTTGACCTGTTTATGTAGTTCCCGACCCACCCTATTAAATAAATGGATTAAACTTGGGTTAATCCATTTAATATCAATTAAATAAATTATATAATTAAATATTATACCACTTAAATTAGTTCCATAGGTAAATAAAACTTTATAATTATGACAAAAGCACAATCCTAATTTATAAATACAAATAAATTGTTCAAATCACATTAAAAATGTTTAGTTTCAAAGTAATTTTGGAGAGTGACCAGTATTATCAGCGCTAAAAAAATGATGGAAATTAGGATTGAATTTTATTAAACATAGATAATAATAATGCAACATTATAATTTACAAATTAATACTTTGTTTAATACATGATAACATTCAAATAATTATTAAATTATATATATATATATATATATATATATATATATATATATATATATATATATATATATATAGTTGACGGGTTGATAATTTTTACCCAACCCAACCTAATTAGTTAAATGAGTTAGATGGGTTGACCCATTTAAGTTAAATGGGTTGAAAGTCTTAACCCAACCCGCTAATTTTGGGTTGGGTTCGGGTTGGGTTGATTTTTGTCAGCTCTAAGTACAACGATGAATGGGAGGAACGTAGAGAGTTTGAAGTGTTCAGCGAAACCGACCAAGATACTGGTTAAATCTACGATCCATTAATTTCATGGTAATTTTTTGGAAAAATCTTAATATTTTGACCAAACTAATGAAAAAAGACAGGATACCGGCTAAATCTGCGAAACCGGCCAAAAAATGATTATTTCAAAGTTTTAGCCCGTATTTTGTGTTTTTCTATAAACAAAATTTAGTTTGAGACTTTTCCATAAATTAGACTAAAATATTTGGACTTTTCTGGAGATTTCACTTACCCAAATTATAAAAACTATGTTCAACTGTAATCATGTGTAGTAGGATGTTTTTATCAGTCGAGTCATGACATTTTGTCATCCTTAGCATGCTACAACGATCTGTTCCACCCGAGAAGACCTATGTGCCCTTGAAGGCCTCCTACTTTATAATAGTTTTCCCAAATGAGTAAACCAAGAAAATTATGTTTGGTAATTAATCAGAACTAAAACATAACTTGGTTGTCTTTTTGATATCTACTTGTGGATCAATGAAATGCATAAGTATTTTGAATGAATTAATGCATGTCTCGTTATAACAACTTGTTATATTGTTTGAACTCATCATAGCATTAGGAACCCGAGCTACTAAGGATCTAGCAATCAGTAACTAATCGTGAACCAAATGATGCTATAATATCAAAATCTCACAAATTACATAAAAACTGTTTATATTTTGCAGATTACAATAATTATTAAAGATATATACATTGCATCTACAACATTTTGGAATGACATTTCAATTCAAATCAAAACTAAAATGCAGCAACTGAGGCTCCACAGGTTGAACAAGATAGACAACAACAGGTCTCCATTATGAAGGCTGAGGGCAAAATCGACCAATTCATCCAATTCAAGAGATGGGAAGCAGGTATTATTTTTAAAGGCTGAGGGCAAAATTGACCAATTCGTACAATTCATGAGATGGGCAGAGCAGGTATCAATTTGAAGGTTAAGGGCCAAAACTGTCATTGTGCCTAATGTTTGTAAGATTTGAGTAGTAACTTTCATTTCATCATACAACATTATTAACTTACAAATATTTCACATCAGTAAATTTTCTTATCATCAATTTAGATAATGTAAATAGAAAATTTAATTTAAAGACAAACAGAAAAGCTTTGTGATGAATACAGAAGGTTAAGATCATTGAAGAACTAAAACCCCCAATACACTATGTGTACAGCAAAAGGTCCAAACAGCCCATCAAGAGCCCAACTAAGTGATCTTTGAGATTGATCCTGTTCTTATTTGTTTTTAGAGTCTATCTTTAATTATGCAGGAGCCAATTAAAGACTAAAGACAAAAACTGCATAATTAAAGATAGACTCTAAAAACAAATAAGAACCGGATCAATCTCAAAGATCACTTAGTTGGGCTCTTGATGGGCTGTTTGGACCTTTTGCTGTACACATAGTGTATTGGGGGATTATCAATACACAATGTGTACAGTTGATTCATTTTACTATATGTTTCAAGAACAATATAGAATTTGAATAGGAGATACAACAATTTCTTGGTAGTATGAAAACGCTAAAATCAAAGAAATTTGGGTTGAAATGAAGTAATGAACCTTTTGGTATCAATCAATCATCATATGAAGAATGTGGAGAAGCAGTGCAGCCAATGTCAAAGGGATCTTCAGATCCACAGCAATGCCAATACTGGAACACTTTACCAGATTCAGGCGTATTCATGGTGCCTCCACTATACACACTCTCGAATTTCCTCTTGGTTTCTCCTGAAGATTCAAGAAACTAGTCACAATCGCAACTCTGAGATTAACAAAAACTGTAACATGAGCAAATTTAAACGCTTTCGAGTTTCAACACATACAATTAAAAGAAATGAAGAGCAGATTAATAATTGATTACCACCAAAATGCGCAGTGTGGAAACGACACGCTTGGGGATGATTGAGAGAAGGATCGAATTGTGTTTTACATTGCTTACAAGTTCTCAAGTTCACCCGCTTTGTTTCTTCTACCGAACATTGAATCGAGTATCTTTTGATACTCCGATGAATTCGCAGTTGCGAATTCTGCGTTGACAATCCAACTAAGGAAGGAAAGCGATGAAGACTTGAGGAATTCTGATGAACGAAGGAAGCATGTAGTGGCGCGATTGACGAGTTTATTGAACAGATTTGCATCGTAATTACCAATTTCAGTTTCAAGAACTATGAATGGTCTAGGGTTTTGATGTGATGAAATTCATATAATTTGGGGAAACTATAACTGGACAAACGATGGGTCTTTATAGCTTGGCAAAATGGACCCTTTTAGATTTATTTTTCAATTGATGCCCTCCTTTTTTGCTACATTCACTTAGAAGTCTTTACTAAAATTAGTATTCACGTTCATACTTCATAGTTCATACCCGTATAGTTGAATATTTCCTTAACAACAATATTACACCGTTAAGTTTAAGTTATTTTAAGCTCACCATAGTTCTCAACTTCTCATTTCCTCATAATTTTAAACATAAATAATGATTTTTTTTCTATGTTAAGAGTGAATTACAATTGTTATTTCTTTATAAGTTCTAAGTTGTTACATTACTAATTATTTTATACACCATGCATAAATTGTTTTAGAATGATGAGGTGAATTGTTATTTGGGACCTTAGAGCATACATAATAAGGGTGCCTTTTCAATATTTTTTTGGTATCACATTATCGGTATACCAACAAACAAAAAAGTTTATCAACCATCAAGATTGCAGATGGCCTGGTGGTAATCACTTGGTATGAAATACTTTAAAATGAAGTTGACCCAGGTTTCAATGTTGCAGTCTTCAACCTTTAGGTGACCCATCGTTAAAAAACGCTTAACAAGCATCCATAATAGGGGAGCTGATACAGGTCTCGGGTCGTACGTAAGACTGCCTT
Source organism: Lactuca virosa (assembly GCF_052849685.1). Classification (NCBI taxonomy): domain Eukaryota; kingdom Viridiplantae; phylum Streptophyta; class Magnoliopsida; order Asterales; family Asteraceae; genus Lactuca; species Lactuca virosa. The sequence continues at coordinate 182,803,759 of NC_136428.1, forward strand.
TGTGGTTTGATCTACCATTGAATACCAAATCAATTGAATGTCAATACGACATCTCACTAAGGTAGCATTTAATCCATTTAATAATAAATAGACTTGTCACCCCATTCAACTCTCTCATTGAACTTACAAATTACCATTATGGATGCTCTAATAAGCTATTAGAAAAGCTCATATTTTATTTTGATGCATGTATCCCTAGATATTAGTTGTTTGATTGACTTCCTATATAGACATAATAATATAAAAAATTTAAATGTGAGAATATAGTATCATATTTCTCTTGGGTTTATAGCTAAAACTGTGAGCTCTTTATAAGTATTTAAATATGTCCTGATGATAATTTATCATTATGGGTTTTAGCTTATTTAAAGGTTATTGGTTAATCTAATGGTGTTATTGTTATGATGTATACACATTATAAATAAATGTTACTGAAAGATGATTTTCTTTAAAAAAAATGCATTTTATGTCATAAGTTTGGTTATATTCATATTTTTTTGTAATTTAACTCATTAGTTGTATCTCAGTTTGATCTATAGTTTAAGAAATATCAAATTGCTTGTATTTCTTTGGTTTTAATTTTCAATTTACAAATTTTTATATCATTCGAGGCGAAAAAATATTGGTTAAACCGATTTTAGATATAAATTCTTTAGTCTTATTCATTTTATCATTTACATAATTACTCTTCATTGTCTACTTTTTTTGTAGCTTTATTCAACAGAAAACCCTGTAATAATGTCTTAATTTATCATATACATAAGATATGTAAGCTTTTGTGATATCGTAATACATTTAGGTACTTAAAGGTCCTCATAAGCAATAAACTTAGAAACAAGGATGTAAGCATGACTACAAAGTTTAACATGGGCATTTCCTGAAAGTTTGCAAAGCCAAAGGACTATTTTTGTAATTATTCTAAAACAAGCAACGAATACCGTGATTCAAACACGGATCCATCTGTTCTTAACCCCAAATAGATTTTCTAGGGCTCCAATTTGTGATCGTACGACTTCAATCAAACAGTGTAATTGGTTGAATAAGATTGAATAAATGGCAAATAGCAACAAGCGAGATGAACCCTTAACAGCTCCACCGGTCGATCGATGGTTTGACCTAACCCTAGGCTCCTCTTTTCAAGACAATCCTTCCTCCAAATTCTGCACTCTTCGCTGTAAGTACATGTATCTGTTTCCTCTTATGAAATATACGTGCTATTTGCAATAAAATTGCGTCTGTTTGACAGATTGAATGCTTCTTTATGCATCTTGTATGATTTTCTGTAATAGAGTGTAAAATTGTTTGCTGGAATTTAATTAACAATCGACGATTAAGAGATTGTTATCTGAAGGATGATTAACTTACGCAATTGGGTATTTCAGATGAATTTAAACCAGCGTCTATCGATAAAAACCAACCTGGGAAATTGCACAAAACCAAAGATAACAAGGTCGCTGTTGAATTCCAGAACAATCTACCAGGGAAACCCAAAGTGAGCTTTGAAGGTAGCAGTGAAGATTACAAAGACAACGATGCAGTTTTGTTCTTTGATGGAACAAGTTTTAGGTTAGAAAGACTTCACAGATCAGTGAAGCGATTGAGACATGTCCGCCAACCTGGCGAGTCTGCAGCAGTGGCTGCCGCCACTTTACCACCACCTGAAGCATGTTCACCACCACTTGGAAAGGGATCAAAACCTCAATCTTCAAACAAGAACTTCCTTCCTCCATCAGTAAGTTATTCTTTCAATTCTTCCCCTGATTTTCACTTCACAAATTTAACCATAAAAATGTTATCTTGATTCTTGATTCTTGCATGAGTTGAACTCTTTTTGTACAGGTTGAAGTTGAAAGAATTGAAATTGGCAACTTTAAAGGCTTTGGTATGTTCTTATTTCTCATTTTTTTTTACTGTTTTCCACAATCATAACAAATCTTTTTTGAAATCCCAGATGGGAAACCCCGAGAAGAAAAAGTTGTTGAAGATCCATTCAACCCATCAAATTCTTTATACACATCACCAGATCCCAAGAACGATGATGACCTGGACGAACAGCTGGACATACTCAATGATGATGAGGAAGAAATCGATATGAACATAGAAACAGAAACAGAACCCGAAAGGCAACAACAAGCATTCACTGGAATTGACATCAACATTCCTCATCAAAACGAAAGTGATGATGAAATTGCAGAAGTTGATGTTAGTGATGATGAAGGGGATGAAGGTCTTAATGCTGCAGAAGCCCTTAGAGCACAAGTGAATGCTGAGGAAAGAAAAGAAGGGTCTTCGAGTGAGAGTGGGAGTAGTAGTAGTAGTAGTGGAAGTGGCAGTGGGAGTAGCAGTAGCAGTGACAGTGACAGCAGTGATGGTGACTCTGTAAACTCTGTTTAAGAAGTTTTATGTTTTCGGGTCTTGTAAGTTGAGTAAAAGTATTAGCAAGATTGTTGTATGTCATATAAGCAAAAAAGTTGAAAAAAAAAACTCAAATCGTAATTGGTTACGAAATCTTTAGGCTAAAAATTGCAATAATCGGTAAAAACTATATAAAAGTCTTCAAGGAGATGAGTTTTTAGTTACTTTTTGTAAGGTTATATGATAATAGGATGAAAACACTTTGATTATTACCTTGATTCCGAACAATTTTCTTGTATGGTAACGTTTTCATGTTAAATATTCGGTTAATAGTATTTGAATTTGTGTTTTATTGCTATTTCAATTAAGATATTGTATTACCAATTCACTTATCGTTCCAAGTTCAAATAGTGTAGGAATTAAGATAGTTAAATAAAACATACAATATTCCAAATTAATAGTGTAGGAATTAAGATAGTTAAATAAAACATACAATATTCCAAATTAATAGTGTAGGAATTAAGATAGTTAAATAAAACATACAATATTCCAAATTTGTAACACCGAATGTCTAACATTGCAATGGAGTAAATTACATGAATGTCAAACAATACATACCACATTAATAATTATCACAAAGACAATTACTAAGTCATACCAATACTAGTGGGCCGACATTGGTGCCTTCAACCCACGGTTTCCACGAAGGGAGACTCACCTTACTGTGTACGCCGAAATCGTACTCCTCGGCTGGCTCGTAACTGCTCTCCCTAAAACATAATATATTCCCTAATCAGTCATTGGGTCCAAATAGAACTCCCTTATAACCCAAACTTCTAATTCATGTCCCAAGGTAAGGTTTCCTAATCCTTGGCCTATTGGGCCTCTTTCTCCCAAGACCCAACTCCTAATTAAATTAAGGCCCAAGTCCATCCATTTAAGTTTCAAGGCCCATTAAGGCCCAATACCATATATCCTAGGTCTAGGCCCAGAAGCCTTACTCCACAGTGAGTCATGAGGCCAAGCAAATCCAGGCCCAATCACCCAAGGCCCAAAAACCACGTTAACCACTCTGCATGCATACACGCGACGTACTTGGCACGTACGCTCGGCGTATGCTGGCCTTGACCAGAAACGGGAAACTGACCCGGAACGCGCAACGTACTAGGGGTATGCCCATCGTTCCTGCCAATCACCCTAAATTCCTTCTTTTGACTTAATCCATTAAGTCCTAACGTCCAAAACATAGATCCAGGTCCTTTAAGACATCCTAAACCATAAAGTTATAAACTTTATGCCTTTGCATGCATGGATGGGGGTTAAGACATGATTTAAGTCCTTAACACACTTTGTGACCATCTAACACTTGCATGGTTGTGGCTTAATCATCAAGGCCCGATATTTATGACTCTAAATGCTTCCAAGGGCTCAAAAGGACAGCTCTTATGGGCTAGAACTACCTGAACACAAGATCTCAACTATGGAGTCAATAAAACACCCCAAAACTACAACTAAGCATGCAATGGTCAAGTTTGAAGCTTGATACCTCAAATGAGTCAGAAAAGATGCTAAACTCATGGATCTACAAGCTCCTCTCACGTTCTTGCTCCTTCTTCTAACTTCTTCTTCTTCAAAATCGCCAAAAATACCCAAAAGTGCACCAAATTAGCTCACAAAGCATGCAAGAGGCTTAGGGTTCGATTTATACTCTTTAGGGACAGTGGAGGCTAAGGGAATGAGGTTTGGGACGCAGTTAATGTCTTTATATATGGTGCAAACCCTAAAATTTAAGGTTTACAACTGGACATGTTACGCCCAGCATACACAAGCCACCCCCTCCCCCGCTTCAAGCCTCGATCGTGTACGTCGTGCGTACACTATGTACGCCCAACGTACGGTCTTTCTCACAATTACCATATATTATACTTAATTAAATCGAAGGGAAATACCTGGTGACTCGGATGTTACAGTAGGGGTACCAAGACTATTCTAGATCGATGATCTCCAACATATTTATATGTGTACGTGTAAAAAGGCATAAAGAAATGGTTGAGTAAGTTGATGCAACGGTAGAGCATATACATAAAAAAATAGGATACAAGCATATGAGTAGAAAGGAGATAGTAACTATAAACTTCAAAATAAAACATGTAAAGAGGTAAGCGGATACGAAAAACTATACAAATGACACAACCAAAAAAACATGTATAATGGTACCTAGACTACTCCACTGACTTAATATTTACCCTCCACACCCTTTTATAGAAAGTCAATTCCTCAGAAAGAGTCAACTTTTTCATGGTCTTCTGTCTCCTTCTCGTACATCAACCATCACCAACTCCGCTTTCCTAATTTTCATCGTCGGTGCCTCCTTTGGACATGTCCATACCATCTCAATCTTTCCTTCATTCAAAATTTTGGTGGACGGCACCATTCACAACGAAGTTTTGATTGTTGTGTTCTGGTTCCTATCCAACAAATTTCTATCATCTCAATAATTTATTTATGTTACTTTATTTTCTCCTCGTGCTCCTTATTCGACCCGCATTGAGATTCATATATCATAATCAATCGAATAATTACTATGTAAAAATTTCCCTTTAGTTTCAACGAGACATTTTTGTCACACAAGACCCGTGATGCTGCCCTCCAATGGGTATATTGGGTTATTACCAAAATGCTTCTAAATCATATCCTATACATGCTACTTGAATTACCAATTTACTACCATGGTGGTAGCGGTGGAACGTAAAATTATCTTTTCGAGTCTATATTTTAAATTTTTTATTAACTATGTTAATCAATACAAAATTTATAGGCTTGATGGTTGATACAACAATTTCACCATCTTTATATGCGATAATCTTGGTGTGAAACTTACTGATTACGATTATGCATCTTGTAAATTTGCAGGTTCAACTTGTGCTTTTGTGCACAAGGAATTCGAGTAACAAGGGACAAAAAACTAAACTAGAAAATAGAAAAGAAGAACATGAGAAAATCAATTGGTGCCATAGGCTCTTTATTGATAAATAAAAGATATGTATCAGACAACTACAACATAAAACATTGGTCATATTTATACAAACAAAATTAGAATCCTAATATAATAAAAACATTGTAGGGAATAATCAAAAACTAAAATAAGGAAACTTTCCAATTTTAATCATGATATTAAATTAATTAAACATTTTCCTTCTTAATTAAGAACTAGGTATGTTCTTCACTTTCATCAACTGTTACATATCTATGAATTACAACCTCTAACGACTTTGTGAAGATGTCCACCCTTTTCTATTTGTTACACATATGCTTCACTATGATGTTGTAACATCCCAATGACAAGGTACTTCCAATTTCCAAATTGTGCATGATTCCTTTTTGGCCATGGCGTGGTGAAGCCTCACCACGGCGTGGCGATAAGCCTTTGGGCCATGGAGTTTAATGGACCACCACGGCTTGGTGGTGTTGTACCACGGCGTGGTGGCGGCTGATGGAGAAACTATAAATTTTAGGGCTGAACCCTATTTAAGGATCCTTAAACCCCCTCATAGTCTCCGTCACATCAGTCTCCATTCCCCTAAATCGTCCCTTGCAAACCCTAATCATCTTCCTCCCTTTTTGAGCTAGTTTGGTGCTTTTTGAAGATAAAGAAGGAAAAATGATGAGGAAGGAAGCAAAGTTCAAGCAAGCAAGTCCCCATTCTTCACGTTGACACTCTTCTGGACCTTTATAAGTGTCCAAGACTCGATTTTTATCATTCCAAGTTGTTAGATCTTGAGTTTTGTCCCTTTAGTTTCTTGTTCTTGAATGTTGGGATGGTTAGACCTCATAAAGTTTGCAACTTTATGAATCTCCAGGTCAAGATGAGTTAGTTGTGTCTTGGATCTGGATAATCAAGTTTTGATGTCATGCATAGAGATTAGGTCATAAATCCTCATTTTGACCTAATATGGGTTCAAGACATGCATTGGATATGTATGTCTATAAAGCACCAACCTTTGGGATGGTTTTGGTGTTAGAATCACTTCTGGAAAGGATGGACTTCAGACTTTAAGGATTAAGTGCTTATCTGTAACACCCCATTTATTAAGTAAATAAGTAAATAAATTAATGAATGTATGGTAGCCCAAAAATTAATAATGATATAGTAAGGTGTTGGTCTCGAGGAGCTAATCGTCATAATTTTTGAGATTAGGGGTTAAAAGTGTAAGTTTCGGGTTGGTTTCGTAAATAATTATAAAGGGAGGGACTATTGGGTAATTATTGGGACTTAACATGAAGAGATGTTGGAAGCTAAGGGCTAAATGGTAAATTTTTCAGACTCAATTTGTAAAGAGTTTTGAAGGCAGGGGTTAAAAGGGTAAAATATGGGATTTAATTTGAAAAGGTAATTCTGGAGAGGGACCATTTCTGCCATTATGGCAATGACTTTTGAAAGGCATCGAGTATATATTTGTCTTAAGGAACCCTAACCCTAATACATGTTACAGCCGTCACCCCCTCACCCTTATACCTCCTGCTTCCCCTCCAGCCGCCGGCGATCCTTGTGTCGGCAATAGCGAAGACGACGGTAACCCAAGGGTTTTGCTGCATTGGTTGAAGACCGGAGAAGAGGTGGTGTCGTGGCGACCACCGTTAGCGACTCTTCAGCCGCCACTTCTAGCTTTCTCGCCGCCACCTTGCACCACCGAAGCTGCCGCCGCGAGCCGGTGCATCGACTGTCGCTGTGAGCCGCTGCTTCTGCATTTCCCAGTCGACGACAGTGCCACTGGATTTCCTCCATTCTTCTTCTCCTCCCTCAGCCGCCAACGAAGACGGGAGTCATCCAGTCGCCGCTTCCACCTCGTGGGCGGCCATGTGAGTGTGTTCCGTGATTTTATTGTGATGTTCGAGTATTGCTGCTTCAGGCCTAATGTTTGAGTGTATGTGTTTGGCCGGAAACTAAGGAGTTAACCACCATGGCCGCCATGCGCCACCGCCGGCCACCACAAGGTGGCTGTGTGTGTGTGATTAGTTTGTTTAATGTGTTTATTTTGGGATTAGAGTTGGTAAAATGTAATTAGAAAAGTGGAATAATGGAAAGAAATTGAAAACGACCACCTTAGGGTGGTGGCTGCCGCCTCCTGCCGCCATGTCGGGTGGCGGTGTGCTTGCCTCGTTGAGCTTGATTCGTTTGGGGTGCTTGAAACCCTAATGGGCCTTGTAAGCCCTAATGGACCCAATGAAGCTTAATGGACCTAAAAGCCCAAGCATGTGACTAATGAGCTTAATGATATTCTAGTGGGCCTAATAGGCCCAATAAAGCCCTAATTGACCTAAAGGCCCAACAAATTGATAAATGGGCTAATATTTAGATTGGCAACCCTAATTAGGGTTTGGAAAACCCTAATGTCAATAAAACCTAACTTTGAGAATTTATCGGGACACACACGGGAATTATTTAATAACTTGAAATATTAAATAATAATCATTGGCAGAAATTAATCTAAGCAATATTGGACTTAATGGATTAAGTCCTTAGTAGGTTAAGTCCTTAATGGGTTAAGTGAGAAACACTTAACCCTAATCGTCATTTTATGTGAAACCCTAATTTCACTTGGGCCATTCGTTTGGGCTTAGATGATTGGGATAATAATGGACCATCCAAGAGCAAGCAATTGAACTAGAATAATTTAATGGGCCTAGGGTAAGGCCCATGTAAGGGTTTTGGGCCCAATTTGGGAAAATTGGGCCATAGTTTGGGCCTTAATGATCATATGATGTTGGGCCTCAGAATAAGACCATGTATAGGCTTGGGCCCAATTTGGAAAATTGGGCCATATGTTGGGCTTTGATTTCCTAGTTGACTTTGGGCCTATGGATTGGGCCTTGGGCTTGCATAAAGCCAAGTTTGGGGTAATGTAGTAATTATCCAAAGTATGTATTCATGGTTATGTAGTGGAACCCAATTATTAATTGGGTGTTATTTTGGTGTTGACAGTTTGGGAATCTGACATCCAACAGCTGGGGTTGAGTCTGCGGGACTTCAGCAGTGTGGGATTGAGTTTGCGGGACTTCAGCAGTGCCAGGTGAGTCTTCTCACCATACCCATGGGTCTAAGGCACTAAGGCCGGCCCATTATGTGATTATGTTATATGTGATTGGTCATTATGTGATTTGATATGATATGTGATTGGTTATGATATGTGATTGTGTGTTTTTTCATGGAAGACCATCTGGGGGATCCCATGGAATTGGATGTAAGACCATGTGGGGTAGCCCATGACATTCCTAGGTAAAGACCATGCGGGGGAGTGCATGGCATTGGATGTAAGACCATGTGGGGTAGCCCATGGCAGTCCTAGGTAAAGACCATGTGGGGTAGCCCATGGCATTCTTACAGGTTTTATGTATGCATGGCTTATGTGTTATGTGCGTAGCTTTTATAGCTAGCAGGATATGTGATACAAACAACTTTTATAGCTAGCAGGATATGTGATACATGTAGCTTTTATAGCTAGCAGGATATTGAAAACGACCACCTTAGGGTGGTGGCTGCCGCCTCCTGCCGCCATGTCGGGTGGCGGTGTGCTTGCCTCGTTGAGCTTGATTCGTTTGGGGTGCTTGAAACCCTAATGGGCCTTGTAAGCCCTAATGGACCCAATGAAGCTTAATGGACCTAAAAGCCCAAGCATGTGACTAATGAGCTTAATGATATTCTAGTGGGCCTAATAGGCCCAATAAAGCCCTAATTGACCTAAAGGCCCAACAAATTGATAAATGGGCTAATATTTAGATTGGCAACCCTAATTAGGGTTTGGAAAACCCTAATGTCAATAAAACCTAACTTTGAGAATTTATCGGGACACACACGGGAATTATTTAATAACTTGAAATATTAAATAATAATCATTGGCAGAAATTAATCTAAGCAATATTGGACTTAATGGATTAAGTCCTTAGTAGGTTAAGTCCTTAATGGGTTAAGTGAGAAACACTTAACCCTAATCGTCATTTTATGTGAAACCCTAATTTCACTTGGGCCATTCGTTTGGGCTTAGATGATTGGGATAATAATGGACCATCCAAGAGCAAGCAATTGAACTAGAATAATTTAATGGGCCTAGGGTAAGGCCCATGTAAGGGTTTTGGGCCCAATTTGGGAAAATTGGGCCATAGTTTGGGCCTTAATGATCATATGATGTTGGGCCTCAGAATAAGACCATGTATAGGCTTGGGCCCAATTTGGAAAATTGGGCCATATGTTGGGCTTTGATTTCCTAGTTGACTTTGGGCCTATGGATTGGGCCTTGGGCTTGCATAAAGCCAAGTTTGGGGTAATGTAGTAATTATCCAAAGTATGTATTCATGGTTATGTAGTGGAACCCAATTATTAATTGGGTGTTATTTTGGTGTTGACAGTTTGGGAATCTGACATCCAACAGCTGGGGTTGAGTCTGCGGGACTTCAGCAGTGTGGGATTGAGTTTGCGGGACTTCAGCAGTGCCAGGTGAGTCTTCTCACCATACCCATGGGTCTAAGGCACTAAGGCCGGCCCATTATGTGATTATGTTATATGTGATTGGTCATTATGTGATTTGATATGATATGTGATTGGTTATGATATGTGATTGTGTGTTTTTTCATGGAAGACCATCTGGGGGATCCCATGGAATTGGATGTAAGACCATGTGGGGTAGCCCATGACATTCCTAGGTAAAGACCATGTGGGGGAGTGCATGGCATTGGATGTAAGACCATGTGGGGTAGCCCATGGCAGTCCTAGGTAAAGACCATGTGGGGTAGCCCATGGCATTCTTACAGGTTTTATGTATGCATGGCTTATGTGTTATGTGCGTAGCTTTTATAGCTAGCAGGATATGTGATACAAACAACTTTTATAGCTAGCAGGATATGTGATACATGTAGCTTTTATAGCTAGCAGGATATGTGATACATGTAGCTTTTATAGCTAACAAGATATGTGATATAAGATATGTGGATTGTGTGTATGGTATGCTCTGGGGAAACTCACTAAGCTTCGTGCTTATGGTTTTCAGTTTTGGTTTCAGGTACTTCGTTTTCAAAGGAAGGGAGTCGGCTCGATCGCAGTGCATCACACCATGTTTTTCGCACACGAGATCCTTGGGATTACACTCTGATATGGTTTTATGATACTATGTTTTGATTATTGACACTTTGGTTTTGACATGAGATATTATTATGAATGTTTTTTTACTAATGGTTTTATGTAATAACTTAATTAAAACGAAATTTTTGGCCTGTATTTTTGGGATGTTACAAGTTGGTATCAGAGCCTTGGTTTGAGGGATTCGGGCACACTCTCGGGTGTGTCTGAACTCAAACTAAGGACATGGTATGAAAATTTTTCAAAAGTAAAATCATTTTATAAAAAGAGTTTGAAAAGAATTTGGAAAGATAAAAAGAACTTTGAAAAGAACAAGGTGTGTGATACTTGCGATCAGCCGAGCTCAAGTAAGTTTCCCAGAATACCCACATATGTTGTCTGTTATGATTTGATTATAAATCTGTGAATCGCATGCTAGTTAGGGCTAGGGGAGATGCCTGTGTATGTTGTATGAGCTGGTAGACTTGCATGCTAGTGCTGAGTAGTCAGCAATAGGTTGGCCTAATATGTGATGCTTGTAGCCGCAAGAATATTGGATGCCATGCTGGAATGAGAATGATAATTAGTATTTGTAACTACTATGTGTATGCTTTTAAAATTGTATACGGTTAGGATCTTATAGCATTAGAATAATTGATTTGGCCTTATTTCCTGTTCCTTGTTTGGTTGTGGTCCTAGGGTAGAGTGTATTATTCGACAAACTATTAGATCATGTTCTGTGTATAATTTGCATGCATAAGGCAGCTGACAGTGAGGATGGATGGATGTGGATAGCACGAGTTGTGGTATGTGGGCGGAATGTTCTACGATAGTTCTTTGGATCGGAGTGTCACTGCACGAATGCTGCTTGCTTTGTGCTTTGTGGAACTCTTGAGTGATGGGAGTCAGCTACTAAATAGATGTGACGATATCCAGGAGGTGGATGGCTGGCATCATGGGGAGTTCTTCAGCAGCTGAGGGCATGGCGAGGTCAGGAACCTAGGAAAGCCTAGGATATGATTCAACAGGTTAGTAGTGAAGACTAGTGAGACTTGGGTGCATCAGTTTGAGAAAGTGAATTGGAAGATTCGGGAGGATTGCCGAGGAAAGTATGGATAGGTGTGGAAGGTAATATTGGGCCCGTACTACTGAAAGCACAGTATCCATACTTGAATCGGTGAGAGTCTTGGTGAATATGAGAAGCTTCGGGGAGAAGTTTGTGACCCGGTTTGGGGACAGAGGACGTTCCAGTTGTTGCAGCTTAGCCATTGGCAAGTGAGTTAGTGAGCGTGACAGGGTGTCAGACCCTGAAGGTTATGCTTTCTAAAAGGCTGCATATGCGAGATCGAGTTGAAGCACCTTGAGCAGAGAGGTTCGAGCTAAGTGCGTGTAGTAGAGGGCCCCGGGAAGAGACCCATGACTTCTAATCGTCGGGTAAAAGGCTAGCAGGGCCAGAGTCAGTGCAACACGTGCGGGAAAGTGCACAAGGGAGTTTTTCGCTCCAAAGGTTTAGGCTGCTATAAGGTAGCGGGGTTGGTCATGCCAGCAGAAGGTGGTAAGGATTCTTGGGTATATCCGAATCCTTGGAATGTCAGTTCAATATGGTGTTAAGCACCCAAGAGTGAGATTCAGATTCTGGTTCCGGCTCAGGATCAGGGCTTGGGCCAGGCAATGCGCGATCACAGGAGTTCATCTCATCGGAGATTGCTTATAGAGTTATGGGAATGGACCTTGGTGGTCTTTAGTTTAGCCAAGGTATAACGTTAGAAGCTCTTGGTAGTTGTCTCGGGGCCTTTTGGGCAAGATTTGTCGTGAGAAGGTTAGGGGGTCATTTGGAACCCAAGGTTTGTGGATCCTTAGGATCCTTCGGGAAGGAAGATCCTGTAGTTAGTTCCTGTCATCAGGATCATGATTTAGTCAGATGTTCGCGGGTATGCTATCTTTCTGCTACTTCCAAGTGGATATTGGAAATATCTATCGCTTCAGAATTGTGAGTAAGTTTGGATAAGTCAGATCTCGGGTCAGTTTTCTGCTAGTGTTTGGGTTATCAAGGATCATATATGCCATCCTGCATGCCGAAAGGTCCTTGATGAACCCACAGAGGGACGCACCTTGCAAAGTGGGTCCTACGTGTGCCGTTATCATTCCGTATCTTTGTCGGGATCTATGCAGGAGTATTATTTAGAGGATACTCGGTCAGGGTTAGAGTGATAGTTCTCCAGTGAAGTCAGCGTTCAGGGGTTCTATCATTGTTCAGGTGTGGTCGACAATTGTCTATGGATGAACTTTGGAGTTCAAGGCACTACCGTTGCTGGAAAGGATTGGTAGCATGAAGATGGTATTGTCCGTAACGGGTGTTAGATTCATGTGTGTTCGGTCATTGGATGTTCAAGAGAATTGTATTTTTGCATGGGTTGTGCTCGGTTAGAGTTCAGTGTTGCTGCAAGATTGACGTAGGAATGAGGATTCGTTAGCTAGGGTGAAGGTTAAGGCCTCCAGTTTTAGCGTGGGAGATGGATTGAGGTGTCAGGCTGGATCAGATTTCAAGAGTACTCTTCAAGTTTTCAGCGGATAGGCGATCTTAGGATTTATTTGGTAAGTGATCGCCAACATTGGTAAGCTCAGGTTGTCATCAGTGGGATATTAGAAAGCGAGAAGGATTGGGAATCCTTCAATTCTCATGAGCCATGAAAACTTATCTGAAGCTAAGTGGGGGATAATTGACCAGGTACTCAAGAACAGAAATGGGTGTGAAACTAGGATGAGTTTCGCAGCCACGTCAGGAAGGAAGGCGGCCGAGTGGCCGTCTAGGTTGACGAGTGGGTGAGTTGGGAATTTAGAAAACGTTCCAGCATTTGGTTCACGCTTTTCCTGGGCATCGGATAACAGGTTTAGGGGACCAGGTTAGAGCCCCAGTTAGGACTCAAGTTCAGTTGAGTGTCAGTTCGAGTGCGTGTTCGAACCGGTATGGAAAGTGTTGTAAGACTACGGGGGCAGCCGTAGCATTCACTAGCAGCTAGTAGCATAGAAGTGTTGTGAGTCTGCGGGTGTAGCCATAGCATTCACAAGGTTAGCAAATAGTGCTAGAGTGATGTAAGACTGTGGGTGTAGCCACAACATTCACTAGGTTGGTAGATAGCATGAGCGCGTTGTTAGGACGCGGAAAGAACAGGAGTACCCACCAGCTCGGGTGCAACAGTGAGGATATGGAAATCCACGGATTGGATTTCGGGATTACCCAAATGGATTAGATCTGGTTGAGCCAACGATGCGACAGCTGGAACATCACTGCAGTTATGAGGTCAGGGAAGCAATGGATTGCTTAGGTTCGTGTATGATATAAGGCTACCGTTGGTCATTGAGCCATCACTTTTAGCCTTGGGTGTGGTGACATCAGGATTCGACGCATGGAACTGATCAGTTAGATCAGAAAGTTGTTAGAGTCACAGTGGCATGATAACTAGTTGCAACTAGTTCCAGAGAAGGATTTCGTTCAGAAGTCGTGTGAGGCGACTAAGTGGGAGTCCTTTGGCTCCGTAGTCGGGCCGGAACCCGGTATTTCCGATGATTGGTGAATGAATCGAGACCAGGCAGGTCTCGGTAGATTCTGAAAAGCATCCGTATGGCAACATACTGCTTCAGGCAGTTTAGGGTTCGGACAGTTTTAGCGTTTGGGCAACGTTAGTATTTCGTTTCAGGTTGCAAATACGGTCGGAATAGCTGGTTGATTGGGAAGTGGCAAGTCACTCATAGCGGGATTATTTGAGCCTTAGCCGAGTACAAGCGACCTGCAGAGAAAATTTGGCTTGTCGTCCTGATTTATAGTGGGAACCTCGAGTTATCAGGAGTTGAGTAGTCAGATGAGAGATAAGTGGATTGGATTTAGCGATAATGATTCAGTATGAGTGGTCTGTCAAGGATTCAGACCATTTCGAGACAGCAGATTTCGAACGGAGTAGTTGTCCTCTCGTTGTGAGGGATTCGTTCACCTGCAGAATTTAGGGCCTTGCGAAGATTGGTCACGGCTACCCTGGGAAGACTAGGGTGTGCCCATGCTGGTGACCATGTTACTAAAGTGGTTGGGTGTGTAAGGAATGGTAAGAAATGATTTCGAGGACGAAATCTAATTTAAGTGGGGGAGAGTTGTAACACCGCATTTATTAAGTAAATAAGTAAATAAAGTAATGAATGTATGGTAGCCCAAAAATCAATAATGATATAGTAAGGTGTTGGTCTCGAGGAGCTAATCGTCATAATTTTTGAGATTGGGGGTTAAAAGTGTAAGTTTCGGGTTGGTTTCGTAAATAATTATAAAGGCAGGGACTATTGGGTAATTATTGGGACTTAACATGAAGAGATGTTGGAAGCTAAGGGCTAAATGGTAAATTTTTCAGACTCAATTTGTAAAGAGTTTTGAAGGCAGGGGTTAAAAGGGTAAAATATGGGATTTAATTTGAAAAGGTAATTCTGGAGAGGGACCATTTCTGCCATTATGGCAATGACTTTTGAAAGGCATCGGGTATATATTTGTCTTAAGGAACCCTAACCCTAATACATGTTACAACCGTCACCCCCTCACCCTTATACCTCCCGCTTCCTCTCCAGCCGCCGGCGATCCTTGTATCGACAATAGCGAAGACGACGGTAACCCAAGGGTTTTGCTGCATCGGTTGAAGACCGGAGAAGAGGTGGTGTCGTGGCAACCACAGTTAGCGACTCTTCAGCCACCGCTTCTAGCTTTCTCGCCGCCACCTTGCACCACCGAAGCGGCCGCTGCGAGCCGGTGCATCGACTGTCGTTGTGAGCCGCTGCTGCTGCATTTCCCAGCCGACGACAGTGCCACCGGATTTCCTCCATTCTTCTTCTCCTTCCTCAGCCGCCAACGAAGACGGGAGTCATCCAGCCACCGCTGCCACCTCGTGGGCGGCCATGTGGGTGTGTTCCATGATTTTATTGTGATGTTCGGGTATTGCTGCTTCAGGCCTAATGTTTGAGTGTATGTGTTTGGCTGGAAACTAAGGAGTTAACCACCATGGCCGCCAGCCATGGTGGCTGCCGCCATGCGCCACCGCCGGCCACCACAAGGTGGCTGTGTGTGTGATTAGTTTGTTTAGTGTGTTTATTTTGGGATTAGAGTTGGTAAAATGTAATTAGAAAAGTGGAATAATGGAAAGAAATTGAAAACCACCACCTTAGGGTGGTGGCTCCCGCCTCCTGCCGCCACCGGCCGCCGTGTCGGGTGGCGGTGCGCTTGCCTCGTTGAGCTTGATTCGTTTGGGGTGCTTGAAACCCTAATGGGCCTTGTAAGCCCTAATGGACCCAATGAAGCTTAATGGACCGAAAAGCCCAAGCATGTGACTAATGGGCTTAATGATATTCTAGTGGGCCTAATAGGCCCAATAAAACCCTCATTGACGCAAAGGCCCAAAAAATTGATAAATGGGCTAATATTTGGATTGGAAACCCTAATTAGGGTTTGAAAAACCCTAATGTCAATAAAACCTAACTTTGAGAATTTATCGGGACACACACGGGAATTATTTAATAACTTGAAATATTAAATAATCATCATTGGCATAAATTAATCTAAGCAATATTGGACTTAATGGATTAAGTCCTTAGTGGGTTAAGTCCTTAATGGGTTAAGTGAGAAACACTTAACCCTAATCGTCATTTTATATGAAACCCTAATTTCACTTGGGCCATTCGTTTGGGCTTAGATGATTGGGATAATAATGGACCATCCAAGAGCAAGCAATTGAACTAGAATAACTTAATGGGCCTAGGGTAAGGCCCATGTAAGGGTTTTGGGCCCAATTTGGGAAAATTTGGCCATAGATGGGCCATAGTTTGGGCCTTAATGATTATATGATGTTGGGCCTCAGAATAAGACCATGTATAGGCTTGGGCCCAATTTGGAAAATTGGGCCATATGTTGGGCTTTGATTTCCTAGTTGACTTTGGGCCTATGGATTGGGCCTTGGGCTTGCATAAAGCCAAGTTTGGGGTAATGTAGTAATTATCCAAAGTATGTATTCATGGTTATGTAGTGGAACCCAATTATTAATTGGGTGTTATTTTGGTGTTGACAGTTTGGGAATCTGTCATCCAGCAGCTGGGGTTGAGTCTGCGGGACTTCAGCAGTGTGGGATTGAGTTTGTGGGACTTCAGTAGTGCCAGGTGAGTCTTCTCACCATACCCATGGGTCTAAGGCACCAAGGCCGGCCCATTTTGTGATTATGTTATATGTGATTGGTCATTATGTGATTTGATATAATATGTGATTGGTTATGATATGTGTTTGTGTGTTTTTGCATGGAAGACCATGTGGGGGAGCCCATGGACTTGGATGTAAGACCATGTGGGGTAGCTCATGACATTCCTAGGTAAAGACCATACGGGGAGCCCATGGTATTGGATGTAAGACCATGTGGGGTAGCCCATGACAGTCCTAGGTAAAGACCATGTAGGGTAGCCCATGACATTCTTACAGGTTTTATGTATGCATGGCTTATGTGTTATGTGCGTAGCTTTTATAGCTAGCAGGATATGTGATACATACAACTTTTATAGCTAGCAGGATATGTGATACATGTAGCTTTTATAGCTAGCAGGATATGTGATACATGTAGCTTTTATAGCTAACAAGATATGTGATATGAGATATGTGGATTGTGTGTATGGTATGCTCTGGGGAAACTCACTAAGCTTCGTGCTTACGGTTTTCAGTTTTGGTTTCAGGTACTTCGTTTTCAAAGGAAGGGAGTCGGCTCGATCGCAGTGCATCACACCATGTTTTCCGCACACGAGATCCTTGGGATTACACTCTGATATGGTTTTATGATACTATGTTTTGATTATTGACACTTTGGTTTTGACATGAGATATTATTATGAATGTTTTTTTACTAATGGTTTTATGTAATAACTTAATTAAAACGAAATTTTTGGCCTGTATTTTTGGGATGTTACAAGTTGGTATCAGAGCCTTGGTTTGAGGGATTCGGGCACACTCTCGGGTGTGTCTGAACTCAAACTAAGGACATGGTATGAAAATTTTTCAAAAGTAAAATCATTTTATAAAAAGAGTTTGAAAAGAATTTGGAAAGATAAAAAGAACTTTGAAAAGAACAAGGTGTGTGATGCGTGCGATCATCCGAGCTCAAGTAAGTTTCCCATAATACCCACATATGTTGTCTGTTATGATTTGATTATGAATCTGTGAATCGCATGCTAGTTAGGGCTAGGGGAGATGCCTGTGTATGTTGTATGAGCTGGTAGAATTGCATGCTAGTGCTGAGTAATCAACAATAGGTTGGCCTAATATGTGATGCTTGTAGCCGCAAGAATATTGGATGCCATGCTGGAATGAGAATGATAATTAGTATTTGCAACTGCTATGCGTATGCTTTTAAAATTGTATACGGTTAGGATCTTATAGCCTTAGAATAATTGATTTGGCCTTATTTCCTGTTCCTTGTTTGGTTGTGGTCCTAGGGTAGAGTCTATTATTCGACAGACTATTAGATCCTATTCTGTGTATAATTTGCATGCATAAGGCAGCTGACAGTGAGGATGGATGGATATGGATAGCACGAGTTGTGGTATGTGGGCGGAATGTTCTACGATAGTTCTTTGGATCGGAGTGTCACTGCACGAATGCTGCTTGCTTTGTGCTTTGTGGAACTCTTGAGTGATGGGAGTCAGCTACTAAGTAGATGTGACGATATCCAGGAGGTGGATGGCTGGCATCATGGGGAGTTCTTCAGCAGCTGAGGGCATGGCGAGGTCAGGAACCTAGGAAAGCCTAGGATACGATTCAGCAGGTTAGTAGTGAAGACTGGTGAGACTTGGGTGCATCAGTTTGAGAAAGTGAATTGGAGGATTTGGGAGGATTGCCGAGGAAAGTATGGATAGGTGTGGAAGGTAGTATTGGGCCCGTACTACTGAAAGCACAGTATCCATACTTGAATCGGTGAGAGTCTTGGAGAATCTGAGAAGCTTCGGGGAGAAGTTTGTGACCCGGTTTGGGGACAGAAGACGTTCCAGTTGTTGCAGCTTAGCCATTGGCAAGTGAGTTAATGAGCGTGACAGGGTGTCAGACCCTGAAGGTTATGCTTTCTAAAACGCTGCAGATGCGAGATCGAGTTGAAGCACCTTGAGCAGAGAGGTTCGCGCAAAGTACGTGTAGTAGAGGGTCCCGGGAAGAGACCCATGACTTCTAATCGTCGGGTAAAAGGCTAGCAGGGCCGGAGTCAGTGCAACACTTGCGGGAAAGTGCACAAGGGAGTTTGTCGCTCCAAGGGTTTAGGCTGCTACAAGGTAGCGGGGTTGGTCATGCCAGCAGAAGGTGGTAAGGATTCTTGGGTATATCCGAATCCTTGGAATGTCAGTTCAATATGGTGTTAAGCACCCAAGAGTGAGATTCAGATTCTGGTTCCGGCTCAGGATCAGGGTCTGGGCCAGGCAATGCGCGATCACAGGAGTTCATCTCATCGGAGATTGCTTATAGAGTTATGGGAATGGACCTTGGTGGTCTTTAATTCAGCCAAGGTATAACGTTAGAAGCTCTTGGTAGTTGTCTCGGGGCCTTTTGGGCCAGATTTGTCGTGAGAAAGTTAGGGGTTCATTTGGAACCCAAGGTTTGTGGATCCTTAGGATCCTTCGGGAAGGAAGATCCTGTAGTTAGTTCCTGTCATTAGGATCATGATTTAGTCAGATGTTCGCGGGTATGCTATCTTTCTGCTACTTCCGAATGGATATTGGAAATCTCTATCGGTTCAGAATTATGAGTGAGTTTGGATAAGTCGGATCTCGGGTCAGTTTTCTGCTAGTGTTTGGGTTATCAAGGATCATATATGCCATCCTGCTCACGACAATACGTCCTCAGTGGTGCTTGAAACGAAGCCGATGCGTCCTGTAGTTCTGCCAACCTATGCTCGGCTACGACCACTCTCTCTTCGAGTGTCGAGTGTCTATCCTGATACTCCTTTGCCTTCTCCCGAGCGGCGATAAGGTCCTTAATGAGTTGGTCTCTAAAATAGAAGTCTCTTTCTAAATCTCGAGTTTGTGAGATGGTAGTGTGTGTAGCAGCGCGTAGTTCCCTAATTCGATGTTGGTGATCTGCTGGGTCATCACCGGGAGGGCTCTGTCAACCGGTCCCCCATGGTTGAGGTCATTGCAACCTCGTTCGTCTCCGAATGGCGATTGCTGTTGCTGATGATGACTCCACCCCTCGATCAATGCTTCCCAACGGGGTACAAGTTCGATGTAGTCGAAACGGTTCGCGAGAGTCCTGGCTATGTAAGGAGAGTTGTCCACCTCTCGATCCACTTCCGACTCTTTTCCTAATCACCCACTAACTCTCCGGGTTCAGAAAGTAGGGGTCTCCTGGTAAGTAAAATCTTGCCATGATGTCCGTGCGAGAATAGGGGTGAGGTAAGAGGAATATAATAGTCATATTCCTAGAAATACTTATAGGGGTTTGATCCTCCTTAATTACTTCTATAATGACATGGTGCATACCCATTACATATAACAAAAGATATGATAGACCTTCGAATAAGTGATCATACTCAAAAACCACAACCAAACAAGGAACAGGAAGTAAAGCAATGATCACAGATTCTAAGTCTATGATATCTAAGTTATATATGTAACCTTAGCGTATCCACTTAGTGATTGTAGATCTACTAGCAAGAATCTGTTTAGTTTTCACATAAGTTATAGAACCACAAAATACTCCTATAGTGTTTTAAATGTTATGTTTGGTTCTTAACGATTTTCTTGTATGGGTGTTGGTAAGTTGATAGACTTGTTGTCCACTATGACTATCCCCCGACACATACTAGTCACTTCTCGGACGAATATAGTTGATCAGGCTATATTCCTCCCAGACTTGATTGCATATCCAAGGACATATTCACATTGCACAACTCCTCTATTTTTCACTTTTGTATTGTCCTAGATATGATACTATACTAGTATGTATGCATACACTCATACTTTTAACAAGAAACTACTTATTTCTAAAAGTATAGTTATTTGAAAATATTTAATCAGAGACTTTAGTCCTAATGCATTTATAGTTGTATAGCTTATGTGGTTCGGTATACTTAGTTCACTATAAACAATGCTCTGATACCAATCTGTCACACCCCCAAACCAAGGATGGCGGAAACGTCCGGGGGTGGAGGACTTCATGTATAATATCACAACAACGAGTATAATAGTGCTCAAAGTAAATACAACCATCATAAATATAATTGAAAAAGTTACCCCGTAGTATGTGTTTACATGTTTCAAATCAATTACACTATGATGACAAAATGAAATGTTTGACGATTTAACGTCCTATCCTCAAAAGCTGTTGATTTCCTGTTTCACTGATTTCTTGAGAATACAAGTAGTTTTCAAAGAGTATCAACAATTAAGTTGGTTAGTTCATAAGAGTTTTATGTGAGAAAGAAGCCGTTTTCCTTGTAAAAGAGATAGAGTATGATTCCAGAAAATTCAATATTTTCTTTATTAAGTGTGAAATGGAAGCTCCTACGTTATGCAATAATGTACCCTAGAAAGACCCGTAGATCCCTTCTATAATCGCCCAGTGTATAAAAGTTATATAAAATTTATGTTAACTAAACCGTCGAATATAATGGGTCTGCCTTAGGTCCACAACCAAACAAGGAACAGGAAGTGCGGCGGGCCCACCATTTCTAAGTCGATTACGACTAAATTCATATATAACTCTAACATGTACACTTAGCAATTACAACTGAAGTCTAACAATTCTAGATGAAACGTAGTTTTAATAGAATAAAAGTCATTTTATGTAAACAGGGTACCTTGTAATGTAAACTTCAAGAAAAATCCCTTATTTTCCTTATAAAAAGTTATGTAGCCTTAAATCCCAAGACCGAGAATATGTATGTGATTTGTACTTAAAATGTTTATAACAGTAATATGTTTCCAAAGAAAATCCAATATTTTCCTTATAAAAGTCATGTAGTCCTAAATCCCAAGACCGAGAATATGTGTGTGTTTTTATACCTATAACGTGTTTGTAGTTTTAAATAGATAAAACCCCATTTCAAATTAGAATTTTCCCTGTAAACTTGAAAGATTGTTAACTCCCTATGTGAGTCGTTATAACCATACTATAACGAGAATTAACCTGCAACAACGTTTTTCAGACGTCAAGATCCTATGACTCTTGTCACCCGTAGACCTGCAGGTCCGGCTGTAGCTAGCAGCGAGGTGTGGGGTGTCAATCCCAATATAGATCTATACACAATTATCACGCTCTCCCTACAAGAGACTCTGGTTATAACTTACAGGAATTTTAACCCATACTCTAAGAGTACGATGGAAGAATTGTCTCACAACTTACGTTAACTAGTTTACATATAGTTTGCGTATAAAAACTTCTTCCGTGGAGGAAGTGAAATTACCTTTTATGAAATAAATTAGTGATATGAAATCCATAAACTATTACTATTATAGTTTATCATGTAGTATATGAAAAACCCATTTGTTTTGAGAGTAAAACCTTTTTCATGTAGTATGCTTTTATCGTAAAATCCATAAACTATACGTATTGTAGTTTATTATATGTGTTCGAAATGAATGGAAAAACTTATCATGAATGACTAATTTCTGTTTATGATGATAAACTAACAAGAAATACATTCAACGTTTAGAAACTTATTGTTATGCACTTTGCTCAACATACTACAAAGTGTTGTTAATATTGTAAGCTATGTAACTAATTTTTAACCTTTCTGCACTGTTTTAAAAACATCATAGAAAAATAATACGAAGTCAAAAACTAAATCCGTAAAGTCTGAGAGTTTAGAAAATGTGTCTAGTATATTCATAATTTTTATTATGATTTTTAGAAGTCTCTATCTTGTGAAAATGTTCATATTCACAGATTGGTCTGAATTCGTTTCTGAAATGATAGGCAGTTTTGTAAAAATCACCATAAATTTTATAAAAATCGTATGGAGATGTGAAAGTAGTAATTTTAAAGGTATGAACCTGAAATATTTGCATATTAAATAGTTTTGAAACCTATTAAGTTTAAGATGGTCAAAACAGTCCGTGAATGGAACTAAACTTTCCTGTTGACAGCTGATGTTTGAGTTTAGTTAAGTTCTTGGTATTTTAACATGTATTCTCCCCCTAAAACTTGAAGAACACATGAAAATGTGGGGTTATGAACTCACCTTGAGTTATTACCTGAGATGAAGGTGGAAAAAGAGAGGTTTCCAAGTCAAGAACACTTGGGAGATACTTGAAGATTTGAAGATCTAGCAACAAATATGACGACATTTGTGTGAGAAATCCATGACTTGAGTGAAGAGATGTAAGATAATCAAGTGAGGGATGAAATTTACTTACCAAAAGAGGATGAAAAGCTCAAAACCTCTGGAGAATCTCGAAATCTTGGAGAGAAATGAGAGAAAAAAAGTGTATTTGCTTTTGGTGAAAGAGTGAATATCTTGGAGGAGAGAAAAGGATTTCCCAATACTTGATCAAGATAACTTGCTGGAGAAGGGTGTGAGGGAACAAGGAATAGACTAGGGATGATAGGAATAGTGACATAAAGCATGAATAGTGACCTGGAGGTGTCATGGAGTGGGTATGGGAGGTTGCTTATGTCACAGCTTTATGGTAAAGTCAACACTCCACCTTAAAATCTAACCCAATAGATTTTATTCTTGGACAAGGATTTCCCCAAAAATATGATTTATTTATGAATATTTAGGGTCTCTTATGTCAAAATACGAGTTTGGGTGAAAATCCCGCGTTAAAATCACGAAAAACGAACTTAAAACGAAGTTGGGGTCGAAAACCGGGAAATAGGGGCGAAGCTGCGAAAATCCGAGTTCAGGGCCGAAGGTTCGGTCCTTGGTGCTTAGAACCGAAGCCTAGTTCGGTCCATGGCTAGGAACCGAGAGTGGCTGATCCGGGCAGTTTCGCATGCGAGAAGGGAAAGGGAAGCGAAGGCGAAGGTGGGTGAGATGCGAAGGTAGGCGAGAAGCGAAACAAGGCGGTTCCAGACCGAAGGTAAACTGGACCGAAGGTGGGTTTCGGTCTTAAGGAGGGGTTTGCTTCTAAGGGAGGTTCAGTCCTATAAGAGGGTTTCGCTTCTATAGAGCTGTTTTTCGCATAAACTTCCCGTTTCGAGCGGTTTTTGACTAAGTTAAGAGTCAGAATACCCCAAATGATTTTAAAAAGTTGAGGGAGGTTATGAGAGAGATTTGGGAGAGATTTCACATGCTTGGAGAGATTTGGGAGAGATTTCACATGCTTGGAGAGATTTGGGAGAGATTTGAGATAGAGAGAGATAGAGCGCGAGAGATTTAGAGAGACTTTATTTGCGACTTTTGTGAGTGTTTAACTTCGAAATGCAAGGTTTGTAAGCCCCGTTTTTCCTTGTTATGAGTGTCATACGCCCCCTAAGGGTATGTATTAATGTTTTATTGAGTTCTTCCATTAGTTACACTGATTAGGGTTTAGATTTTCTGAACACAGGAAGACTTAAAGTGATACTTGCATTACGATGGTGTGTTGTACACTAGTAAGCACGATGTAAACCCTAATATACAAAGGTTAATTGACTTGACCGGTTTGACTTGTTGACTTTCTTTGACTGTGACTTGACCAGAAAGTGATGGTTGTCACATCATCCCCCCGTTAGAAAGAATTTCGTCCCAAAATTAGCACTTTGACCGGGACTTCAAGAGTTGGGGAAAAGATGTGGGCATTTTTGTTTCATTTGGTTTTCGCGTTTCCGGGTGGACTCGGGTCCTTGTTTAACGATCTAACGGACCTTCACACTAGGGATGTGACTTTTTTTGTTCTTTTGATATCTCGATCTACGATTTCTACCGGTTCTTCCACGAAGTGGAGACTCTCGTTGACCTTGATTTCATCGAGTGGGATCACAAGAGTCTCATCAGACAGCCACTTCTTTAATTTTGACATGTTGAAGGTCGGGTGTACAATATTAAGTTCTCGTGGTAGACGAATTTTGGATGTCACTGGTCCAATCCTGGCAAGGATTTCGAATGGCCCGGTGTACTTTGGATTTATTTTCCCACATTTACCGAAACGTATCATTCCTTTCAATGGTGGGACCTTTAGTAGAACTCGGTCACTAACCCGCAATTCCAAGGGTTTGCGTCGCTTATCTGTGTAGCTCTTTTGTCGGTTTCGAGATGCTTTCAGCCTTTCTCGAATTTGTACTAAGTCATAAGTAATAACTTCTCCTCGGAGCGCTGCATAGGGCCTGCTTTAGTGTTTCTCGTTTGATTAGATCGGTAGGGAGCATATGGGTTTGGTTTACGCGACTAGACTTATTCGGATGGTAGAACGTTCACTCGCACTCCTGGGTAGCCTTGTCCCGAAGTTCCTGGTAGGACTCGTACCTGGTCCATCTATCTTTCACTTGCGCAAAAAGGTCATATGTAATTAGGGTTGGTAAGACAGTTGGATGGGTGACTCTGCCCCAAGTCCACAACCAGACAAGGAACAGGAAATAGGGCAGAAACACACATCCAATGTCCGTAGAATCTTAATTATATATTATCCTCGCGTATACACTTAGTAGTGATAGACTAACCGTATTCGTCCCAGGCTTCTGTGCTTGAACCTTATCTGCTGCATGCGTGACATTCCCGAAGGGTCTTCTGGAAATACTTGTGGAAAGGTTTCGGAAGGTATAATACTCCTCTGGTGAGTGTTTTGGGGTTTCGCAGCGTGAGATGACCCGGAGGTCCGTGTCGGATTTATGTTTATGAAAGACGAGGGTTTCGATATTCAGTGGGTTAGGTGAAGGGTCTTTTCGTAGCCGTTTAATCGGGAAAGTGAGGACTATACCAATCGAAATTGAATGATGACAACAGATCTTTTTAGTAAAACATGCGTTAAGTTGTATTCGTACGAATATTCGTTAGAGTGATAGTGTATCCTGTGTTTCTTTTCAGTGTGTTTCGATTTGATCGATGTTATTGTTACTGCAAATGATTCATACCACATCAGCTAGTACTGGTAGTAAGTGTGTTCTGATAGCTAGTAATGATACTTTATATCATGATCCCCGACAGGTCACTCTATGATCAAGAGGTATATGCAAGTCGTATGTAAATTGGTATTGATGAAACCGTCGAGTGAGTGGCTCTACCCTAACCCCACTACTGGACATGGAACAGGAGTCAGGATGGAATTATTTGCTTAAGTCTGTAGTGTTTTGATTATAATTAACCCTGATGTATACACCAAGTCATCACAGCTCACCGGTAATGATCCTAGGGTCATATATGAGTGTCTTTGATTTGATTGAACGAGAGTGTATTATAACTACTTTTTGAAAGACGATAATTTTAGCAAACATACCAAATTCATTACAAACATATGGTACTTAAACGTTTTTGTTGTTGGAAACATTACAAAAGTCCTAATAAGGTTCCTTCTTGCTCATGCTGGTTTGTTTGTCACACTCCTCCTGCTCCCCCGTCATTCGTCTCAGTTGGACAGTCTCTCTTGAAGTGTCCCATTTCACCGCATAGGTGGCATACTGGACTTACACTGGTATTGGTGATTGAAGCGATGCGCTGGGTCCGGGTCCTGCAGAAGCGGGAAGTATGTCCATTCTTGTTGCAATTTTTACAGTGCGGCACCCGACAAACCCCATTGTGATGGTAGCTACATTTGTTACACTTTGGGAGTGTTCCCATATATTGTCTGACCGGTGCTTGAGTGACAGACGTTGTGGCTAGTGTCGAGGCATGAGTCGTGACTGCTGTTGTAATTACAGGGGCAACCACGAATTATTGTCTTTTAGCGCTTCTTTTTGTCCCAAAATTCTCGTTTCTTGCTCTTAAGTGGCCTGAGGCGCCTTCGTTGGTGGACACTCGCTGATGTTCTTGACTGTTACTGCGCTTAGTATTGCCGACACCGCCTTCACCTCTGCTGGTGTTGTTAGCATTGAGTTGCGCCATGACGGCTGTCACGGCTGCCGTGACCACAACTTGAAAAGTAGTAGAGTCTATCTGCAGGATTGCTGCCTTGCTTGTTGGCTGGTTACCCTCTTGTGAAGACATAACCCTGTTGCATGGGGAGAAACGATGTCGTGAATGGGGATGATTATCCCTAGTTATATCCTTACCATTTATATACACATACATAAATTTCGCACTTTACAAAACTATTCTCGATGTTTCTGCTAACGTTCCTGAGACGGAGTTATGGTAGTGGGTAGAAGTAGGTTTTGTACGGGCGTTAAGTTTTACCCATCCTATGATTATGTTTGTCCAAATACGCTTAGCTGAGGAGTTCTGATGGGATCCAGGGCATTAGTGTTGGTATGACCGCACCCTATAGGTCTACGAAAGGGCACCTTTCAACCACGAGGTTTAAAAAGGCGAGATGATAATGAGTCTTGAATCGTCGGGAGTTATCTTACTAAGTTTATCTTAGTTCTGAGTGTATCGTGTTCCAATTTTTATGGTGTTCTGAAAACAATTCATAACGAGAGTCTATATATAATAAACTTATGAATTCTTAGTAGTATTGCTCCCAATGAAATAATACGCATGCCCATTTCATTTTTATGATTCTAGTATATTTAGTTTTAGAGAAAATTTTGTGCCTGAAGCAGGCTTACACCACATCATTGCAAGGAAAAGTTCGGACATAAATTAATCTCTCGACTAGCATAATCACTAACTCGTAGAGTCGGGTCTACACATGGAGGGGAGTAGCACCAACGCATACTCATAGACCTAATCTACAAGGTCTTGTGAGTAAAATGAACTCTGCTCACGACAATACGTCCTCAGTGGTGCTTGAAACGAAGCCGATGCGCCCTGTAGTTCTGCCACCCTCTGCTCGGTTGCGACCACTCTCTCTTCGAGTGTCGAGTGTCTATCCTGATACTCCTTTGCCTTCGCCCGAGCGGCGATAAGGTCCTTAATGAGTTGGTCTCTGAAATAGCAGTCTCTTTCTAAATCTCGAGTTTGTGAGATGGTAGCGTGTGTAGCAGCGCGTAGTTCCCTGCTGGGTCATCACCGGGAGGGCTCTGTCAACCGGTCCCCCATGGTTGAGGTCATTGCAACCTCGTTCATCTCCGAATGGCGATTGCTGTTGCTGATGACGACTCCACCCCTCGATCAATGCTGCCCAACAGGGTACAAGTTCGATGTAGTCAAAACGGTTCGCGAGATTACTGGCTATGTAAGGAGAGTTGTCGACCTCTCACTCCACTTCTGAATCTTTTCCTAATCACCCAGTAACTCTCCGGGTTCATAAAGTAGGGGTCTCCTGGTAAGTAAAATCTTGCCATGATGTCCATGCGAGAATAGGGGTGAGGTACGAGGCATATAATAATCATATTCCTAGAAATACTTATAGGGGTTTGATCCTCCTTAGTTACTTCTATAATGACATGGTGCATACCCGTTACATATAACAAAAGATATGATAGACCTTCAAATAAGTGATCATACTCCAAAACCACAACCAAATAAGGAACAGGAAGTAAGGCAATGATCACATATTCTAAGTCTATGATATCAAAGTTATATATATAACCTTAGCGTATCCACTTAGTGATTGTAGATCTACTAGCAAGAATCTGTTTAGTTTTCACATAAGTTATATCACCACAAAATACTCCTATAGTATTTTAAATGTTATGTTTGGTTCTTAACGATTTTCTTGTATGGGTGTTGGTAAGTTGATAGACTTGTTTTCCACTATGACTATCCCTTGTCACATACTAGTCACTTCTCGGACGAATATAGTTGATCAGGCTATATTCCTCCCAGACTTGATTGCATATCCCAGGGCATATTCACATTGCACAACTCCTCTATTTTTCACTTTTGTATTGTCCTAGATATGATACTATACTAGTATGTATGTATACACTCATACTTTTAACAAGAAACTATTTATTTCTAAAAGTATAGTTATTTGAAAATGTGTAATCAGAGACTTTAGTCCCAATGCATTTATAGTTGTATATCTTATGTGTTTCGGTATACTTAGTTCACTATAAACAATGCTCTGATACCAATCTGTCACACCCCCAAACCAAGGATGGTGGAAACGTCCGGGGGTGGAGGACTTCATGTATAATATCACAACAACGAGTATAATAGTGCTCAAAGTAAATACAACCATCATAAATATAATTGAAAAAGTTACCCCGTAGTATGTGTTTACATGTTTCAAATCAATTACACTATGATGACAAAATGAAATGTTTGACGATTTAACGTCCTATCCTCAAAAGCTGTTGATTTCCTGTTTCACTGATTTCTTGAGAATACAAGTAGTTTTCAAAGAGTATCAACAATTAAGTTGGTTAGTTCATAAGAGTTTTATTTGAGAAAGAAGCCGTTTTCCTTGTAAAAGCGATAGAGTATGATTCCAGAAAATTCAATATTTTCTTTATTAAGTGTGAAATGGAAGCTCCTACGTTATGCAATAATGTACCCTAGAAAGACCCGTAGATCCCTTCTATAATCGCCCAGTGTATAAAAGTTATATAAAATTTATGTTAACTAAACCGTCGAATATAATGGGTCTGCCTTAGGTCCACAACCAAACAAGGAACAGGAAGTGCGGCGGGCCCACCAATTCTAAGTCGATTACGACTAAATTCATATATAACTCTAACATGTACACTTAGCAATTACAACTGAAGTCTAACAATTCTAGATGAAACGTAGTTTTAATAGAATAAAAGTCATTTTATGTAAACAGGGTACCTTGTAATGTAAACTTCAAGAAAAATCCCTTATTTTCCTTATAAAAAGTTATGTAGCCTTAAATCCCAAGACCGAGAATATGTATGTGATTTGTACTTAAAATGTTTATAACAGTAATATGTTTCCAAAGAAAATCCAATATTTTCCTTATAAAAGTCATGTAGTCCTAAATCCCAAGACCGAGAATATGTGTGTGTTTTATACCTATAACGTGTTTGTAGTTTTAAATAGATAAAACCCCATTTCAAAGTAGAATTTTCTCTGTAAACTTGAAAGATTGTTAACTCCTTATGTGAGTCGTTATAACCATACTATAACGAGAATTTACCTGTAACAACGTTTTTCAGACGTCAAGATCCTATGACTCTTGTCACCCGTAGACCTGCAGGTCCGGCTGTAGCTAGCAGCGAGGTGTGGGGTGTCAATCCCAATATAAATCTATACACAATTATCACGCTCTCCCTACAAGAGACTCTGGTTATAACTTACAGGAATTTTAACCCATACTCTAAGAGTACGATGGAAGAATTGTCTCACAACTTCCGTTAACTAGTTTACATATAGTTTGAGTATAAAAACCTCTTCCGTGGAGGAAGTGAAATCACCTTTTATGAAATAAATGATGGGTTTTATGCATAAGAACAATCCTATGTGCTCATACAAACCCTAATGCTTGGATCTAGGTTTCTTTATTGTACATGCAATGAATCCAAGACTTACAATCCCTAATCTAGCATACATAATTTCGAAATTAACATATAACATCAGATCTAGATGTTTACCTCTTCAATGGAAGCTTGAATCTTCTTTCTTGGAGCTTAGAGTCACAAGTGCAATTCCTCTAATGGCTTAGAAACACCACAAGCAAGAAGGCAACTATGAGAGAGGAGGGAGGATGCTTAATTTCGGCCTAGGGTTTCTCTTGGGAAGCAAGTTCCGAAAATTGAAGCCTATGGGTCTTATTTATACTGTAGGCTGCTAGGGTTTCAGTCTAAACCCTAATGGACAGCTTAATGACCAAGCAGCCCAAGGAACCTTCTGGAATAGGGCCTTGGACGAAAATATGATGATCCTTCATCATAATTTCGTTCCCCCTTAGTCCATTAGGTTTCCCAGCCCAAAACTCAACTATCACACATTTGACAGTTTAAGCCCCTTTATTTAATTAATCTCTTTTAGTCACCAAATTAATTCCTAATTAATTTATGACTAATACTAATTAAATAAATATGATTTCTCCTTTAATATATTATTCTTATAATATATTAATAAACCATAATATCCTCTCTCTTTCCTTAAATTACCTTGTCAAGTTGCTTTGGTGAAGGCAACCCAAAAGGACCATGCATAACCGGGTCAAGTACATACCAAATATAGTTACGGGCTTAGACACTAATCCAACAGTCTCCCACTTGGATAAGTCTAGTAACTATATCTCACATACGACTTCAGGATCCGGTCAGCAATCGTAGCTCTTATACGCTTCTGTCAACTCTGATCAAAATCCTGTCCTTCAGATAAGGGATCGTATAATCCTCTGTTCTAGATATCATGCCGACAATACTTATTGTCCAACATTTTGTTTCTCGATCTCTGATTTGTTCGACATAGAATTTAGTTGAACACATCAACTTCATCCTGACCGGGCCCGATATATAAGTCAAAACAAATCATCAAGTGGCCAAGATATCGCTTTTATTCTCTTAGAATAAAAGGAACAGATAAACTTCGACTTATATGCTTTTATTATCCAGTAGCTAAGTTACACACAATAATACGTTTTATAACATCAAGTTACTGATGCGTTTTCGTATTATCAATGCATAATCAACTAGCAAACAATAACCATATCTCTAGGTTTAAAGATTATATGATATTATCAACTTGCGATCACTCGTGATAACTTTCATGAAGCGATACTAGCAAGTGCGGGTTTATTCCAATGCTCAAAACATATTTCATAAGCACTCATAAACTTTGCAGCAAACCTTTGCTATGTCTAAAACCTTTTAGACAATCTATAAACAAATTTATGACAATCTTCTTTCATATCTACTTCCAACATATGAGCGATTGTGGACTGTTCGAATAATCCTATTATTCAGGAAGTCAAAACATGCAAAATCGAAACAATAGATAAATAATCAACACAAGATAGTAACTTTCTTATAAATAACACACCTTTATTTAATCATCAAATGTTGAATACAAAATTATCCATTACAAGTTTCCTACCTATCTAATCTAAACTAATATCGTCCTTTAGCCCAACGCTCCTAGCGTGCTTCAAATGCTTGACCCTACTCACTCCCTTCGTAAGGGGATCTGCTGGGTTATCTTCTGACGATACCCTCTTCACAACGAGGAGTCCCTCTTCTACCCGATGTCTAATAAAATGGTATTTCCTGTCGATATGTCGAGATCTGCCATGATCCCTTGGTTCCTTGGTCAAGGCAACCGCTCCTTCATTATGACAGAAAATTTCCATGGGCTCCTTTATGGATGGCATAACTCCAAGGTCTCCTATGAAGTTCTTCAACCATATAGCCTCCTTTGACGCCTCGCTTGCCGCAATGTACTCTGATTCACACGTTGAATCAGCTACGGTCTCTTGCTTGGAACTTTTCCAAGTCACTGCTCCTCCGTTCAGGGTAAAGACCCAGCCCGACTGCGATCGGTAATTATCCCGATCCTTCTGAAAACTAGCATCACTGTACCCTCGCACCCTTAAGTCATCACTCCCACCGAGGACTAAAAACCATTCCTTGGTCCTTCGTAGTTACTTAAGAATATTCTTGACAGCAATCCAATGTGCTCTACCAGGGTTCCCTTGATATTTGCTGACCATGCTCAAAGCGAAGGCCACATCAGGGCGAGTACAGGTCATAGCGTACATAATCAAGCCAACTGCGGAAGCGTAAGGTACTCGACTCATATCAGTTATCTCTGCCTCTGTACTCGGGCTTTGAGTCTTACTCAGTTTGGTATTGCATTGAATTGGCAACTCCCCTTTCTTGGAATTTTCCATACTAAAACGTTTTAGTACCTTTTCCAAGTATGTATCCTGACTGAGTCCTATCAGTCTCTTACTTCTGTCTCTCACTACCCTTATTCCCAGAATATATGCAGCCTCTCCGAGGTCCTTCATAGCGAAACACTTCCCAAGCCAGGACTTGACCTCCTGCAAGGTTGGGATGTCCTTTCCTATGAGTAGTATGTCATCGACATACAATACGAGGAAGCTTACTATACTCCCACTGGCCTTGACATACACACATGACTCATCTTCGCTTCGCAGAAAACCAAACTCTTTGACTTTCTCATCAAAACAAAGATTCCATCTGCGAGATGCTTGCTTCAATCCATAAATAGGTTTCTCAAGCTTGTACACTCTACTTGGGTGCTTCGCATCGACAAAACCCTCTGGCTGATTCATGTAAACATCCTCAGCCAACTTCCCATTTAGGAAAGCAGTTTTTACGTCCATCTGCCAAATTTCATAATCATGAAACGCAGCTATTGCGAGCATTACCCTAATAGACTTTATTTTGGCAACTGGCGAGAAGGTCTCATCACAGTCAACTCCAGGAGTTTGAGTAAAGCCCTTCACGACCAATCGCGCTTTATAAGTGTGCACTTTCCCATCCATGTCTGTCTTCTTCTTGAAGATCCGCTTGCACCCGACTGTCTTACGACCTGGTACATTATCAACCAAATTCCAAACTTGGTTGTCATACATGGACTGAATCTCGCTATCCATTGCCTCTTTCCATTTAGCAGACTCTGGGCCTGCCATGGCTTCCTTGTAGCTATTAGGTTCGTCCAGATTTATTAGTGTACTATCACTAATAAACATATCCCCGTTAGTAGTAATATGGAAACCATAAAACTGGGGTGGAACACTAACTCTATTCGAACGTCTAAGAGGTAAGGACTGGTCAATTGGTTCAACAGGAGTTTCCTCCTCAGGTTGAACGCCAGTGTCAGAGGTTCCTTCATCTCCTGACTCTTGAAGCTCTTCAAGATCAATCTGACTCCCACTGTCTCCTTGACTTATGAGTTCTCTCTCTCTGAAAACCCCTCTCCTAGAAACAAAGACAACATTGTCACTTGGTCTATAGAAGAGATAGCCAAAAGACTTCTGTGGATAGCCGATGAAATAACACTTCTCACTACGAGGTTCTAGCTTGTCGTGAGTCTCTCGTCTTACGAAAGCTTCACAACCCCAAACCTTGATATGTGCTAACGAGGGAGATTTCCCAGTCCACATCTCGTGAGGTGTTTTGGCAACCTTCTTGGTGGGAACTAAGTTAAGGATATGGGCATAAGTCTCTAAGGCATACCCCAAGAATGAGATTGGTAACGAAGCACAACTCATCATAGAACGAACCATGTCCAACAAGGTTCGATTACGTCTCTCAGCCACACCATTCAATTATGGCGTTCTAGGAGGCGTCAATTGCGAAACTATTCCACATTCTTTTAGATAGTCGTGAAACTCAAGACTCAGGTACTCTCCTCCTCGATCAGATCGAAGCATCTTGATTTTCCTGCCCAGCTGATTCTCTACTTCATTCTTAAACTCTTTGAACTTTTCAAAGGTTTCTGACTTCTGCTTGATTAAGTAGATATATCCATATCTGCTATAATCATCTGTAAAAGTCACGTAGAAGCGACAAGCATCCCTTGTGGTGGATCTAAAGGGTCCACATACATCAGTATGTATGAGATCCAATACACCCTCACCCCTTTCACATGTGCCAGTAAAGGGTGACTTGGTCATCTTCCTAAGTACACAAGATTCATACACGTCATCGTCCCTAAGGTCGAATGACTCCAAGACTCCATCCTTTTGGAGTTGGGCTATGAGTTTCTTGTTAACATGGCTAAGGCGACAATGCCACAAGCATGCTTTGTCCAAACTTGTGGACGAATCAATATTCAAAACATCATTTCCTAAATTATCTATAATCAACACAGATTCATAAATCCCATTACAAGGTAATGCATTGAAATAAAAAACACCATTCAAATAAGCATTAATATAACCCATTACTCAACACTAAGGAATAAACTCCGATCTTGGTTACTGGTGAAGACTTCTTGTTTCCCATGATCAAGCTTATCCTTCCATGCTCCACTTCCCTACTTCTTTTTAGGCCCTGCATATCAGAACAAATGTGGTAACCATACCCTGTATCAAGAACCCATGAAGTAGCAAATGATGAGTTATTAGATTTAATTAAATACATACCTGCAAAGGTGGGCTTTATCTTCCCATCCTTAATATCTTGCAGATATTTAGGGCAACTTCGTTTCCAGTGGCCCTTCTGGTGGCAATAGAAGCACTCTGCTTCCTTGGGGTCAGAAGAGGGTTTAACAGAACCTGCTTTGGTCTCACTAGAAGAGGAACCATCTTGGGTCTTACCCTTTTGGTGGCTCTTAGAAGGAGCCTTCCTCTTTTTACCCTTTCCTTGGCCAATTGCCAACACAGGAGCGGCTACAGTAGAGGATGATGCAATAGATTTGTCCTTGAGGTTGCTCTCAGCTGTCCTCAGGAGCCCTTGAAGTTTACTCAGGGTGACCTCTTCCTTGTTCATGTGGTAGGTCATTCTGAACTGGTTGTAGCAGGAAGGCAAGGAGTGGAGGATGATGTCGATAGCCAAATCCTCATCAAACTTAACATTAAGTTTGAGAAGACGATCAACATACCTTTGCATTCTTTACAAATGGGCGGTTAAGGATTCCTCACTCCCCATCCTAGCGGTGATCATGTTAGTAATGATCTCATAGCGCTCTTGCCTCGCGCTTTGGTGGTACCTGTCCAACAAATATTGATGCATTTCATATGGATACATGTCCTCATAGGACTTTTGGAGTTCGAGGTTCATGGTGGCCAGCATGATGCAATGAACTTTCGTCGCATCGCGCTCGTTGGCCTCAAAGGCGGCCATTTATTCAGGAGTAGCATCTTCTGGGTTGATCTTTTCTAGTTTCTCATCGAGGACATATTCTTTGTCCTCGTAGCGAGTTATCATTCGAATATATCTCATCCACTCGTTGAAGTTCGAGCCATCAAATGTCACCTTTTGACATAGGTTCATCAACGAGAATGACCCAGAAGTGTGGTTGTTTGCGTTTGCGTTAGACATCTAAAATAGAAAGGAACAAAGTTTGATTAGAAATGAATCCCCACTTAAACACCCAAATGAGAAATTAGGGCTAGGATCCAACAACATTATTTACAACTTAGAAAAGGGATGCCGTAATTTAAAAGCAAATAATTTGAAGGTAAGTGAATGACGATTCACTAATTTTCACCATGAAAAACGAAAAGAGATTAAGTTTTAAATGTATTTGAAAATTCCTAGATTTTTTTTGAGATTCATTGAACATTTCAATGGCATGTTTAAATCTCGATATGCACTTCAAATTTGCGACTGGGATGCCGAGGATCGCAAACAAGTTGTGAATAACCATGCGAATCAACATGGTGCACTCAATGTCTCTATCACCTAATCAATGTGCCGGTTAGCTACGCACGCTCCATTGATCTATGATAAACATCGAGCCACCCTTCGCCACCAATGTCAATCCCAAATTAGTGTGCCGGTTAACCACACACGCTCCACTAACGTTTGACAAGGGTACAAAGTGTAATTCCATGGAATAACATCATTTTCACATTTTACCCTAAACTAACTAAGATTGGGAATTTGTAAAACATTGTAGTTACTTTATTATTTCCACTATACTTATAATGAGGAATTAAGTGCCCTATCCTATCCGTTCGGCTAACGACCCTCCACCAGTCAAGCAAGCAGTGGGTGTGAGTGTACACCCATTAAGCGCCATTTTATAGGCAACAACCTTATAGACTGGCTTCGTGAATGAGGCCTACTAGCGATACGACTAGCTTATTCTTATACATACATATATATATATATATATATATATATATATATATATATATATATATATATATATATATATAATCTTGTAATAGATAAAGTATAAGATTGAATTTTAAACTTGTAAAATTCTAAGGGTTGAAATTTAAAATTTTTCAAAATTAAACTTTTAATCAAAAAATTAAATTTCAAAACTTGAGGGCAAGTTTTGAACTTTTCAAAACACAAGGGATCAAATAACAAATAATATAAATCAAACAATTAATTTAGTGATTATCTATATTTGACCTAATTCAATTTCTTGCAAGATAAGTTACCCAATTAATTCAAATAATCAATTTTAATCATATAAGGAATTTATTATCTAATCAATTGGTAATTATCTTGTGTTTTGGCAAGGATAATCTTTTAATAACAATAAAAAACGAATCTTATCAGTAAAAACATTTAAGGCAATTATCCTTCATCAAAACAGCAAGTAAATCCGAAAATCCCTCTGTCTGATGCTCCGACTCGCCGAGTTGGGTTGACTCGCCGAGTCCATGAAGTGACTCGCCGAGTCAGTTCGAACTGAGGGCCAGAAAACGTTTTTCAGCAAATAATCAATCATAGCATCACATACAACAGAAACCAATCAAGGCTCTGATACCACTGATGAGTTTTATGCATAAGAACAATCTTATGTGCTCATACAAACCCTAATGCTTGGATCTAGGTTTCTTTATTGTACATGCAATGAATCCAAGACTTACAATCCCTAATCTAGCATACATAGTTTCGAAATTAACATATAACATCAGATCTAGATGTTTACCTCTTCAATGGAAGCTTGAATCTTCTTTCTTGGAGCTTAGAGTCACAAGTGCAATTCCTCTAATGGCTTAGAAACACCACAAGCAAGAAGGCAACTATGAGAGAGGAGGGAGGATGCTTAATTTCGGCCTAGGGTTTCTCTTGGGAAGCAAGTTCCGAAAATTGAAGCCTATGGGTCTTATTTATACTGTAGGCTGCTAGGGTTTCAGTCTAAACCCTAATGGACAGCTTAATGACCAAGCAGCCCAAGGAACCTTCTGGAATAGGGCCTTGGACGAAAATATGATGATCCTTCATCATAATTTCGTTCCCCCTTAGTCCATTAGGTTTCCCAGCCCAAAACTCAACTATCACACATTTGACAGTTTAAGCCCCTTTATTTAATTAATCTCTTTTAGTCACCAAATTAATTCCTAATTAATTTATGACTAATAATAATTAAATAAATATGATTTCTCCTTTAATATATTATTCTTATAATATATTAATAAACCATAATATCCTCTCTCTTTCCTTAAATTACCTTGTCAAGTTGCTTTGGTGAAGGCAACCCAAAAGGACCATGCATAACCGGGTCAAGTACATACCAAATATAGTTACGGGCTTAGACACTAATCCAACAGTCTCCCACTTGGATAAGTCTAGTAACTATATCTCACATACGACTTCAGGATCCGGTCAGCAATCGTAGCTCTTATACGCTTCTGTCAACTCTGATCAAAATCCTGTCCTTCAGATAAGGGATCGTATAATCCTCTGTTCTAGATATCATGCCGACAATACTTATTGTCCAACATTTTGTTTCTCGATCTCTGATTTGTTCGACATAGAATT
Organism: Lactuca virosa; assembly: GCF_052849685.1. NCBI lineage: Eukaryota > Viridiplantae > Streptophyta > Magnoliopsida > Asterales > Asteraceae > Lactuca > Lactuca virosa. The sequence continues at coordinate 182,841,563 of NC_136428.1, forward strand.
TAGTTGAACACATCAACTTCATCCTGACCGGGCCCGGTATATAAGTCAAAACAAATCATCAAGTGGCCAAGATATCGCTTTTATTCTCTTAGAATAAAAGGAACAGATAAACTTCGACTTATATGCTTTTATTATCCAGTAGCTAAGTTACACACAATAATACGTTTTATAACATCAAGTTACTGATGCGTTTTCGTATTATCAATGCATAATCAACTAGCAAACAATAACCATATCTCTAGGTTTAAAGATTATATGATATTATCAACTTGCGATCACTCGTGATAACTTTCATGAAGCGATACTAGCAAGTGCGGGTTTATTCCAATGCTCAAAACATATTTCATAAGCACTCATAAACTTTGCAGCAAACCTTTGCTATGTCTAAAACCTTTTAGACAATCTATAAACAAATTTATGACAATCTTCTTTCATATCTACTTCCAACATATGAGCGATTGTGGACTGTTCGAATAATCCTATTATTCAGGAAGTCAAAACATGCAAAATCGAAACAATAGATAAATAATCAACACAAGATAGTAACTTTCTTATAAATAACACACCTTTATTTAATCATCAAATGTTGAATACAAAATTATCCATTACAAGTTTCCTACCTATCTAATCTAAACTAATATCGTCCTTTAGCCCAACGCTCCTAGCGTGCTTCAAATGCTTGACCCTACTCACTCCCTTCGTAAGGGGATCTGCTGGGTTATCTTCTGACGATACCCTCTTCACAACGAGGAGTCCCTCTTCTACCCGATGTCTAATAAAATGGTATTTCCTGTCGATATGTCGAGATCTGCCATGATCCCTTGGTTCCTTGGTCAAGGCAACCGCTCCTTCATTATGACAGAAAATTTCCATGGGCTCCTTTATGGATGGCATAACTCCAAGGTCTCCTATGAAGTTCTTCAACCATATAGCCTCCTTTGACGCCTCGCTTGCCGCAATGTACTCTGATTCACACGTTGAATCAGCTACGGTCTCTTGCTTGGAACTTTTCCAAGTCACTGCTCCTCCGTTCAGGGTAAAGACCCAGCCCGACTGCGATCGGTAATTATCCCGATCCTTCTGAAAACTAGCATCACTGTACCCTCGCACCCTTAAGTCATCACTCCCACCGAGGACTAAAAACCATTCCTTGGTCCTTCGTAGTTACTTAAGAATATTCTTGACAGCAATCCAATGTGCTCTACCAGGGTTCCCTTGATATTTGCTGACCATGCTCAAAGCGAAGGCCACATCAGGGCGAGTACAGGTCATAGCGTACATAATCAAGCCAACTGCGGAAGCGTAAGGTACTCGACTCATATCAGTTATCTCTGCCTCTGTACTCGGGCTCTGAGTCTTACTCAGTTTGGTATTGCATTGAATTGGCAACTCCCCTTTCTTGGAATTTTCCATACTAAAACGTTTTAGTACCTTTTCCAAGTATGTATCCTGACTGAGTCCTATCAGTCTCTTACTTCTGTCTCTCACTACCCTTATTCCCAGAATATATGCAGCCTCTCCGAGGTCCTTCATAGCGAAACACTTCCCAAGCCAGGACTTGACCTCCTGCAAGGTTGGGATGTCCTTTCCTATGAGTAGTATGTCATCGACATACAATACGAGGAAGCTTACTATACTCCCACTGGCCTTGACATACACACATGACTCATCTTCGCTTCGCAGAAAACCAAACTCTTTGACTTTCTCATCAAAACAAAGATTCCATCTGCGAGATGCTTGCTTCAATCCATAAATAGGTTTCTCAAGCTTGTACACTCTACTTGGGTGCTTCGCATCGACAAAACCCTCTGGCTGATTCATGTAAACATCCTCAGCCAACTTCCCATTTAGGAAAGCAGTTTTTACGTCCATCTGCCAAATTTCATAATCATGAAACGCAGCTATTGCGAGCATTACCCTAATAGACTTTATTTTGGCAACTGGCGAGAAGGTCTCATCACAGTCAACTCCAGGAGTTTGAGTAAAGCCCTTCACGACCAATCGCGCTTTATAAGTGTGCACTTTCCCATCCATGTCTGTCTTCTTCTTGAAGATCCGCTTGCACCCGACTGTCTTACGACCTGGTACATTATCAACCAAATTCCAAACTTGGTTGTCATACATGGACTGAATCTCGCTATCCATTGCCTCTTTCCATTTAGCAGACTCTGGGCCTGCCATGGCTTCCTTGTAGCTATTAGGTTCGTCCAGATTTATTAGTGTACTATCACTAATAAACATATCCCCGTTAGTAGTAATATGGAAACCATAAAACTGGGGTGGAACACTAACTCTATTCGAACGTCTAAGAGGTAAGGACTGGTCAATTGGTTCAACAGGAGTTTCCTCCTCAGGTTGAACGCCAGTGTTAGAGGTTCCTTCATCTCCTGACTCTTGAAGCTCTTCAAGATCAATCTGACTCCCACTGTCTCCTTGACTTATGAGTTCTCTCTCTCTGAAAACCCCTCTCCTAGAAACAAAGACAACATTGTCACTTGGTCTATAGAAGAGATAGCCAAAAGACTTCTGTGGATAGCCGATGAAATAACACTTCTCACTACGAGGTTCTAGCTTGTCGTGAGTCTCTCGTCTTACGAAAGCTTCACAACCCCAAACCTTGATATGTGCTAACGAGGGAGATTTCCCAGTCCACATCTCGTGAGGTGTTTTGGCAACCTTCTTGGTGGGAACTAAGTTAAGGATATGGGCATAAGTCTCTAAGGCATACCCCAAGAATGAGATTGGTAACGAAGCACAACTCATCATAGAACGAACCATGTCCAACAAGGTTCGATTACGTCTCTCAGCCACACCATTCAATTATGGCGTTCTAGGAGGCGTCAATTGCGAAACTATTCCACATTCTTTTAGATAGTCGTGAAACTCAAGACTCAGGTACTCTCCTCCTCGATCAGATCGAAGCATCTTGATTTTCCTGCCCAGCTGATTCTCTACTTCATTCTTAAACTCTTTGAACTTTTCAAAGGTTTCTGACTTCTGCTTGATTAAGTAGATATATCCATATCTGCTATAATCATCTGTAAAAGTCACGTAGAAGCGACAAGCATCCCTTGTGGTGGATCTAAAGGGTCCACATACATCAGTATGTATGAGATCCAATACACCCTCACCCCTTTCACATGTGCCAGTAAAGGGTGACTTGGTCATCTTCCTAAGTACACAAGATTCATACACGTCATCGTCCCTAAGGTCGAATGACTCCAAGACTCCATCCTTTTGGAGTTGGGCTATGAGTTTCTTGTTAACATGGCTAAGGCGACAATGCCACAAGCATGCTTTGTCCAAACTTGTGGACGAATCAATATTCAAAACATCATTTCCTAAATTATCTATAATCAACACAGATTCATAAATCCCATTACAAGGTAATGCATTGAAATAAAAAACACCATTCAAATAAGCATTAATATAACCCATTACTCAACACTAAGGAATAAACTCCGATCTTGGTTACTGGTGAAGACTTCTTGTTTCCCATGATCAAGCTTATCCTTCCATGCTCCACTTCCCTACTTCTTTTTAGGCCCTGCATATCAGAACAAATGTGGTAACCATACCCTGTATCAAGAACCCATGAAGTAGCAAATGATGAGTTATTAGATTTAATTAAATACATACCTGCAAAGGTGGGCTTTATCTTCCCATCCTTAATATCTTGCAGATATTTAGGGCAACTTCGTTTCCAGTGGCCCTTCTGGTGGCAATAGAAGCACTCTGCTTCCTTGGGGTCAGAAGAGGGTTTAACAGAACCTGCTTTGGTCTCACTAGAAGAGGAACCATCTTGGGTCTTACCCTTTTGGTGGCTCTTAGAAGGAGCCTTCCTCTTTTTACCCTTTCCTTGGCCAATTGCCAACACAGGAGCGGCTACAGTAGAGGATGATGCAATAGATTTGTCCTTGAGGTTGCTCTCAGCTGTCCTCAGGAGCCCTTGAAGTTTACTCAGGGTGACCTCTTCCTTGTTCATGTGGTAGGTCATTTTGAACTGGTTGTAGCAGGAAGGCAAGGAGTGGAGGATGATGTCGATAGCCAAATCCTCATCAAACTTAACATTAAGTTTGAGAAGACGATCAACATACCTTTGCATTCTTTACAAATGGGCGGTTAAGGATTCCTCACTCCCCATCCTAGCGGTGATCATGTTAGTAATGATCTCATAGCGCTCTTGCCTCGCGCTTTGGTGGTACCTGTCCAACAAATATTGATGCATTTCATATGGATACATGTCCTCATAGGACTTTTGGAGTTCGAGGTTCATGGTGGCCAGCATGATGCAATGAACTTTCGTCGCATCGCGCTCGTTGGCCTCAAAGGCGGCCATTTATTCAGGAGTAGCATCTTCTGGGTTGATCTTTTCTAGTTTCTCATCGAGGACATATTCTTTGTCCTCGTAGCGAGTTATCATTCGAATATATCTCATCCACTCGTTGAAGTTCGAGCCATCAAATGTCACCTTTTGACATAGGTTCATCAACGAGAATGACCCAGAAGTGTGGTTGTTTGCGTTTGCGTTAGACATCTAAAATAGAAAGGAACAAAGTTTGATTAGAAATGAATCCCCACTTAAACACCCAAATGAGAAATTAGGGCTAGGATCCAACAACATTATTTACAACTTAGAAAAGGGATGCCGTAATTTAAAAGCAAATAATTTGAAGGTAAGTGAATGACGATTCACTAATTTTCACCATGAAAAACGAAAAGAGATTAAGTTTTAAATGTATTTGAAAATTCCTAGATTTTTTTTGAGATTCATTGAACATTTCAATGGCATGTTTAAATCTCGATATGCACTTCAAATTTGCGACTGGGATGCCGAGGATCGCAAACAAGTTGTGAATAACCATGCGAATCAACATGGTGCACTCAATGTCTCTATCACCTAATCAATGTGCCGGTTAGCTACGCACGCTCCATTGATCTATGATAAACATCGAGCCACCCTTCGCCACCAATGTCAATCCCAAATTAGTGTGCCGGTTAACCACACACGCTCCACTAACGTTTGACAAGGGTACAAAGTGTAATTCCATGGAATAACATCATTTTCACATTTTACCCTAAACTAACTAAGATTGGGAATTTGTAAAACATTGTAGTTACTTTATTATTTCCACTATACTTATAATGAGGAATTAAGTGCCCTATCCTATCCGTTCGGCTAACGACCCTCCACCAGTCAAGCAAGCGGTGGGTGTGAGTGTACACCCATTAAGCGCCATTTTATAGGCAACAACCTTATAGATTGGCTTCGTGAATGAGGCCTACTAGCGATATGACTAGCTTATTCTTATACATATATATATATATATATATATATATATATATATATATATATATATATATTAATCTTGTAATAGATAAAGTATAAGATTGAATTTTAAACTTGTAAAATTCTAAGGGTTGAAATTTAAAATTTTTCAAAATTAAACTTTTAATCAAAAAATTAAATTTCAAAACTTGAGGGCAAGTTTTGAACTTTTCAAAACACAAGGGATCAAATAACAAATAATATAAATCAAACAATTAATTTAGTGATTATCTATATTTGACCTAATTCAATTTCTTGCAAGATAAGTTACCCAATTAATTCAAATAATCAATTTTAATCATATAAGGAATTTATTATCTAATCAATTGGTAATTATCTTGTGTTTTGGCAAGGATAATCTTTTAATAACAATAAAAAACGAATCTTATCAGTAAAAACATTTAAGGCAATTATCCTTCATCAAAACAGCAAGTAAATCCGAAAATCCCTCTGTCTGATGCTCCGACTCGCCGAGTCACTCACTGGACTTGCCGAGTTGGGTTGACTCGCCGAGTCCATGAAGTGACTCGCCGAGTCAGTTCGAACTGAGGGCCAGAAAACGTTTTTCAGCAAATAATCAATCATAGCATCACATACAACAGAAACCAATCAAGGCTCTGATACCACTGATGAGTTTTATGCATAAGAACAATCTTATGTGCTCATACAAACCCTAATGCTTGGATCTAGGTTTCTTTATTGTACATGCAATGAATCCAAGACTTACAATCCCTAATCTAGCATACATAATTTCAAAATTAACATATAACATCAGATCTAGATGTTTACCTCTTCAATGGAAGCTTGAATCTTCTTTCTTGGAGCTTAGAGTCACAAGTGCAACTCCTCTAATGGCTTACAAACACCACAAGCAAGAAGGAAACTATGAGAGAGGAGGGAGGATGCTTAATTTCGGCCTAGGGTTTCTCTTGGGAAGCAAGTTCCGAAAATTGAAGCCTATGGGTCTTATTTATACTGTAGGCTGCTAGGGTTTCAGTCTAAACCCTAATGGACAGCTTAATGACCAAGCAGCCCAAGGAACCTTCTGGAATAGGGCCTTGGACGAAAATATGATGATCCTTCATCATAATTTCGTTCCCCCTTAGTCCATTAGGTTTCCCAGCCCAAAACTCAACTATCACACATTTGACAGTTTAAGCCCCTTTATTTAATTAATCTATTTTAGTCACCAAATTAATTCCTAATTAATTTATGACTAATACTAATTAAATAAATATGATTTCTCCTTTAATATATTATTCTTATAATATATTAATAAACCATAATATCCTCTCTCTTTCCTTAAATTACCTTGTCAAGTTGCTTTGGTGAAGACAACCCAAAAGGACCATGCATAACCGGGTCAAGTACATACCAAATATAGTTACGGGCTTAGAAACTAATCTAACAATAAATTAGTGATATGAAATCCATAAACTATTACTATTATAGTTTATCATGTAGTATATGAAAAACCCATTTGTTTTGAGAGTAAAACCTTTTTCATGTAGTATGCTTTTATCGTAAAATCCATAAACTATACTTATTGTAGTTTATTATATGTGTTCGAAATGAATGGAAAAACTTATCATGAATGACTAATTTCTGTTTATGATGATAAACTAACAAGAAATACATTCAACGTTTAGAAACTTATTGTTATGCACTTTGCTCAACATACTACAAAGTGTTGTTAATATTGTAAGCTATGTAACTAATTTTTAACCTTTCTGCACTGTTTTAAAAACATCATAGAAAAATAATACGAAGTCGAAAACTAAATCCGTAAAGTCTGAGAGTTTAGAAAATGTGTCTAGTATATTTATAATTTTTATTATGATTTTTAGAAGTCTCTATCTTGTGTGAAAATGTTCATATTCACAGATTGGTCTGAATTCGTTTCTGAAATGATAGGCAGTTTTGTAAAAATCACCATAAATTGTAGAAATATCGTATGGAGATGTTCAAGTAGTAATTTTAAAGGTATGAACCTGAAATATTTGCATATTAAACACTTTTAAAAGCTATTAAGTTTAAGATGGTCAAAACAGTCCGTGAATGGAACTAAACTTTCCTGTTGACAGCTGATGTTTGAGTTTAGTTAAGGTCTTGGTATTTTAACTTGTATTCTCCCCCTAAAAATTGAAGAAAACATGAAAATGTGGGGGTATGAACTCACCTTGAGTTATTCCCTGAGATGAAGGTGGAAGAAGAGAGGTTTCCAAGTCAAGAACACTTGTGAGATACTTGAAGATTTGAAGATCTAGCAACAAATATAACGACATTTGTGTGAGAAATCCATGACTTGAGTGAAGAGATGTAAGATAATCAAGTGAGGGATGAAATTTACTTAACAAAAGAGGATGAAAAGCTCAAAACCTCTGGAGAATCTCGAAATCTTGGAGAGAAATGAGAGAGAAAAAGTGTATTTGCTTTTGGTGAAAGAGTGAATATCTTGGAGGAGGACAAGGATTTCCCAATACTTGATCAAGATAACTTGCTGGAGAAGGGTGTGAGGGAACAAGGAATAGACTAGGGATGATAGGAATAGTGACATAAAGCATGAATAGTGACCTGGAGGTGTCATGGAGTGGGTATGGGAGGTTGCTTGTGTCATAGCTTTATGGTAAAGTCAACACTCCACCTTAAAATCTAACCCAATAGATTTTAATCTTGGACAAAGATTTCCCCCAAAAAGATGATTAATTTATGAATATTTAGGGCCTCTTATGTCAAAATACGAGTTTGGGTGAAAATCCCGCGTTAAAATCACGAAAAACGAGCTTAAAACGAAGTTGGGGTCGAAAATCGGGAAATAGGGGCGAAGCTGCGAAAATCCGAGTTCAGGGCTGAAGGTTCGGTCCTTGGTGCTTAGAACCGAAGGCTGGTTCGGTCCATGGCTAGGAACCGAGAGTGGCTGATCCAGGCAGTTTCGTATGCGAGAAGGGAAAGGGAAGCGAATGCGAAGGTGGGTGAGAAGCGAAGGTAGGCGAGAAGCGAAACAAGGCGGTTCCGGACCGAAGGTAAACTGGACCGAAGGGGGGTTTCGGTCTTAAGGAGGGGTTTGGTTCTAAGGGAGGTTCGGTCCTATAAGAGGGTTTCGCTTCTATAGAGCTGTTTTTCGCATAAACTTCCCGTTTCGAGCGGTTTTTGACTAAGTTAAGAGTCGGAATACCCCAAATGATTTTAAAAAGTTGAGGGAGGTTATGAGAGAGATTTCACATGCTTGGAGAGATTTGGGAGAGATTTGAGATAGAGAGAGATAGAGCGAGAGAGATTTAGAGAGACTTTATTTGCGACTTTTGTGAGTGTTTAACTTCGAAATGCAAGGTTTGTAAGCCCTGTTTTGCCTTGTTATGAGCGTTATACGTCCCCGAAGGGTATGTATTAATGTTTTATTGAGTTGTTCCATCAGTTACACTGATTAGGGTTTAGATTTTCTGAACACAAGAAGACTTAAAGTGATACTTGCATTACGATGGTGTGTTGTACACTAGTAAGCACGATGTAAACCCTAATATACAAAGGTTAATTGAGTTGACCGGTTTGACTAGTTGACTTTCTTTAACTTTGAATTGACCAGAAAGTGACGGTTGTCACATTTTTGTGTAGTCCCAATGGATAAAGTTGGAAACTTCATCCTTCTAGATCACATTTTGGTCTAGATCTGAGCTTTAGAGCTCTTGGAGTCGAAGAAAATAACTAAATGTGTTAAGGTGTTGAAACTCAAGCAACCACGGCGTAGTTGCAGGTCAACACAGCGTGTTGGCTGGGATTTTTCCCGACTGATTGGATGTTGGCGGAACAGGGCGTGGCCAAGGGGCAACACGGAGTGTTGGGTCAACATGGACTGTTGACTTTGACCAAGTTTGACCTAAGGGGGGCATTTGAGGTATTTTGAATTGTATCTAAGTATTGGTCACTATTTGATGAATAGGTGATGGGTAGAGCTGATATTCGGAACCAGGACCTATTCAGCTACTGTTCAGATTCAGATGTGAGTTTTCCTCACTGTACTTGCGGGTCGAAGGCACCAAGGCCGACACATTGGATTTGATATCCTATTATGTGATAGTATGTTATTGAGCTTTAGTGATCTGTTAGATCGGTATCCTCATATATAGGATGTTGCTATGCTTAGTAATAAGTAGATCTGCCTGTTCCTCTATGGGTTTGATTATATGTTCATCTGTTATGTATATTTGCACATATTTGGTTGATGGTTGAGGCTTTACTATTTGTGCGTGAGCCAACAGGACGGGGGAATTCCAACCCAATGGTTGAATGGGTCCGAGGGTATTCCATCCCAAGGATGATAGGACCCGTTGTATATTGGTATTCCAACCCGATGGTTGAATGGGCCCGAGGGTATTCCATCTCGTAGATGATAGGACCCATTGTATATTGGAATTCCAACCCAATGGTTGATGGTCCTGGGGTATTCCAACCCAATGATTGATTGGACCCATAGTGTATTGGTATTCCAATCCGATGGTTGATTGGACCTATAGTGTATTGGCATTCCAACCCGATGGTTGACTGGGGCTGGGGGTATTCCAACCCGATGGTTGATTAGACCCGACATGTTGTTATTGTATATGATATTTGTTTGTGTGTTGGTACTTTGGGGAAAACTCACTAAGCTTTGGCTTGTGGTTTTTAGTTGTGGTTTCAGGTACTTCAGATGATCGTGGGAAGGCGAAGGCGTGACCGTACTGTTGGATTAGTGTCTAAGTCCATAACTATTTTGGTATGTACTTGACCCGATTGTGAGCATGGTCCTTTTGGGTTGCCTTCACCATAGCAATATGTAGGATGAATTAAGAAGAGAAAGATTTAATTATGATTTATTAATATATTATGAGAATAATATATTAAAGGAGAAATCATATTGTTTAATTAATATTAGTCAATAATTAATTAAGAATTAATTTTGTGACTAAAAGAGATTAATTAAATTTAGGGGATTGGAGTTGTAATTATAAGATAATTACAATTGGGCTATGGATCACCTAATAATATATAGGTTGGACGAATTCTATGGGAAGCCCATAAGGAATTCGTCCAAGGGATATGTTAAAGGAGTCCATGGACTGCTTAGGGCCTAAGCAGTCAGATTAGGGTTTCCTAGTTGCAAACCCTAATAGCCTACATATATATAAAGGACCCCTATGCTCCAAAAACGTGGCTAAGTGTTCCTTTAGGGTTTCCAGCCGTTTGTGTGCCTCCCCTCTCTTCTCTCCTTCATCCAATTGCTTAGTGGTGTTTGTGACTCCATTAGAGGTGCAACTCTTGAGGCACTAAGCTTTCTGAAGCCAATCAAAGCAAGGAATTGATTGTTATTACTATATAACAATCAAAGGTAATTACTAAACCCTTATTTCAGTTCTTATATGATAGATCTAGGGTTTATAGCTTTGGATATTCGATTGCATGTTCATTAGAAAAACTAGATCCAAAAGCTATTAGGGTTTGCATGTACACCATATGAATGATGTATTGCTCGAAATCCATCAGTGGTATCAGAGCCTAGGGTTGTTTGTTAGTGAATTTGATGCTTATTTGATCGAATTTTGGCTGAAAATCGATTTTTTTGAGGTTTTTCGACTTGACTCGCCGAGTCAACTGGGTGACTCGCCGAGTCCATAGTGAACTCGACGAGTCCAAGCCTGACTAGACGAGTTAGAGGGTCAGATGGAGGATTTTTCGGGTTTCTTGCCTATTTTTGCTGTGGGATAATTACCAAAACGTTTTTTATTGATAGAAATCAGATTTTTATGATATTGGGTGATTATCTTCGCCAAAATAAAAGATAATTTCATATTAATTGAATAATTACTTCCTTATATGATTAAATTTAATTATTTGAATTATTTGGTGTATTATCTTGCAAGAAATTAGACTAGGTCAAAACTATATAATTGCCCTATTTGAATTGTTGATCTAGAATGTTCTTGACAAAGTTTGAATAGTTTCAAATTACTCCCTTTAAGTTTTATAGTTTAAATTTGAACTTAAAAGTTTTGTTTTTGAAATTTAAATAGTTAAACCCTAATGTTTTGAAATGTTTCAAAACTTGCCCTCAAGTTTTGGAATTTAAAAGTTGATTAAAAGTTTAATTTTGAAATGTTAAATTCTAAAAACCCTCGTATTTTTTGAAAAAGTTCAAATTACACCCTTATGGTTTTATTAATTAATTAAAGTGTATAATTAAAAGAGAGTTAATAATTCCATAAAGTTTTTGGTTTACATTTAACTAAATTAAAAGTATAATTTATTAAATTAAACCACCTAGTATTTTAAAAGTATAAAATACACCTTTATACTATATGTAACATTTAAAGTCTAATATTATATATGTATGAGTAAAAAGTCAGTCTTACCGTTAGTAGCCCTCATTCACGAAGCTGGTCTATAAGGGGTGTTTATGGAAATTGCCTATAAAATGGCGATTGAATGGGTATCCACTCTTACCCACCGCACCCTTGACTAGTGGAGGGTCGTTAGCCGAATGGGTAGGATAGGACGAAACCTTCCATTATAAGTATAATGAAGTGCAAAGTAACTAAATGCTTTTACAAATTCCCAAATCATAGTTACTTTAGGCAAAATGTGAAATTATATGCTAATCCATGGAATTACACTTCACACCCTTGCCAAACGTTAGTGGAGGTTGCGTGGTTAACCGGCACACTAATTTGGGGTTGACATTGGTAGTGAAGGGTGGCTCGATGTTTATCATAGATCAATGGAGCGTGTGTGGTTAACCGGCACATTGATTAGGTGATAGTATCATTGAGTTCATCACGTAGATTCGTATGGTTATTCACACCTTGTTTGTGATTCTCGGCATCCCAGTCGCAAATTTGAAGGGCATAATCGAGATTAAACATGCCATTGAAAAGTTCAATGAATCTCAAAAGATCTAGGAGTTTCAATTCATTTAAAACTTAAACCTTTTTTTTTGTTTTTCATGGTGGAAATTGGTAAATCGTCATTTACCTACCTTCAAATATTCTGCAACTAGATTACGACATCCCTCTTCTAGGTTGTAGAGTATTGTGTTGGATCCTAGCCGTGATGTTTCATTTGGGTGTTACATCAAGGATTCTTATCAACTAACTTGAATTTTCTCCCGTTTTGTAGATGTCTAAATCTTACAATGGTCTTCCCAAGTCCCTTGGAACAAGCTTTCCAAATGAAGATGACGTTCCGCGATACGATCAAGGAAATGAGAGTCATGCTTCACTTCCTCCACCTCCTCCAATTATTCTCCCTAACCCACAAGTTCAAAGGCTTGAAAAGTTCAAGCTCACTCAAGCCCTATTGGCAAGTAAATACGAAGATGGGAAACCTGTGTGTGCACACGTCTTGGAGATAAAGTCACACATTGACAGGTTAAGGATGTTGGGTGTCGAGATTTCAGGTGAGTTGGCTGTTGACTGGGTTCTTCAGTCGCTTCCTGGATCATATAGTGAGTTCGTAAGAGAATACTATATGATGGAACACGACGTGACCCTCATTGATCTCACCTATTTGCTTATAGCCGCTGAATCAGCAATGATTTGGCGTGCTGGTCAAGCAAATTTGTCTGGTGAATCAAACTCCCAAACTTCAATGGACACTGGCAACATTGGAAGTCCAGAAAGGACTAAGCATGAGATTGTCTCATGTGCTGTGCCAAAGGAGTCCATTTGCTTTTATTGCCTAGAGAAGGGGCATTGGAGATGAAACTGCCCAAACTACCTGAGAGATCTAAGAGATGGGAGAGTCAAGGAATATGGCTCTACTTCAGGTAAAATCCATTATCTAACTCCGTAAGTTCCTATTTTTGATTCTTAATACTGATGGGTTTTTGAGCATTCTAACACTTCCTAAGTGTACATGCAACCCTAATAACCTTGAATCTATGTTTTCTCTATATACATGCAAATTTCTTTTCAAGGTTATTTCCTAACTAGCATGGCATGGGGATTACATAGAACATAAAACTAGTAGAAATACATACCTTGTTGTTGCCTGGATTCCTTCAAGACTTTGTGAGCCTAGCACCCCAAATGTTGTGCCTCAAATGCTTCACACAACACCACAAGACTTGGAATAACTTGAGAGAATACTTCTAGCACTCAAAATCGGTTATGCCCTCTCTAGTAACACTAGGTCACGATTTTGCTAGCCATAGGGTTCCTTTTATAGTGTTGTCACAATTAGGGTTTACACATGAATGCCCTTAATTGTCATGACTCTTGATTTCTCATGACCCATGGGTTTGTAACTCCCATGGACTATCCATGGAGCTCCATATGGTTATAACCAAACCCATAAACCATGGATCATTAATCCACCATAAAAGAATTGATGATTGTCATAATCAACCCTATATATTTAATTAGTCTCACTTTGATCACCAAATTAATACTAGATTAATACTTGATCAATACTAATTAAATAATACTATTATTAATATATTAGAACTTATAATATATTAATAATCATAAGTGCCTTATTCTCTCGATGATTTGGTTTTGACCTATGTACCGGGCCCGATCAGAATCTAATTGATGTGTTCAATTTAGTTCTATGACGAAACAAATCAGAGATCGAGAAACAAATGTTGTACTAACTACTTGTTGAATTATTCACAAAGGCACGTTTTATGACATCGAGTTACCAATGCGTTTTCGTGCAATCAATGAATAACCAACTCATAGTCAACAACTCATATCTCTAGGTTTGAAGATTTATATGATATTACCGTCTCACGATCACTCGAGATAAATTCCATGAAGTGATGCAAGTGAGCGTGGGTTGGATCCAATACTCAGCCCTTATGAGTACTCATGAATGTTGTAGCAACCATTGCATTGTCCAAAGCACTTTTAGACAAATCATACAAGCCAAATTCATGACAGTCTTAAATCAATACTTACTTCCAAAGTTTGACTAACTGTGGATGGTTTGAATAATAACATAATTATTCTGGAAGTAAAAAACATGCAAAATTGAAACATAGTAAACAATCAACACAAGATAGTAACACCTTACTCATAAATAAATAACAACTTTTATTTATCATCAAATGTCAATTACATTTTACAAGTTTCAGGAATCTAATTATTGAAACTAATATCATCCTTCAGCCCAATGCGCCTCGCATGCTGTAAATGCTTAACCCTGCTCAGTCCCTTCGTGAGGGGATCTGCCGGGTTCTCATCTGATGATACCCTCTTAGCCACGAGGAGTCCTTCTTCTATTCGATGTCTGATGAAATGGTATTTTCTGTCAATGTGCCTAGATCTCCCGTGATCTCTTGGTTCCTTAGCCAAAGCAACCGCACTTTCGCTGTCACAGAAAATTTCCATTGGCTCCTTTATAGCTGGTACAACTCCAAGGTCTCCGATGAAGTTCTTTAGCCATATCGCCTCTTTAGCTGCTTCACTTGCTGCTATGTACTCTGATTCACAAGTAGAATCAGCTACTGTCTCCTGCTTGGAACTTTTCCAAGTAATTGCCCCTCCATTTAGGATAAAGACCCAGCCTGACTGAGAGCGGAAATTATCCCTATCAGTCTGGAAGCTAGCATCGCTATATCCTTCCACTCTCAAGTCATCACTGCCTCCGAGGGTAAGGACCCAATCCTTAGTCCTCCGCAGATACTTGAGAATGTTCTTTACCGCTGTCCAGTGTGCCTTGCCAGGGTTCCCTTGATATCTACTGACCATGCTCAAAGCAAAGGCCACATCAGGGCGAGTACAAGTCATAGCATACATGATCGAGCCCACAGCGGAAGCATATGGTATATGACTCATCTCAGCTATCTCAGCCTCTGTACTCGGACTCTGAGTCTTACTCAGCTTGGCATTACTCTGGACGGGTAATTCCCCTTTCTTGGATTCTTGCATGCTGAACCTCTTCAGCACCTTATCCAAGTAAGTACTTTGACTAAGTCCAATTAGTCTCTTACTCCTATCTCTCAATATCCTTATCCCTAGGATATAGGCAGCTTCCCCAAGGTCCTTCATAGCGAAACACTTCCCAAGCCAGGACTTAACCTCCTGCAAGGTTGGGATGTCGTTTCCTATGAGAAGTATGTCATCCACATACAACACCAAGAAGCTAACTATGCCCCCACTAGCCCTGACATACACACAAGACTCATCCTCACTCCTAGAAAAGCCAAACTCTTTGACTTTCTCATCAAAGCAAAGATTCCATCTGCGAGATGCTTGTTTCAATCCATAAATGGATTTATCAAGCTTACACACTCTATTAGGGTATCTTGTATCGACAAAACCCTCTGGTTGAGCCATGTAAACATCCTCAACCAACTTTCCATTAAGGAAAGCGGTTTTGACATCCATTTGCCATATTTCATAATCATGAAATGCGGCTATAGCTAGCAATACTCTAATAGACTTAATCTTAGCTACTGGTGAGAAGGTCTCATCATAGTCAACTCCCGGAGTTTGAGTAAAGCCCTTCGCAACCAGTCGCGCTTTGTAAGTATGTACCTTCCCATCCATGTCGGTCTTCTTCTTGAAGATCCATTTGCACCCAACTGTCTTACGACCTGGTACATTGTCAACCAAGTTCCAAACTTGATTGTCATACATGGACTGAATCTCGCTGTCCATAGCCTCCTTCCATTTAGCAGACTCAGGGCCTGCCATGGCTTCCCTGTAATTATTAGGTTCATCCAAATCTATTAGTGTACTATCACTAATAAATGTATCACCTTCAGTGGTGATGTGATAACCATAATAAAAATCAGGTGTGTTCCTCACCCTAGTGGAACGTCTTGCAGGTACATACTCATCTATCGGATCAACAGGAGTTTCCTCCTCAGGTTGGTCGATAGCATTTGAGGTTCCTTCACCACTTGACTCTTGAAGCTCTTCAAGGTTAATTTGCCTCCCACTGTCCCCTTGGCTTATGAATTCTCTCTCACGAAAGACTCCTCTTCTTGCTACAAAGACCACATTATCAGTGGGTCTGTAGAAGAGGTAACCAAAGGATCTCTGTGGGTAGCCGATGAAAATACACCTCTCACTTCGAGGTTCAAGCTTATCATGAGTCTCACGCCTCACGAAAGCTTCACAACCCCAAATCTTGATGTGGTCCAAATTGGGAACTTTCCCAGTCCACATCTCGTGAGGTGTTTTGGCAACCTTTTTAGTAGGGACTAGATTAAGGATATGGGCGGCAGTCTCTAAGGCATACCCCCAGAAAGAGATTGGTAACGAAGCTCGACTCATCATGGAACGAACCATATCCAACAAGGTTCGATTGTGCCTCTCAGCTACACCATTCAACTGTGGTGTTTTGGGAGGTGTCAATTGTGAGACAATCCCACATTCCTTAAGATAGTCAAGGAACTCAATGCTAAGATACTCTCCTCCCCGATCGGATCGGAGCATCTTGATGTTCCTGCCCAATTGATTCTCCACTTCCCGCTTAAACTCTTTGAACTTTTCAAAGGTTTCTGACTTATGCTTGATTAAGTAAATATATCCATATCTACTATAATCATCAGTAAAAGTCACATAATAGCGATTAGCATCCCTTGTAGCAACTCTGAAGGGCCCACACACATCCGTGTGTACAAGGTCCAACAAACCTTCACCCCTATCACAAGTACCTGTGAAGGGTGACTTTGTCATTTTTCCAAGTAAACAAGACTCGCAACTATCATCTGACTTGAGGTCAAATGATTCCAAGACTCCAGCCTTTTGGAGTTGGCCTATGCGCTTCTTGTTAACATGTCCAAGACGACAATGCCACAAGGATGCTTTATCCAAGCTATCTGAAGAATCAATATACAACACATTATTTCCTAGATTGTCTACAACATTCACGGCTTCATATACACCATCACAAGGTAATGCTTTAAAGTAAAATACATCATTCATAGCACCATTTTTATTATCAAATGAAAATGAAAAACCTTGTTTGTACAAGCCATGAAAAGAAATAATATTTCTCGCCATTTCGGGCGAGTAACAACACTTATTCAAATCTAACATTAACCCATTATTAAGCAATAAAGAATAAACTCCTATCTTGGTAACAGGTGATGCTTTCCTGTTGCCCATGACTAAGTTTATCTTCCCGTGCTCCACTTGCTCACTTCTTCTTAGTGCCTGCAAATCAGTACAGATGTGAATACCACAACCTGTATCAAGCACCCAAGAATTAGCATTAGATGAGTTATTAGACAATATTGTGTAAATACCTGCATGGGTGGGTTTAACCTTCCCATCCTTTACATCTTGCAGATATTTAGGGCAGCTTCGCTTGAAGTGTCCCTTATCCTGGCAATAGAAGCACTGTGCTTCCTTTGGGTTTGAAGAAGGAGTAATGGGACCTTTCTTTGTCCCACTTGAAGAGGAACCATCAAGAGTCTTACCCTTGGTACCCTTCGAAGGGTTTTTCCTCTTCTTACCCTTTCCCTGCCCAATAGCCAGAACAGGGGCTGTTGAAGGAGTAGAAGTAGCAACCGCTTTACCCTTAAGGCCATTTTCAGCTGTCCTTAAGAGTCCTTGAAGTTTGCTAAGTGTGACTTCCTCCTTGTTCATATGATAAGTCATACGAAACTGATCATAACTTGGAGGTAAGGAATGGAGAATGATGTCAATCGCCATTTCCTCAGGAAAGTCAACATTTAGCTTCAGCAACCGGTCAACGAACCTTTGCATCTTCTGCAAGTGACCGGTGATTGGTTCACCATCCTTCATCCTTGCTGTTATCATGGAGGAGATGATTTCATATCTCTCCTGACGCGCGCTCTGATGGTACCTTTCCATCAGATCCAGGTGCATCTCATAGGGGTAGAAATCTTCATAGGATTTTTGAAGTTCAGGAGTCATGGTGGCCATCATGATGCATGCTACTTTAGTAGCATCCTTTTCATGTGCAACAAACTCCGCAAACTCTTCAGGAGTAGCAGTGGCTTCACTCATAACCTTAAGCTCCCTATCGAGGACATATTCTTTGTCCTCATAGCGGGTAATCATTCTGATGTTTCTGATCCACTCATTGAAATTGGATCCATCAATGATGACCTTACCACACAAGTTCATAAGGGAAAAGGAGCCTGTTGGGTTTGAGCCAGAAACATTGTTGGAGGACATCTGAAAGGAAAGAAAGACAAGTTTCATTAGATTAGGAATCCTTAATAATTCACCCAAATGAAATATTAAGGCTAGGATCCAACAAACTATTTATAGTTGGAAGAGGGATGCCGTAATCCATACTATAAAATATTTGAAGGTAGGTAAATGACGATTTACCAATTTCCACCATAAGAACGAAATATTTTATTATTAGGTTTTATTGGTTTTGAAACTCCTAGATCTTTTGAGATACATTGAACTTTTCAATGGCATGTTTGAATCTCGATTGTGCCCTCTCAAGTTTGTGACTGGGATGCCGAGGATCACAAACAAGGTGTGAATAACCATACAAATTGACTTGGTACCCTCAACAATATTACCTAATCGATGTGCCGGTTAACCACACACGCTCCACCGATCTATAATAAGGTCAAGTTACCCTTTGCCACTCTTACTAGTCCATGTTAGTGTGCCGGTTAACCACACACGCTCCACTAACGACTTGGTAAGGTACAAAGTGTAATTTTATGGGCTAGCACCAATTTCACATTTTCCTAAAGTAACTAAGATTGTGAATTTATAATGTATAGTTACTTTATAATTCATTATACTTTTAACAAGTATTTAAAGTCGTATCCTACCCGTTCGGCTAACGACCCTCCACCGATCAAGGAAGCGGTGGGTGAGAGTGGACACCCATTAAGTCACCATTTTATAGGCAACAACCTTATACCCCCCTTATAGACCGGCTTCGTGAATGAAGCCTACTAACGGTAAGAATGACATATTCTTATACATATCTATATAATAAAATTATAATAATAGTATAAGTGTTGATTTTTAAACTTTTTAAAAATCTAAGGTTTAATTTGGAATTAAAGTATTAAAGTGTAAGACTTTTCAAATTCCAAAACTTGAGGGCAAGATTTGAAACTATTCCAAGTCTCTTCAATTTGTAACTTATGAGTTTTAATGGTTCATAAAAATGAAGACTCTTCATTTTATGAAACCTCTTTAGTTCTTTAATCATAATTAAAAGAAGTGACTTTTGGTTATCCATAACTTGAGGACAAGTTATGGACACCATCATAGCCATTAAGGTCATGAATTAAACACACATGGAGGTTACACATAATTCCTATGATCTTCTAAACTCATATGAACACAAATTCATGTCAAGCAATTTCAAGAGAATCATATAAACATATACAATACTTGAAAATTGATAAAAGTCATGAAAAATGGGTTAACATAATCATTATCATTTTTGAAAACAGATTTTACAAGTCCAAGACAGATTGGGATAATGATCTTAATCCATTACCAGCAACAAATCTTGAAAAAACTGCCCAACACGCTCCTACTCGCCGAGTGCATTATTCTACTCGTCGAGTAGGATGAATTTGTTCATGGACTCGGCGAGTCCTCCCCATGGACTCGGAGAGTCCAGTCGTCAGAGTGCAAAATTTTCGATTTTTAAGCAGTTTTGCATCAAGTATATAGAAAACAATCCTAGGCTTTGATACCACTAATGGGGTTTTGAGCATTCTAACACTTCCTAAGTGTACATGCAACCCTAATAACCTTGAATCTATGTTTTCTCTATATACATGCAAATTTCGTTTCAAGGTTATTTCCTAACTAGCATGGCATGGGGATTACATAGAACATAAAACTAGTAGAAATACATACCTTGTTGTTGCCTGGATTCCTTCAAGACTTTGTGAGCCTAGCACCCCAAATGTTGTGCCTCAAATGCTTCACACAACACCACAAGACTTGGACTAACTTGAGAGAATACTTCTAGCACTCAAAATCGGTTATGCCCTCTCTAGTAACACTAGGTCACAATTTTGCTAGCCACATGGTTCCTTTTATAGTGTTGTCACAATTAGGGTTTACACATGAATGCCCTTAATTGTCATGACTCTTGATTTCTCATGACCCATAGGTTTGTAACTCCCATGGACTATCCATGGAGCTCCATATGGTTATAACCAAACCCATAAACCATGGATCATTAATCCACCATAAAAGAATTGATGATTGTCATAATCAACCCTATATATTTAACTAGTCTCACTTTGATCACCAAATTAATACTAGATTAATACTTGATCAATACTAATTAAATAATACTATTATTAATATATTAGAACTTATAATATATTAATAATCATAAGTGCCTTATTCTCTCATCTAGTCTATCCAAGTATTGCAATGCCATGCAACCCAAATGGACCATGCCGGGTCGGGTCAAGTACATACCAAATAAAGTTATGGACTTAGACACTATATCCAACAAATACATGATGTGATAAGATTACATTTTGATGTTTTGCAGGATCGAAGAAAAGAGAGGAAGCTTAAGAAAGAAGTATGCTGAATCTGATCATGAAGAAATGGATTTCGATCGCATGGATTCGAAGATCATTTTTTTGAGCTACTACTCTAGAGTTAGGATATATTGATAAGAAATATGTAATATCATAGTTTTTCAGTTGAATTACATTGTAAGGACAAATTTTTCCGCAATAAAATAAATTTTGATTTTGTCTTACTTATTTATCCTTGCAATGGTGTGTATGAAAAATTGATGTTTAATTGTTTCTATTATTAGCAATAATGGATTTGATTCTTAATTATGTTATTTGTGGAAATGTCGAGAATTTGCTAAATAAGGGAAGATTCTCATCGCCCAGGTTTCAATTGGACAGAAACTTGGAATCATACAACTTGGTTGCGTGATGAATGAGAAACTTCATATTTGGAAATTAGACTAATTCTTTGGCAAAGTGTCACGAGAAGGACTAGGAGATCGAGTACACTAGGTTGTGCGTTGATCAAGTCCACCACAAGAGTGATAAAGATATTCGTCATGATTTACTAAAGTTTAGTAAATATGGTTATACTTATAAGATTAAGTATAATTCTGAGTTGATCGAAAGAGTTTCAATCAATAGCAGAACGAATAAGAAGAATCAAGTAGGCAGAAAGATAAAAGTTTCTCTATTCTAAGAAGAAGGGATAGTACCTTTTATTGTGTTTTATGATAAGTCTTAATGATTAAGAACTATTTCTCAATTGGTCCTCTAAGTGAGTCTTAGTACATTTGTATGTCTAAGAAGAGGAATCGAGAATTATGGAAATGGTTAAATCAATAAGTCAATCATACTTCGTTCCAATATCAAGTCTTAAGAGTCATACTCCAAGATTGTGACAAGTCTTAAGTAGGTTTATAACACTCGTCAAATGTGGAATTTGGAAAAGTTTTCTTATTCTTGCACATTTGAAATTGGTAAGTTGTGATGTCTTGGATAAGACAAAGACCAACCAGGACCAATTGTGTGAAGTGTTAAACTTGACAAAAGGCTGCACTAACTCTTAAATATTTGTTTGTCAAGAAATGTTTCTTGACAAGAGAAACTCATATGTCAAGGAGTCAGTGGGAGTCTTAATGGTCTTGAAAAGTTTCAAGAAGAAACCAAGAATAAACCTAGTTGATCATCACTAGCACACGACTTGAGGTATATAACCTATCGTGTTGACTTTATCTTGTTTCTGCGCCATTCCAGTTGAGTTAATTGTGCATGTGAGTTCTATGAGTTCTCATTTGAATGCATAAAGACAAAGCACCTTGATCAATGGAAAGTACATTGATATGTAGGGGTGAGTTGCTTGGAAGACATGGTGGGCATTCGTACTACCATGAGGCAAGGAATCGAGTTTGAACGAGTTCAATCCATATGAGATTGAATTGTCGCGAACCTTGTCTTGCGATTATGGTTGTGGCAAATTCACATGGATAGGAACACATACATCATAAAATCTAAGTGTCGTAAGGTTTCCCTCCTTCATGAAAATGATTGTGAGGAAGTGCTTTCACTAAGAGAGATTTTAAGAAGATAGCAATTGTGAAAATTGTATTCTCAAATTCGATTATGATTACGGCATCCCTTTTCATAGTTCGATTGTGAGATTTGGCAATTGGTCTGAACATTTGGGACTTAGTAACATAAATTCTGAATTGTTTAGACACACATGTGAGCTATCTAAGGCAAAGGTATATGAGCTTAAAAAACTTAGATAAAGGCTTATCAAAGCATTAGGTATTAGAAATATGAACTTAAGGAATTCAATAAGCATTGTTTTCTGGAAGTTCAATTGCTTTCTGAATACATGTCAAAGGTAGTGGGAGCATAAGTGTTATGCTGGTAAGAAAATAATCATCATGTTAGTGGGAGCATGATTATTATGGTAAGTATTGTAAGTTAGCAATATTAATTATAGAAAACAAAGATTCACTTTGCAAGGTTGCAAGGGTTGAAAAGTTGTTTTGCTATAATTAAGGGAGAGAATATTATACTTCGTTTCAAAATTCTAAAGCTTAGATCGAGAAATGTTAATAAATTTAGTCAAGGATACATAGTGCATTCTCAAAATTCGATTATGATTATGGTATCCCTCTTCATAATTTGAATTGTGGGAACAGGGCACATAAAATATTATGGCAGAAGACTGATAAAGTATCACGTCTTTATGTGAGATATTATGCATTGTGTCCAATACGCTTCGGGTATAGGATCGATTGCATATGCTATAATATTTGACCATTCTAAAATTTTCCCAATGCCTAGGGCATTAAGAGGGAAAAAGGACTAGAACTGGATTTGACTAAAATAATTAAACAACTATCAAAGGATGATCTAAGGTTCGCCAAAGATTGGTCACTTATGAGTAGTTGGAAGTATAGTATTGGATGGACTATATTGACATTATTATAAATAGATAAGATTCTATTTAGAATGAGTTGTCATATAGCAAATATGGAAATGTTTCCATAAATGAGAGTTGGAAATTAAGAATCTATGTAGATTAGAAACTTTTATGCAAAAGGATGTTCGAAGGAATGTACTTTGAGTGAGAGACATCACATCTATAGAATTGTTTTGTGACAATTTCTGATAGAGTACTTTGTTATTTCATTGGCCAAGTCTTGATGAATTTTGTGCTATGACTTTTGTGCTAATGACTTTTGTGCTATGAAAGGATCTTTGCATAAAATGTTAGAATCTGACATATTCTAAAAGTGGCAAGAATTTGGTATTCTTACGCTAATGATAAGGATTGGGGATTGTGAAATGAGTTTCATTGAAAAAGTTTTTCAATTGATCTAATTTTACAAAGTATGGACCATAGGAAACCAAAGTGTGCATGCTTGGAGCCTGGGATAATTGTGGTTATAATTCGATTAATAAAGTTGATTTTCCGAAACATTAAACAATGAATAATGAGTGATCAATATGGTGACTAAATAAAAGATGTTTTATTTATACTCAAGAGTTTGGGACCATATAGGATTGAGTATTATCATTGTGTTTCACTTTGCATGTTTTGACTTCCAGAATAACTGGGTTATTCAAACCTCCACAGTCGGTCATACGTTGGAAGTAGGTATGAAGCAAGACTGTCATGAATTTGTCTGTAGATTGTCTAAAGTGTTTAGACATAGCACAAGTTTGCTGCAGAGTTCATGAGTACTTTAATAAGATTAAAGTATCAGATTAAACCCACGCTCACTTGAATCACTTCATGGATTTATCACGGGTGATTAGTGAGACGATAACATTGTATATTCTTGAAACCGAGACGTGTGAGTTGTTATTTGCTGGTCGGTTGCACATTGATGATAAGTAACCACACCAGTAACTTGGTGTTATAAAACTTATTGTTGTGTGTGATTCGATTAGTAGGTGCAAGCAAGAATTTGAGTCGAAGTTTATCCATTCCTTTTACCCAAAGTGGGATAAAAGCGATATCTGTGGGCCCCTCGATGATTTAGTGATGACGCCCTAAGCGCTTGGCCAAGCCGGGACTAAGTTGATGTGTTCAATTGTAGTCTGTTGTCAGTCGTCATAAATCAGATGTCGGGAAACAATACATAGACAGAGAGAATGATTTAAATCCATGTCTCATGTCTATATGATATCTTGAGAATGGAGGAATATATGATCCCTTATCTAAAGGACACGCGTATCTGATAAGATCAGAGTTGACAGTGGCTTTTGAAAGCTACGATTGCTGATCAGGTTCTGAAGTTATGCAAAATAGTTATTAGACTTATCCAAGTGGGAGACTGTTGGATTAGTGTCTAAGTCCATAACTATTTTGGTATGTACTTGACCCGATTGTGAGCATGGTCCTTTTGGGTTGCCTTCACCATAGCAATATGTAGGATGAATTAAGAAGAGAAAGGCTTAATTATGATTTATTAATATATTATGAGAATAATATATTAAAGGAGAAATCATATTGTTTAATTAATATTAGTCAAGAATTAACTAAGAATTAATTTTGTGACTAAAAGAGATTAATTAAATTTAGGGGACTGAAGTTGTAATTATAAGATAATTACAATTGGGCTATGGATCACCTAATAATATATAGGTTGGACGAATTCTATGGGAAGCCCATAAGGAATTCGTCCAAGGGATATGTTAAAGGAGTCCATGGGCTGCTTAGGGCCTAAGCAGTCAGATTAGGGTTTCCTAGTTGCAAACCCTGATAGCCTACATGTATATAAAGGACCCCTATGCCCCAAAAACGTGGCTAAGTGTTCCTTTAGGGTTTCCAGCCGTTTGTGTGCCTCCCCTCTCTTTTCTCCTTCATCCAATTGCTTAGTGGTGTTTGTGACTCCATTAGAGGTGCAACACTTGAGGCACTAAGCTTTCTGAAGCCAATCAAAGCAAGGAATTGATTGTTATTACTATATAACAATCAAAGGTAATTACTAAACCCTTATTTTAGTTCTTATATGATAGATCTAGGGTTTATAGCTTTGGATATTCGATTGCATGTTCATTAGACAAACTAGATCCAAAAGCTATTAGGGTTTGCATGTACACCATAGGAATGATGTATTGCTCGAAACCCATCACACACACATCCTCTGTTTTATGTACTTTTGATCTATGGATTAATCTAATATGAAATAATACTTTGAAAACAATGATATTATAAACATTTTATGGTTTGGGTTCTTTTAAAAAGTTTATATTTTTCATGATTTTTGTGGGGTGTTATAGATGTCCTTATTTTCAACACACTTTGATGTAATAAAAACTTGTATGTATATGCTTAATTCTTCCACAAAACACAGGATTATTAGATCTACAAAAAGTATGTATTCTAACCATGAATTTAGTTTCATAGGGTTTAGTTTGTGGTTTATATAAGTATATTGCTATTAGATGTGAAATAGACATATATATATATATATATATATATATATATATATATATATATATATATATATATATATATATAAACTCTAACTAGTTTAATGAGATATAACTTATAAATAATCATACTTTGTGATATATTTCATAAGTTGTTGTTTCTCCATTAAATATTATTTCCATAAATAATAAATCCCCAATTAGTAAAATAATATTTCCATGAAATAATAATTTTCCAATTAAATACAAGTGTTGATATATTTATTAATAATCAAAATTTAATAATAAATAATCAATTGATGGTAACTTGCTATAAGGTGTGACTCTATAGGATCATATGTTATTAGCAATATCATTCTATAATGACTCTTGGGCATACAAGATATTTCAATAGGATCAAACGATATCTCATTCTTATGTATGTTTGGTGTACAATCAGACGTATGAATCCATAATACAGTTTGAACATTACTTCCAATCCTTGAGTATTATACTAAGGATAATGTGACATCCCAAAAACACGGTAAAAGTTTTTATTTTTGAATTAAAAGAAACCATTGTTTTCAATCCCAAACCATATCAAGTCAAGTGTCAAGTACAAATATTCCCCAAGATCAGAACATCATAAAATCTCCCAAAATAATCTTCGAAGGATGTGTATGATCACGCCTTCGCTTTACCACGATCATCAGAAGTACCTAAAAATAAACTAAAATTTTAAGCCAAAGCTTAGTGAGTTCCCCCAAAGTACCACTACACAACATAACATATACAACATTACGTACTGGGTCTAATCAGTCATTGGACCGGAATACTCCCAACCCAATCAGTCATCGGACTGGAATGCCTATATACATGGGTCCACTCAGCTATCATGCTAGAATATCCTCGAGGTCCACTCAGTTATCGGACTGGAATACCCCCAGTTTATTGTCTCATGCACAAAGCAGTAGAGCCTCAACCCCATACCATAACATGTCGACATATACATAACAGATAACATATAACCAGTTAACAGGAAAACAGGCAGATCTACAAATCAGTACCGCATAGGAATATCCTATATATTAGGACTCATTTTTAGCATTTCAATACAACATAGCAACATCCTCTAACCAGAATACATGATTCAGTGGGCAAGACTTGGTGCCTTCGACCCACGAGTACAGTGAGGAAAACTCACCTCTCAAATCGGAAAAGATAGTTGCACAGCTCCATGTACCAACTCTAGGGTCACCTGTACAACAAACAGTGACCTTGTCTCCAAATATTGTCCAAAATACCCTCAGGTCGAACTTGGTCAAAACCCTGATCAAAGGTCAAAGTCAACAAGTCAACTCAGCCAGTCGCCACGTCATGGTTAGCTCCAGCCACGCCGTGAGGACTATAGGACGAAACAGTTGCATGGCAACCACCCACCACGTCGTGGTGACCCATTCACCACATTGTGGTGACTGTTCATACCAGCTTAATCTAATAAGCTCTTAATCCATCAAACCAACCATTCAAACTTCCCATAAGGCATTCTCTCATCCAATGAACCATTAAAATCGTTGCTTTATAGACATGGATGTCCAATGCATGTCTTGAACTTAAACTAGGTCAAAATAGAGTAAAAAAGGCCAAGATCACATGCACGAGTTCAAAACTCTAAGAAATTCCAGATCCAACACTCCTAACACCAAAGGGACTTTGGGATCCATAAAGTTGGTAACTTTATGGAATCCCAACATTCGAATATGTCCCAACATGAAGAATAAGGCATAGAAACCTAGATCTATGCACAATAAACTAAAATGCATGGAACTTGAGGACTTACAAAAGTCCAGAAGATGCACAACAAGAAGATGAAAAGAGTTTCTTGCTGAATCCAACCCAAAATGTCACCTTCTTCTTTTTCTAATACCTAAAAATCAACACAAAAGGCTTAGAAAGCAAGTTGGAGGTTAGGGTTTGCTTGGAGGCTGAGAGAGTATGATGGAGGATGAGGGTGAGCAACCCTAGCCATCACATTCCCTTAAATAGGGACTCAAATCACGAATACTAGGGATTCTCATTAAACCGCCACCACACTGTGTCTAGCAGGTTATTATCGGAGATTTATATGGGATTTCTCCGAGATTGCGGTTCCTTTCATCCGACTGACCAAGGAGTCGGTGGCCTTTCGTTGGGGGCCTGAGCAGCAGGCAGCCTTCGAAACTCTCAGACAGCGGTTGTGCGAGGCACCGATTCTCACCTTGCCAGAGGGTGTAGATGATTTCGTGGGTTACTGTGACACTTTGATCATAGGCATGAGTACGGTACTGATACAGTGGGGGTCACGTGATAGCAGGTTTCGGGAACCAGGTTAGAGTTCTGGTTAGGACTCAAGTTCAGTTGTGTGTTAGGTCGAGTGCGTGTTCGACCCAGTATGGAAAGTGTTGTAAGACTACGGGGGTAGCCGTAGCATTCACTAGCAGTCAGATAGTTTGGAAAGTGTTGTAAGACTACGGGGGTAGCCGTAGCATTCACTAGCAGTCAGATAGTTCGGAAAGTGTTGTAAGACTACGGGGGTAGCCGTAGCATTCACTAGCAGTCAGATAGTTCGGAAAGTGTTGTAAGACTACGGGGGTAGCCGTAGCATTCACTAGCAGTCAGATAGTTTGGAAAGTGTTGTAAGACTACGGGGGTAGCCGTAGCATTCACTAGCGATCAGTTAGTATGGGAAGTGTTGTAAGACTGCGGGGGTAGCGGTAGCATTCACCAGTGGTTAGTTAGCATGGGAAGTGTTGTAAGACTACGGGGGTAGCCGTAGCATTCACTAGTGGTCAGATAGTGATAGAGTGTCGTGAGACTGCGGGTGTAGCCGTAGCTTTCACTAGGTTGGTAGATGGCATGAGTGTGTTGTTAGAACGCGGAAGGAACAGTAGTACCCACCAGTTCGGGTGCAGCAGTGAGGATATGGAAATCCACAGATTGGATTTCGGTGTTACCCAGATGGATTAGATCTGTTTGAGCCAGTGATGAGACTGTAGTAGCGCCACTACAGTTATGGGATCAGGAAAGCAATGGACTGTATAAGATTGCTTGTGATATAAGGCTACCATCGGTTAGGTGGCAATCACTTTTAGCCTTGGATTTGATGATGACAGGATTCGACGTATGGACCCGATCAGTTAGATCAGGAGGTTGTTAGAGCCACAGTGGCATGATAACTAGTCGCAACTACTTTCAGAGAAGGATCACGTTCAGAAGTCGTGCGAGACGACTAAGTGGGAGTCCTTTGGCTCCGCAGCCGGGCATAAACCCGATATTTCAGATGACTGATGGATGAATTGAGACCAGGAAGGTCTCGATAGATTTTGGGAAGCAGCCATGTAGCAGCATACTGCTTCAGGAAGTTCAGTGTTCGGGCGGGATTCAAC
This sequence comes from Lactuca virosa, assembly GCF_052849685.1. Lineage (NCBI taxonomy): Eukaryota > Viridiplantae > Streptophyta > Magnoliopsida > Asterales > Asteraceae > Lactuca > Lactuca virosa. The sequence continues at coordinate 182,870,646 of NC_136428.1, forward strand.
GATAATGATTCAGTATGAGAGGTCTGTCAGGGAATCAAACTATCTCAAGACAGCAGATTTCAGACTAAGTAGATGTGATCTTGTTGTGAGGGATTCGTTCACCTGCGAATTTTAGGGCTTTGCGAGGACTGGTCGCGGCCACCGTGGGAAGGCAAGGGTGTGCCCAGGATGGTGACCACGTTACTTGAGTGGTATGGAGCATAAGAAACGGTAAGGAATGATTTCGAGGACGAAATCTAATTTAAGTGGGGGAGAGTTGTAACACCCCGTTTATTTATTAGATAAATGAATAAATTAATGAACGTATAGTAGCCCGAAAATCAATAATTTTATAGCAAGGTGTTGGTCTCGAGGAGCCAATTGTCACAATTTTAGAGATTGGGGGTCAAAAGTGTAAATTCGGACTTAATTTGTAAGTAATATTGAAGGCAGGGACTAAATGGTGATTTCTGGGACTTCATTTGAAGAGATTTTGGAGGCTAAGGGGTTGTTTGGTAAATTAGGGATCGAATTTGAGAGGAATTACGGAAGCAGGGGTGTAATTGGTACATTTTGTACCTAAATTCTAATGGATTTTAATGCTGAGGGTTTAAAAGGTAAATATGGGATTGATCTTGAAAAGAAAACGGGAAGGAGGGACCAGAGGCGTTATTTGGACGCAAAGTTTGTATGGAGTCGCAGTTTAAACCCGTGTTATCCCACCTTGTCGCATCTTACACCCTAACCCTAGCGACCATTTTGCAGCCGCCACTCTCCCTTCAACCACCTCCGGTGCCGCACCCATCTCCACTGTAAAGGTCACAAGCGCTGTTGCCTTGCCGTTGAGCGCCATCGTGACGTAGTTGTTGGGATCGTAAGCAAACCATGGATGCCGTCGAGAATGCCCACTGCCATATCCTCCTTGCCTACGACAACAAGGCCGTTGTCGTGGCCGTCTACGCCGCCTCCCTCGTCTGTGAAGCCAGAGAAACGAGACCATGGTGGGGCTGCCATATCAGTCAACGACGAGGCAGGGAGACGCCAACCGCCACTGTTGCATTGATTTTGCCGACGCTACCCAGATCGATCTTCGCCATCTCCTGCCCGACGGTCACCGACGAAGCCGCTAAAGCTGATTCCTCCGCCGCCGACCTTCTCCTTCACGTTCGAGGTGTTGCTGCGTGGTGGGTGCTTGTGCTTTGTGTGTGTGTGCGTTTGTTGGCTGTCATCGCCAAACCTTCGCTGCCAGCCGCCATACGCCACCAAGAAGGTGGCTGGGTCCTTTTGCAACAAGAGCTTGTGTATGTGGCTGTGTTTTTCCACTGTTGGTGTGTGTGTAGTTGAAGTCCTCGGAAATGGCATCACCACCACCATAGGGTGGTGGCTGCCACCATGAACCACCATTGTGTGTGTTTAATGTAGTTAGTGTGTGTTTATTTTTGGTTAAGGCGTTGTAAAGTGTAATTAGCTAAAGTATAATGAAAAGAAATTGAAAACCACCACCTTAGGGTGGTGGCTGCCGCCTCCTGCCGCCACCGGCCGCCGTGTCGGGTGGCGGTGTGCTTAGTTGTGTTGGGATTGCTAGTTTGGGATGTTTGGACAAGGGACTAAAACCCTAATGGGCTTAAGGACCTAGCTATTAGGCCTATTGGGCTAAGATGGGGATTGGAAACCCTATTTAGGGTTTAGAAAACCCTAATATTGGATTTATGGGCTTGGACCTATCGGGACCCACATTTGGGCCACTGGAATGGAATTGTGTGTTAAGCCCAATCACATCATATGATTTATTTAGAAGAGTGATGGACTTAATGGATTAGGTCCTTAATGGGTTAAGTGAGAAACACTTAACCCTAATCGTCATTTTATGTGAAACCCTAATTCCACTTGGGTTTATTGTTGGGCCTTTTTATTGGGCCTTGATGATTGGGTTATTAATGGGCCATCCAAAGTCAAGCAAATGGACTAGAATAATTAATGGGCTTTGAGGTAAGGCCCATATGAGGAGTTGGGCCCAATTTGGAAAATTGGGCCATAGATGGGCCATAGATTGGGCCTTTATGATTATGTGGTATTGGGCCATTAGAATGTTGAAAGTTGGACTGGACTAAATGGTTGGGCCTTATGGTAAGACGTTATAAAGGTTTGGGCCCAATTTGGAAAATTGGGCCATGTGTTGGGCATTGAGCCATAGTTGGACTTTTGGGCCTTGGATTGGGCCTTGGGCTTGCATAAAGCCAAGCTTGGGGTAATGTAGTAATTATCCAAAGTATGTACTTATGGTTATGTAGTGGAACCCAATTATTAATTGGGTAATGTTTTGATATTGACAGACCGGGAATCTGTCATCCAGCAGCTGGGGTTGAGTCTGCGGGACGTCAGCAGTGTGGGGTTGAGTCTTTGGGACTTTAGCAGTGCGAGGTGAGTTACCTTCCAGTAGGGGTGGGTCTAAGGCCACAATGCCGGCCCACCAACAGGGGTAGTTGGTAGATAATTGTCTTTGTAATAATTATCTTGGTATGATATGTTTGTGAGATATGCTTATGTGATATGCTATGTGTGTTAATGGTACTAGCAGGGAATAGTTTTACCCTGACTCGGTCGTTAGGACCGAAGAGTAGGTCAGTACCCCAGATATGCCTGACTATATGGTTATATCCTGTTATTGTATGATAGTGGTAGGGGTGAAATAGTCCCCGGTTACCGGTTGAAAGATACCGATGGCAGATACCGGTTGAAAGATACCAATGACAGTTACCGGTTGAAAGATACCGATGGCAGATACCGGTTGAAAGATACCGATGGCAGATACCGGTTGAAAGATACCGATGACAATTACCGGTTGGAAGATACCGAAGGGGTATACAGAACCCATGCAATGCTTATCTGTCTGTTTATGTTATGTTAGTATGTGATCAACATGTTTATGATATGTTAGTATGTGATCAACATGTTTATGATGTTAGTACGTGATCAGTATGTTTATGACATATTATTATGTGATAATGGTAGGGGTGAAATAGTCCCCGGTTACCGGTTGAAAGATACCGATGGCAGTTACCAGTTGAGAGATACCGATGGTGTTATGTGGTATGTGGTATGATGGGGGAACTCACTAAGCTTCGTGCTTATGGTTTACAGTTTTGGTTTCAGGTACTTTGTTTCAAAGGAAAGGAGCCGGCTTGGTCGCATCGCATCACACTATGTGTTCCGCACACGAGATCCATGGGATTATACTCTGATATGGTTTCATAATATTATATTTTGATTATTCACACTTTGGTTTTATGTAATAACCTAATTAAAAATGAAATTTTTGGCCTTGAATTTTGGGATGTTACAAGTTGGTATCAGAGCCTTGGTTTGAGGGATTCGGACATACTCTCGGGTGTGTCTGAACTCAAACTAAGGGCTTGGTATGAAAATTTTCAAAGGTGAAAATCATTTTATAAAAAGAATTTGAAAAGAATTTGGAAGGAGAAAAGAACTTTGAAAAGAACAAGGTGTGTGATGCGTGCAATCAGCCGAGCTCAAGTAAGTTTTCCCCAAGATACCCATACATGTTATATTATGATATGATATGATTATGATAACTGCATGCTAGATTAGGGCTAAGGATCTAGGAAGATGCCTTATATGCCTGCTGTATGTGCTTGCTGAGCTACATGATAATACTGATCAGTTAGTGATATGATAGCCTGTTTAGGTTATGCCTGATTGTGTGAGCGTTTGAATCGCATGCTAGTATAGATCCCTAACAAGATGATAGACTGATCTGATTGGAATATGTTGGTGAGATTTTCCATTGTCTGAATGCTGCTTGCTTGGTGCTTTGAGGGACTCTTAGTAATGTGAGCTAGCTTCTAAGTGAATATGCTAAGTCGCGAATGGCTATATTCATGAGGTAGCTAGTTGACATTAGTGGGAAGTTCTTTAGCAGCTCAGGACTGGGTGAGTACGGGAACCTAGGAAAGCCTAGGATATGCTCAGTGGGTTAGCAGTGAGGTTCAGTGAGACTTGGGTGTACCAGTTGAGGAAGTGACTTGGAGGATTCCGGAGGATTGCTGGGGAAAGTATGGATAGGTGTGGAAGGTAGTATTGGGCCCGTACTACTGAAAGCACAGGATCCATACTCGAATCAGTGAGAGTCTTGGAGAATCTAAGAAGCTTCAGGGAAGAGTTTGTGACCCAGTTTGGGGACAGAGGATGTTCCAGTTGTTGCAGCTTAGCCTTTGGCAAGCGAGCTACTGAGCGTGACAGGGTGTCAGACCCTGAAGGATATGATTTCCAAGAGGTTGCAGATGCGAGATCGATTTGGAGCACTTTGAGAAGAGAGGTTCGTGCTAGGTGAGTATAGTAGAGGGTCCTGGGAAGAGACCCATGACTTCTGATCATCGGGTGAAAGGCCAACAGGGCCTGAGTCAGTGCAACGCGTACGAGAAAGTACACGAGGGAGTTTGTCACTCCAAGAGTTTAGGCTGCTACAGGTGTGGCAGGGTTGATCATGTCAGCCGGAGGGGATCAGTATGTTGGGGTTTGAGCATTCTAACACTCCTATGGTGTACATGCAACCCTATAAACCTTGGATCTATGTTTTCTCTATTATACATGCAAATATTAACTATTCCAAGGTTTCATCCTAACTAGCATATTATGAAGCACCTATACTACAAAGTTCTAGTTAGATGACATAACTTTTGATGTAGCTTGATGTCTTCAAGATTTAAGAGCTTAGCCCCAATAGTGTGGAAGCCTCAAATGGAATCACAAATCACCAAAATACCTTGGAAGAACTTGAGAGAATATGTATGCACACTAAAATCGGCGCACTCTTATTTTCACACACTTGTGCCAATTTTGTGAGCCAAGGACCCCTTTATATATTATGGAGGATTAGGGTTACATCCATGTAAACCCTAATTCCCATGACCTTTCATTTACATAGGATCCATGGGTTAAAAACTCCATGGACCATCCATGAAAGCTTAGCACAACCTAAATGAACTTGGCCCATTCCATATATATAAGAGTCCATATTTAATTAGTTCTTTTTGATCACTTAATTAATTCTAAATTAATTCTTGATCAATACTAATTAAATAATATGATTCCATATTAATATATTAGAACTTATAATATATTAATATAAATCATAAATATACTATTCTCAAAAGACTATCCATACAAATTGTGCCGGTGAAGTGCAACCCAAATGGACCATGCCGGGTCGGGTCAAGTACATACCAAATATAGTTATGGACTTAGACATTAATCCAACAGTCTCCCACTTGGATAAGTCTAAAACTATTATTGAGTATGACTTAAAAACCTAACTGGCAATCGTAGCTCTTAAAGCCGCTGTCGAACTCTGACCTTGTCAATGACTTGTCCATTTGATAAGGGATCATATATTCCTCTATTCTAGATATCATATGGACTGAGACATGGATTATAATCATTCTCTCTGTCCATTTGTTGTTTCCCGATTTTCGATTTATGATGACTGACTGATTGAACAAATCAAATCAGTCCTGGATTGGCCAAGCACTCACATGTGTCATCGCTAAATCATCGAGGGGCCCACAAATATCTCTTTTATCCCGAAGGTAAAAGGAATGGATAAACTTCGACTCATATGGCTTGTTCTACTACTTGTTGAATCATACACAAAGGCACGTTTTATAACATCGAGTTACCAATGCGTTTTCGTGCAATCAATGTATAACCAACTCATAGTAACAACTCATATCTCTAGGTTTGAAGAATATAAGATATTATCGTCTCATGATCACTCGTGATAAAATCCATGAAGTGATTCAAATGAGCGCGGGTTGAATCCAATACTCAGAACTTATGAGCACTCATGAGTGTTGTAGCACCACTTTGTCCACCAACTTGGACCTCTACAAACCAACCCATGACAGTCTTGATTCATATCTACTTCCAACATATGACCGACTGTGGATGGTTTGAATAACTTAATCGTTCAGGAAAAGCGACTTAGTTATTCTGGAAGTCAAAACATGCAAAGTGAAACACAAGAATAAATGAATCAAATATGGTATCAAACCCTATGAATATAAATAAACAGTTTTATTTATCACCATATTGATTACTCATTATTCATTGTTTCGGTTTTATCAACTTTATACTTGAATTAAAAACACTAGTTGTCCCATGCTCCAAGCATGTACACTATGTTTTTCTTAAACAATAGCTTTGCCATACACCAAGTATGCACTCTATGTTTGTCTATGATCCTTACTTTGTGAAATAAACCAATTGAACATAATTTCAATGATTCTAATTTCACACTCCCAAATCCTTATCGAAAAATGTGAGAATTTCAAATTCCTATCATTTATCGAAATCTGTTTAGATTTTAAACTTATATGCACTGACCCTCCTGTAATGAATATGTACAAAGTCACAAAGACTTGTCAACAGTCATTATAAGGTATTCTAATGGAGATCAACTCCATGGAAACTAAGTCTCATATTCAAAGTACATTGCTTTGGACATGCTTCTTGCATTAAGTTTTCTAATCTTACACAGATAACTTCCACCTATGGAGACAACTCCATATTCTCATTTTGACTATCACTTCTGAATAAGAGATGCCTCTTTTCAGAATATGTCAATATGGTCCTTCTAAAATTAGCACTATACTTCCAACTGTCCCTGAGCAACCAATCTTTGGTAAACCTCAGATTGTCCTCGACAATTGCTTAATCATTTTAGTCATATCCAATTCTAGACCTTTTCCTTTCTTAATGCCTCTGGGCATTTGGAAAAATTTAGAAATGACAAATATTATAGCACATGCAATCGATCTTGTACCCAAAGCAAATGGTACACGATTCATGATGTCTCACATAAAGACATGATTCTAGACCAGTCTTTTGCTACAATATTTTTATTTGCCATGTTTTCAAAATTTCATTTCAGTTCTAAAGGCTTAGATTGAGACCTTAATCATCTTTAGTCAAGAATATATATATGAATTTCATGTTGGATTGGTTCAACTTAAGAAAATTCTATATATTGCGTTCTCAAAATTCGATTATGATTACGACATCCCTCTTCATAGTCAAATTTTGAAAACATGGCAAATAAAAATATTGTAGCAAAAGACTGGTCTAGAATCATGTCTTTATGTGAGAGATCATGAATCGTGTACCATTTGCTTTGGGTACAGGATCGATTGCATGTGCTATAATATTTGACTATGAAGAGGGATGCCGTAATCATAATCGAATTTTGAGAACGCAATATATAGAATTTCCTTAAGTTGAACCAATCCAACATGAAATTCATATATATATTCTTGACTAAAGATGATTAAGGTCTCAATCTAAGCCTTTAGAACTGAAATGAAGTATATCCTCTCCCTTAATTATAGCAAAACAACTTTTTCAATCCCTGCAGCCTCACGAATTGAAACTTTTGTTTTCTATAATTAACATTGCTAACTTGCAACACTAACAATAATTTATTTGCCATGTTTTCAAAATTTGACTATGAAGAGGGATGCCGTAATCATAATCGAATTTTGAGAACGCAATATATAGAATTTCCTTAAGTTGAACCAATCCAACATGAAATTCATATATATATATTCTTGACTAAAGATGATTAAGGTCTCAATCTAAGCCTTTAGAACTGAAATGAAGTATATCCTCTCCGTTAATTATAGCAAAAAACCTTTTTCAATCCCTGCAGCCTCACGAATTGAAACTTTTGTTTTCTATAATTAACATTGCTAACTTGCAACACTAACAATAATTATCATGCTCCCACTAACATGATGATTATTAGCATAACACTTATGCTCCCACTAGCTTTGACATGTACTCAGAAATCAGCTGGACTTCTAGAAATCAATACTTTATTGACTTTCTTACCAAAGTTCAGATTTCTGATACGAGATGCTTTGATAAAACTTTATCAAAATCATACACCTTTCCTTAGATAGCATGCATGTGTCTCTAAACAATTTCAGAACTTAGAAAGTGATTGAACATCCAACTTTCTCAAGACTTTGACACCCAACTCTCCCGGCTTGTCAATATGTGACTTCATCTCTAAGATGTGATCACACATAGACCTTGCTTGCCATTAGGGCTTGAGTGACCTTGAACTTGTGGGTTAAGGAGAATAATTGGAGGAGGTGGAGGAAGAGAAGTATGACTTCCATGAGCCAAACTCGGGAAGTCATATTCATTAGGAAAGCTTGGTTTGGGAAGATCATTGTTGTCTAAACCAGACATTAACAATGGGAGAAATTCACGTAAAGTTGATTTAAGTCCTTAATATAACACCCGATATGATATATTAAGGCTAGGACCCAACAAACTATTTTATAACTTGGAAGAGGGATGCCGTAATCCAAGCTATAAAAAATTTGAAGGTAGGTGAATGACGATTCACCAATTTCCACCAAGATAAACGAAATGTATTATTAGGTTTTAATTGGTTTTGAAACTCCTAGATTCTTTTGAGATTCATTGAACTTTTCAATGGCATGTTTCAATCTCGAGTGTGCCCTTCAGGTTTTGTGACTGGGATGCCGAGGATCACAAAACAAGGTGTGAAGTAACCATGCAAATATACTTGGCACCCTTAATATTTACCCCTCAATCGATGTGCCGGTTAACCACACACGCTCCACCGATGCTATGATAAACATTAAGTTACCCTTTGCCTACCTTGTTAAATCAAGCTAGTGTGCCGGTTTAACCACACACGCTCCACTAACTGACTTAAGAAAGTGCAAAGTGTAATTTCATGGGTTAGCACCAAATTCACATTTTCCTAAGTAACTAAGATTGGGAATTTATAAATGTTTAGTTACTTAGTATTTGTCATTAATACTTTTAATGAAGGGAGAATTATAGTCCTTGTCCTACCCGTTCGGCTAACGACCCTCCACCGGTCAAGGAAGCGGTGGGTGAGAGTGGACACCCATTAAACTGCCATTTTATAGGCAGTAACCTTATACCCCCCTTATAGACTGGCTTCGTGAATGAGGCCTACTAATGGTAAGACGACTTGCTCTTATACATATATATAAATATTATTAACTTATAATATTATAAAGTATAAGGGTTGAATTTTAACTTTTAAAATTCTAAGGGCTTAACTTGGAATTAAAGTATTCATGGGAAAACTTTACAAATTCCAAAACTTGAGGGCAAGTTTTTGAAACTATTAAAAAATTTTCATTTCATAACTTATGAGTTTAATGGTTCATTAAAATGAAGACTCTTCATTTTTTATGTAACCTCTTATTCTTTAATAACACTTTTAAAGAAGTGACTCTTAAACATCCATAACTTGAGGACAAGTTATGGAGTCATAATACTATTTAATGAAAAAGACTCTTCATTTTTTTTATGTAACCTATGACACTTTTATGAGTTTTAAGATTCATAAATGTGACCTTTTATGTAACTTGAGGACAAGTTACAAAAACACATTTTATGAACTACCTCTAGATTAATTAGGATTGAAAACAACTAAAACACACATTTTTTTTTTCATTAATCTAAACTAACTCATAAATCAAGGAAACACAAAAAAAAAATAACTTTTGGATTCCATAACTTATGGAGTTTAATGTTTTGTTTTATGATGAAACTTTTCATGTTCCATAACTTAAGAACAAGTTATGGAATTCGTTAAAACATTAAGACCAAGTTTTGTAACTCCATAAAAAATTTTGAATCAATTTTTTTTAAACCTTTTCATATCCAGAACTTATGGAGGTTTCAAAAAACTCTTTAGATCAAACTTTTAAAACTAATAAAATAATCATATCATTTTATCTTTTACTAAATTTGACCTAATTCAACTCATATAGCAAATGATTCAAATTTTACAAATAATTAGTTTTTCACAAAAACAAGTAATTATCTTAAAATTTGACAAACGTCATGTTTTTTTTCCTTTTTTTTTCAACTTGAAAATAAAACATTTGCATCAATATAACAGAAAACAACCCATGGCTCTGATACCACTATTGGGTTTTGAGAATTCTAACACTCCTATGGTGTACATGCAACCCTATAAACCTTGGATCTATGTTTTCTCTATTATACATGCAAATATTAACTATTCCAAGGTTTCATCCTAACTAGCATATTATGAAGCACCTATACTACAAAGTTCTAGTTAGATGACATACCTTTTGATGTAGCTTGATGTCTTCAAGCTTTAAGAGCTTAACCCCAATAGTGTGGAAGCCTCAAATGGAATCACAAATCACCAAAATACCTTGGAAGAACTTGAGAGAATATGTATGCACACTAAAATCGACCCACTCTTATTTTCACACACTTGTGCCAATTTTGTGAGCCAAGGACCCCTTTATATATTATGGAGGATTAGGGTTACATCCATGTAAACCCTAATACCCATGACCTTTCATTTACATAGGATCCATGGGTTAAAAGCTCCATGGACCATCCATGAAAGCTTAGCCCAACCTAAATGAACTTGGCCCATTCCATATATATAAGAGTCCATATTTAATTAGTTCTTTTTGATCACTTAATTAATTCTAAATTAATTCTTGATCAATACTAATTAAATAATATGATTCCATATTAATATATTAGAACTTATAATATATTAATATAAATCATAAATATACTATTGTCAAAAGACTATCCATACAAATTGTGCCGGTGAAGTGCAACCCAAATGGACCATGCCGGGTCGGGTCAAGTACATACCAAATATAGTTATGGACTTCGACATTAATCCAACACAGTATTCCTCCAGATGTTGCGGGTATGTCATCTTCTATTGCTACTAGATGGATGTTGGGATACGTATCACTTTGGGATTGTGAGCAAGTTTGGACAAGTCAGATCTCGGGGCGGTTCCTGCTAGTGTTTGGGTTATCAAGGATCATATATGTCATCCTGCATGCCGACGGGTCCTTGATGAACCCACAGAGGGACGTACCTTGCGGAGCGGGTTCCGCGTGTACCGTTATCATTCCGGATCTTTGTCAAGATCTGTGCAGGAGTATTATTTAGAGGATACTCGATCAGGGTTGGAGTGATTGTTCTCCAATGAAGTCAGCGTTCAGAGGTTCTATCATTGTTCATGTATGGTTGGTAATTGTCTATGGATGGACTTTGGAGTTCAAGGCACTACCGTTGCTAGGACAGAACTAGTGACAGGAAGAGGGTAGTGTCAGTCGCGGGTGTTAGATGCATAAGTGGTTGGTCATTGGATGTTCAAGAGAATTGTGTTTTCACATGGGCTGTGTTCGGTTAGAGTTCCGTGGTACTGCAAGATTGGGAGTGGGAACGAGGATTCGTCAGCTAGAGTGAAGATTAAGGTCTTCAATTGACAACATGTTAGATGGATTGAGGTGTCAGACTGGATCAGATTTCAAGAGTACTCATCGAGATTTCCGAGGATGGGAGATCTCAAGGTTTAATCGGCGATTAAGCGCTAGCATTGGCAGGCACAGGATGTCATCAGTGGGATATTAGAAAGCGAGAAGGAGTGGGAATCCTTCAATTCTCATGTAATGTGAAGACTTAGTCGAATCTAAGTGTGGGAGAGACTTTTTATAAAGTTCTCCAACTGTGAGTTCTGGTTGCGCGGGGTGCAATCTCTTGGGCACCCTGTCAACCAGAAGGGTATTCTAGTCGATCCGGCCAATATAGAGGTCGTGATGCAGTGGAAGATTCCGAGGTCTCCATCTGAGATTCGGAGTTTCCTGGGTCTAGCAGGTTATTATCGGAGATTTATATGGGATTTCTCCGAGATTGCGGTTCCTTTCATCCGACTGACCAAGGAGTCGGTGGCCTTTCGTTGGGAGCCTGAGCAGCAGGCAGCCTTCGAAACTCTCAGACAGCGGTTGTGCGAGGCACCGATTCTGACCTTGCCAGAGGGTGTAGATGATTTCGTGGGTTACTGTGACACTTTGATCATGGGCATGAGTACGGTACTGATACAGTGGGGGTCACGTGATAGCAGGTTTCGGGAACCAGGTTAGAGTTCCGGTTAGGACTCAAGTTCAGTTGTGTGTTAGGTCGAGTGCGTGTTCGACCCAGTATGGAAAGTGTTGTAAGACTACGGGGGTAGCCATAGCATTCACTAGCAGTCAGATAGTTTGGAAAGTGTTGTAAGACTACGGGGGTAGCCTTAGCATTCACTAGCAGTCCGATAGTTCGGAAAGTGTTGTAAGACTACGGGGGTAGCCGTAGCATTCACTAGCAGTCAGATAGTTTGGAAAGTGTTGTAAGACTACGGGGGTAGCCGTAGCATTCACTAGCGATCAGTTAGTATGGGAAGTGTTGTAAGACTGCGGGGGTAGCCGTAGCATTCACCAGTGGTTAGTTAGCATGGGAAGTGTTGTAAGACTACGGGGGTAGCCGTAGCATTCACTAGTGGCCAGATAGTGATAGAGTGTCGTGAGACTGCGGGTGTAGCCGTAGCTTTCACTAGGTTGGTAGATGGCATGAGCGTGTTGTTAGAACGCGGAAGGAACAGTAGTACCCACCCGTTCGGCTGCAGCAGTGAGGATATGGAAATCCACAGATTGGATTTCGGTGTTACCCAGATGGATTAGATCTGTTGAGCCAGTGATGAGACTGTAGTACCGCCACTACAATTATGAGATCAGGAAAGCAATGGACTGTATAAGATTGCTTGTGATATAAGGCTACCATCGGTTAGGTGGCAATCACTTTTAGCCTTGGATTTGATGATGACAGGATTCGACGTATGGACCCGATCAGTTAGATCAGGAGGTTGTTAGAGCCACAATGGCATGATAACTAGTCGCAACTAGTTTCAGAGAAGGATCACGTTCAGAAGTCGTGCGAGACGACTAAGTGGGAGTCCTTTGGCTCCGCAGCCGGGCAGAAACCCTATATTTCAGATGACTGATGGATGAATTGAGACCAGGAAGGTCTCGATAGATTTGGGAAGCAGCCATGTAGCAGCATACTGCTTCAGGAAGTTTAGTGTTCGGGCGGGATTCAACGATAATGATTCAGTATGAGATGTCTGTCAGGGAATCAGACTATCTCAAGACAACAGATTTCAGACTAAGTAGATGTGATCTTGTTGTGAGGGATTCGTTCACCTGCGAATTTTAGGGCTTTGCGAGGACTGGTCGCGGCCACCGTGGGAAGGCAAGGGTGTGCCCAGGATGGTGACCACGTTACTTGAGTGGTTTGGAGCATAAGAAACGGTAAGGAATGATTTCGAGGACGAAATCTAGTTTAAGTGGGGGAGAGTTGTAACACCCCGTTTATTTAATAGATAAATGAATAAATTAATGAACGTATAGTAGCCCGAAAATCAATAATTTTATAGCAAGGTGTTGGTCTCGAGGAGCCAATTGTCACAATTTTAGAGATTGGGGGTGAAAAGAGTAAATTCGGACTTAATTTGTAAGTAATATTGAAGGCAGGGACTAAATGGTGATTTCTGGGACTTCATTTGAAGAGATTTTGGAGGCTACGGGGTTGTTTGGTAAATAGGGATCAAATTTGAGAGGAATTATGGAAGCAGGGGTGTAATTGGTACATTTTGTACCTAAATTGTAATGGATTTTAATGCTGAGGGTTTAAAAGGTAAATATGGGATTGATCTTGAAAAGAATAAGGGAAGGAGGGACCAAAGGCGTTATTTGGACGCAAAGTTTGTATGGAGTCGCAGTTTAAACCCGTTTTATCCCCCCATTGTTGCATCTTACACCTTAACCCTAGCGACCATTTTGCAGCCGCCACTCTCCCTTCAACCAACTCCGGTGCCGCACCCTCTCCACTGTCAAGGTCACAAGCGCTGTTGTCTTGCCGATGAGCGCCATCGTGACGTAGTTGTTGGGATCGTAAGCAAACCATGGATGCCGTCTAGAATGCCCACTGCCATATCCTCCTTGCCCACGACAACAAGGCCGTTGTCGTGGCCGTCTACGCCGCCTCCCTCGTCTGTGAAGCCAGAGAAACGAGACCACGGTGGGGTTGCCATATCAGTCAACGACGAGGGAGGGAGACGCTAACCGCCACTGTTGCATTGATGTTGCCGACGCTACCCAGATCGATCTTCGCCATCTCCTGCCCGACAGTCACCGACGAAGCCGCTGAAGTTGATTCCTCCGTCGCCGACCTTCTCCTTCACGTCCGAGGTGTCGCTGCGTGGTTGGTGCTTGTGCTTTGTGTGTGTGTGTGTTTGTTGGCTGTCATCGCCAAACCTTCGCTGCCAGCCGCCATACGCCACCAAGAAGGTGGCTGGGTCCTTTTGCAACAAGAGCTTGTGTATGTGGCTGTGTTTTTCCACTATTGGTGTGTGTGTGTAGTTGAAGTCCTTGGAAATGGCATCACCACCACCATAGGGTGGTGGCTGCCGCTATGAACCACCATTGTGTGTGTTTAATGTAGTTAGTGTGTGTTTATTTTTGGTTAAGGCATTGTATAGTGTAATTAGCTAAAGTATAATGAAAAGAAATTGAAAACCACCACCTTAGGGTGGTGGCTGCCGCCTCCTGCCGCCACCGGCCGCCGTGTCGGGTGGCGGTGTGCTTAGTTGTGTTGGGATTGCTAGTTTGGGATGTTTGGAGAAGGGACTAAAACCCTAATGGGCTTAAGGACCTAGCTATTGGGCCTATTGGGCTAAGATGGGGATTGGAAACCCTAATTAGGGTTTAGAAAACCCTAATATTAGATTTATGGGCTTGGACCTATCGGGACCCACATTTGGGCCACTGGAATGGAATTGTGTGTTAAGCCCAATCACATCATATGATTTATTTAGAAGAGTGATGGACTTAATGGATTAGGTCCTTAATGGGTTAAGTGAGAAACACTTAACCCTAATCGTCATTTTATGTGAAACCCTAATTCCACTTGGGTTTATTGTTGGGCCTTTTTATTGGGCCTTGATGATTGGGTTATTAATAGGCCATCCAAAGTCAAGCAAATGGACTAGAATAATCAATGGCCTTTGAGGTAAGGCCCATATGAGGAGTTGGGCCTAATTTGGAAAATTGGGCCATAGATGGGCCATAGATTGGGCCTTTATGATTATGTGGTATTAGGCCATTAGAATGTTGAATGTTGGACTGGACTAAATGGTTGGGCCTTATGGTAAGACCTTATAAAGGTTTGGGCCCAATTTGGAAAATTGGGCCATGTGTTGGGCATTGAGCCATAGTTGGACTTTTGGGCCTTGGATTGGGCCTTGGGCTTGCATAAAGCCAAGCTTGGGGTAATGTAGTAATTTTCCAAAGTATGTACTTATGGTTATGTAGTGGAACCCAATTATTAATTGGGTAATGTTTTGATATTGACAGACCGGGAATCTGTCATCCAGCAGCTGGGGTTGAGTCTGTGGGACGTCAGCAGTGTGGGGTTGAGTCTTCGGGACTTCAGCAGTGCGAGGTGAGTTACCTTCCAGTAGGAGTGGGTCTAAGGCCACAATGCCGGCCCACCAACAGGGGTAGTTGGTAGATAATTGTCTTTGTGATAATTATCTTGGTATGATATGTTTGTGAGATATGCTTATGTGATATGCTATGTGTGTTAATGGTAGTAGCAGGGAATACTTTTTCCCTGACTCGGTCGTTAGGACCGAAGGGTAGGTCAGTACCCCAGATATGCCTGACTGTATGGTTATATCCTGTTATTGTATGATAGTGGTAGGGGTGAAATAGTCCCCGGTTACCGGTTGAAAGATACCGATGGCAGATACCGGTTGAAAGATACCGAAGGGGTATACAGAACCCATGCAATGCTTATCTGTCTGTTTATGATATGTTAGTATGTGATTAACATGTTTATGATATGTTAGTATGTGATCAACATGTTTATGATAGGTTAGTATGTGATCAGCATGTTTATGATGTTAGTACGTGATCAGTATGTTTATGACATATTATTATGTGATAATGGTAGGGGTGAAATAGTCCCCGGTTACCGGTTGAAAGATACCGATGGCAGTTACCGGTTGTGAGATACCGATGGTGTTATGTTGTATGATGGGGGAACTCACTAAGCTTCATGCTTACGGTTTACAGTTTTGGTTTCAGGTACTTTGTTTCAAAGGAAAGGAGCCGGCTTGGTCGCAACGCATCACACTATGTGTTCCGCACACGAGATCCTTGGGATTATACTCTGATATGGTTTCATAATATTATATTTTGATTATTCACACTTTGGTTTTATGTAATAACCTAATTAAAAATGAAATTTTTGGCCTTGAATTTTGGGATGTTACAGATACAATGACCATCGCCACGTCGTGGGATGCCTTCACCATGACGTGGTCCCATCCAAAATCCAAAAATACATTTAATCTAGATACCTCAAGGAATCCGGATGTTACAGATAAATTATTGTCATTCACAAGAGTTTACAGTGACTAAAAGAACTAAGGGGAATTAAACATGGAGAAAGTTTGATCATGAATACCGAGCTCTTGCTACTATTCATTGGATCAAAAGACAATCATTCTACCAAATGTTTAAGTCTTTATAAAAATTTTAGAAGATTGTTCTGACTTGATTAAATATAGAACATTTTTATATGTTTTTCGTTTAAAAGGAAAAGTCATGAATCTGTGAATCTAGTATACGAACATTGATTCAAAACCAAATTTGAATATTTGAATATGGTGTAGTAATGTTGAATAATCTTCTTGAATAAGGAATACATTACCAAAGGTCCAGTTGGACAAGATTTTGGAATTCATTTTACTACAAGTCTTATGATGAATGCAAACCTAATTTGTCAAGATAGATGAATATCTGAAGGAATTAGTCTAACTAATTATGCATTTAAATTTGACCACAAAATATACTAATTCAAATACATCTAAAAGTTTGAATGAAATGTACTTTTGAAATCATAGTAATGTTGGTATAATCGAGAGTTGCATTACTAAAGATCCACTTGGATGGAATTTTGGAAATTATTCAACCTCAAGACTTGTGATTAATGCAGATCTTGTTTATCAAGAGATATGAGATTTGCATCACTATGTGATGTGAATATTTTTTGGAATTAGTTTAGACTAATTAAGACATTCAGATTAACCACAATACATGACCAACTTTGTATGAACGTGAGTTTGGAACCTTTTAGGTGTCTCGAGCTCTTTTGAATCGAAACCATGGGTCAACTGGGCAACATGATAAGATACTCAAGATCCTATAAGGAGTATCAGAATTTTAGTCTAAACCACACCCATCATCTAAGCAATTATGAAAAGAGTTTCATAAGTTGTCTCCACCCAAAACACTGCCACAAGAAGTGCAGTTACACTAAAAGAAACAAATCATTAGTTGATTTGTTACTTGATGAGTCGTATTATGCTTACCAACAATTTATGGATTATACCATGAACATGTGTTATAAGAGTCATTAGTATTAAGCCAACTAATAGGTTCATGAGACACTCTTGGAAATGTAGAGTAAGGATTCGTCCCTGTCAAGAGCTTTTAGAAGTCTACGATTATGAGGTTTACGCTCGGTGTAAAGCGCTCAACAATCTACGACTTAGAATGAGAGATGTGATATCTCGTTGGATATCCCAACAAAAGTTTTTGTATAATTGTTTTACAAACCTTTTGAGAACTAAATTTTGTTGCTCGAAGGGAATTCATTCTTGAGAGGGAGCTAATACCCAAAAGAGTTATTGGGATTCATATTGATCTTGATAAGTGTCTAGAGTAAACCAATGAAAAACCTAAGTTGGTCCAAGCTTTCAATTCAAATTTAAGAAAGGCTATTATGGAAACTAACATACTTCCAACTCTTTATAATAAGACTTGGTAGAGGATGTCATAGACCTAGTCGTATAGAATCTATATTACTAAGGAATATGAGTCACTGTTATATGACAATGTGTGACAACCGTCAAATTCAAGTCAAAGTCAAAGTCAAAGTCAACAACTCAAACCGGTCAAACTTTACTAGTACTTGTATGTTAAAAAGTTATTCTATGTATAAAAATGTGCATCTTTATGTCAAAAATTCAAGTGTCTCGAAGAATCTATGTGTTAACAATGTAAAAACCCTAAAAAGGGAGTTAAACGCATCAAAACACGACTAAGGACCCTTTCGGGGACTTAAAACGATCATTAACAAATCATAACGGGGTTCGCGAACCTTGCATTTGCGAGATTATGCGATAATAATGGCTAAGGTTAAATCTCTCCCAAATCTCTCCAAGTATGTGAAATCTCTCCCAAATCTCTCCAAGTATGTGAAATCTCTCCCAAATCTCTCCAAGCATGTGAAATCTCTCCCAAATCACTCTAAGTGTGTGAAATCTCTCCAAGTATGTGAAATCTCTCCCAAATCTCTCCAAGTATGTGAAATCTCTCCCAAATCTCTCTAAGTATGTGAAATCTCTCCAAGTATGTGAAATCTCTCCCAAATCTCTCCAAGTATGTGAAATCTCTCCCAAATCTCTCTAAGTATGTGAAATCTCTCCAAGTATGTGAAATCTCTCCCAAATCTCTCCAAGTATGTGAAATCTCTCCAAATCTCTCTAAGTATGTGAAATCTCTCCAAGTATGTTAAATCTCTTCCAAATCTCTCCAAGAATGTGAAATCTCTCCCAAATCTCTCCAAGTATGTGAAATCTCTCCCAAATCTCTCCCAAAATATCTCTCAAACTTTTTATAGTCATCCGGGTCATCCCGACCCTTAACATGGTCAAAAATCACGCAAAACGGAAAGATTTCTCGAAAAACAGCCATATAGAACCGAAACTCCTCTTAGGAACCGAAACTCCTCTTAGGAACAGAAACCCCTCTTAGGAACCGAAACTCCTCTTAGGAACAGAAACCCCTCTTAGGAACCGAAACTCCTCTTAGGAGCCGAAAGTGTCAGAAGCTGCTCAGACCGAAGCCAGCAGCGAGGACCGAAGTTCGGCCCCCATGCGAGACCTCGGACCCTCGCACCCCCACTTCGGACCTTCGGTCTACTCTCGGTTCTTCCTTTCCCTACTCTCGGTTCTTAGCTCCTTAGAGCCGAACCTCGCAGGTTCGGTCCCTAATGCCGGATTTTGACTACTTTCGCCTCCTAAACCCGTTTTTGACGGGATTTTTTCACCAAATTCATATTTTTATCATTTTTAACCCCCAGAACTATTATTTTAATTATTTTTCAAGGATTTATTAATTAAAAATTATTATTTTATAATAAGAAGAATATTCTACACCACAAGTGGGTCAAGTATGCCCACTTGCCTCCTATGTGTCACTTTTTCATTGGTCTAACCTTATCCACATCACACAAACCAAGGCAAACATCCCTTCACCCTAGCCACTTGCTCCAGCAACCCTCCGTATAAGGAAATGCCTGGGATTTCCTTGATCATTTGCTTCACCATCAAACATTATACACTTCTTAAACCATCAAGAGGGCCTCTTTTCTCTCAACTTTCAGCCACACTTTTGATGTATTCTTGAGTCATTTATTCAATTATTGGTAAGTATTTCCTTATAACTCAAGTGTTATTACATGTTTTCATAACACTCTTGGATCATCGACTCATATCTTAACACGAAATCGTTCTTAGGATCATCCAAAAACTTCGTTTGTTCATCAAGTGTTCTAGACTTGAAACTCATCATCTTCAACCTTCCACTCTTCGAGAAATCACTCAAGGTGAGTTCATACCCCTACATTTTCTAGTTTTCTTCAGTTTTCAGGGGGGGGGGGGGGGAATACAAGTTAAAATACCAAAACATATTCAAAACTCAACTTGACAGTTTACAACAGAAAAGTTGTGACCTGTTCACGAACTGTTTTACCCAACTTAAACTTAATATCTTTCAAAACTATTCAATATGCAAGTATTTCAGGTTTATACCTTTACAATGAATACTTGCACATCTCCATATGATTTTTCTACGATTTATGGTGATTTTTAGAAAACTGCCTATCATTTCAGAAACGAATTCTGACTAGTCTGTGATTATGAACACTTTTACATAAGATAGAGACTTCTAAAAATCATAATAAAAATTATGAATAAACTAGACACATTTTCTAAACTCTCAGAGTTTAAGGAGTTAGTTTTCGATTCCGTATGATTTTTCTATGATAATTTCAAAACAGTGCAGAAAGGATAAAAAACTAGTTGCATAGTTTACCTTATTAACAACACTTTGTAGTATGTTGAGCAAAGTGCATAACAATAAGTTTCTCAATGTTTGGATGCATTCTTGTTAGTTTATCATCATAAACAGAAATTAGTCATTCATGTTAAGGTTTTTCCTCCATTCATTTCGAACACATATAATAAACTACATTAAGTATAGTTTATGAATTTTCGATAAAAGCATACTACATGGAAAATGTTTTACTCTCAAAACAAATGGGTTTTTCATATACTACTTGATAAACTATAATAGTAATAGTTTATGGATTTATATCACAAATGTATTTTCATAAAAGGTGATTTCACTTCCTCCACGGAAGAGGTTTTATACTCAAAACTATATGTAAATTAGTTAACGTAAGTTGTGAGACATTCTCCTTCGGGGTACTCTTAAGTACCACAGAAAATCCTGAATTAGTTATAACCAGAGTCTCTTGTAGGGAGAGCGTGATAATTGTGTATAGATCTATATTGGGATTGACAACCCACACCCATGCTGCTTGCATAAGTCCGATCGGCCGATCGGGGGTGACAAATGTCATTTCGTTTCCGACGCCTGAAGAATGTCGCAGCAGGTTATTCTGTCGTAGTATGGTTATAACGACTCACATAGGGAGTTAACAATCTTTCAAGTTTACAGGAAAAATTCTAAAATGAAAAGGGATTTTACTTCTAAATTAAACGAGTTTATGCCGATTTAAACTTGCATGAATTACTTTAAATATGGAAAAATACTTGCATATTCTCTGTCTTGACGTTTAAGACTACGTGACTTTTTATAAGGAAAATATTGGATTTTCTTTGGAAACACATTACCATTAAGAACATTATAAGTACAAAACACACACATATTCTCAGTCTTGACATTTAAGACTACATGACTTTTTATAAGGAAAAATATTGGATTTTCTTTGGAAACACATTCCCATTATGAACATTATAAGTACAAAACACACACATATTCTCTGTCTTGACATTTAAGACTACATGACTTTTATGAGGAAAATATTGGATTTTCTTTGGAAACATATTTCTATCAAAACTACATTTCATCTAGAATTGTTAGACTTCAGCTATAATTGCTAAGTGTATATGCTAGAGTTATATAAGAATCTAGTCACAATCGACTTAGAATTAGTGGGCCCGCCTTACTTCCTGTTCCTTGTTTGGTTGTGGACCTAGGGCAGACCCATTATATTCGACATTTTATTTAACTTAAATTTTATATAACTTATATACACTAGGTGATTATAGAAGGAATCTACACGTCTTTCTAGGGTACATTATTGCATAACATAGGAGAGTTCATTTCGCGTTTAATAAAGAAAATATTGAATTTTCTGAAATCATACTCTATCGCTTTTTACAAGGAAAACGGCTTCTTTCTCAAATAAAACTCTTATGAACTCACCAACTTAATTGTTGACGCTTTTTCAAACTACTTGTTTTCTCAGGAATTCAGTGAAACAGGAAATCAACCGCTTTTGAGGATGGGACGTTAAATCGTCAAACATTTCATTTTTGTCATCATAAGTGTAATTGTTTGGAAACATGTAAACACATACTATTGTATAAAATTTTCAATTATATTTATGATGGTTGTATTTACTTTGGGCACTATCATACTCGTTGTTGTGATACTATACATGAAGTCCTCCACCCCCGGACGTTTCCGCCATCCTTGGTTTGGGGGTGTGACACAATGAGAGTATGCCAGCTATCGAAAGTCATGGAAGCCCCTAAAAGGCCGCGTGAGGGAAGAATGACATGCACAACAAGATTCAATCCATGTAGGTTTGAAGCTTAGTTGATCAAGCACTTAGCCATAATCATTAAGTGTAAGTGGATCTCTGGAAGCTAACAGATATGGTTGTGAACAGACTCATATTCAAACCAAGATAGGTTGCGTATAATGTGTAAGCTTATGAAGTTCATTTATGAACTTAGACAAGCACCTTACATAATGGAATCCTTGTTTTAATGACATAATTCAAGGAGTTCTGAATTCTGAAAAACAAAGGTGGACCATGAGTATGTCATAGCAAGTGGGAGTAATTGGAATCCTTCTTTCAATAAGAAAATTCAAGGAGTTTTGAATTTCGAGAAACAATGATGAGTCATATACGTGTACACCTTGATCCATGTATTTCCCATTTATGCCCTTAATATGAAATTTATTTGCGAAATTGGTCTCTTGGCTCCTTAAGTGGAAATCGCGTGTGTGCCTAGTACATTGGGCGTACTCCAATTTACTGTTGGGTTTTGAGCACTATAACACTCCTATGGTGCACATACAACCCTAGATGCTTTGGATCCATGTTTTCTCTAATTATACATGCATTTTTCAATTTTCCATAGCATACACCCTAACCAGCATACAAATTAACATTTGAACAATTCAACTAGTTTGATAACTTACCTCTTAGTAGGACTTGTAGTTCTTGGCCTTTGAAAGCTTGAGCACCTCAAGTGTGATGCCTCTAATGTGTCACAAACACCAAATGAAAGAGGAGGCTTGATAGAATAAGTTACTTAGCACAAAATCTATATCACTCTCATAGAATGATGGTGTAACCAATTTTGGTTCTAGGGAGGTCCTTTTATAGTGTAGCAAATGCTAGGGTTACACCTTGCAAACCCTAATGACCTTTCATATTACTTAGGCTCCATGGGTTAAACCTTCATGGACTATCCATGGACTATCACATTGGTTTAGCCCATCGTAAATAACCATGGATCATTGGCCCACACTATAAGAATCATTGATTTACATAATCAATCCCCATATATTTAATTAGTCTCTTTTGATCACAAAATTAATTCCAAATTAATTATTGATCAATACTAATTAAATAATATGATTTCATATTAATATATTGTACTTGTAATATATTAATAAATCATAAATAACCTTATTCTCAAAAGTTCATCCTATCAAATTGCACTGATGAAGGCAACCCAAAAGGACCATGCTACAATCGGGTCAAGTACATCTCAGTTATATTTATGGGCCTAGACACCAAATCCAACACTTACGTCGGGTGTAAGTAGCTGAGAGTCAAACTCTAATTTTTAGGGGTTGAGCCCTATTTAAGCATCATTATATTTCCAAGACCTTTTCCCGCATCAGCCTCCATCTCCCAAATCGTTCCTTGCAAACCTTAATCCATTATGTGATCACTTTTAGCTTGAAAGTGTGTTTTTGGTGATCCTGAAGGAATAAGAAAGAAGTGGAATCAACTTGGAAGCTCAAGGCATCTTGGATCTAGAAGTATCTTTCCCTTAAGCCAATGCAACTTCAAGATCCGACTTAACAATCGTAGCTTTCAAAAGCCGCTGTCGAACTCTGACCTAGTCAGTGACGAATCCTTTAGATAAGGGATCATTATTCCTTTGTTCTGAAGATATCTATGCGGACAAATACATGGAACATATTCATACTTATTGTCCTGCAATTTGTTTCTCGAGTTTCGATTTGTCTGACATAGAACATAACTGAACACATCAATTTAGTTCTGACCGGGCCCGACACATAGTCAAAACAGAATCATAGAGGGGTCGAAGATATCGCTTTTAATCCTCTTAGGATAAAAGGAACATATAAACTTCGACATTATATGCTTGTACTAACTACTCATCAAATCATGCACAACGACACGTTTTATAACATCAAGTTATTGATGCATTTTCATGCCATCAATGCACAACCAACTTGTAGTCAACAACTCATATATCTCGGTTTGAAGATTATATGATATTATCGTCTCACAATTACTCGTGATAGATTCCATGAAGTAATTCAGGTGAGCGCGGGTTGAATCCAATACTCAAATCTTATTTCAGGAGCACTCATGAATGGTGTAGCAAACTTTTGCTATGTCTAACGCCTTAGACAATCTACAAGACAACTCATGACAGTCTAGCCTCATTACCTACTTCCAAAGTATGATCGACTGTGGATGGTTTGAATAATCTTATTATTCTGGAAGTCAAAACATGCAAAGTGAAACAATAGTAAATAATTAACACAAGACAGTAACTTTACTTATAAATAAAACTCCTTTTATTTAATCATCAAATGTCAATTACAATTTAGCTATTACAAGTATCTATTTATCTAAATACTGAAGCTAATATCGTCCGTTAGACCAATGCCCCTTGCATGCTGCAAGTGCTTAACCCTAGTCAGTGCCTTTGTAAAGGGATCTGCTGGGTTGTCCTCTGACGATATCCTCTTCACCATGAGGTGTCCTTCTTCTACTTGATGTCTTATAAAGTGGTACTTTCTGTCGATATGCCTGGATCTACCATGATCTCTCGGTTCCTTGTTTAAGGCAACCGCCCCTTCATTATCGCAGAAAATCTCCACAAGCTCCTTTATGGATGGTATGACTCCAAGGTCTCCGATGCAGTTTTTCAACCATATCGCCTCCTTCGATGCTTCGCTTGCTGCTATGTACTCTGATTCGCACGTTGAATCAGCTACAGTCTCCTGCTTGGAACTTTTCCATGTTACTGCTCCTCCATTCAGGGTAAACACCAAGCCCGACTGGGAGCGGAAATTATCTCTGTCAGTTTGAAAGTCGGCGTCACTATACCCTATCACTCTCAAGTCATCACTCCCACCGAGGGTAAGGACTCAGTCCTTAGTCCTCGGTAAGTACTTAAGAATGTTATTAACCGCAGTCCAATGAGCTTTACCAGGATTCCCTTGATATCTGCTGACCATGCTCAAAGCAAAGGCCACATCAGGGCGAGTACAAGTTATAACATACATGATCGAGCCAACTGCGGAAGCATATGGTATTCGATTCATCTCTGCCATCTCAGCCTCTATACTCGGACTCTGAGTCTTACTCAGTTTGGCATTGCCTTGGACAGGTAAGTCACCTTTCTTGGAGTTCTCCATGCTGAAACGCTTCAACACCTTGTCCAAGTAGGTACTTTGACTAAGTCCTATTAGTCTTTTACTCCTGTTTCTCAATATCCTTATCCCTAGGATGTAAGCAGCATCCCCAAGGTCATTCATAGCGTAACACTTCCCAAGCCAGGACTTAACCTCCTGCAAGGTTGGGATGTCATTTCCTATGAGTAGTATGTCATCCACATACAACACCAGAAAGCTAACTGTATTCCCACTAGCCTTGACATACACACATGACTCATCCCCGCTTCTCGAAAATCCAAACTCTTTGACTTTCTCATCGAAACAAAGATTCCATCTGCGAGATGCTTGTTTCAATCCATAAATGGATTTTTCAAGCTAACACACTCTATTAGGGTACTCTGCATTGACAAAACCCTCTGGCTGACTCATGTAAACATCTCCAATCAACTTTCCATTAAGGAAAGCGGTTTTGACATCCGTTTTCCATATTTCATAATCATCAAATGCAGCTATGGATAGCATAACCCTTATAGATTTAATCTTCGCTAATGGTGAGAAGGTCTTATCATAGTCAACTCCATGAGTTTGAGTAAAGCCCTTCGCAACCAGTCGCGCCGTATATGTGTGTACTTTCCCATTCACGTCGGTCTTCTTCTTGAAGATCCATTTGCACCCGACTGTCTTACGACCCAGTACATTGTCAACCAAATTCCAAACTTGATTGTCATACATGGACTGAATCTCGCTGTCCATAGCCTCTTTCTATTTTGCAAACTCGGGGCCTGCCGTGGCTTCCTTGTAGTTGTTAGGTTCATCCAAATTTACCTGTGTGCTATCACTGATAAATGTATCACCTTCAGTTGTTATATGAAAACCATATAACACAGGTGGAACACTAACTCTACTGGAACACCTCAGAGGTACGAACTCGTCAATTGGTTCAACCGGAGTTTCCTCCTCTAGTTGAGTGTTAGTGTTTGAGGTTCCTTCATCACTTAACTCTTGAAGCTCTTCATGGTCAATTTGCCTCCCACTGTCCTCTTGGCATATGAGTTCTCTCTCTCTCTCTCTCTCTCTCTCTCTCTCTCTCTCTCTCTCTCAAGACTCCTCTCCTCGCAACGAAGACAAAATTGTCACTCGGTCTATAGAAGAGATATCCAAAGGATTTCTGTGGGTAGCCGATGAAAATACATCGCTCACTCCAAGGTTCGAGCTTGTTGTGAGTCTCGTGTCTCACGAAAACCTCGCAACCCCAAACTTTGATGTGGTATAACGAGGGAGCCTTCCCTGTCCATATCTTGTGAGGTGTTTTGGAAACCTTTTTGGTAGGGAATAAATTAAGGATATGGGCGGCAGTCTCTAAGGCATACCCCCAGAATGAGATAGGTAATGAAGCTCGACTCATCATGGAACGAACCATGTCTAGAAAGATTCGATTGCGCCTTTCAGCCACTCCATTAAGCTGTGGTGTCCTAGGTGGCGTCAATTGTGAAACAATTCCTTAAGATAGTCTAGGAACTCGATACTAAGATACTCTCCTCCTCGATCGGATCGCAACATCTTTATCTTCCTGCCCAATTGATTCTCCACTTCTTGCTTAAACTCTTTGAACTTTTCAAAAGTTTCTGACTTATGCTTGATTAAGTAGATGTAGCCATACCTACTGTAATCATCAGTGAAAGTCACATAGAAGCCGTTAGCATCCTTTGTGGCGGTTCTGAATGGTCCAAACACATCAGTGTGTATGAGATCCAATAGACCTTCACCCCTTTCACAAGTACTAGTGAAGGGTGACTTGGTCATCTTTCCAAGTAAACATGATTCGCAAGTGTCATCTGACTTCAAGTCGAATGACTCCAAAACTCCATCCTTTTGGAGTTGGGCTATGTGCTTCTTGTTGAAATGTCCAAGACGACAATGCCACAAGCATGCCTTGTCCAGAACATTGGACGAATCAATATTCAACACATTATTTCCTAATTTATCTACAACCATCACATTTTCATGTATACCATTGCAAGGTAATGCTTCAAAATAAAATACACCATTATAATAAGCATTAATACTACCAACTTCATTATTAAAAGAAAAGGTAAAACCTTTTTTATAAAAACTTTGAAAGGAAATAATATTTCTCGCCATATCGGTCGAGTAATAACAATTATTCAAATCTAAATTTAAACCATTACTAAGCAATAAAGAATAAAATCTAATCTTGGTTACAGACGACACTTTCCTATTTCCCATGTTTAAGTTTATCTTCCCGTGCTCCACATCCCTACTCTTTTTAGTCCTTGCAAATAAGAACAAATGTGAAATCCACGACCTGTATCAAGGACCCAAGAATTAGCATGTGATGAGTTATTAGATTGAATAGTGTAAATACCTGCAAAGGAGGGATTGATCTTGCCATCATTTATGTCCTGCAAGTACTTGGGGGAGCTTCGTTTCCAGTGCCCTTTTTCATGACAGTGGAAGCACTCTGCATCCTTCGGATTGGAAGAGGGATTAGCAGAACTAGCTTTGGTCCCACTGGAAGAGGATCCATCAAGAGTCTTTCCCTTGCGGCTCTTGTAGGGAGCCTTCCTCTTCTTTCCCTTCAAATGTCCAATTGCCAGAACAGGGGCAGAAGTAGTAGTTGTAGGAGTAGACACAACCGACATGCCTTTCAAGTTGCTTTCTGCGGTTCTTAGAAGGCCTTGAAGCTTGTTAAGAGTGACCTCCTCCTTGTTAATATGATAGGTCATACGAAACTGATCATAACATGAAGGTAAAGAGTGTAGAATAATATCTATGGCCAACTCTTCATCAAAATTGACATTCAATTTAAGCAAGCGGTCCACATATCTCTGCATCTTTTGCAAGTGGACCGTGATGGGTTCTCCATCCTTCATTTTGATTGTGATCATGTAGGCAATGATCTCATACCTCTCCTGCCGAGGACTTTGATGGTATCTTTCCATCAAATCTTGATACATTTCAAAAGGATAGTAGTCGTCATAGGACTTCTGCAGCTCAGCAGTCATGGTAGCAATCATTAAACGAAACCTTTGTCGCATCCCTCTCATGAGTAGTATGTTCAACGATCTGCTTGGGAGTAGCAGTGGTGACATCAATCTCCTTAAGCTCTTTATCTAGGACATATTCTTTGTCCTCATAGTGAATAGCCAACATGTTTTGAATCCAGTCATTGAAGTTCGAGCCATCGAAAATGACCCTCCCACAAGGTTCATGAGGGAGAAAGAGCCTGAAGGGATTGGGTTGGAAGCATTTTTTAGGATAGACATCTGAAAAAGAAGAAGAACAAAGTTTAGATTAGATGATAATCCTTAATATTACACCCAAATGAAATATTAAGGCTAGGACCCAACACAATATTCTACAATTGCGAAAAGGGATGTCGTAATGCAATTGTAAAATATTTGAAGGTAGGTAAATGACGATTTACCAATTTCCACCATGAAAAACAAAATATATTATTAACTTTTAATTGGATTGAAATTCCTAGATCCGTTGAGATTCATCGAACTTTTCAATGGCATGTTTAAATCTCGATTGTGCCCTTCAAGTTTGTGACTGGGATGCCAAGGATCACAAACAAGGTGTGAATAACCATGCAAATTAGCTTGGTACACTCAATGTTACAAATCACCTAATCAATGTGCCGGTTAACCACACACGCTCCATTGATCTATGATTAACATCAAGCTACCCTTTGCCACACATTGTCAGTCCCAAATTAGTGTGCTGGTTAACCATACATGCTCCACTAACGACTTAACAAGGTGTAAAGTGTAATTTCATGGATTAGCACCATTTTCACATTTTCCTAAAGTAACTAAGATTGAGAATTTAATAAAAGTCTAGTTACTTTATATTTATCGTTATACTTTTGACGAGAATTAATGTCCTATCCTACCCGTTCGACTAACGACCCTCCACCAGTCAAGGAAGCGGTGGGTGAGAGTGGAAACCCATTAAACCACCATTTTATAGACAGTAACCTTATACCCCCCTTATAGACCGACTTCGTGAATGAGACCTACTAACAATAAGACTGACTTGTCTTATATATATATATATATATATATATATATATATATATATATATATATATATATATATATATATATATATATATATATATTATTAAACTTATAATATTATACAGTATAAGGGTTGAATTTTAACTTTTAAAACTCTAGGGTTTGGAATTAAAGTTACATTAGTGAGACTTTACAAATTCCAAAACATGAGGGCAAGTTTTGAAACTTGTCAAAACTCTTCATTTCTATAACTTATGAGTTTAATTGCATTTTAGTGGATGAGACCTTTCATTTTCCATAAGTTGAGGACAAGTTATGGAGGTCATTAAAGCATTAAGATCAACATTTTAACTAACAAAAATTATCAAGTAATTTTATCTATGATCTAGTAAACACATAAGTCAAGATAATTCATATCAAGAATTGCAAGAAATTAGCCTAATCATATAAACTAATACAAATCTTGAAATTTTGACAATTATCTTTTAATTGGATGAGCATGATCACTACCATCTCAAGAAAACAGATTATATGCTTCAAAAAACAGTTTGTGGTAATGATCCTAATCCAATTCTGGCCAAAAACTCGAAATTCTGCACCCAGAGCCATCAACTCGACCAGTGCAAGAACATGACTCGTCGAGTTGATCATTTACCGAGTGGACTAATCGAGTCATCTAGTAGACTCGGCGAGCTCATCAGTTAGAAGCCAGAAAATCGATTTTTTTCAACTTTGGAAAGCAATAAGCATAAAGTATAACATAAAACAATCCTAGGCTCTGATACCACTGTTGGGTTTTGAGCACTATAACACTCCTATGGTGCACATACAACCCTAGATGATTTGGATCTATGTTTTCTCTAATTATAGATGCATTTTTCAATTTTCTAAAGCATACACCCTAACTAGCATACAAATTAACAATTGAACAATTCAACTAGTTTGATAACTTACCTCTTAGTAGGACTTGTAGGTCTTGGCCTTTGAAAGCTTGAGCACCTCAAGTGTGATGCCTCTAATGTGTCACAAACACCAAATGCAAGAGGAGGCTTGAGAGAATAAGTTACTTAGCACAAAATCTATATCACTCTCATAGAATGATGGTGTAATCGATTTTGGTTCTAAGGAGGTCCTTTTATAGTGTAGCTAATGCTAGGGTTACACCTTGCAAACCCTAATGACCTTTCATATTACTGAGGCTCCATGGGTTAAACCTCCATGAACTATCCATGGACTATCACATTGGTTTAGCCCATCCTAAATAACCATGGATCATTGGCCCACACTATAAGAATCATTGATTTACATAATCAATCCCCGTATATTTAATTTTTCTCTTTTGATCGCAAAATTAATTCCAAATTAATTCTTGATCAATACTAATTAAATAATATGATTTCATATTAATATATTATACTTGTAATATATTAATAAATTATAAATAACCTTATTCTCAAAAGTCCATCCTATCAAATTGCACTGATGAAGGCAACTCAAAAGGACCATGCTACAATCGGGTCAAGTACATCCCAGTTATAGTTATGGGCTTAGACACCAACTCCAACACTTACGTCGGGTGTAAGTAGCTGAGAGTCAAACCCTAATTTTTAGGGGTTGAGCCCTATTTAAGCATCATTATATTTCTAATACATTTTCCCTCATCAGCCTCCATCTCCCAAATCGTTCCTTGCAAACCGTAATCCATTATGTGAGCATTTTTAGCTTGAAAGTGTGTTTTTGGTGATCTTGAAGGAATAAGAAAGAAGTGGAATCAACTTGGAAGCTCAAGGCATCTTGGATCTAAAAGTATCTTTCCCTCAAGCTTCATTTGGAGGTATAAAGCTTGGATCTTTATGTGTCATTTGCTTAGATCTTGTTAGTCTAGAGGTTGTATGTATTTTTCATCCCATAGTTTAGTCTAATGGAGTATCAGCTACTCCAGGTCCTTGAAATGTAGTTTCCTGTAGTTTTTGAGCTTCTAGATTCATAAAAATGAGGGCTTGGACACTCTCGTTAAGCCATGCAAGAGTTTGGGAGTTTTGGGTGACTTTTAGACCAAGGGTTTGAGTTTTTATGCTATTGAATACATGCAAATGGATAAAGTCAAAGACTTTATCCATTAAGACGTCCCTTGATATCTGGATTTGAAGTTTGGTGCTTTGTCTCAACGAAATAAAAGCTTAATGGAAAAAGTTGAGATTCAGCTCTGGTATGCCCAGCGTAACCTGGAGGTGCGTTACGCGGACCAGGGTTTCTGCCCATGGTGTGTGAAGGCACCCTCTATGCTGGGCTTAGAGGGGAGTAGACAGGGTGTACACAACCTAGAAGGAATCTTTGACTTTTTGACTTTTGACCTTTGAACAAGTTTGACTTAAGGTGATTTTGGGTATTTTGAGATGTGAATTGAGTCTAGGTCACTGTTTTCTGTATACGTGACCTGTAGAGTTGACATTTAGAGTAGCGTTCTTTTCTGATATCTTTTTGGACTATGAGGGGAGTTTCCTCACTGTACATTTGGGTCGAAGGCACCAATGTCAGCCCATTCGGTTATGTATCCTAGTATATAGGATGTTGATATGTTGTTGTGATCTGTTAGATCTGCATGATTATCAGTTTGCTAGTTACATGTTTATCTATTGAATATGTCGACATAGTGCGGTTGGGTTGAGGCAATACTGCGCTGTGTAGAAGCCAACAAACTCGGGAGCAAGTCAGACATAAGCTGTGGGCCAGAAAGGCAAGCCAGACTTATGTTGTGGGCTTGGGAACAATCCAGACATGAGCTGTGGGCTAGAAAGGCAAGCCAGACTCATGTTGTGGGCTTAGGGGTAATCTAGTATGATGGTTGTCGGCCCAGTATGCATGTTATTATATATTTTTCTGGTGGTTGGGGAACTCACTAAGCTTTGGCTTACAGTTTAACTTTTATGTTTCAGGTTGTAGAAGTGAGTAATCGAGAAGTAGAATCAAAATCAGAATAAACAAGTAATGAACACCGAATGTAAATATGGTCTGGTTTCAGCTCTATTACTTTCAATGAACAAAGAGTACAAAACAGATAATCAATGAGAGGAAAGCTTTCTACTCTCTTGACTAAACTCTAAGTCCAGCTCCTATTTATAGGAGGACTGAAAGTACAAAAAATACTAAGGCTAAACATTACGCTTCGTACAAAAGATGCCTTAGCAAATACATAAGACACTAACGGAACATCTATTACACAGACTTTGACATATTACAATACATTTGACTCTACAATCTCCCCCTTTGTAATCATGTCAAACTTCTCAGTTTGTGAGAATCTGTGCAGCAAAATGCATCATCCGTCTGATCTCCGAATACCATGTAATTGTTCTCTTCAGCTCAACTTTATCCCCTTCATTATTCTTCTTGCAATTGTTCATACGAACAATGAAGTTCGTATATTGCGAAGTTGTATATCTTTCAATTTATGAAGCTTGGAATAAAAATCTTTTAGCTTTCCCTTTCTTATCCTTTCCCGAAAACACCAACCCCAAGGGTTTCAAACATATTTCAGTATCTGCATACTTTTTCAATTCAGCTTGAGACTTCGAAACTTCCATAGCTACATCCACGTCTTCTCCCAAAGCTGTTGCTAACTCCACATCCGTTAATGCTAGACAATCATAATAACTGTCTATGAAAATTTTGAGGTGATCCAATCCCAGTCTCAAAATTTCCTTGTCAGTTCCTTGGAGTTGAGAAGCATTCATATCTTTCAAAATTAGGGCAACTTGAATCAAATCACTCAGATTCATTAAGGGAAAATCAGCAACTGAAAATCACACGAGACGTTGTTTGCCCTCACAACATGATAACGAAAGTTTTGTATCACGTTTTCAAACATCACGTCCTTTGTTATGCTTATCACCCTTTTTATCTTCACAAGTGACCAAACTTCCTCTTGTTCCTTTCCCACAACTGCATGAAATCTGATTTTCATATGAAGAAAATCTTCTTCATTTGGAAACTTTTCGATGATTTTATATCGAGCAGTGATGAACATCATTTCGTTAATCGGAAAATCAAGTTGATTCATATCGGAATTTTTGATAAAATAACTCTTTCGTGGCTTCTTTTCGAATGCATACATTTTGTTATATGACACCCTGGCTTCGATATTCTTGTAACTATGAAGTTTGTTTGGATCTCCCTTATTCATATGCTTTGGATCATTTTTCCGTTGCCTCAGAATACTTGCTATTTGTCTCTGTCTCTCCATTTCAGCCTCCACCTCAACCTTTATTTCTTCTTTAGACTTTTCAACAATAATTTTCTTTCCTCTGTTTTGATTCACAGGAGTTTCCTTTGGTTATGACACACTTCCCCCTTCACCAGCTGAACCAATTACAATGCCTTTCGTAATTGGCATTGTAGTAACAACAGTCGAACTTACTGGCTCAGCATTCGACGCAGTTGGTTTTGGTTTTGATTTCGGAATTTGGGTTGTGAAGAATTTGCCAACAACCTTTATTTCTTCACTTGCAACACCAGATGCACTTTCTCCTTTACCAACCTTCATTCTTTCTCCCCCTTGCACCCCTGTAACAACAGGTGGGGCATTCGTTGGTAAGAGACTGCTAATTCGAGATAATGGTGCCAACTTTTATGAAGAATGGCTTCGAATAGTGTAAACTTTTGAGACAAAAATTCTTGTGTGATCAGAGGAGATGATCCAGACTTCGAAATTAAAGCTTTTAACTTAGTCAACATAGTGGTGATTTGAGCTAAGCTTGTACTTTCTTGAGTAGATAGTTGAGTAATTTTAGGACTCAACGCTTCATACTGCTTGACAAACTTGGTCACCACATCAGCAATGATGTCTATTTTTTGATTGAGAGATGCATAATCTTGTTGTACCACAGCTATCTCTTTTGCCATATCATCTCGAAGTTCTTGAAGCTTAAAATTCACATCTTCCCGAACCTGCTTAACATCTTTAACAAACAACACATGACGTTCTTTGGTCATTCGTTTAAAATCTTTGACTTCTTCATTAAACGTCGAAGATTGAGACTTGACACGTAACTCATTATTCTTGTCATTCTGATCCACTTTCTCAAGAATTCGAGATTCCGATTCTTGAATCAAACCAGAAAGTTTGTTAGACAGCCTAGTTACGTGAGCTTTGAGCATCACATCAATTTCAAGACGAGACACATAACGTCTCCCCCCTGCATCGGCTTGAGACTGAATTATCGAATTAAGCTTGTTGTTCCATATCTTGAACTATTTTCCAGACATCAACATGTGATCTGGTATATCTTCTTCCTCAGAATCAAAATGGAATTCTTCAAACGTTCCTCCGAAACCTCCTCCATCCGTTTCATCATCGGATTGTGGTTTTGGTGGGTTAGTGGATTGAGATGAGAACAAAGATGTGAAGGGATAATTGATAACATGATCAAAGGTAGGTGAATTTGTGGTTTGAGTAACAGGAATGATAAATGGGGGTAAAGAAACTAAAGTTTTGATTGAAGAGGTTTCAGGAATACCTTGAGATGAAACTGGAATGCCTTTATTCGAATCTCCTTCACCCATATTGACATTTACATCCGTATCAGATACGTGTGTAGTGATGTCTGAGGTTCGAACCTCCTCATTAAATGACTTGGTTAACGAATCCTCGGGTGGTATGACTGGCGTCTTCTCAAGAGTCAAAAGTTTCTTTGAAAGAATAACTTCGGGAGTTTTAGGAGCCTATTCGTTGTCTTCTGAAGATTCGTTTTGAAGAAACAACTTCCTCTTCTTTATCTTCTTTGAAATATGTTTCGCCACGTCTTCAACTCTTCGTTTCTTTGATGAAGGAGAAACAGGATCTGGAATCTCACAAACTTTAACCCCGTTCCTATTCAATTGAGCTTTGCGAATAAGTTGAGATTGATCTTCTAAGGAAGTTTGGGACTTATGAGACATTTTCTTTAATCGCTTGAATACCCCAGATTTCGAAGAGATTAATTCCTTCGAAGATTCAGCAACAACATTTTCCACAGACTTTTCACCTTTCTTTGACCCCGTCTCCTTATCAGCAGTCTTTTTCAGAGATTTAGATTTACCTTTTTTTGGACTTTTCTTGTCAACACCTTCTTTAACCTCCTTCTTGGTTTTCTGCGATTTCTTGGACGGACCAGTGTCTTCTTGAGACAACAAAACACTAGTAATAACAGAAGGGTTGATTTGTTTCAAATAAGCAACTGGAACAGAATTCGATGGATCAATCTTCTTTAGCATCCCATCAGGAATCCTTGCAACATTGGGAAACACTGTAGGATCATCTTCCACAGACTTTGGAAAATGATATGTCAAGAATTCAGCCGTTGGTTCATCAGCTGGAACTGATATACCTTCCTTCTCATAGACATATTGAAGTATTAAGCTCCAGTACCGAGCACACGAAATCCCCTGTACCACATTCGTGTTGTCAACACTTTTTAGGAACTCCTTCCACATTTAAGTAGCATAATCCACATTTAAATCATAGTAGATTCCTGCAACCATTGCGTATACTTCCATTCTCCCCTTATCAAGACCTAAACTTCGTCCAGTCAAGCAACGAAGGTAAATGCCAAATAGAAAATTCCAAATACAAGGAAGACCATATTTCTTGAAATCACTGATCTTGGTGAGTGGTGGCTGATGACCCATCTCACTAAACATGTGCAGAATTTGAGCATCGATAGGCTTAAAGAATGGAGGTGAGTTAGGGATTACCAAAATCTTCGTAAATAGCTTCTTCGTGAGTCTGAACTTCTTGTCATTAACAAGATTGAAAGTAATAACGTCCATGGCTTTGCTGTAAGAAGCAGTGGAACCAGCCATAGATAGCCATGTCATCGGAACAGCAAAAGAATTGAGCATAGCAGTAGCAAGCCCAGAATGTTGAAGAGCAACAATCAGCATCTGCAATTCTTCAGGGTACAACGAAACATTACCCTCGACCTGGTAATTAGTTCTTTGGATCTTCAATGATTGGTTGAGAACCAACTTCGTCAGAGGTCGTGGTTTGAGTGGTAGCCATTATGAAATTTGAAATCTTTGATGAACAGAAGAAAATTGGGGCTTTTTGTTCGTCTGAGTTTCTTTAGAATGCGTAAAGTATAAAGGAATGATTAATTGCCTTTATATATGTATCCCCAATTGAATTCCAACCGACTTTTGTAAAGTATAAGCCACGTCTTTCCTTGAAACTCGCACCACTAGCCGTTATAATCCCCATGTTAGATAAAGTACCTTGAAAACCAGGCCATGTTACCAAACTGTTACATCATACTGTTCGTGAGTACCATGAAAACAATACCAAAAAAACCTTCGGCATTGAGGTTGGGCTCTTTCGTTTATGGGTTTAAAAACGATGTCATATGCCATACTTGTGAAATCTTCAGCCTGAGTTGGTAATACTCAGAGCCTCAAGGATTTCGTGAGTGCAGTGTGCCAATGAAATAAGATAAGAAGCAATTTTAACGAAAATTTTGGATCTGTGATGTCGAAAAATACAATTTCAACATAAAGGCAATTAAATCCCGGACAAAGATTACTTCGTTAATTATCAAGAGAGATAATCAGTTGCTTGTGTGGTTTCCCGTGAATTACAATCGAATACTTGTAGAGAAGTATCGAAGGGCCTTTTTTTGACAAGCTTTTTGGGTGGTTTAAGATTTCGTTACATGTCAACACTTAACATAAATGTGAGTAATTGTAACAGAAATTACCTGTATGACCAGTGTAGTCAGGGACAAGTATGCTTTGGAAAAAAATATAGAAAGTAACTTCGAAAGCTAATGAAACTCATACGGAAATCATATTCAAGAAAAAAATTTGTGCTGGATCCTGTTGGGTAACAAACATCGTGGGATTCGAATATTTGATCAAGATCACTCAAAAGAATTGAATATGATTTGGAGTTTCGAAAGATGGTACAGAAACAATTGTTTCGTTAAAATATGGAACGTAGTTCCTCGTCAATTCCTTAAATGAGTTCGATATTTTGGGTTTCACTTTCATCACGGTCTCATGATGTTAAATCATTAACACAGAAGTTTGATATGTCTAAATCCTGATTGGTTTGACCAGAGATCTCTTGGACATATGTCATAGTGTGTGTTTGTGTAAGAAATTTTTGATGAAAAAGATTGGTTTTTCGAAACATTATGTACATCTGCTATTTATGGACCATGCAGTAAACTCTTAACTCCAATGAGAAGAGTAAGGTAGCTCATGGACTAATGTGAATACAACCTTATTGGGAAGAAATTTTCGTGATGACAACTTCATTAAGGCTTCAAAACACACATTGAGTCAAAAGAGGCTTAGGTCGACATTCTGCAGCATGCTTCCAGGGACAACCTAACTAGTTTAAAGTTTTCGTAAAGTACCTGACCCTAGAACTGCAAGCATAAACCAATCATGATCATCATGGAAATTTGCAACAAAACAAAAACTAGAAAAACAATATGAGATCAAATAAAAAATATTTTTGTTGTTTTTGATTTTTCAAAAAAAGAAAAGACTCAACAAAAGTAAAATCTTTTTGGTATTTTTGATTTTTCGAAAATGTAAAGATAAAACAAAAATAAACTCCTTTTGGATTTTTGATTTTTCGAAAATTTAAAGACAAAACACAAATAAAATCTTTATGAATTTTTGATTTTTCGTAAGAAATAAAGACAAAACAAAAGAACGAAAATATTTTTGTGTTTTTCAGATTTTTCGAAAATAAAACTAACGAAAATTGTAAAGGAAAGATTGTACCAAACTAACGAAAATTTGCATATCCAGATTCACGAAAACGAAGCGTGTCGAAGCGCTTAATATGAACAGTAACCTCTGAATGGTTAATACTATCAGCCTCTGAATACATCTTTCTGCCTCTGAATCGACACTTTTTCATCATCAGTTCGTCATTCTTGCAAATTTCGTCCTGGAACAGAACTTGCATTTATCATTCCCAAACTTGTCAAAATTCGTACAAATGAATTTTCATCCAATGGTTTTACAAAATGTACCTCAATATTTCCATCTTCCACATGATCTTTTATAAAATGATAACGAAGAGCAATGTGCTTGGTTTTCGAATGTTGCACAGGGTTGTGACAAATGCGTATTGCACTTTGTGAATCACAATACAACGTAATTTTCTTCATGTTGATTGCATAATCACGCAGTTGACTTTGAATCCATATGATTTGTGAAGTGCAAGCTGCAGCAGCACCATATTCAACTTCTGTTGTGAAAATCGAAACACATGTTTGTTTTTTCGATTGCCAGCTTACTAACTTCCCATCTAGTAATTGACAACCACCACTTGTGCTTTTCCTATCAAGATTACAACATCCTAAATCAGCATCTGAAAAGGCTTGTATGAAGAATCCTGTTTTCGAAGGACACCACAATCCTAACGAAATTGAGCCTTTGAGATAACGAAAAATATTCTTAACTGTAGTGAGATGTGGTTCTCGAGGATTTGACTGATACCTAGCATAATTACAAACATAGAACATAATATCAGGTCGACTTGCCGTGAGGTAAAGTAACGAACCTATCACGCTTCTGTATACAGTAAGATCAACATCAGGTGTATCTAACGAAGGTGTTAGTCTTGTTCCGACAGCCATTGGTACTCTTAACTTCGTGCTATTTGTCATTCCAAACTTTTCGAGCAAACTTTTCGTATATTTTTCTTGATTTATGAAAATGCCCTCTCTGCTCTGATGAATATTTAGCCCGAGAAAATTGTTAATTTTTCCCATCATACTCATTTCGAACTGGCTTTTCATCAAATTCTCAAATTCACTAGACAAAGCAGGGCCAGTAGAGCCAAAAATAATATCATCGACATAAATTTGAACAAGCATTAGATGATTCCCAACTTTCTTTCGAAATAATGTGGGGTCAACTGATCCTTGTTTAAATTTCGACTGTTTTAAGAAATTGGTAAGAGTTGCATACCATGCTCTTGGTTCTTGGTTTAACCCATAAACAGCTTTATCTAAGACATAAAGATGATTAGGAAATTCTTCACTTACAAATCCTGGAGGTTGTTCGACATAAACCGTTTCTTCAAGTTCTCCATTGAGAAATGCACATTTGACATCCATTTGATTTACATCAAAGTCCTTGTGTATTGCATAGACTAAAAATATTTGAACAACCTCAAGTCTTGCGACAGGGGCAAAGGTTTCCCCATAGTCAATACCTTCTTATTGTGAATAACCTTTTACGACAAGACTAGCTTTATTTCGAACAATATTACCATCTTTGTCGGTTTTATTTTTGAAAATCCATTTTAATCCGACAATCGAAACATCTTTTGGCTTAGGAATTAACCTCCAAACTTTGTTTCTTTCAAATTCAGCCAATTCAGATTGCATAGCAACAACCCAATCTGAGTGTCCCATTGTATCGTTAACTGACTTAGGTTCAATTTTCGAGATAAAAACATTAAACATGCAAAACTCTTGATGAGCATTAAGTACCTCATTCTTTGCACGAATCTGTGCTCTCGTTAAAACTCCATCTTGTGGATTTCAAATCACTTGCTCTTGTGGATGATTCTTCATCCGTTTTTCTAACGGTGGATATGCTGGATAAAAATATAACGGTGCATCTTCAAACATTTCGTCATTTTCAGATCCTACAATAGAAACATTGTCATTAGAATCATGAAAAATTTCATTATGATCATTATTCGACGTTATTAGATTATTTTGCTCCCCCTCAACATGATGCTCCCCCTCAACATCATTATCCATTCTCCTTTTCCCCCCCTCGAAAGGATGCTCCCCCTCAACATGAGAAGACGAATCCAAGTGCTCCCCCTCTACATGTGCATCTTGCATTCTTTCGCCATCAGGATGATTTTCAGAGGTTAATGTTGAATCATCAGAATGTTTCGAAACTTCAGGAATTTGATTATCTAAAGCATGAACTTCAGCATCAACAGCCCTATCAGGAACACCAAAAATTAAATCATAATCAAAATCTGATGAAGTAAAATTGTCAGATTCATCATTTGATTCATTAATAATCGGTTTTTGATCAAAATGTTTTTCAACTCTTTTAACTTAATAATCATCAAAAGTGAGATTAAACGTTTCTTCTACTTTTCTCGTTTGTTTATTCAACACTCTATAAGCAACCGAATTACGATAATAACCCAAGAATATTCCTTCATCAACCTTAGACTGAAATTTCGAAATATTATCCTTAAGGTTCATTATAAAACACCTGCAACCAAAAACATGAAAGAATTTGACATTAGGCTTTCGGTTATTAATTATTTCATAAGGAGTAATGTTGAAACGACGATGAATGAAAGATCGATTTTGAGTAAAACAAGTTGTCGAAACTGCTTCAGCACACAAATATTGAGGAATATTCGCATATGTGAGCATCGTTCTTGCCGCTTCGCAAAGTGAACGATTTTTTCTTTCAACCACACCATTTTGCTGTGGTGTATATGGTGACGAGAAATTATGCGAAATTCCGTTATCCGTTAAGAAAACATCAAGA
This sequence comes from Lactuca virosa, assembly GCF_052849685.1. NCBI lineage: Eukaryota > Viridiplantae > Streptophyta > Magnoliopsida > Asterales > Asteraceae > Lactuca > Lactuca virosa. The sequence continues at coordinate 182,911,234 of NC_136428.1, forward strand.
ACATTATTCTTAAATTCAGTTCCATTATCACTCTTGATCCATCGCACACTCTTCTTTAATCTTTTCTCTATTATCTTGATAAAATCGATCATTGTTTGAGTTACTTCAGATTTTAACCTGAGAAAATAAACCCAAGTGAATCGAGAAAAATCATCAACGATGACTAAAATGTACCGTTTCTTGTTAAGAGTTTCAACAGTTGATGATCCACATAAGTCAATATGAAGAAGTTCCAATGGTTCAACAATGTTTGAGTCAATGGTAATTGGGTGTCCTTGACGATGTTGTTTTCCTTGTTCGCAAGTTGCACATAAAGTATCATTATCAAAGTTTAAAACAGGCAAACCTCGAACAAGATCTTTAACCACTACTTTGTTCAAATTTAAAAAATTCAAATGTGAAAGCCTGCGATGCCAAAGCCAACTAATGTCTGATGAAGCTTTCGAAAGTAGGCATACTGAAGGTTTTCCAACGATTGGTTTGATATCAAGAGTAAACATATCGCCATAACGTTTGGATTTGAGCAACACTTCTTTTGTTTCGATATTCGAAATAACATTCCCCTCTTCGTTAAACACCACTTGATTGCCAGTACCCACAACAAGTTGTGAAACACTTATCAAGTTATGATGAAGACCTTCAACATAAGCAACACGATTTATGGTAAACTGTCCATTCGTGACTTTACCATAACCTTTTACCTGACATTTATGATTGTTTCCAAACTTTACTACTCCTGCATTCTGTAAACTTTGAAAATCACGAAAATTCTCCTTGTTTCCAGTCATGTGACGAGAGCAACCACTATCAATATACCATTTATCATCATGTTGCTCGTCACACAAAACATCCAATTAATGAAAGAATTTAGGTACCCAAGGCTGTTTGGGTCCTTAGAAATTAGTTTTAAAAACAGAGTGAAATGAAGAACCTAAAACCCAACCACAAACTTTTGATTTGAAACTATCAATTAAGTCCACATCATAAGGTAAAGGAACAGAAACATAAGTGTATGATGGTTTAGGATTGTCACTGACTTTCGCCTTTGGCTTCTCAGTTGTTTTCTCAGCTGTCTTAACCTTCGAAATTGGTTTCCAAGCTTTTACAGAAACATCTGATTCTTTCGAAGATGAACTTTCATATGAAGAAGGATTCACATATTTCTCATAAGCTTCTTGAATTTGTTGTTGGGAAAATTTTCGAGATTGAAACATTCTTCCTTTTCCTTCAAGCCAATGGTTGAAATTCTTCTCATTAGACATACCCTTAGTGTACAAAACTTTCAATTTTTGTTTCCTAGAAGGATTTGGAAAATTTGGATTAGATGGAATAAAATCAACATTTGATTTAGGATGAAATTCTGCAACTTGTCGATTTTTAACCTTGTTTTCGAATTTTGAGATTTGAGAAAATTCTTTGAATGATTTGGTAAAGATGTTGATTTTAAGTCTGAATTTGAAGAAAATCTTTGTTGTGAATTAGAGGTAAATGGATTTGTGAAATTTTGATTTTGAAATTTCTGTGATGAATGATTGACATTTGTTGAAAATGATGTTTTAGCTTGTGGTTTAGCTTTCGAAAATTTAGTTTGCGGAATGGATTCAGACAACGATTTATTAATTTGAGCGGGATTTTTCTGATTGTCTGTATGTGATGAAGACATAGTCTTAATAGAATTAGACTTTGTCTTTTCAAATGTTTTCTTGTTCAAACTGTTTTGTTTCTTTCGAGACTCAACAGTTTGCCAGAAAATTTTCTTTCGAGCTTGTCTCTTTGAAATTTCATTATCTTTCGAAAATTTGTCAATTTGATCTTTAAATTCTTGTGAATTAATTTTGACAATTTGTTCATTTTTCACAACACTTTGTTTTGAAATTTCTTTCTCAACCTTTTCTCTTTCAACCCATTTTCGTTGAGGTTTTTGTCTTTAAAAATCGTATGTATTCTTTGTGAGATTATTTTCGACAGTGCATTGATTTGAAAAGAATCCTTCATCAGATGTAAGTTTGTTATCATCTTCAACCAATTTGTTAAACTCTGGTTTGATGTTTTCGACATTTCCTGTTGTCACAAACACTTGGTTTGGAAAAACAACATCATCTGTGCATTTGAAATTGGGATACACCACTGAATTAGTTTCAAGATAATGAGCACCCTTTTCAGTCATCACTTTGTCGAAGTTTTCAGTAACACCATACACCTGATCAACAACAATTCGTGGAATCGCTATTTCTTTCGAACCTTTGTTTGATGACATGGGTTTGTATGAAACTTCATCATCATTTTCATCATCACAGCTGTCTGTTTGACTATCTCTAACACTCACATGATCGCAATCACAAAATTTTGAAGTTGAGGGTTTGTCAGTGTCAATCTTAACCAACGATTCCTTACATTTTTCTTTTCCTTTAGAATTAGATGCAACATTAACGATAGACAACTGAGAACAATCAACATCTTCAATATCACTAATTTCGCTAAAATTATCAGAATTATCTTCAATATCAGCAAAATTAGATTGAGAATCAGATGTCGAATTCTCACTCCTTTTCAAAATTTTAATTTGTTCATTTTTGGTCAAGGTATCATTCACAATATCAACTAATTCATTTGCATCAAGATATTCATCAATTTTAACAATCCCATAAGCATAACGATCATCAGGAATTTTATCAAATTCAGCAATTGTTTTCTCACAATCAAAAGAAATGTTATCAACCTTCTCTCTTTCATAAGCTAGAAAAGGTAATAACTTCTTATGTTGTTCCTTGCTTATATCAGAAGAATGATGCAAAGCAATTAATTTTGCATAAAGTCTTTTTGCAGAGTTACAATATATGTTTCGTTGAGCAAGCAACAATTTTACTTCACTACTCAACGAATCCCTATCACACATAATGTTTGTAATCTGTAACTCTAAACATTCTATTTTTATTTTCTTAGAGTCTAACTGCTTCTAAACCTCTATCAATTGAGAAGTTGATTTCTTTGCCTCGTTACTAGCAGAGACAACAATATTATCGAAATAAGCAACAATATCATCAAAAGCAATTATCTCAGAATCATATGCTTCCAAAGTAATGCTAAAAGATTGAAGAATAGAACGTACCTTAGTTTTCATCGGTGATTTATCCCATGATTTAGTCATGAAACATCGACCAATCACCATTTCGTCCTCATCATCTTGAAACTTTGCAAACATAGCACCATGCGTTGGATTACGTATTTCCTCATCATCCGAACCAGATGACCAGATCTGATAGGTGCCATCATCCTTTCCTTCTCCTTGTGCAACCAAAGACAACCCCTTCGCCTTTGCACGAACCTCTTCCAATCTCTCAGAATAATATGCTTCGTCCTTCACTTTGTTCTTCTTTTCTTCTTTCTTACGAAGCATGCAATCTATCGCTAAGTGATTTGCTCCTTGGCAGTAATGACAATCTATTCCTGAATCTCCTTTGAGCTTCTTCTCAACTTTGGATTCGTCAGACTTTGCTTCATTTTTCTCAAACTTCTTCTTCTCATCACTGACTGGTTTGTTGACGAAACTTCCTTTAGCATCACCTGGCTTCGCTTTTAGATTAAGGTTTCTTGAAGAAATTTTTGACTCGATTGTTTGAGTAGTATGCTACAGCTTCATCATCTGAGTTTATCAGAAACCTTCATCATCAGAATTTTCTTTTTCCATTGACTCTTTCTCAGAAACTTTCAAAACTAGAGCCAAAGGGCCTCCCAAACTTAGTTTTGATTCTTCTGCCATTTCATACACCTCTCCTTCATGAGTCTTCAAAAGATTGTACAAATCATTGAGAGACGAATTATCAAAACTTGATTGAGTTTTTACCATGACAGTAACACTCCTCCACTCCTTACGAAGTCCCATTATGAATGTAAGATTGTACTCCATAGTTGATCTTGTAATCCCAAAACGATTACACTTGTAAATGAGTTCGTTTAGACGATCATAATAGCTTTCAATGGTTTCATTGTCTTTCTGCTTGAATTCCTTCGACTCAACCAAACATTGCTTGACTGAATTGATCTTCGTTTTCTCGCTTCCCTAAAGCTTTTCCTTTAGAGTGTTCCAAATTTCCTATGCTGATTTACAACCACGAACGTAATTGTAAACCACAAGAGGCAATGCTCCTCTTAGCTCTCTCATACAACATTTCTCATTGTTCTTCAACTTCATTGATTGATCAGAAACAACAGAGATTGATGCAGACGATCCAATGTTTTGAATAACTGATGGAGTTTGAGTATTTCCTGTAATGCAATTGCAGAGCTCCTCGTCTAATCCATTGCGATAATCCTCCATTCGATCAGCCCACTGATCATAGTAATTTGGAATCAACAAAGGAATCTTCATAGAAGATCCTAACAGATGAGAAAAGGAAGTCATCGTATTCATGTTGAAGTTCGCCATGAAAGTACGAACTTCAATTTACAGAAAAAGTTGATGAAATTCTAGGACGAATGAATGAATTGATCAGAAATTCAAAATCGATCACTCAATTACACAATTCAATTGCAGAATTGAATCAAAACTGAAGATCAGAGAAGATTTTCAGAACCAAACAGTGCAGAAACTTTTGAGATAAAAATCACGACTCAAAAACAATTGATTCAATTGAAAATCAGATCTTAGCAGTTAGATTCCTGCTCTGATACCAAATGTAGAAATGAGTAATCGAGAATTAGAATCAAAATCAGAATAAACAAGTAATGAACACTGAATGTAAATATGATCTGGTTTCAGCTCTAATACTTTCAATGAACAAAGAGTACAAAACAGATAATCAACGAGAGGAAATCTTTCTACTCTCTTGACTAAACTCTAAGTCCAACTCCTATTTATAGGAGGACTGAAAGTACAAAAAATACTAAGGCTAAACATTACGCTTCGTACAAAAGATGCCTTAGCAAATACATAAGAAACCAACGAAACACCTATTACACAGACTTCAACATATTACAATACATTTGACTCTACACAGGTACTTCAAATGATCTAGGAAAAGCAAAGGCGTGATCGTACACATCCTTTTGCGACATGTTTTGGATTTATTATGATACATTGATTTTGGAATATTTATACTTGACATTGGTTTCTCTTGGGTTTTGGTTGAAAACAATGATTTTACTTTAACTAAAATGAAAAAATTTATTGTGATTTTTGGGATGTTACAATATGTGAATGTTAATAGGAGTACAATTGTCACCCTTGTAATGTAATACACAATGTTCTAACTTAGCATGTGTAACAACTTGGCTCAACTTGGGAATTGATTCGCCTAAGATTACATAGGAGAAACATACACGAGGATCTATCAGAGTAATTTATTAGATTAAGCCAATAGCGTGGAATCTCGAGGAAACTCGAGATTTAAAACTTCTACAAAGTTCATGCTTATAAAGTATGATATGAAATTTGAGCAATGCGAATGTACTAGTTCTATGATTAAGCTAGAAGAGATGAGTCGTATCCCCACAAACATCTGTTTATGGAATCGATCATGACTTGTACTAGATTTTATGACATGTATGCCTTGAGCATGACAAATCTGATCAGATCAAGTTGGCAAGAATCAATGAATTAACATCAAGTATATTCTTTTGTGTCCTAAGAGGACATAGGATATGATCTTAGTGTGGAAAAGATCAATATAAAAGGTTACATTGATGTTAAGTTCCACATTAATAAAGACAATTTCGTTCGCAGTTGGAATTTGTGTTTTTACTAAATTGCATAGTATTAGATTGGATAAGCACCAAGTAATACACCATAATGGATTTAAGATTGAAACGTAGAGTATATTGCATCTTGTTAGAATGCAAATGAAACTATATGATTAAAAGAAATTCATTAGTAACATCATTGTTGAAATTCAATCATTGATGGTCCTTATCAAAGTTCTTGTGACTATAAGGGCAAGCTTACCTCAAGCATAGATCCCAAGTCACACAAGCTTAGATGTCTCATACAAAAAAAGTATCATTACATTGTTGTTCAAATGTAAAGACATCATTGTCAATAAGATCATACCAGAAGATAATCTTGCCGATCCGTTCACTAAGCCAATGTCACCGACCAAGTGTTTTAGTCAGACAAAGTCTTGAGAAATTCGATCTACAAATAATTTGGCTTAACCACTTGTGTTTGTTTGATTTAATTCAGAAATGTAAATCAATATGAATTTTAACCATTTTGATGTTTATTTCGTAGAGACTTAATAAAGAGCATTTGTTTCTATTAAAGATATTTTATTCATTACTGTGTTTCACTTTTGCATGTTTTGAACCCACTTCCAGAATATTTAAGTATGTTCAAAACTCCACAGTCGGTTGTATTCTAGGGAGTGAGTATTTGAATTCAATACTGTCATGAATATTGGTTGATTGACCAATGTGTTTTAGGCATTGCAATTGAGATTGTGCTAACACTTCATGAGTACTTGAAATGTATATTTGTAGTATTGGAATAACTTGGACAAATATATATTACTTCATGGATATTTCCACGAGTAATTATAAGAAGATAACATCTTTTATTCTTCAAACCGAGATGAAAATGGGGTTTTGTTTACGAAATCTGTTGTGTATTGGTGTACTCCAATGCTATCTGTAACTGGTAGTCATAAAGGGTATGTCTATGTATGATTAGAATACTAAACAAAAACTATGTAGTCAAATTTTATTTGTTCCTTTTGCATTAATAGGAGAAGCGATATCCTTGGGCCTCTGATGATTTAGTACTGACACCTAACATGCATGGCCATGTCCAGACTAAATTGATTTGTTTGATTTAGAAGTCAGATGTGATTGTCAACAATCTTTATTGGGAAACAAAATTTTAAATTATTAGATTAACCCATTATCCATGTCTTAAGTTCATATGAATATCTAGAACAAAAGAATATATGATCACTTATCTAAGGGCAAAAACTTGATTTTGATCATGTGTTTGGTATTTTCATTGGATGGCTAACATTCTGTTAGTTATTTGAGAAGTATTAAGATCTTAAAAGTTAACGACTTGTTCAAATGGGAGACTGTTGGAAATGGTGCTCAAGAAAATTAACTAGTTGATAATATTTCTAAATAATAACAGGGTCCTTTTGGGTTGGCCTCATGACCAAAATTGCTAAAAGGAAACGGAGAAAATAAGTTGTTAATTTGTTAAGGAATTAATAAATTAATTAGAAATTACTTTGGAAATTAATTAAATTGTTTTTAATTAATTAAAGAGATTGAATATTAATTAATCCAAAACATTAATTGGAATATTCTAGAAGCTCCTGGAAGAAAAAGGGTGGACGATTTTGAGCTATCCCTAGGATAAGGATAAGACTGATTTGAATCAGATAAGGATACATCCTAGAGTTTGATTCCTTATAGGATTCTATGTGCAACTTATAAATAGACTGCTATGGGTCAACCCTAGAAGCTGATTTTCTCCTCAAAATTTCGTTCACCTCTCCTTCCCTCCCACCTTTAACGCAATTCTAACCCTCTTTTAGGGTTAGTGAATTTCGCATAAACCCTAATAGGGTTTTATCCTTGTGTGCTTTTAGATTCTTGAGTCTGACTACATTTGAGGAGTTCTCATTTGGGCTCTTCATCCTTTTCAAAAGATGTCCGTCACATGATCTAAGGATCAAGATGTAAGTTTTCTATCATTCTTTTAGTAGATTTTAAAGAACATTGCTAAAACTAGTAAAACCTATAGATTCTAGAATGTATTTTCACTTAGGTAAATCTGTTGTTACCTTATTATTGTGTACTTGATGCAATTAATCCCCAACATCCATGATGGCCACAAGTGTTTCTCACTGCAAATCACATCGTGGATTTTTACATTCGTTGACATAATGACCAAAACAATGACAATTGTAACACTGGATCATGCTTTTGTCTTGAACAAATGTTGAACATCGGCCACCTTCACGATGTTAGTGGGGGCCATTATATGGCGTCCACTCTGGTTACAACCAATGTCCTTTCTTCCCACATCCACTACCACAACCATAAGGGTTGTTCCTGATGGGTTTTGAGCACTAGAACATTCCTATGGTGCACATGCAACCCTAATGCTTTGGATTTAGGTTTTTGTTAAGTTATACATGCAAATTATCATCCAAAGCATAAACCCTAATCTAGCCTACAATTTTCGTATTTAATGAAATACCATAAGTTAGAAGAATACATTTCTTGTTAACTACTAATAACAATTAATCCTTTCCTTGATCTTGACCTTCAAGAGCTTAGTGCCTCAATTGTTGCACCTCTAATGGAGTCACAAAACCACTAGAAATTGGATGAAAGAGAGAGAGAGAGAGAGATGGAGGCTAGGATTTTCGGCTAAGGTTTCCTCTAAGGATCAAGTGGCCGAAATCCTCATGCCAAGGGGTCTATTTATACTTGTGGCTGCTAGGGTTTTAGGTGAAACCCTAATTTGACTGCTTAGGCCTTAAGAAATCTATGGAACCCTTCTAGAAGGCCCCTTGGACGAATTCTCTTATGGGCTTCCCATAGAATTCGCCCACCACTTCTATTAGGAGTCCACAACCCAAATTGCAACTAACAGTTAATTGCAATATCAGTCCCCGTATATTTAATCAGTTTCTTTTGATCACCAAATTAATTCCAAATTAATTTATGATCAATATTAATGAAATAATTTGATTTCTCAATTAATATATTATTCTTGTAATATATCAATAAATCATTTATCAACCTTTTTCTCATAATTCATCCTATCAAGTTGCTATGGTGGAGGCAACCCAAAAGGACCATGCTACTATCGGGTCAAGTACATACAAATTATATTTATGGGCTTAGACACCTAATCCAACAGTCTCCAACTTGGATAAGTCTAATAACTATAACAACAAGTAAGACTTCAAAATCCGATTAGCAATCGTAGCTCTCAAAAGCCGCTGTCGAACTCTAACCTAGTCAATGACGCCTCCTTTAGATAAGGGATTATATAATCCTCCGTTCTGCAAGATATCGTGTAGACAAAGACATGGAACATAATCATTCTCAATGTCCAACAGTTTGTTTCCCGATTTCTGATTCCTTTGTCATAGAACTTAATTGAACAAATCAATTCAGTCCTGACCGGGCCCAACACATAAGTCAACACAAAATCATCGAGGGGCCCAAGATATCGCTTTTACCCTCCTAGGATAAAAGGAACAGATAAACTTTGACTTATATGCTTGTACTATTTACTCATCAAATCGTACACAACAACATGTTTTATAACATCAAGTTACTGATGCGTTTACGCATTATCAATGCACAACCAACTCGTAAACAACAACTCATATATCTCGGTTTAAAGATTAGACGATATTATCGTCTCACAATCACTCGTGATAAATTCATGAAATGATTCAAATGAGCGTGGGTTTAATCCAATACTCAAATCTTATTTCAAGAGCACTCATGAACGTTGCAGCAAACGTTTGCTATGTCTAAACACTTAGACAATCTACAAACCAATTCATGACAGTCTAACCTCATCACTTACTCCCAAAGTATGATTGACTGTGGATAATTTGAATAATCCAATTATTCTGGAAGTAAAACATGCAAAAGTGAAACAATAGTAAACAATTGACACAAGACAGTAAACTTTACTCATAAATAAAACTCCTTTATTTAATCATCAAATGTCAGCTACATTTTATCTATTATATGTTTCTAAACAACTATCTAATCACTAAAACTAATATCGTCCTTCAGGCCAATGCTCCTCGCATGCTGTAAATGCTTAACCCTGCTCAGACCCTTTGTGAGGGGATCTGTTGGGTTCTCCTCTGACGATACCCTCTTAACTACGAGGAGTCCCTCTTCTACCCAATGTCCGATGAAGTGGTATTTCCTGTCGATATGTCTGGATCTACCATGATCCCTCGGTTCCTTGGTTAAGGCAACCGCTCCTTCATTATCACATAAAATTTCCATAGGCTCCTTTATGGCTGATACAAATCCAAGGTCTCAAATGAAGTTCTTCAACCATATTGCCTCTTTCGACACTTCACTCGCTGGTATTGATTTTGATTGGCATTTCCCCTTTCTTGGAATTCTCCATGCTAAAACATTTCAGCACCTTGTCCAAGTAAGTACTTTGACTAAGTCCTATTAGTCTCCTACTTCTGTTTCTCAATATCCTTATCCCCAAAACATAAGCAGCTTCTCCTAGATCCTTCATAGTGAAACACTTCCCAAGCCAGGTCTTAACCTCTTGCAAGGTCGGGATGTCGTTTCCTATGAGCAGTATGTCATCAACATACAAAACTAGAAAGCTAACTATAATCCCACTAGCCTTGACATACATACATGACTCATCCTTGCTTCTCGAAAATCCAAACTCTTTGACTTTCTCATCAAAACAAAGATTCCATCCGCGGGATGCTTGTTTCAATCCGTAAATGGATTTCTCAAGCTTGCACACTCTATTTGGGTATTTGGAATCCACAAAACCTTCTGGCTGACACATGTAAACATCTTCAGCCAGCTTTCCGGCAAGGAAAGCGGTTTTGACATCCATCTGCCAAATTTCATAATCATGAAACGCAGTGATGGCCAACATAACCCTAATAGACATGATCTTGGCCACTGGTGAGAAGGTCTCATCATAGTCAACCCCTGGGGTTTGAGTAAAGCCCTTCGTAACCAGTCGAGCCTTGAACGTATGCACTTTCCCATCCATGTCGGTCTTCTTCTTGAAGATCCACCTGCACCCGACCGTCTTACGACCTCGCACATTGTCAACCAAGTTCCAAACTTGATTGTCATACATGGACTGAATCTCGCTGTCCATTGCCTCTCTCCATTTTGTAGACTTTGGGTCCGCCATGGCTTCCTTGTAGTTGTTAGGTTCATCCAAATTTATCAGTGTACTATCACTGATAAACGTATCACCTTCAGCTATTATATGGAAACCATACAACACAGGTGGAATACTAACTCTACTGGAACGTCTTAGAGGTAAGGACTCGTCAACTGGTTCAACATGAATCTCTTCCTCAAGTTGAGCGCTAGTGTTAGAGGTTCCTTTACACTTAACTCTTGAAGCTCCTCAAGATGAATTTGTCTCCCACTGTCCTATTGGCATATGAGTTCTCTCTCGCGGAAAACCCCTCTCCTTGCTACTAAGACCACATTGTCACTCGGTCTGTAGAAAAGATATCCAAAACTTTTTTGTGGGTAGCCGACGAAAATACACCGCTCACTGCAAGGTTCAAGCTTGTCGTGAGTCTCTCGTCTTATGAAAGCCTCGCAACCCCAAACCTTGATATGTGCCAACGAGGGAACCTTCCCTGTCCACATCTCGTGAGGTGTTTTGGCAACCTTCTTAGTTAGGACTAGATTAAGGTTATAGGCGTCAGTCTCTAAGGCATACCCCCAAAATAAGATAGGTAGCGAAGCTCGAATCATCATGGCATGAACCATGTCCAACAAGGTTCGATTGCGCCTCTCAGCCACACCATTGAGCTGCGGTGTCCTAGGCGGCGTCAATTGTGAAACAATTCCATATTCCTTAAGATAGTCGTGGAACTCAATACTAAGATACTCACCACCCCTATCAGATCTGAGCATCTTTATCTTCCTGCCCAATTGATTCTCCACTTCTTGTTTAAACAATTTGAACTTATCAAAGGTTTCCGACTTGCGCTTGATTAAGTAGATATACCCATATCTGCTATAATCATCGGTGATTGTAACATAAAAGCGGTTAGCATCCCTTGTGGTGGATCCGAGGGGCCCACATACATCTGTGTGTATGAGATCCAACAATCCCTCACCTCTTCACAAGTACCAGTGAAAGGTGATTTAGTCATCTTTCCAAGTAAACAAGATTCACACATGTCATCCGACTTTAGGTCAAACGACTCCAACACTCCATCCTTTTGGAGTTTGGCTATGCACTTCTTGTTGACATGTCTAAGACGGCAATGCCACAAGCATGCATTACCTAAACCATTAGATGAATCGATATGCAACACATTATTTCCTAAGTTGTCTACAACCATCACAGTTTCATATACACCATTACAAGGCAATGATTGAAAATATAAAGTACCATTATAGAAAGCATTAATAGAACCAATTTCATTATTGAATGAAAATCTAAAACCTTGTTTGTACAAACCATGAAAAGAAATAATATTCCTCATAATTTCTGATGAGTAGCAACAATTATTCAACTCTAAACCTAACCCACTACTAAGCACTAAAGAATAAATCCCAATCTTGGTGACAAGTAACGATTTCCTATTCCCCATTATCAGGTTCATCTTCCCATGCTCCACATCCCTACTTCTACTTAGTTCCTGCAAATCAGAACAAATGTGAAAACCACATCCTGTATCAAGGACCCAAGAACTAGCATGTGATGAGTTATTATATTGAATAGTATAAATACCTGCGAAGGAAGGTTTTATCTTCCCATCCTTGATGTCCTGCAAGTATTTAGGGCAGCTTCATTTCCAATGCCCTTTGTCGTGACAGTAGAAGCACTCCGCTTCTTTTGGATCGGATGAGGGAGCAGCAGAACCACCTTTTCCTTTAGATAATTATAAGATGATCTTTATTAGTTACTTCAATACTTGCTTAATGCATACCAGTTATATGAAAGCAAAACAGGATAGACCTTCGAATAAGTGATCCTAACTCCAAATCCACAACCAAACAAGGAACAGGAAGAAAAGCAAAGATCACAGATTCTAAGTCTATGACATCCTATTCACATATAACCTTAGCGTATCCACTTAGCAATTATTGACCTACTAATAAAAACCTTTAATTCTCAGATAAGTAATTATAGGAACAAAAAAATACTCCTATAGTATTTTAAGTTTATTTTCTGTTCTAATGTTCTCATTATAGTATTGTTGGTAAGTTTATAGACTTGTTACAACCTCACGACCACCCTTAGGCACATGCTAGTAACTCCTCGGATAATATAGTTGATTAGGCTATATTTTCCCAGGGTTGACTATATGTCTCTAAGTCTGATTGTGTTGTCCAACAATCGTAATACTTTTGTTCTGTCCTAGTGACACTGATTTTAGTATGAATGCAGGTATGTATACTTGGTTAAATATTTTATTATTTAAAAGTATAAACTCTTGGTCAGAGTATTTTAATCCCGTTGTATTTATAGTTTGTATATATTTTATGGGTTGATATACTCGATTCACTATAAACAATGCTCTGATAGCAATCTGTCACACCCCAAAACCGGAACGGCGGAAACGTTCAGGGGTGGAGGAAGTCATGTACAGTATCACAACAATGCATAGTAGTAAACAAGCAACAACATTATCCATTGCATTAATAATATAATTTAATACAAGTGTGTTCTGTGAAGTTTAATAGACACCAAAAATATAAATCAAAATAAAAGATGAGTCTTGAATGAGCTCCATCTTCTCAAAACCTGGCACCGGTACCTGTCTACTGGTGACCTGAGAATACAAGTTATTTTGAAAGAGTTTATCAGCTTTAAAGCTGGTGAGATCATAAGTATTTTAGTGTCATTGTTTGTATGAGAGTGTTTGTAAGTACGTGATGAATAAGTTTGTAAATGTTTGTATCTCCTAGAAAATACTATATTTTCTACTAAACGTAGCCTTCTACCAAGGCATCAACTGTCCTGTATGTTTGTTTCTTGTAAAAGTGTGTATTTTCCCAAGTATGACTATCATTAACCAAAAATATAGTTTTACATTACCGTTCATTGTGTGAAGATCACAAAGTGAATGAAATGGGGAAATAATAAAGTACTGTAGCATTGTATTAAGTAACTACTGCTGTACTAATTACCTTAAACCAATATGTTATTTAAAGTAACATGTGATATGCCTGTACCATACTACCGACTATAAACACGACGATGAAAGACGTCGGAAGAAATGACATTTGGCACCCGTAGACTTGCAAGTCCCACTGTAGCGAGCAGCAAGGTGTAGGATAGTCAATCCAGTATAGATCTATACACAAACTCAACGCTCCCCATTTAAGGAGATTTTGGATACAAAACGAGCCATGACAGGTGATGCCATGCCCCGTTACATGGCTCACATAACTGTTGTAATGTTCTTGTATATGTATTGTATGTACTAGCTGTATTGTATGTTCTCTCTATCTAGTATGTATGCATGTTCTCTCTGTATGTTATCGTTTGTTTGTCGTTATAGTATTCTCTATCTGTATGTTATGTTTGTTTCTCATCATAGTATGTATTGACTCATGTATGAACTGACTCATTGTATGTTTCACTGTTCTAGTAATAGTATTGTAACTTCCTAAACTATACCTATTATAGTTTACTAGTAATGTTGTTTGTATGTATGAACATGTTTGTATACCTTTGCTACCCAAAGGTATTGAACTGAATGAAGGAACTTTTATATCTATACACATATACATAATATATAACTAAGATTCAAACGACCTTCGGTTAAATAACCGATACCCTAAGTCCACAACCAAACAAGGAACAGGAAGCAAGGTAAGCTATCAGTCCTAAGTCCTTTCAATCCTACTTATATAACTATATGTATATAGATACACATTTGACAAAGTATAAGTTTAAAAGAGTTTAATGAAAGTATTTAACATGTAAAAGAGTTTGTAAAACAGTTTGAAGTAGTTTGATTGATAACATAGTTTGAAAAGTAAGAAATCCACTTGTTTGGTAGTTATTAATCACATGTGATTGATATAATAACTATAATAGTTCAAATTGTATTCCCCCCCCCCCCCCCCGATAAAAGCATTTAAAATCATTTAAAAGGTTGATTAAGGGGTATGAACTCACCTGCAATGAGTAACTCGAATGAAAGATCGATGTAGGATTGTTGGGTGTCAATTGGAGTCTTGAGCACAAATGAATCCTATTTAACATATAATGACACATATATGAATACGTTCAATGTATATAGCCACTATTAGTGATAGGGACACGCCTTAGCGACATAAAAACACTTAGAATTTAGTGTTACCAAAAACTATGGTTGCACATAAGGGGTGTATGGTCCTATATTGGAGTGTAAGGCCACAAAAGCATGGGTTTTGTGTGTGTGCGGCCAGAGTGTGTGTGCGGCCGCACACTCACTATGAAGTGTGCCAAAACGTGTTTCGAAGCCTTAAGAGTGTTCTAGGGAAGGTGTTTTGACCCTAGCTTAGCCGAAAAGGGAGTTTGATGCTATTTTGGGACCTTAAAATGGTGTGTACGGCTACACATGGTGTGTGCGGTCGTACACATGGTGTTTGCGACCGTACACACTTGAAGATCATATGAAATGGTGTGTTTCATGCATAAATTCAAGGGTCCTTAGCTTATAACAAGCTATTGCAAGTGTATACCCGATTTAGAGGCTTAAAAGTGTAGTTAAAAGCCCCAAAAGTAGTGTGTGTTCTTGGTGTTCTTGGAGATCTAACACGAAATAGGTGTTTTCATGGATCAAATCAAAGGGAAAGGCTAGTTAAGGTCATGTATTAGCTAATCAAAGGATGAATCACTTACTCGATTGAAGATTGAAGAGAAAAGTTGGATGATACTTGAGAGAAAACGAGTTCTAGCCTTGAAGAAGTGGAAAAAGTGTTCAAAATGACTAAGTGTTGAATATATAGGTGGGCGTGTGCGGCTGGGATGGGTGTGTGGCCACACACTCGGGTGTGCGGCCGCACACACCTTGTGTTGGTGTGTTTGGCTCATTTGCAAGGTGTTACACTCACAATACTCATCCCACGACTCATACCTTGATTATACTAGGTTTTAAACACTCTAATTGACTCTAAACAGTGCTAGAATATAGCAAAAACGAGTCTGACTTTCATTGATTTGAATAAGTGTACAAGATAAAAATTTTGGATTGTCACATCATCCCCCCGTTAGAGAGAATTTCGTCCCGAAATTAGAGTTTAAGGAATTAAGTAGTTACAAATAACTAAGCGAAGAGGCGAGGATATTTCAGTTTCATTTGATCCTCACGCTCCCAAGTGAATTCAGGTCCTCGTTTGGCGTTCCAGCGAACCTTCACTATCGGGATACGGCTTTGTTTCGTTTGCTTGACCTCTCGGTCCATGATTTCTAAAGGTTCTTCCATGAAATTGAGGCTCTCGTTGATCTCGATCTCGTCGAGTGGGATTACAAGAGTCTCGTCAGATAGACACTTTTTCAAGTTCGAGACGTGGAAAGTAGAATGTACGTTACTGAGTTCGCGAGGTAGGTTGAGTTTGTAAGCTACTGGGCCGATTCTGGCGAGAATCTCGAAAGGCCCTACGTATCTTGGATTTAGCTTCCCACGCTTTCCGAAGTGTATCAAGCCTTTCCAGGGTGAGACCTTCAATAGAACACGGTCGCCCACCTGGAAATCCAACGGTTTCCTTCGTTTATCTGCGTAGCTTTTCTGTCGGTCTCTAGAGGCTTTTAATCGTTCACGAATCTGAACGATCTTCTCTGTCGTTTCCCGAATGATTTCCGGACCCGTGAGAGTGCTGTTAGGAACTCGTCCTTTAGCTAACTGGGTATCACCCACCTCAGCCCAGCACAGAGGGGATCTGCACTTTCGGCCATAGAGGTCCTCGAATGGAGCAACCTTTATGCTCGTGTGATAACTGTTGTTGTAGTAAAATTCGACGAGGGGTAAATGAGTATCCCATGCCTTCCCAAAGTCGATCACACAGGCTCGCAAGATATCTTCCAAGGTTTAGATAGTCCTCTCACTTTGTCCATCGGTCTGTGGATGATAGGCTGTACTCATGTCCAGCCTAGTTCCTAGGGAACTTTGTAGCGACTGCCAGAACCTCGAAGTGAATCTACTATCTCTGTCCGAGATAATGGATATGGGAACACCGTGCAGTCGTACAATCTCCCGTATGTAGGTTCTTGTAAGCTTCTCCATCTTGTCTGTTTCTTTGATAGGCAGGAAGTGTGCGGACTTGGTCAATCTGTCGACGATGACCCATATGGTATTAAGTCCACCCGTTGTCTTGGGCAGCTTGGTTATGAAGTCCATAGTGATCCACTCCCACTTCCATTCTGGGATCTCCGGTTGCTGTAGTAGACCTGAGGGTTTCTGGTATTCGACCTTGACCTTGGCTCAAGTAAGGCATTTACTCACGAAGGTAGCAATCTCTACTTTCATGTTAGGCCACCAGTATAACTTTTTAAGATCCAGATACATCTTATCTGAACCCGGGTGGACAGAATATCGAGTGTTGTGCGCCTCGTTCATGACCAAGTCCCTGAAACCACCGTGTTTCGGTGTCCAGATCCGATCCATGAGATAATAAGCTCCGCCACCCTTGACTTCCAAGTTCTTATCCATCCCTCTCAGGGATTCACCCGCCACATTTTCAGGTTTCAAAGCGTCGAGCTGAGCCTCCTTAATTTGTGTGGACAAGTGTGAACGGATTGTCATAGTCAAAGATTTGACTCTACGACCAGAGTATTCTTTCCGACTTAGGGCATCAACTACTACGTTGGCTTTACCCGGATGATAACGAATTTCGCATTCGTAGTCACTGAGTAGCTCAACCCACCGTCGTTGTCTCATGTTGAGCTCCTTCTGGTCAAATATGTGTTGTATGCTCTTGTGGTCTGTAAAGATCGTGCTTTTTGTACAGTATAGGTAGTATCTCCAGATCTTCAGAGCAAACACAATTGCTCCTAGCTCAAGATCGTGTGTGGTGTAGTTGACCTCGTGTGTCTTCAGCTGTCTCGAGGCGTAGGAGATGACCTTCCCTCGCTCCATCAGAACACATCCGAGACCTTGGTTGGATGCATCGCAATAGACTACGAAGTCTTCTATTCCTTCTGGGAGGGATAGTATCGGTGCGGTGCACAAGGCTCGTTTTAGCGTTTGGAACGCTCTCTCCTGCTTCTCTTCCCAGTCAAAGGCCACGCCCTTCTGGGTCAAAGTCGTAAGAGGTTTCGCAATTCGTGAGAAGTTCTGAATGAACATGCGATAGTAGCCAGCGAGGCCTAGAAATTGACGAATTTCGGTAGGCGTCTTCGGTGCTGACCAGCTCTCAATGCCTTTGATTTTGGAAGGGTCCACGTGTATTCCCTCTTCGCTAACCACGTGCCCTAAGAATTTGACTCTTCGGATCCAAAATTCGCATTTCGAGAACTTTGCATAGAGCTTCTCCGAACGTAGGGTTTCTAAGACTAGTCGCATATGTTGACTATGCTCCTCCTTACTACGAGAGTAGATAAGTATGTCATCGATGAAGACGATGACGAACTGATCCAAGTAAGGACGACACACCCTATTCATTAAATCCATGAATACTGCGGGCGCGTTTGTTAATCCGAACGGCATCACTACAAATTCGTAGTGCCCATAACGAGTTCGAAAGGCTGTCTTCGGAACATCCTCCCCTAGCACTCGTAGTTGGTGATACCCGGATCTTAGGTCGATTTTTGAAAAGAAGTTCGCCCCTTGCAGTTGATCAAATAAATCGTCTATGCGAGGCAGAGGGTAACGATTTTTAATGGTTAGCTTGTTGAGCTCCTTGTAGTCGATGCACATTCGAAACGATCCGTCTTTCTTCTTGACGAACAAGACCGGAGCTCCCCATGGTGAGAAGCTTGGTCTTATAAAGCCCTTGCTGAGCAGTTCGTTAAGTTGACCGGACAATTCTTGCATCTCTGTAGGTGATAGACGATAGGGCGATTTGGCTACTGGGGTAGCCCCTGGTATTAAGTCGATTCTGAACTCGACTTGACGTTGCGGAGGTAGTCCTGGGAGTTCTTCTGGAAAGATGTCAGGAAAATCGCGTACCACTGGAATGTTCTTAATGTCTTTCGTTTCTTGGCTCACATCGACAACATGAGCGAGGAATGCGCGACATTCCGTTCGCAAGAATTTTTGGGCTTGAATGCTCGAGATGAGGCGAAGGTTCGTGTCGGGTTTGTCGCCATAGACTACCAGAGTTTCGCCAGATGGCAGATTAAGGCGAACAACCTTTTCATAACACATGATGTCGGCACGATGAAGACTCAACCAATCCATGCCGATAATGACGTCGAAACTTTTAATTAAGACCGGCATGAGGTCGATCGAAAATGAATGGCTATCTAGAGTTAGGGTACATCCTATGTATATACTGCTAGTGCTCTCTATCTTTCCATTAGCCATTTCTATAGTGAACGGTTCTTTAAGCGCTCGTGATTTTTGCTTAAGTAAATGAGCAAATTTTTGGTTCACGAAACTCCTCTCCGCTCCACTATCAAATAGTATGCATGTATAAGAGTTATCGAGGAGAAACGTACCAGTGACCACTGTGGGGTCGGCAACCGCTTCCTCGTGGCCTATGGCCAGAACCCTTCCCACTCCACCGGCATTCCCTGCCTTAGGGCAGTTCCTCTTGTAGTGGCCCACCTCGCCACAACCGTAGCAAGCTTGGCCCACACCAGTGTCGGGGACTTGGTTGATTGGCCTCGCCGGAGCTTTGCAGAAACGGGCAGTGTGCCCCTTCTTGTTGCGGTTTGAACACTGCATTTCCCGGCAGGCTCCGATGTGGTGGAAGTTGCATTTGTTGCACTTAGGCAAACTTCCAGCATACTGCTTCACCGGAGCAGCAGCGGAAGGTGCTATCGCAGCATGAACTGCCACGACCTGCTGCTTTTTGGCAGCCTTCTTCTTCTTCTTTTCATCCCAGAACTTCCGCTTGTTGTCAGCGGTTTTGGAGGGTTCTGAGATGGCTAGGGTTGTTGTTGACGATGGGGTAGGGACCCCATGGTCAATAAGCCGCTGTGCCAACTGCTTGGCACTATCGAATGTAGTGGGGTTTGAAGCCAAGACATTCCCCTGGAATGGAGGCACCAGCCCCCAGATGTACCTCTCTATCTTCTTTCCCTCTGTATGAACCATGTTGGGACAGAGGGCCACCAGCTCGCAGAATCTGGCGGTATAGGTCACTATATCGGAGCCTTTCATGGTTAGGCTCCACAGTTCTTGCTCCAGTTTCTGGATTTCGCCCCTCGAGCAGTATTCTTCGATCATTAGCTCTCTCAGAGCTTCCCAGGCCATGACATTTGCCACTATAAGAGATAGTGACTTGACATGGCTATTCCACTATGTCAGGGCTTTTGCCTCGAAGGTGCACGCAGCAAATTTGACTTTGCTTCCTTCCGGGGATGAGCAGATCTCGAAGATCGACTTCGTCTTTTCAAACCATTGCGAGAGGGCAATTACTCCGTCAGTCCCTTTAAAGGACAATGGCTTGCAGTTGGTGAAGTACTTGTAGGAGCACTCTCTCAAGCGCAAAGGGGCTTCACCGTGAGTAGAATAAACGGGCGTTTCAGCACCGCTGGCGCTGGTAGAATGATATTGAGCCATGGCTGTAGCCACAGCCGCAGCTACTGCAGCATTTAGAGCTGCCGTATCGATTTGAGGAGTCAGTGGTGTTGAAGTTACCAGAGGATTGCCTCTCGTTGATCGGCGTGGAGGCATCTTTTAACTGTAGGTTTACAAAGATGATAATATTGGTAAGAATAAAATAGAGAGAAATGATGAGAGTGACTCATGGACTAACTCTTCATAGCCCAACAACACAATTGAATAGCACGATTGAATGTAGATATAGTACTAAGAGATGATAGCATTTGGATATTAATTTCCATGAGATTAGATATCTGTCAATAATTCTGGTATTACAGATGTAACAAGTTCAGGAAAAATGACCTAGAGGTAGGTCTTACATCAACCAAGATGGGAAAATTTTGACAGAACTACGACCTAATCAAGACCTAATAGGTCCAAGTTTTGACAAAGATAGGAAATTAGACTAGGGTTTTACATAACTAAGTTATATCCAAAAGAGAAAGTTAAGTAGGCTCTATCCACGATGAGAACCACTAGAATGAGTTCTTGATTCTGACAGAAGGCGTTCTATGTCCCTCATGCGCCTTTCGGATCTTACTTGCCGAGCTCGAAGTTCCAGGACTTCGGCATGGGTTTCATCAAGTTCTCTCTGCAGAGCTGCATTCTGGTTCTGAGTTCTTGCATGAGCAGACTCCAGCTGGCGGATGCGGACAGTGTTGACTCCAGTGTCGGCATCAACCTGCAGGATTTGATGGATAGCCGCTCTACCCTGCTCATCAGTACGAGCAACCCTGCGGACTAGAATAGGCAAGATTCTGTCCGCTGAGCCTCCCTCGCTCAAGTCATAGAAGCTTCGGTCTCCGTTGTAAGGTAACGGCTGACCTTGCTCGTGACTCCATCCGTTCAAGTTTGTTGCCCACAGAGGTGTGGGGCCTTGAAATGCTGGACGAGGGTTAGGATTTGGGTTTGGGTTTTGAGCTACTGGGGGTAGGTTGTTGACTTCTGGCTCTGAGTCAGAACCATCAGAAAAGCCTTTAGCTTGGTGATCATGCAAAGGGATTGGGTGATCATCTTCTGGCTCTTCTCCCAGCCATCCTGCATTGCCGTTGTTGGGATAGTACGGGTCTCCGGGGATATGGAATCTAGCCATGACATCTACGCGAGAAAAAGGGTAAAGAAATAATTAATACACGAACTAATTAGATAATTATAAGATGATCTTTATTAGTTACTTCAATACTTGCTTAATGCATACCAGTTATATGAAAGCAAAACAGGATAGACCTTCGAATAAGTGATCCTAACTCCAAATCCACAACCAAACAAGGAACAGGAAGAAAAGCAAAGATCACAGATTCTAAGTCTATGACATCCTAGTCACATATAACCTTAACGTATCCACTTAGCAATTATTGACCTACTAATAAAAACCTTTAATTCTCAGATAAGTAATTATAGTAACACAAAATACTCCTATAGTATTTTAAGTTTATCTTCTGTTCTAATGTTCTCATTGTAGTATTGTTGGTAAGTTTTTAGACTTGTTGCAACCTCACGACCACCCTCAGGCACATGCTAGTCATTCCTCGGATAATATAGTTGATCAGGCTATATCTTCCCAGGGTTGACTATATGTCTCTAAGTCTGATTATGTTGTCCAACAATCGTAATACTTTTGTTCTGTCCTAGTGACACTGATTTTAGTATGAATGCAGGTATGTATACTTGGTTAAATATTTTATTATTTAAAAGTATAAACTCTTGGTCAGAGTATTTTAATCCCGTTGTGTTTATAGTTTGTATATCTTTTATGGGTTGATATACTCGATTCACTATATACAATGCTCTGATAGCAATCTGTCACACCCCAAAACCGGAACGGCGGAAACGTTCAGGGGTGGAGGACGTCATGTACAGTATCACAACAATGCATAGTAGTAAACAAGCAACAACATCATCCATTGCATTAATAATATAATTTAATACAAGTGTGTTCTGTGAAGTTTAATAGACACCAAAAATATAAATCAAAATAAAAGACGAGTCTTGAATGAGCTCCATCTTCTCAAAACCTGGCACCGGTACCTGTCTACTGGTGACCTGAGAATACAAGTTATTTTGAAAGAGTTTATCAGCTTTAAAGCTGGTGAGATCATAAGTATTTTAGTGTCATTGTTTGTATGAGAGTGTTTGTAAGTACTTGATGAATAAGTTTGTAAATGTTTGTATCTCCTAGAAAATACTATATTTTCTACTAAACGTAGCCTTCTACCAAGGCATCAACTGTCCTGTATGTTTGTTTCTTGTAAAAGTGTGTATTTTCCCAAGTATGACTATCATTAACCAAAAATATAGTTTTACATTACCGTTCATTGTGTGAAGATCACAAAGTGAATGAAATGGGGAAATAATAAAGTACTGTAGCGTTGTATTAAGTAACTACTGCTGTACTAATTACCTTAAACCAATATGTTATTTAAAGTAACATGTGATATGCCTGTACCATACTACCGACTATAAACACGACGATGAAAGACGTCGGAAGAAATGACATTTGGCACCCGTAGACTTGCAAGTCCCACTGTAGCGAGCAGCAAGGTGTAGGATAGTCAATCCAGTATAGATCTATACACAAACTCAACGCTCCCCATTTAAGGAGATTTTGGATACAAAACGAGCCATGACAAGTGATGCCATGCCCCGTTACATGGCTCACATAACTGTTGTAATGTTCTTGTATATGTATTGTATGTACTAGCTGTATTGTATGTTCTCTCTGTCTAGTATGTATGTATGTTCTCTCTGTATGTTATCGTTTGTTTGTCGTTATAGTATTCTCTATCTGTATGTTATGTTTGTTTCTCATCATAGTATGTATTGACTCATGTATGAACTGACTCATTGTATGTTTCACTGTTCTAGTAATAGTATTGTAACTTCCTAAACTATACCAATTATAGTTTACTAGTAATGTTGTTTGTATGTATGAACATGTTTGTATACCTTTGCTACCCAAAGGTATTGAACTGAATGAAGGAACTTTTATATCTATACACATATACATAATATATAACTAAGATTCAAACGACCTTCGGACAAATAACCGATACCCTAAGTCCACAACCAAACAAGGAACATGAAGCAAGGTGAGCTATCAGTCCTAAGTCCTTTCAATCCTACTTATATAACTATATCTATATAGATACACATTTGACAAAGTATAAGTTTAAAAGAGTTTAATGAAAGTATTTAACATGTAAAAGAGTTTGTAAAACAGTTTGAAGTAGTTTGAGTGATAACATAGTTTGAAAAGTAAGAAATCCACTTGTTTGGTAGTTATTAATCACATGTGATTGATATAATAACTATAATAGTTCAACTTGTATTCCCCCCCCCCCCCCGGATAAAATCATTTAAAATCATTTAAAAGGTTGATTAAGGGGTATGAACTCACCTGCAATGAGTAACTCGAATGAAAGATCGATGTAGGATTGTTGGGTGTCAATTGGAGTCTTGAGCACAAACGAATCCTATTTAACATATAATGACACATATATGAATACGTTCAATGTATATAGCCACTATTAGTGATAGGGACACGCCTTAGCGACATAAAAACACTTAGAATTTAGTGTTACCAACAACTATGGTTGCACATAAGGGGTGTATGGTCCTATATTGGAGTGTAACGCCACAAAAGCATGGGTTTTGTGTGTGTGCGGCCAAGTGTGTGTGCGGCCGCACACTCACTATGAAGTGTGCCAAAACGTGTTTCCAAGCCTTAAGAATGTTATGGGGAAGGTGTTTTGACCCTAGCTTAGCCGGAAAGGGAGTTTGGTGCTATTTTGGGACCTTAAAATGGTGTGTACGGCTACACATGGTGTGTGCGGTCGTACACATGGTGTGTGCGACCGTACACACTTGAAGATCATATGAAATAGCGTTTTTCATGCATAAATTCAAGGGTCCCTTAGCTTATAACAAGCTATTGCAAGTGTATACCCGATTTCGAGGCTTAAAAGTGTAGTTAAAAGCCCCAAAAGTAGTGTGTGTTCTTGGTGTTCTTGGAGATCTAACACCAAATAGGTGTTTTCATGGATCAAATCAAAGGGAAAGGCTAGTTAAGGTCATGTATTAGCTAATCAAAGGATGAATCACTTACTCGATTGAAGATTGAAGAGAAAAGTTGGATGATACTTGAGAGAAAACGAGTTCTAGCCTTGAAGAAGTGGAAAAAGTGTTCAAAATGACTAAGTGTTGAATATATAGGTGGGCGTGTGCGGCTGGGATGGGTGTGTGGCTGCATACTCGGGTGTGCAGCCACACACACATTGTGTTGGTGTGTTTGGCTCATTTGCAAGGTGTTACACTCACAATACTCATCCCACAAGTCATACCTTGATTATACTAGGTTTTAAACACTCTAATTGACTCTAAACAGTGCTAGAAGATAGCAAAATCGAGTCTGACTTTCATTGATTTGAATAAGTGTACAAGATAAAAATTTCGGATTGTCACAACTTGCAACTAACAGTTAATTGCAATATCAGTCCCCGTATATTTTAATCAGACTCTTTTGATCACCAAATTAATTCCAAATTAATTTCTGATCAATACTAATTAAATAATATGATTTCTCAATTAATATATTATTCTTATAATATATCAATAAATCATTTATCAACCTCTTTCTCATAATTCATCCTATCAAGTTGCTATGGTGAAGGCAACCCAAAAGGACCATGCTACTATCGGGTCAAGTACATACCAATTATAGTTATGGGCTTAGACACCTAATCCAACAGTTCCCTCTTGAACGAGTGTTACCTTGCGCTTCTTCGTCATTCTTCTTTGACCTTTCGAGCCACTACTAGTAAGTTAATAACTAATTAGTTTTAGTTTGACCACAAACCCTTTCTTCATGAGCTTTCAAGACCCCGATAACCCCCTCGACATTCATTTTTTTCAAGATCTACGAATTGCTTAATTGTTGAAGCAATTTGCATGAACATACCAGGTACAACACGAATCAACTTTTTCACAACATATGCTTCGTCTATGGTATCTCCTAAGGACCGAATGTTGCTTACCATGTTATTTACCTTCATGGAAAAATCATCTATGGTTTTCGATTCCTTTATATTTAAGATCTCGAACTCAACCTTTAGGGTTTGGACGTTCGCAATCCTTACCTTGTCTGCACCCATGTACATAACCTTCAACTTTTCCCACACTTCCTTTGCCATATGCTTCTCCGCAATTGACAACAACAAGTCTTCCAGGATTCCTTGATTGATATAGGCAAGATCCATCTTGTCTTTCTTCACACCGACTAGGTTTTGGGGATTGATGGGCTCCACAACACCCAAACTTCTTGATCCTACATAGATGTCTTCATCTTTAAGGCCCATGCCGCATAGTTGCTCCCGGACAAAATAGGTTAATGCATCTCCGGGCCTTCAATAACACGATGTACTTGATGTTTATTGAAATCTTGTTATCTCTCATAGCAAGTGTAAATTTGCAGATTCAACTTGTGCGTTTGTGCATAAGGAATTCTAGTAACATAGGACAAACACCTAATCTAGAAAATAAAAGAAGAAGAGAGGGAGGGGAAAAGTAGTTGTTCCAAAGGCTCTTTATTGATAAACATAAGAAAGGCACAGATTAATTAAAACATAAAACATTGGAAACTAGAATTCTAATCCAACTCAAACATTGCATTGAATAAAGATTCAAAAACTAATATAAGGAAAGTTTCTAATTTTTCCATTTCATAGCAAAACACACAAAAAATCTGAAAACACACACAACAGTTGACACAACGAACATCATTTCTGATGTCACATACGCGACAGGGCAATCGACGCCAGTTGCAAAGTTCTGTTCACCGAAGCAAACACAAGAAGTTCTTCATTACTTTGAAATAATCTCATGTGTTCTTCTTCAAGACTCACCACAACTTCAACTCCATATCCGTCTGGTGTATCATACAAGATGAACGTGTTCTTCACTAACACATCTGCAATGGTGCCCCACTTCGGATTCCCCCACCCAAAATTCATCTGGTAAAACGAACCTCCACGTACATGGCTAAACCTGTAAACTTCAAGATTATCAAACAACTCTTTTACATTATTTGCAGAATCCCTAACGCTAATTAACCAATCACGGAGATTATCTTGATCTCCGAGTTCTTTGACTCCTTTCTTCATCTGAAGCAGCAAATTTCCCAGACTGGTTTCACTCCGGTGATTGTTTGATGTTGTGAAATACCAAGTGAAGTTTCCGATGGAATTTTCCGGTAATGGTGGTGTCATTCGTGGCCGCATGTTTACTAACTGAATCAAAGTAGATTTTGTGAAAGAACCTAATTTTGCCATGGAAGCAGCAACTGCACATCTGTAAAGAAACGCAGTAACAATCCCGATCTTTGTAGGGTTTTCCACTAACCCCGATACTGATCGTTTCAATCTCGATATGTTTTCCGCATGGAACACGTACCTTTTCGTGATTAGGGTTTCACTCATTTCAATCTCGATCTCAGGCATTGTGTATGCAATATCCAACGAAGGTATGGATGTAGCAAGGATTAACGGCGGTGGTCTTTCTTCTCCTCGTGCCATGGCAGCCCAGTCGCTAAGGAAAATTCCAACAGATGGTGCATCTGCAACCTTGTGGGACATGGATATAGTCACTGCCATGCCTCCACCCTCGAAGTATGTTGCTTGAGTAGCGAGAAAGGTGTAACCTATGCATGATCCTTTCCACAAAAAACCTTCAGGAAACAATAAGCTTTGTGTTTCGTAGTTTGGATTTTGAAGGAAATCGGAGAGTCTACAACCAATGATTTTAGCTTCCACGAAAACCACTCCTTCATCATTGCAATCAATGGTGATGCCGTCTTCTTTAAGTCGTCCGGCAAATGGGTAATATTTTGTTAGGATTTTGGATAAAGATTTCTTCAAAACATCACCACTAATTTGGGTTTTTGAGTCGTACAAGAGAATAATGGGAGTGTATGTATGTAAAGTGAGTTGATCGAGCAATGAGAGTTTGAAAGTTTTGAGGTGATCAGGGGTTCGGGATGATGGTTTGATGATTTCTTTCGAGATGATCTCCATTAATTCTTGATGTTCTTTTTTGCTCAATTGTGCATTAATTTAAGTAGATATATATTATCATAAAATAATATATATGGCCTTGAACAATCCACTATGTTAATTTGTCTCCTTTTGTTTTTCTCCATTCAGATTTTGAAATTTTGAAATTTTGTTTTTGTTTTATTAGTGTTGCAATTAAATAACAATAAATATGATCCCAATTTCTTTCAAAGAGAATATATTGTTCTTCGGTTTCAAATTGTTTTAGTTGTTCTATGTGAGTTTGCCGTCTTAATTACTCTCGACGGAGAAAGTAGTAGAACATAATGTTCAATTAATTACACATAAATTATAGGAAGTATACCTTTTCTTTTAGATCAGTGAACGATTTTACGAAGCAAAAACTCTAGCAAGGCGTCATGAGACAGGAGAAGGTATAGCACACGAGTAGACAAAAAAAATCATTCCCACTGATACAAAAAGGGTTATAAAATCCGGTTAAATAAATCAAATAACCATATTTTCAACCAAGTCTTATGACCAAGGAGTCTTATGTGAAAAGAGAAATAAAACCCGGTTTCAAAACCGGCTTCCGTTTCCATGCAAATAATTGGGTCGTATAAAACCCTCATCGTCGTTTCCATATGTAAAGTAGATCCCGGTTCCTAGATAAGAATCGGGTCCTTTATATATATATATATATATATATATATATATATATATATATATATATATATATATATATATATATATACTACTATCATACCCTCACGAAGCGGTGACGACGATTAATTTATTTCGGTGAAGAGTCTCGTTACGGCGGATGTTGTTTTAGATTCAAAATGGAAGTATGTTGTTGTTTTGTGTTAAAAATTTATGTTTTTGTTTTGGACCGGAATAAAATTAAGTTAATGGTTTTGGTTAAAAAGAAGTGTGTTGTTGTAATTGGTTAAAAATAATAATACATTCGTTACAAATTGACAATCTTATTAAAAATGAATATTTCAATTATATATTTTAAAGGTAGTTCAATCAGGTTTAGTTTCTTGTCTGTAATATTTTCTTAGAAGTATATTATAACAAAATTATAACCACAAATAATAACAAACATAAATTATATAGGCATACACAACAAAGAATTACAGAATATATTTTTATAAAAACAAATCCATAAACACTACCTGAATATTAAATTGTAAGGACTCACATGTAAAGGAAGTAGCAATGCATTCATTAGTTAGATGACATTCCTCGTCACATATACATTCAAGCTTTTTTTACTTGTAAGTCGAGAAACAACAACATATAACCGACCATGAGTGAAGACGAGCCTACATAAGTATAATCCAATATTTGATAATAACTGTCCTTGAATTTTGTTAATGATCATAGCAAAACAAACAACTACGGGAATTGCCTCCACAGAAAACGGAATGATATTATTTTATCAGGAGGAGTTAACTTCATACGAGATATATAAGTAGTCTCGTTGAAGAATCTATAATATATGATTCGGGATTCAATGACGTGTCTTCCAATCCTAACAATCTGTAACCTAGAATCTGAACTCATATAGGTTTTTCCTTCATCTTTCACCGATCATAACATGTAGTCATTGATAGCCTCAAATTCTTCAATTGTGAGATTTATGTACTACACATCTTTATTAAAAAAAAAGTTTAATATAAAATTGTAAGCATCAAATATTTTTAAATTAGTACTTTTACATAAATACAAAAGATATAATGAATACAGTAAGTAATACAATATATAACATTAGATGTAGTATTACATATACAACTGTTCATGAATTAACATTGGTTGTCTCAAAAACGACTCCGCATCATAGCGATTGTCTTTGACCCTTGTTTATCGTAATAATAATTAATAAGAGAATGTATTTGTTATGTGACATAAGAAGTGATAAGATATAAAACAATATTTTTATAAAATAAGTTAAATATAAAAATTGAATGACAATAAAAATAAATTGAGTTGTAGATAAACAATTACCAATTGAAATGGTGGACATAACATTCGATTTTATTTGATCCAAAAATAATTTGATATGGATGCATCTGTCTTTAGGGTCTTTCGAATCATATATTATTTGTATATTTAAAACACTAAAAAAAGCCTGAAGTACAATTATATTTGAAAAAATGTTATAAAAACTTTAAAGTTTAATTGGTAAAATATAAACAATACAAATTTAAATGTGTAAATGTAAAAAAAAAACTTCTTCAAATGTGTATTTTACATGAATTAAGTTTATAAAGCTGTAAATTCATATTTTATTCTTGATTTTTAATTAACTGTCACATAACATATATTTTTTTTATATAAAATAGATATTATAGATATTTTATTCTTGATTTTTAAATATATATATATATATATATATATATATATATATATATATATATATATATATAAAGTTTATATTCAAATGATTAAAAAAATGCTTAATGTTAATCTTTGAACGTGTTTATTTTATAAAAGTTATGCCGAGTAAACTATAAATTCTCAATTTATTCTATGTTTCTAATTGTATTACATGTATAAAATATAAAATAATATATATATATATATATATATATATATATATATATATATATATATTAATTAATTGTCATATAACATATAAAATTAGATATTATAGATAGATAAAATACTTATTATTTTCTCAAGTAAGTATCGTTAGGATAAACTATGTGATTATATGTAATCATAGATAAATATAAGTTTTCATTGAAATAAAAAAAATAAAAAAACATTTATCTAAATACTACAAATAAAAACAGATAAAGAAAACCCAGAGTCGGTGAAAGTCTTGTTGGGAAGGAGAGAAGTCGTTGAAATTGTTGATGGGGAGAAAGATTCTTGACCTAGGAAGAATAGACAGCAAGGTTTGGAGCAGATCATATACTAGTGAACCTTGAAGGAAGCTTACGGGTGGGTGAGGTAAATTAGGAAAATCAAACCAGAAAGAAACGGCAACAGTCGGCGTCTGTAGATGATGAAAGGGGATACAACGACAACCTTTTACAAATTCGATGAGCAAACTTACCGTAGCATCAATGGTAAATGGTAATTTTTATAATTTTAATATCTAAATCTTCTGAAAATTTGAACGATTTAGGTTGAGATTAGTGACATAAACTTTGAGAATTTCATTTTTCCTGATTTTTCGTGGGTTTTTCAATGAATTAGTTATTTCTGTTTAACTTTCCTCTTACAAATTTCATGAAGGTTACAGTGAGCTAGTATATGCATTTCGTTTCATTATACTGGATTGTTGCTTAATTCCAAAGTCTCCATTAAATCTAGAAAGGCAAGTTGGTATTTTTGTAACTCATTCAATAGTTTATTAAACACAACAATTTTATTTTCTGTTAAGCAACTTACAGAAGCTCTATCATATCAATTAATAGGTATGTCCTTTTTTTACATCCTATTCAATAACACTATGATTCAACTTGATAACTGGTCGTATTCCTAGTCTAAGGTTAATTTTGTATCAGGAAAATAGTTGCTTATCTTACTTTGACAAGGTCACAGATGGATTTTACTTTATTCATGGAATGGATCTATATGTATGGTTAGTATGCAGTAATCCTCAAGAAAGTGGAAGAATTCCTTTTGCTTCGATTCTCTAAAAGTTGTTAATCTCCTTCTGAATCTGCATTTGAAGGCATGTGATTGACCGAATTGGTGATCCCGACCTCATGGAACTACAGAACCAAACTCGTAGCATTTATTCTAATAGCTTGATCACAACTGAAGTCGTTGAAAATTTTCCAAAGCATGCTTGTGATCAAATGGGGCGTGTAATGTAGAAGAGATAATACCTCATATTGCCTTGTTCGTATGGACATTGATAGGTGGATTTGTGTATGCGATTTATGGGCGAGAATCATAGCTCCCTTCAACATGTAGTTTATGTGCATGCAGCTCATGTGGATGAAATTTACAAGAGCAGAGCCAAATCGTTTTATTCTTAATTCCAAATGCAGATTGTTTGGCATTAGCAACACTTGTACTTTATAACTTTTTGTAATATATGTGTTGGAGTTAAAGGTCATAAGGGAAATTTTCATTTGATGTAAATATTTATATACTTATATTCACTTACTGAATTATTACTATTATTAGGAGTTTTGGAATTTACTTTCTGGAATTCTAGAATGAAATGTATAATTTCTCTTTCTTTCAATTCTATCTCTATCAAAATAATTGTAATGTTAACCTTGTCAAAATCTCTTAAATCTATTTATTTGGTTATATATATCATAAGAATTCAGATTTCTTTCAATTAAGCTACCTAAGTCCATTATTAATCAGAACATGACTCCTCACACATACCATATCATACCATACCATTCCCTGGGTTGTTGAAGTGTATATAACACATTAGTTATAGAAAATAATTTTTTTTTCTGCAATTTACAAACCAAATATGTGCCAGAAATTAAATTTTAATCTTCACTTTTTTATATAAAGACCAAAATAACCTCATTATATGATGATATTCGCTAACATTTGTGAAAAATCATTATTAAAGCCATCCAACTTACAAAACAACATAGTAATTCAAGTTTGTAGTAATTATAAGCCTACCCTACCCCACCCCACATTAATGATTCACTAAGTAATATATATATATATATATATAATATACACACATAAATAAATAAAGTGACAGTTTCAGACAAATATTGCAAGATTAGACAGTGGGTGGGTAAGGAAACTTGAAGTTTGTAAAGTGGTAAAAAATGGGAAGACTTTGGAAGTAAGATGCTATAAAATGGTTTTTTTACACAAAAACAGCAACACACGGACTTTGAAAGTAAGATAAAAACATCAACAGTGACAGGGATAAAATAGGTTGCTGCATTGAACAATTTAATTTTAACAAACTATTTAAATCATGTTTCTATATAAAAAACAAAAACAGAAGCAGTGGCAGGGGTAAATCAGGTAATTGCATTGGAGAATGGACTTTTTTAATTATCCAAAAAAAAACACTACAAAAGTAACAAAAAGTTGATTGATATTTCTAACCTTTGATCCCTATAAACCTATTTACCATGCTAATTCATATAAATTTTTGGTAAATTAGCAATGAATAGACTAAAAAAACACTTTTCATCATTTAATAGAATCCTACTTTTGTTTTTATCACAAATAGCATCATACTTTCGTTTTTACAACATTCAATATATAGCAACAAAATGGCCTTTTCCCAGATTTCCCAAGTTGAAAATGAAAGTTGGCTGCCATTATGGGTTAACAATATTTTTAAAACCTACAAGTATGATATTGATACATTTTTAGCAACATACTTGTATTTATTTTAATACTTGTTTTAAAACATATAAGCAAGATGCTATAAGTGACATAAAATAGGAACTAAAGAATGCACTTGATTCATATTTCTTTTCTCGAAATATACCGGTTTCATTGTAAATAAATAAATGAATTTTTATTTCTTTATAAACAGAAGTTTTTGTAGAATAGAAGTATTCAATCTAGAGGAGTATTTTTGTGGTGTCTAGAAATATTACAAATCCATTCATTGATATATACCATTCTATTTGATTCATGATGAAATTTGATAACCCTCACATATTAACAACATCGATTACACAAGTTTCAGGAATATTGCAAACAGAGGATATAACATCCATTACACAGAATCACAAACAAACATAGGTCAAAACATTAAAAAAATCAATTGAAAGGATATAACATCACATACACACAGATTCACAGATTCACAAACAGAGGACAACATCAGTGGCAGGGGTAAATCAGGTAATTGCATTTGACACTTGATTTTTCAATTTTCCAAATAAAACAATACATTTATTGATATTAAGAACACCATTTACACAAGTTTCAGGAATGTTGCAAACAAAGGGTATAAAATGGATTACACACAGACCAACACACATAGGTCAACACATTAAAAATATCGATTGTAAGGATATACCATCACATAAAATAGTGCAACAGTAACAAAATCTTCATCGTTATTCCTAAATTTTCATCCATATAAATCAAAGTTTACAAAACATGTCACAACAATCTGTAAATTAAAAAAATGATTGAAAAGATATAACAACGAACGGAATTACTAACCTGTATGGTTCTTGGTATGTTAATGTCGATTCTGGAGAGATGTATATTAACATTGAAGGGAATTACAAGTTCATATATGTACATAGATGAAATTGAAAACCAAATTTGGCAATTATTACATGTATGGAACGAATTTGTATGAAATCTCATATAATTGAAAGACATACAAAATTCCATGATTGAAAGAAAAACGAAATTAAAAGTTTGATGAGATAATAAAATTAAATCTCTATAACATTCCATATAATATACATTGGCAGTTATTCTAATTCAGTGACTTAGCTATCAATTTGAAAGGCATTCAAAAGTACGGTCAATTTCCTGTCAATATCGACTAATATTAAGGAATGTTTAACTGATTATATAATAATATTAATTAGGTGGCAGTTTTAAATAATTGAAAAAACATAGATTTATAAATCAAGAACATCTTAAAAAAACCTTCGCAAAAAAAAAAAAAAAACTAACTAAACATAAAGGAAAGATAATCCAAACAAAATCAGTTATAAATACCATATGTTGAATCTTCTTAGATACCGCATATTTATTCACTGTCCTCCAAACCCCACAACTATCTCAACATAACCAACTCTATCTATAGCACTATCAGTAAATGTCACACCCCCAAACCGGAATGGCGGAAACGTTTGGGGTCGGAGGACGTCATGTTTAATATCACAACACATGCATCATAGTAATCAAAGTAACAAACAACCATTGCATTAATATTAAAGTGTTTACAAAGTATGTGATTCACAAAAGATTGACTCCAAAAGTAAATATTAAAACAAGACATGAAGCTACTATGCTCCATCTTCTGATTCCCAGTGCGCGTACCTGTCTACTAGTTTCCTCAGAATACAAGTTATTTTGAAAGCGTAGATCAGCATTTAAGTTGGTGAGTTCATAAGTATTTTAGTGTCAGAAGTTTGCATTAGTTTAACGAAAAGTAAACTGTAAGTTCTTTTAGAAAAGTTCGCCTGTTCCTCCAGAAAATCCTATATTTTCTGGTGTGATGAATGAAAGTGAAAATGACTCTACAATCATTTTTATAAGTACTAAATGGATACAAGTTATATAAAAGTTAGAGTAAACAGACAATCGATTGTGTGAATCATCCCTAAGCCCACAACCAAACAAGGAACAGGAAATGAGGCGGAAGTCACACATCCCATTCTTTGTTAGATCTTTACTGTATATAACCCTGGCGTATTCATTTGGTACATACAGAGTTAACTGTAATAGTTCTTTATATTTGATGAAAACATTCTTTAATAAAATCATATATTTCCTTTAGTTAAAATGGTAACCACAATAGTTCCTTCTGTAATCACTTAGTTTATACTAGCTATATATAATCTAATATCGAACGGACAGTTAATTGTGTGAATCTGCCCTAAGCCCACAACCAAACAAGGAACAGGGAATGAGGCGGAAAGCACACATCCAACTGCCTATCGGATATTAATTATATAGAACCCTGATGTATAAAATAAGGTATTATAGAATTAACCACTAAAGGTCCTTTAAGTTATACTGGTTTAATAAAATGAATTAAACCGGTTACTGATGAGTTTGTAGTTTAGTTTACTAACTGTTGTACCTGAAAAGTATGTTTTTGTACTAGAAAGCGGTGTATTGAATTTGTATGCTATGACCTGAACCATACCTGATACTCCTTATGATTACTCGGTGTATACGGGATATATATATATATATATATATATATATATATATATATATATATATATATATATATATATATAGCTAAGATCGAATAGAGAGTAGACTGTGTAAATCTGCTCTAAGCCCACAACCTACTGTCTGCCGGACCCGATTAACATATATCCCTGATGTATCTACCGAGGAATCATAAAGTTAGCATTATAGGCCCCGTTTTAACTGAATGTACTAAGACTCGACTGTTCTGTTTGTCTTTTGTAATGATGTAAGTTTTCCCAAGTTTAAGACTATCTTTACTAGAAAATAGTTTGCATTACCGTTTATGTGAGTATATCACTATATGAATGTAATGGGAAGATGAAAGTATTCAGTAATGTTGTATAAAGTAACTACTGAAGCACTAACTACCTTAAAACCAGTTTCTTAATTAAGTTTAAAATGTGATGTGGTTATAACCATGCTGATTGACGAATGTTTAACACGACGACCTGCTGGCGTCGAAACTGATGTAGCATTTGTCACCCCTTGGCCTGCCGGCCAAACTGTAGCGAACAGTCGGGATGCAGGATTGTCAGTCCCGTATATATCTATACAAAAAATGTCTGCTCTCCCTCCAGGAGACTCTGGTTAGAAAACGCGACCTAACAACTATATTGCTAAGCTGTTAAGTAGTTTCATATTAATGTTATCTTGTTCTTGTAAAAGGATGTATGTTCCTTTCTGTTTTTGTTATTGTATGTTCCTTTCTTTTCTTGTTATTGTATGTTCCTTTCTGTTCTAGTTTTTGTATGTTCGAACTGACTCATGTATGAAATGATTCATGTATGAAATGACTCTTGTAAGTTTCATTGTTCTAGAAATAGTAATTAGTAATCCTCTAAACTATACCTATTATAGTTTACTAGTATGTTTGTTTTGTACTGTCCCTGATTTGTAGAAAAGACTCAATTACCTACTGAGTTATGCTGGTACTTTTAAAAATAGAGTTTTATAA
This sequence comes from Lactuca virosa, assembly GCF_052849685.1. NCBI lineage: Eukaryota > Viridiplantae > Streptophyta > Magnoliopsida > Asterales > Asteraceae > Lactuca > Lactuca virosa. The sequence continues at coordinate 182,947,515 of NC_136428.1, forward strand.
ACAACAAAGTAACATAACTTTAAAAGAGCTTTTGAATTGATTTGATCACTTATAAAAGCATAAGAAATCCTTTGATGTGATTGCTATCACAGGTAAATATTTACACAATATCATTGTGTTCAACTTGTATTCCCCCCCCCCCCTTTAAAAGCATTTAAAACATTTAAAAGATTGATTATAGGGGTATGAAATCACCTTATGTGGACGATTCAACTGATGATTCGAGCAAGGATGAGAAGTTCCACGAATGAAGTCCCGAGACACAAACGAGTCCTAAATGACATATATTGATACATATATGTATACAATTAGTGTTTAAAACAACTAACATGAAGGGAAACAACCTTAGGGACTAGGAAACACTTGAAATGAAGTGTTAGAATCACATGTGATTGATCATAAGGAGTTTACAGCCATACCATATGAGTTTACAGCCACACTTGAGGAGTTTACGACCATAGGGGTGTTTGCGGCCATAAACTCTTGATGTTTATGCACTAGTTGTTTGTTTTATGGCTAGGAATCAAGTGTTTCTTATAGATAACTAGATGATAGAAGAGATACTCACAGTTTGGAGGTCTTTAGGAGGTTCACGACCCAAGAACAAGTAGGTGTTCTTGGTGCTTTTGATGAAAAGGTTGATGATTTGAAGATCTAACCCAAAGGAGTTGAATTCATGGATGAAATCAAAGGGTTTCACAAGATCAAAAAGGATATCAAGAAACAAACAAAAGAATCACTTACAATATTGAAGAAAATGGAAGTCTTCTTGATGATACTTGAGAGAGAATCGAGTTTCAGCCTTGAAGGTGTGAGAAGTGTTGAAGAAATGAAGGAAATTGATACTTAAGGGAAGGGGTTCACGGCCAAAATGGAGTTTACGGCCGTAAACCCTAGTTTGCGGCCGTGAACTCCTTGTGATGGAGTTTCCGGCTCGATTGCAACTCAATAAACTTTATTTAACACATCCCTACACACAATCCTTGAGTGTACTAGGCTTAGAACTCATTAGAATGACCCTTAACAAGGCTAAAAGATAGCAGAAACATGACTGACTTTTGATTGCTTGGATTGACTTTACAAGGCAGAAATGTTTGGGTTGTCACAGTAAACTTATAGAGAATATCTAAGAATTTGTATAAGATAATGAAACAAACAATTTTATAAATGACTTGTAAGAAATTTAAAGAAAGAGAATAGTGAAGCTAAATTTCAATATCAAAACAATGGTCAAGAGAGGATCTAAATTTCAATATCAAAGCAACAGTAAAATTCAATATCAAACCATATTTTTTGTTTAGGCAAGCTAAGGAGCAAATGTACATCTTCATTATAGGCCTGTGAATAAAACACAAACATAAAACCAAGAAAGATAGACCATCAAAACAGCAAAATAAAACAACAACCCAATATTTTTAAATAGAAAGTGATAAAGAAAGAGAGGTGTTGGTGGTGCATTGGTGAGCCTCTCAATCACTATAGTTTCTTCTTTCTGAACTTCCTCAGCAAGATATAAACTTGTTGAGATTCTTTGTAGCTATAAAATCAAGGGATCAAAATGTAAATTAGCAAACTAACATCGAAAATGAAGGCTTGTAAACACTTTTCTCTGCATCCCCTACTCTTTTCTTTATTCAATTGATTATAATGAATGTTTTGAGCTAGACCTTTCGTCGAACAGTTGGAAGGTGTGACAACCCGAAATTTCTATCTTGTACAATTGTTCAATTCAATCAAAGTCAGACTCGTCGCTGCTATCTTTTGGCACTTTTTATGGTCTATTTGAGTCTTCTAAGCCTAGTACCTTCAAAGTTACGGCTTAGATTTGGGTTCCACAAGTTCACCACTTCACAAAATGGCCAAACACTCCAACATGAGGAGTGTACGGTCGTACACTTGAGTGTGCGGCCGCACACCCTCCTCCTGGCAGCACACTCTCACATAGATATGTGGGACTTACCCATTTTTGATCATTTTCACTCCTTCAAGCTAAGAACTCGATTTTCTCTCAACTATCATCCGATTTTTCACCTAGATCTTCAAGATTGTAAGTGTTCTTCCCTTGATTTGTTGATTCCTTTCACTATCTAGTAAGGTTCATTGATTTCATCCATAAAATCACTTCTCTTTGCTAGATCTTCAAGTGTTCTTCAGTTTCACCAAGAACACCAAGAACACCTACTAAGTTTTTGGACCTGAAACACCCATACAAGCTTCTATATAGTAAGTATTCCTTCTATAGCTTGATTTTTACCAGAAACTCATGATGTTCATCATCAAAATCTACCATTTTACAAGATCATCAAGGGTGTGCGGCCGCACACACCTCATATGGCCGTACACACACTTTTTAAGGCTCAAAATGGTAATAAACTTCCCTTTAAGCTAAGCATTGGTCAAAGCACACTCCCTAGATGCATCATGAGGCTTCAAAACACACTTTGGCATGTTTCATAGTGAGTGTACGGCCGTACACCCATTTGGGCCATACACCCTGCCGCACACTCATGAAACTCATGCATTTTGGCCGTACACTCAAAGGTGTCGCCGTACACCCCTTTTATGCAATCAAATGTGACTGTAACACTTCAACTTAAGTGTTTCCTAGTCCCGAGGGTGGTTACCTATCATGATTAGTTGTTATATAGACTATTTATATATATATATATATATATATATATATATATATATATATATATACATATCTATATATATATATATATATATATATATATATATATATATATATATATGGCATTATACGGTTAATAGGATTCGTTTGTGCTCAAGACTTCAATCGACACTGAACTTCCTATGCCGATCTTTCATTCGTATCACTCACTGCAGGTGAGATCATACCCCTTAACTTACCTTTTAAATGATTTTAAATGCTTTTATGGGGGAGAATACAAGTGGATAACATTATAGTTATTATATCAATCACATGTGATTAATAACTAACAAACAGATAGAGTTCTTATACATCAAGCTGTGTTTTCAAACAAATTGCTTTAAATAGTTTTACAAACTCTTTTATATGCAAAACGCTTTATCAAACCCTTTTAAACTTATATTTTTTCAAAAATCATGTCTATATAGATATAGTTATATAAGTAGGATTGAAAGGACTTAGGACTGATGAATCGCCTCATTTCCTGTTCCTTGTGTGCTTGTGGACTTAGGGTTTCGGTTGTTTGTCCGAATGTCGTTTGAATCTTAGTTATATATATTATGTGTATATATATAGATATCAAAGTTCTTCTTTCAATTCAATACCTTTGAGTAGCAAAGGTGTACAAACATGTTCAATCATACAAAAAACATTACTAGTAAACTATAATAGGTATAGTTTAGGGAGTCACTATTACTATTTCTAGGACAATGAAACATACAAGAGTCAGTTCATACATGAGTCAGTTAAAACATACTATAACGAGAAACAATACTCACTATAAAGAGAAACAGAGAGAACATACTACATACTAGACAAAAAGAACATACACTACACTAGAACATACTATACAAATACAAGAATACTATAACATTAATGTGAGATACTACTTCATGGCTCGGCAATATACTGCTACATCACGTTTTGTACCCAGAGTCTCCTGGAAGGAGAGTGTGAATTTGTGTATAGATCTATACGGGATTGACCATCCCACATCTTGCTGCTAGCTACAGTGGGACCTGCAGGTCTACGGGTGACGAATGTCATATCATTTCGACGTCTCGAACGTCGTATTATACTAGTTGATATAGTATGGTTACAATCTTATCACATTTTACCTTAATTAAACAAATAGGTTTAAGGTAGTTAGTACATTGGTAGTCACTTAGATAAAATCAGTACATCTTTATTTTCCCATTTCATTCACATTGTGATCTTCTCACATAATAGGTAATGAAAACTATATTTTGGTAATGATAGTCAATCTTTAGGAAAACACACGCATTTACAAAAGAACATACATAAAGAACAGTTGGGTCTTGGTAGAAGACTACTTTAGTAGGAAATATAGGATTTTCTAGGAAGTTTACAAACTGTTAGAACAAAGTTCTAGTAGGATCGATAGAGTCTAAGCAGAAAAACAATTAAAGACGTAATGATGAACACAAGAATGGTTTAACTGATGTCGAATGATTAAACTTTAACACCTCAGAAGAGCTCGATTAAGAACTTCGACTGTAGAGGTGTTTAGGGCTACAAAACAATAATAATAACAACCAAGAATGTATCTGATGCATACATGCATGCACTATTTAGAGCTTAACCCTACATAATAATCACGGATGGACAGGCCCAATCCAGATATACAAAAAGAAGCCCATGACGCAACATAAAATATCCAACAATCTCCCCCTTTGCGTCAATGGAGCCAAAAGCTCAGTTCGGTTGAGCTATGGAAGACTTATTGACAGTCTTAAATACCTTCGGTATGATGGCCAAAAGAGTATGACAAAACGTGATATACCACCGAAGCATGTATGTGAAGTTCTTCTTGTCTGCATCAGAATTCTGCTTGCACCGATGGATGATATTGATGATGTGCTCTAAGCAGTCCGTTGAGAACAAATGCTTATCTACCAGAGCAAAAAGAAATCGATTAGCTTCACCTTTTGTGAACATCACTGTAAGATGTGTTGAATCAATTTGGCCCATCTTCATTTTATTCACATCTCCAGGTTTTTCAGTTGGCTTTACAGTAGGTTTCTTCTTCAAGACTTTCGCAATCTCTTGATCCATTGCAGCAACTTCATGGATATAAGAACCCAACATCCTCTTAAAATGATCTAGGATCGGCTCATATTCTCTCACTTTAGTGAGCAGAATGTTAAACAACAAGATCCAATCATGAGGATTCAAGTTTGGAAGATGTGCCAGGGAGATAACCGAAACCGAGTTTGCTGAACCTCGGGTTATTTTGAAACTGACATTAATAAACTTCCCTACAGGCGAAGGTTTCAGCACCTTGACAATAATAATCTTCTGAGCACTCCATGTCAAGTACTGAGGCTGACCAAACTTGAGATAAAAGTCGATAAGATCACGATCCACTTTAGGATGAGGGGAGGGAACTTGAACAGTCGAATCAAAGCAATGAAAGATAAATGCCTTTCGTGTTATAGGCATATCGAACTGTGAGTCCCTTGAATTCTCACAATCAAAAGAGGCTACAGGTTCCAGCCAATACACGCTAGGAAACTCTATTGCTTCTTTGATGAGCGTTTGTCTCGTCCAAAGAGGAAACAAGGCCTTTTTGTAGTTCAAGGCATCTTGCTCTTCCTTGTTCTTTCTCTCCCTTTCTTCTGCTTCCTTCGCAACCCGAAAGGTTTCATCCAATTCCTTATCCCTTTTCTTTCTTTTCAGGGCTTCGGCAATTGCTTCTTCTTCTTCTTCACTATCATCATCCAGACCCTTCTTTTTATATTGATTACCAGAACCCGAAGCTTCATTACCCTTCGGTTCGGTTTTGACATTGACCACCTTCGATTGATTAGATTCGGTTTTAACAGTAACCTTCGGTTGAGTAGATTGAACACCCTCTCCCCCTTGTTTTGGAGGTACGAATCTCTCCGAAACACCCTTCATTTCATGTAGCAGTGCAAGAGCAGGAAGGAGCTTGGAAGTCAAATGATTCCTGATGGTCAGAGTAAGGATCAGATCGTGAGCACTAAGAAGATCAGTAAGCATAGTCTTTACATCACCAGCACAGCTCCAGAATACAGATCTCTCAGTCTTCAACAAGGAAATTTCCTTTTCAGCTTTAGCCAATTGAACTTTCTGGACTTCAATAGTGGAGGCTTGGCGTGCAAGATTGTGACAACCCAAAATTTTCATTTGTATGAACTCTACAGTCAAGCACTGCAAATAAAAGTCAAATTCATTTCAGTACATTTTTGGCCGGTTTTAAGTCCGTTTGGGTGTTTTTATTTTAAATTCGTCAAACGAATAAATAAAAGGAAGCATCGTTTAGGAGTGAGGCATAACAAGTAAACATTTTACACCATAACAAGGTGTTTACGACCAAACTTGGGGAGTTTGGGCCGTAAACTCCTCTTGGCCATGAACTCATGCATATAGCATGAGTTTACTCTTCATTCCTTCATTCTCCAACTTTCAAACCCAAGAACTCCCAACTTCTCTCTCAAGTATCATAACACTCTCCTTCCAATCTTCCAAAAATGTAAGTTTTTTCTTCACTTGATTTGTTGTTATAACCTTTCATCTAGTTGTTATACATCATTTCATCCATAAATTCTTCATTTTTACTTAGATCTTCAAGTGTTCTTCAAAACACCAAGAACACCAAGAACACACACTAGTGTTCTTGGCCCTTAAACACTCTTACAAGCTTCATATAAGTAAGTATACTCCTCCTAGCTAGTTATTTGCTTAGAATACTTGCTAAACCATTGAAGAACATCAAAAACACCCAAGAACACATGGGTTTACGGTCAAGGGATATCCTTGAACCGTAAACACCATCAAGTGGTGTTTAAGTGCCACTAACACCTACTAGGGCTTGGATATTGGACTAGAACCTTGCATGCATGAGCTAGAAACCCCAAATCACGAAATGGTAGGAGTGACCATGAGTTTAAGGCCGTAAACTCATGGGTTTACGACCGTAAACTCCCAAAGAGTGGTCCAAGGACCGTAAACTCCAAAGATGAGCCATTTTGAGCCCTAGTCCCTTCATAAACCTTTGATTCAAACCTAGAACACTTCCTCGAGGAGTATAAGACCTTAAATAACACAATGGTACAATTTACCATGAGTTTACGGCCGTAAACTCATGGGGGAAATGACCAAAAACCGTAAACACATGTAGGGTTACCAAATGAGAGATAAACTCCAATGTGAGGCCATACTCTCTTTAGATACAACCCTTTAGTACTCCTAGCACTTGAAACAAAGTGTTATCCTTATATTAGGGTGTCTTTACTTGATAAATTGGTTATTAAATAACTAATTGGATACATATATGTATCATTACATGTTAACTAGGATTCGTGTGTGTGTTCAAGTCCTCACTTGACACTTAGCATCCTAGCCGGCACTTCCATCCAAACCACTCACTACAGGTGAGTTCATACCCCTTAATTAACCTTTTAAATGATTTTAAATGCTTTTATAGGGGGGGGGGGAATACAAGTTGAACATTTCTAGTTATTGCTTTAATCATATGTGATTAATAACTAGAACAAACAGAAAGATTTACTACTGCTTTCAAATTGCTATCAAACTTATGGATTTTCAAGTATTACAAACCTTTTATTTAACTCTTTAAATGTTAAAAATGCTTTTAAACTCTTTTTAAACTTTCATTATTTTCAAATTCATATCTACACCCATATATTTATATAAGTAAGACTTGAAGGACTTAGGACTGATAGCTCACCTTATTTCCTGTTCCTTGTTTGGTTGTGGACTTAGGGTATCCTGTTATCTGTCCGAATGTCGTTGAATTCTTAGTTATATATCATATATATATATATATATATATATATATATATATATATATATATATATATATATATATATATATATATATATATATGTTGGATATAAAATCTTTCACTTCAGTTTAGTACCTTTGTGTAACAAAGGCATCCAAACAACCTTGCTATTTAACTATAATAGGTATAGTTAAGGGATTACTACTCACTACTACTATTACAACGACCCATACAAGAGTCAGTACATTTATGAGTCACTACATAAGTACTACATTGAGTATCAATACATGCTATACACTATATAAGAGAACATACTATTACAGAGAATATACTATACACTATACAAACATTGAATACTATAACAGAATGTGACATACTACTTCTCGATACGACACTTCATCGTGGTATCACTTTGTAACCAGACTCTCCTGGAGGGAGAGCGGGCATTGTGTGTATAGATCTATACGGGACAGACACTCCCACATACTGACTGCTAGCTACAGTCCCAGCCGAAAGGCCAAGGGGTGACAGAATGCTACCTCACTATTTATGACCTGGAGGGTCATCCGTTATTCAGCCGTCGATCAGCATGGTTACATACGAGTTCACGTTTAAACCTTAAATTAACTAAATAAGAATTTAAGGCAAAAAAAAGACTTTTCGAGGCGTATTATTCATTTAATACCACCTGGGGTCTACATTTTCATTACTTGAGACTCCCCGAGGTGTGCTGTACATCTAGTACTACCTGGAGTCCGTATTTTATTACTTTACGACTAGCAGTGTCACTGTTGAGGAAAAATATTAATTTCCCCTATTACGCTTATTTTGTAATCACGTTACAAGAGTGAAGTCTAAAACTATATTTTCATACAGATGGTTTCACTGGAGAAAAAAATTATATTTACAAAACAACAATTATACGAACAATCGGGTCTTGGTAGAAGACTACCTTTTTACTGGAAAACATAGGGCTTTCTAGGGAGTATACTATTTACAAAACATTTGAAATCAATTACTACACTACATTGTTATTAACATTTTTATACAAGCAATGACACTAAATACTTATGAACTCACCAGCTTTATGCTGATAAACTCTTTCAAAATAACTTGTATTCTTAGGTCATCAGTAGACAGGTACAGATGAAGCTTTTGAGAAGATGGAGCACATACAAGACTCATCTTTTATTTTGATTACACTTTTGGTGTCTTACAAATTATACAGAACACGCTTGTATTACAATTCTTATATTAATGCAATGAATGTTGTTGCTTGTCTTTACTAGTATGCATTGTTGTGATACTGTACATGTCGTCCTCCACCCCAGAACGTTTCCGCCGTTCTTGGTTTTGGGGTGTGACAAAGATCTTCTTTCAAGGCACTCTCCTTTGCTAAATCAGCCTGGAGTGTTTCAAGGTGAGAAGTCACTGAGCTAATTAGAGAAGTGTTCTCAGCCTGAATAGAAGAACGAACAACTTCAAATTTAGCTTGCTCCTCCTGAAGTGACTTGGATAAAGAATCAACTGAAGCGTTCACTTTGGCTGCATTTGAATCAGCATGGCCTTTGAGCGATTCGAGAAAAATTTGCAAACTGTGAACAAGTTCTATAACTTCAGTAGTGGCCTTCTTGCAAGAAGAAGTAGATGCTTCAACTGCTTGTGTAGATTTGTCAATCGCTCCCGTATATCGCTCAAGAGCGGTGTCAAGAAAAGCTTTGAGCACTACATCGTTATAGGACTTGGAAGAGGCAAGAAATTGATCAAGCTTGTCATCAATGCTCTGCAACTGTTGGCGTGTGACAGGAGTCTCTTCATCTTCATTTGTTGGTAGCCGATAGGGACTGTAATAAGTCGAGTCAAACTCAACATTATCACCTCCTAGAGTAGCACCAGAATCTGATGAAGGTGAGGGTGAAAGAGGTTTAGAAGTAACTGGAGGTTCAGTTTCAGGATGTGCCCCCGTATCAGATACATTGACATTGACTGGAGGTTCTGTTGTTGTGGTGATAGGAGTGGTTGTGGTAGTTGTGTTTGAAAAGATAGGTGGTGGTAAAGGAGTTGTAGAGATAGGTGTAGTGCTAACTGGTGGTGGTGGTGGGACAGAAGTTGTGACATGAGATGTAGTGGGTGGTGGAACGGGAATAACCGAAACTGGAACAGTGGTTCGCGGTGCAGATGGAGGAGGAGTAGGAATCTTATCTTGAAGTGGTTCAGTTGGAGTTGGAGAACGAGGAGGTGTATTGCCTCGCTGAACTTCATCTTCCTCGTCTGCCGTTCGCTCCTCATCATATTGAGAGCTTGAAGGAGAAGGACTTTTGGTTCTCTTTGCCATCTTCTTAACCTTCTTAGGAGCCGAAGAATCACCGTTTTCAGCTTTTGGTTTTCTAGACTTGGCAGGCTTGGACGAAGGACCTTCGGTTGTTACTTTCTTGGTATTTTCCCTTTTCCCTCGGTTGGCTGGCTTCTCCACAGCATCTAAAGCAGCTTGCTATTCAGCAGTCAATACTCTCGGTTTTGTGGGAGGAAGCTTTCGGTAGTCCGCCATGACATTACTTTCGGCTGACACACATCGATACAACATTTCAGGAATAGAACCGTTGTGAGAGAATTTGGAGGCATCGAAGAAGATGATCTTCTTCGTATGGAAAGAGGCCATAGAAGTGACTAATACATCTTGCATTATCGGAATCTGTAAAGAGTCAATGGCTCTCCGTGTGACAATTGTCCAGAAATGACCGCATGAGATTTCAGAGTGCCTCGTCGAGGTGTTGAGACTTTGCACCAGTTGCGACCAGATGATGGACCCATAATCGAGGTTAAGTCCATTGTAAAGACCATAGAGAATGGTCACAAAACCCTTACTGGTACCATCAGACCCAACAACTCTCTCCACAAAACCCTTGTTGATAAGAGTTAGCAACCCATTCCACTGCGGCGGCAAGCACGATTTCTTAAATTTTGTGACTGTGGTAAGAACATCGGTGTATCCCATCTCGTAGAGCATCGAAAAGAATTGGGCTATGGTTATGAAATCAGGTGAAATTACAGAAGCATCCACAACCAGCTGTAACAGTGAACAGAATCGTCCTTTCAAAATCGAAGCCTTGTAAGAGAAGATTTGGAAGTAGATCCTCTCCTTGTTCTTGTCATTTGATGCAGTAGTGTAGACTTGCGATAGGAGAGACAACGGGACGGATTCCACTTGTGTGAGTGTGAGAACCAGAGGAGAGTACTTCAAGCATTCAACAACTTGTAGCATCTATGAATCATACGGAAAAGGCTTGAGTTGAATGATCAGGTTCTGGTTGGGTTTGATCGCGAGCAATGAGGACGAAGCAGTTTGATCATGAGCAGATGAGGAATTCGCCATTGTTGAGGTAAGGAAGAAGATGAACAGTTGCAAATCGCCTTGTGTATTGAGAGAATTTGTTTCTGGTAAAAGAGACAAATGATATTAGAAACCCTTTATATACCGTTGCCAGGAGAGAGAAAGAATCTTCATTATAATGATGCGATCACTGAAACGTCGCCTGAAAAAGCGCGATGTGACAGGTTGGTTTCTCGTAGGTATACGTCAACACGCGTGGGTTTAGGAACCGTTCAAATTCACACGCCCAAAATCTTATCCACAATTCGTCGTTTGAAATTCATCTTCGCTCCATAAATTAGGATAACCATAGTTGCTTCAAAAGTTAAACAATAAACAAACCAAAAGGAACAGCAACCAGAATGTTGGAAAATCACAAAGAATTTTCGTGCAATAGTATGCCAAAAGATAAAGAAATAAAGCAAAATATGTATAGGATGTGAGTGATGTCTGTTAGAAGACACAAAGCAGATGATTCCGAGCAAGAATCTCTTCATTCAAAGTCAAGAGAGACTTGAAGTGCTTGCTTGGTTTCCCGAGAAAATACGATCGAGTGCTTGTAAAGAAACAACGAAAGGCTTCTTTTAAATAATAGTCTATGGGTGGCTTTGTTGGATATAGTGTCTAAGTCCATAACTTTATTTGGTATGTACTTGACCCGACCCGGCATGGTCCATTTGGGTTGCATGACATTGCAATACTTGGATAGACAAAATGAGAGAAAGTACACTTGTGATTATTAATATATTATAAGTTCTAATATATTAATAATAGTATTATTTAATTAGTATTGATCAAGTATTAATCTAGTATTAATTTGGTGATCAAAGTGAGACTAATTAAATATATAGGGTTGATTATAACAATCATCAATTCTTGTATGGTGGATTAATGATCCATGGTTTATGGGTTTGGTTATAACCATATGGAGCTCCATGGATAGTCCATGGGAGTTACAAACCCATGGGTCATGGGGAATGAAGAGTCATGACAATTAGGGTTTATATTTGTAACTCCTAATTATGACACACTATAAAAGAAACCCTATAGCATACAAAATGGGCACTAGAGTGTTTCTAGAGAGGGCATAACCGATTTTCAAGTGTAAGAATTATTCTCTCAAGTTATTCCAAGTTTTGTGGTGTTGTGTGAAGCATTTGAGGCACAACATTTGGGGTGCTAGGCTCACAAAATCTTGAAGGAATCCAAGCAACAACAAGGTATGTATTTCTACTAGTATTATGTTTTATGTAATCCCCATGCCATGCTAGTTAGGAAATAACCTTGAAAACGAAATTTGCATGTATATAGAGAAAACATAGATTCAAGGTTATTAGGGTTGCATGTACACTTAGGAAGTGTTAGAATGCTCAAAACCCATCAGTGGTATCAGAGCCTAGGATTGTTTTCTGTATACTTGATGCAAAACTGCTTAGAAATCGAAAATTCTGCACTCTGACGACTGGACTCGCCGAGTTCATGGGGAGGACTCGCCGAGTCCATGAACAAATTCGTCCTACTCATCGAGTAGGATCATGCACTCGACGAGTAGGAGCGTGCTGGGCAGTTTTTTTTTCGAGTTTTGTTGCTGGAAATGGATTAAAATCATTATCCCAATCTGTTTTGGACTTGTAAAATCTGTTTTTCAAAAGGATAATGATTATGTTAACCCATTTTACATGACTTTTATCAATTTTCAAGTATTGTATATGTTTATATGATTTCTTGAAATTGCTTGACATGAATTTGTGTTCTTATGAGTTTTAGAAGATCATAGGAATTATATGTAACCTCCATGTGTGTTTAATTCATGATCTTAATGGCAATGATGGTGTCCATAACTTGTCCTCAAGTTATGGATAACCAAAAGTCACTTCTTTAAATTGTGATTAAAGAACTAAAGAGGTTTCATAAAATGAAGAGTCTTCATTTTATGAACCATTAAAAACTCATAAGTTACAAATTGAAGAGACTTGGAATAGTTTCAAATCTTTCCCTCAAGTTTTGGAATTTGAAAAGTCTTACACTTTAATACTTTAATTCCAAATTGAACCTTAGATTTTTAAAAAGTTTAAAAATCAACACTTATACTATTATTACAATTTTATTAGATAGATATGTATAAGAATATGTCATTCTTACCGTTAGTAGGCCTCATTCACGAAGCCGGTCTATAAGGGGGGTATAAGGTTGTTGCCTATAAAATGGTGACTTAATGGGTGTCCACTCTCACCCACCGCTTCCTTGATCGGTGGAGGGTCGTTAGCCGAACGGGTAGGATACGACTTTAAATACTCATTAAAAGTATAATGAATTGTAAAGTAACTATACATTATAAATTCCCAATCTTAGTTACTTTAGGAAAATGTGAAATTGGTGCTAGCCCATAAAATTACACTTTGTACCTTACGAAGTCGTTAGTGGAGCTTGTGTGGTTAACCGGCACACTAACATGGACTAGTAAGTGTGGCAAAGGGTAACTTGACTTTATTATAGATCGGTGGAGCGTGTGTGGTTAACCGGCACATCGATTAGGTAATATTGTTGAGGGTACCAAGTCAATTTGTATGGTTATTCACACCTTGTTTGTGATCCTCGGCATCCCAGTCACAAACTTGAGAGGGCACAATCGAGATTCAAACATGCCATTGAAAGTTCAATGTATCTCAAAAGATCTAGGAGTTTCAAATCCAATTAAAAACTTAATTATATTTCGTTTTTATGGTGGAAATTGGTAAATCGTCATTTACCTACCTTCAACTATTTTATAATTTGGATTACGGCATCCCTCTTCCAGTTATAAATAGGTTGTTGGGTCCTAGCCTTAATATTTCATATTGGGTGTTATATTAAGGACTTTAAATCAACTAACTTGAATTTCTCCCATTATAGATGTCTAGTTTAGACAGCTATGGTCTTCCCAAATCTTTAGGAACAAGCTTCCTAATGAAGATGATATCCCAAATGGCAACCAAGGTGAAAGATCAATCCCTTTGTTGTGCATTAGTGGGACTGGAAATCATACTTCACTTCCTCCACCTCCTCCAATAAATCTCCTTATCCCACAAGTTTCAAGACCTGATAAGTTCTAAGTCACTCAATCCCTATTGGCAAACAAAGTCTATATGTGCTTAGGTCTTGGAGATTAAGTCCCATATTGACAAGCCGGGAGAGCCGGGTGTCGAAGTATCGAGGTAGCTGGTTGTTGACTTGGTTCTTCAGTCACTCCCTGATGACAGATCACGACATGACCCTTAATGATCTTACCTATTTGCTTGATGATGCTGAATCATCAATGATTTGGAGCATTGGTAAAGCAAAATTTAATTGGAAGATCAACTTCCCAAACTTCCATGGACATTGACAATGGTAACAATGGAGGTCCAGAAAAACTTTTTCTTCCCAATTGAAAGGGATTGGCCATAGTCAACTCGGTTGACCAAATGGTAAAGAGAAAGGCTAAGTCTGTGTACCGTTTCCAAAGAGTCCATATGTTTCTGTTGCCAAAGGAAGGGCATTGGTTGCGAAGCTGCCAAATTTACCTAAAAGTCCATAAGGATAGTAAAGTCAAATGTTTGACTCTGCTTTAGGTAAAGTCCATTATCTAACTTTATTAAGTTTCTATTCTGAGATTCTTATTGCATGATGTGACTGGGTCACATATTGATGTTTTAAGAATCAAAGAAGAGTGAAGAAACTTAAAGGAAGTATATGTTGATTCTGATCGTGAAGATGGATTTCGATCGCATGGTTCGGTGATCAGAATTTTGAGTTGTTACTTAAAAGTTATGATATATTTCTTAGGAATAGATAACAACAAGTTTTCCATATGGATTGTAAGGATAAGTTTTCCGCAAAGTTTTAAAAATAAAAGAAAATGGTTTTGATTTTATTTTAAGTATCCTTACAATGGCATTTGTGAAAAGGTTGTTGCTTATATGTTTCCATTGATAAGCAATATGGGTAAATGGATTTGATTGTTTCATTAGTGGTAGTGTCATAAGTTACCAAATAAGGAAAGATTCTCATCACCCAAGTTTCAATTGGATAGAAACTTGGAATCAGGCAAGTTGTATTGTGTGATGAATGAGAATTTTCATCTTTGGTAAATTAAGACTAATTCCTTGTTCACATTCGCATGTGAGTCAAGTGAAGGACTAAAGGATCGGGTACATTAAGTTGTGCACCAGTCAGGTCCACCACAAAGGTAGATAAGATTATTCGTTATGATTTACTAAAGTTTAGTAAATATGGTTATGCTTACGAGTTTAAGTGTAATTCTGAAACATTGGAAAAGTTTCAATGTATGGCAGAATGAATAAGAAGAATCAAATAAGGCAGAAAGATAAAAGTTTCTCCAATCTGAAAGAGATGGGAGAGTATTTGTGTATTTTGTTTTATGATTATCTTAGTGATTATGGAACCATATCACAATTGATCCTCTAAGGACACCTTAGTGTGTTTGTTGCCTGAGGAGAGGAATCGTGAATTGTTGAAATGGTTAAATCAAAAGATAATTCATACTTCGTTCCAAAAACAAATCCTGGAGTAATACTCCAAGATTGTAACTTGAGTGACATAGTCTTTAGAAGGTTCATAACACTTGTCAAATGTAGAGTAAGATGTTTCCTATTCTTGTACATTTGAGATTGGTAAGTTGTGATGTTTTGGATAAAACAAAGACCAGCTAAGACCAATAGTGAGAAGTGTTGAACTTGATAAGAATCCGCACTAGCTTTTGAATATTTGTATTGTCAAGAAATGGTTCTTGACAAAGAGAAGTCTTATATGTCAAGAGGACAGTGGGAGTCTAAAAGATTCTGAAATAGTTTCAAAAACTAATCAAGAGTTTTGTTAATCACTATCCCACGACTTGAAGTTTGTAACCTATCGTGTTGACATATTCTTATTTTTGTGTCTATTCCAGTTAAAAGTTGATTATTCTTGTGAGTTCTATGAGTTCTCAATTGTTTGCATAACAACCCGGAAGCAATCGTGGGCATTATGCTACCAGGTGGCAAGAAATTAAGATTGAACAAGTTCAGTCTATATGAGTTTGGATTTGTCACTAACCTTGTCTTGTGATTATGGTTATGACAAATTCACATGGATAGGAACACATACACCATAAAAATCTAAGTGTCATAAGGTTTCTCTTCGACTCATGAAAATGATGGTAAGGAAACTCTTTCACTAAGTAGATTTTGAGTAGATAGCAATTATGAGAATGACAAAAGGTCTAAACATTATGATTACGGCATCCCTCTTCATAATTGTTTAGACACACAAGTGAGCTATCTAAGGAAAGGTGTATGGTTTTGATAAAGTCTTATCAAAGAAATTGCATATCAGAAATCTGAACTTTGGTAGAAAAGTCAATAAAGTGTTGGTTTCTAAAAGTCCAGCTGATCTCTGGATACATGCCAAAGCTAGTGGGAGCATAAGTGTCATGCTAGTAAGATAATAATCATTATGCTAGTGGGAGGATGATGTTAATTATAG
This sequence comes from Lactuca virosa, assembly GCF_052849685.1. Classification (NCBI taxonomy): domain Eukaryota; kingdom Viridiplantae; phylum Streptophyta; class Magnoliopsida; order Asterales; family Asteraceae; genus Lactuca; species Lactuca virosa. Next base: position 182,963,851 of record NC_136428.1, read on the forward strand.
AAAACAAAAGTTTCAATTCGCCTTGAAAAAGTTGTTTTGCTATAATTAAGGGAGAGGATTTTGTACTTCACTCCATTTCTACAAGCTTAGATTGAGAATTTAATCTACTTTAGTCAAGAATATATATGAATGTTATGCTGGAATGGTTCAACATAAGGAAATTCTATATATGTTGCGTTCTCAAAATTCGATTATGATTACGGCATCCCTCTTCATAGTTCGAATTATGAAAACATGGCAAATAAAAAAATTTATAGCATAAATCATGTCCCATATGCTTTGGGTATAGGTTTGATTACATGTGCTATAATAATCATCCATTCTAAATTTTCCAAATGCCTAGGGCATTAAGATGGAAAAAGGAATAGAACTGGAAATGACTAAAATGATTAAGCAAAGTTGTCGAGGACAATCTGAGGTTTACCAAAGATTGGTTGCTCATGGACAATTAGAAGTATAGAGTAAGGACCATATTGACATATTTTGAAAAGAGGCAACTCTTGTTCATAAGTGATGGTCAAAATGGTAATATGGAATTGTCTCCATAGGTGGAAGTTATTCTTTGAATCTGTGTAAGATTAAAGAACTTAATGCTAAGAAGGATGTTCAAAGGAATGTACTTTGAATTTGAGACTTCATTTCCATGGAATTGTTTTCCATTGGAATACTTTGTAATGTCTGTTGCCAAGTATTTGTGACTTCTGTGTATAGTCATTACAAGGGGATCATTGCATATAAGTTTAGAATCTAACATATTACAGTAAATGGCAAGAGTTTGGTATTCTTGCATTTACAATGAGGATTGGAATTGTGAAATGAGCATCATTGGAATATTGTCAATTGATCTATATGTAAACATAGTATGCATACTTGGAGTATGGCATAATTGTTGTTTGGAAAAACATAGTGTACATGCTTGGAGCATGGGACAACTAATGTTTTAATTCAAGCATAAAGTTGATTAATCGAAACATAAATAATGAGTAATCAATATGGTGCTTAAATAAAAGGTGTTTTTATTTACACTCAAAGTGTTGGGGCCATATAAGATTAGTATTATTCTTGTGTTTCACTTTGCATGTTTTGACTTCCAGAATAATTATGTTATGGTATATATCATATTATTCAAACCATCCACAGTCAGTCATATGTTGGAAGTAGATATGAATCAAGACTGTCATGAATTTGGCTTGTATGATTTGTCTAAAGTGCGTTAGACAATGCAATGGTTGCTACAACATTCATGAGTACTCATAAGGGCTGAGTATTGGATTCAACCCACACTCACTTGCATCACTTCATGGAATTTATCTCGAGTGATCGTGAGACGGTAATATCATATAAATCTTCAAACCTAGAGATATGAGTTGTTGACTATGAGTTGGTTATTCATTGATTGTACGAAAACGCATTGGTAACTCGATGTTATAAAACGTGCCTTTGTGAATAATTCAACAAGTAGTTAGTACAAGCATATCAGTCGAAGTTTATCTGTTCCTTCTAGAAATAGAAGCGATATTTGGGCCCCTCGATGATTTGGTTTTGACTTATGTACCGGGCCCGGTCAGAACCTAATTGATGTGTTCAATTTAGTTCTATGTCGAAACAAATCAGAGATCGAGAAACAAATGATGGACAATAAGTAAGACCATGTTCCATGTGTTTGTCCGGCTGATATCATGAGAACAGAGGATTATATGATCACTTATCTTAAATGGCGTATCATCATCATCTCAGTTCCGAGAGACTTTGAAAGAGCTATGATTGCTAGTCAGATTTTGAAGTCATATTTGCAAATATAGTTATTAGACTTATCCAAGTGGGAGACTGTTGGATATAGTGTCTAAGTCCATAACTTTATTTGGTATGTACTTGACCCGACCCGGCATGGTCCATTTGGGTTGCATGGCATTGCAATACTTGGATAGACAAAATGAGAGAAAGTACACTTGTGATTATTAATATATTATAAGTTCTAATATATTAATAATAGTATTATTTAATTAGTATTGATCAAGTATTAATCTAGTATTAATTTGGTGATCAAAGTGAGACTAATTAAATATATAGGGTTGATTATGACAACCATCAATTCTTGTATGGTGGATTAATGATCCATGGTTTATGGGTTTGGTTATAACCATATGGAGCTCCATTGATAGTCCATGGGAGTTACAAACCCATGGGTCATGAGGAATGAAGAGTCATGACACTTAGGGTTTACATTTGTAACTCCTAATTATGACACACTATAAAAGAAACCCTATAACATGCAAAATGGGCACTAGAGTGTCTCTAGAGAGGGCATAACCGATTTTCAAGTGTAAGAATTATTCTCTCAAGTTATTCCAAGTTTTGTGGTGTTGTGTGAAGCATTTGAGGCACAACATTTGGGGTGCTAGGCTCACAAAGTCTTGAAGGAATCCAAGCAACAACAAGGTATGTATTTCTACTAGTATTATGTTTTATGTAATCCCCATGCCATGCTAGTTAGGAAATAACCTTGAAAACGAAATTTGCATGTATATAGAGAAAACATAGATTCAAGGTTATTAGGGTTGCATGTACACTTAGGAAGTGTTAGAATGCTCAAAACCCATCAGGCTTATCTTCAACCGAACATCGATTCTCAATATAAGACCGAATGTTGGATGAAGTACTTGTGAGACCGATATAGTCTGTTGAACAAGTAGGCTGGATATTATTTGTAGTGACTAAAGATATTATAAAAATCTCATAAACAAAAAACAAACTGGATCTTTTTGGGTAGAAATGCCTTGGTGTTTAGACAATTTCATAAAAGACCACTCAAAAATAAAATGAGATTTCGTTAGGTAACAAGTAAGATCTTGAATATAAAGATTCACCGTCAATTCATTGTTGGTGTTGGATTGTGGGTTTCACTCAGCACGTGGTGTACGTATCTAAGATCATAAACACAGATTTTATGCAACCATAAACCTCAGTGGTAAAAGCTGAGAGTCTCAAGGGTTACAGTGGTGAACCGAAAGTGGATGGAGAATATAAGAAAGGTGGTTAAAGAACCGAAAGTACCTCTGCTATATTAACGTGACAAAGCAGAAAACTCTTAACTCTTGTGAGAAGAGTAAGGTAGCTCTTGACCTGAGTGTGTTTAACAGCCTTGTTGGGAAGAAACGATAGTTATAGATCGTATCATTAAGGCCTTCTCTTAGTCTTAGAGGCTTCGATCGACATAAAACAGCATGCTTTTAGGGACACTTAACTAGTTCTTATGAAAGGAACTGTACCTGCCTTAGCTCCAAATTATGTTGCATTGAAGTACTTAAGACCTAGTAAAAAGAACACGCAAACAAACAAACCACACACACAAAACAAACAAAATAAAACAGAAAAAAAAATATTTTTGGATTTTTGAAGTTTTCTGAAAAATAATAAAAACAGAAAGATAAACAAAAAGAAATTAGCACAAAATACCCTTAAAAAAATAAATAAAAAATAGTGAAAATAGAGTAAAAACTTAAATAAACAAAATTTACAGCCGATACCGAACCTTAAAAGAATGAAGCGAAATAAGCCGAGCGATCGGTTCATTTCGGTTCCCTAAAAGTGTAGAGCCGAAATAGACCGAGCGTTCGGTTCATTTTGGTTCCCGAAAATTATGGAGCCGAAATAGACCGAGCGTTTGGTTCATTTCGGTTCCCGAAAAATCCAGAACTGAAATAGACCGAGCGTTCGCTCTATTTCGCTTGTCTAATTTAGAGAGAGATTTGAGGGTTCGGTACCGACTCTGCTTCCATCATTCCCAAACCTTGTAAAATTTTATTAAAGCTTGCTTCTGGTAACGCTTTAGTGAATATATCAGCCAATTGATCAGAGGACCGAACGAAATGTACTTCCACGTTCCCATCTTCTACATGGTCCTTGATGAAATGATATCTCAGTGCAATATGCTTTGTCTTTGAGTGTTTCACTGGATTGTGACATATTCTTATCGCACTTTCTGAGTCACAATAGAGAGGTATTTTCTTCATACTTAGTCCATAGTCTCTTAGTTGGCTTTGTATCCATATCACTTGAGAGGTACAGGATGCTGCAGCTATGTACTCAGCTTCGGCTGTTGAAAGAGACACACAAGTTTGCTTCTTGGACTGCCAGCTAACAAGTTTACCGTCAAGGAATTGGCATCCACCGGTTGTGCTCTTTTGTTCCAGACCACATCCTCCAAGATCGGCGTCAGAAAAAGCTTGAATAAAGAACCCAGATCTAGCAGGGTACCAGAGACCGAGAGACGAGGTTCGCTTCAGATAACGGAAAATATTTTTCACTGCCACCATGTGAGGTTCTCTTGGATTTGCTTGAAACCTGGCACAATAACAAACAGAAAACATAATGTCCGGTCTACTAGCTATTAGGTACATAAGGGATCCTATCATTTGACGATATAGTGTTATTTTAACAGCAGATTTTTCCAGAGATGGTGTTAACTTAGTGCCAAATGCCATGGGAACCTTCACTTTCGAATCTCCCGTCATACCGAACTTTGCCAGCAAGTTCTTTGTGTAGGCCTCCTGGTTGATAAAAATACCTTCTGGTCCTTGTCTAATATTCAAACCAAGGAAAAAATTAATCGGACCCATTGCGCTCATTTCAAATTTAGTCTCCATCAACTTCCTGAATTCAGCCGTTAAGCTAGGATTCAGGGAGCTGAAGATGATGTCATCGACATAAATCTGAACTATCATTACGTGTTCGCCTTCTTTCTTTCGGAAGAAGGTTGGGTCAACCGAACCTTGCTTAAATTTCGACATTTTCAGAAAGCGAGTTAAAGTTTCATACCAGGCCCTCGGTGCTTGCTTCAGACCATATACAACTTTATCCAACACATAGCAGTGATTAGGGAATTTCTCGTTCACGAACCCAGGTGGTTGCTCAACATACACCGTTTCTTCTAGTTCTCCATTTAAGAAAGCACATTTTACATCCATTTGGAAAACTTCGAAGTGTTTATGAGCAGCATATGCCAGAAAGATTCTAACTGATTCCAACCTTGCTACAGGAGCGAAGGTCTCCTCATAATCTATTCCTTCTTCTTGGCAATATCCCTTCACCACCAACCGAGCCTTAATTCGTATAACGTTTCCCTCTTTGTCCAATTTATTCCTGAAGACCCATTTTAAGCAGACCACTGAAGCATCCTTTGGAGTGGGAATCAGCCTCCAAACTCGATTTCGTTCGAACTTATGGAGTTCATCTTGCATTGCTTGTATCCAGTCAGAATGATCAAGTGCATCATTAACTGTCTTCGGTTCGACTTTGGAGACAAACGAATTAAACATACAGAATTCAACATTAGAGAATAATGCAGTTTGTTTCACTTTCAATTGAGAACGTGTGAGAACTCGCTCAGATGATTCACCAATTATTTGTGCTTTGGGATGATCCTTAGTCAATTTCGTTAAAGGAGGGTAATTTGGGTCATAGGCTGGATCCAACTCTGTATTTACCTCTTCTTCAAGTTCTGATTGATCACCTTCGTCATTTGTATTCTCATTCTCCCCCTCGAATGGCGAAGCATATCCCTTGTCAGGTTCAGAATTCGTCTCCTGTGTTGGAGTAGGATCCTCCCCCTCGATTTGAATATCATTGGTTGGGGATGAAGTTGGATTCTCCCCCTCGACTGGACCTTTATGGGTTGAGGCTTGATTTGGATTCTCCCCTCCGAGAGACAGAACGATAGGTTTAGGTGCAGACGAACCCTCCCCCTTGAAATTTGAGCCGTTGTTTGGAGGGTCATTTGAGGGTTGACCACCAGTTGGTTTAGGAAGTTCATTTTCCATTTCTTTAGTAGCTTCATCAATGATCTTCTTTAGATTGTCGATTTTGTTGTTTGTTGCTTTTGCCTCTTAGTGCACAGCCTTCTCTGGTTCATCAAATAGGCTAATGTACTCTTCAAACAAGTTGGAAATGGGAACTGAGACTTGTCCTGATTCAGGAAATATTTCCCTCAATGCACTTTCGCTCCTTTGAACTTTCTTCATGTAGTTGTCGTCAGAGGTTACATAATATGTTTCTTCAATACATTTGGAGCGTTTGTTCAAAACTCTATATGCCTTTGAAGTTAGTGAATAACCAAGAAAAATTTCTTCATCGGCTTTGACGTCAAACTTGTTTCAGTTCTCTTTCGAGTTAAAAATGAAGCACCTTGAACCGAACACGTGGAAAAATTTAACGTTGGGCTTTCGATTGTTCAGAATCTCATATGGAGTGATGGAGAATCGTTTGTTAAGCAATGATCGGTTCTGAGTATAGCACGCGGTTACAACTGCATCAGCCCAAAAATATATCGGAAGAGAAGCGAAGCTTAGCATGGTTCGGGCTGCCTCACATAAAGAACAGTTTCGCCTTTCAACAATTTCGTTCTGCTGTGGTGTATAGGGGGCCGAGAAGTTGTGAGATATCCCCTTGTCAGCCAGAAAGTCCTCAAAATCTTTATTTTTGAATTCAAGCCCATTGTCGCTTCTAATGTTCCTCACCAGCTTTCGCAGCTGCACTTCCACTTGTTTGATGAACGTCTTCAACTTGGGAGTCGCATCTGATTTCTGTTTAAGAAAGAAAACCCAGGTGAAGCGAGAAAAATCATCTACTATGAGAAGAATGAACTTACTACCACCGAAGCTTTCGATAGCCGAAGGTCCACATAAGTCAATATGCAGAAGTTCAAGAGCTTCAACAATCTTTGTATTGATACGTGTAGGATGGCTCTTTCTGCTTTGTTTTCCCATCTCACATGCTGCACACAGGTGTTCCTTATCAAATTTGAGAAGAGGAAGGCCTCAAACATGATCACCAAGCACCAACTTATTAATGTCTTTAAAGTTCAGGTGCGATAAGCGTCGATGCCACAACCAGCTTTCATCAGTGTTCGCCTTTGACAACAGGCATATTGCTGGTTTTCCTCGAATTGGGTTGAGATTTAAAGGATACATCTCTCCCTTGCGTTCAGACTTCAACATAACTCTTTTGGATTGCTTCTCAATTATTTCAGATCCCTCATCATCGAATGAAACCTTCAAACCAGTTCCCACAACTAATTGAGATACATTGATGATGTTGTGCTGCAATCCTTCCACATAAGCTACTTTTCGAATTGAGAAGTCTCCGTTGGTTATCATTCCATATCCTTTGATTGTTCCATAAGAGTTATTACCATACTTCACACATCCACCATCCTTAAGGGACCGAAACTCCCTCAGCTCTTCCTTCCTTCCTGTCATGTGACGCGAGCAGCCACTGTCTATATACCATTCGTCATCGAACTGCTCGTCACTTTGTTGGATTAATGTCTAAGTCCATAACTATAATTGGTAAGACTTGACCCGACCCGGCATGGTCCATTTGGGTTGCATGGCATCGGGACAATTGTATAAACAAGATGAGGAAAAAGGATACTAGTGATTTATATTAATATATTATAAGTTCTAATATATTAATATATAATCATATTATTTAATTAGTATTGATCAAGAATTAATTTATAATTAATTAAGTGATCAAAAGGAACTAATTAAATATGGACTCTAAGATATATGTGTGTGATGGGCCAAGTTCATTTAGGTTGGGCTAAGCTTTCATGGATAGTCCATGGAGTGTTTAACCCATGAATCATATGAAATGAAAGGTCATGGGTATTAGGGTTTAACCCTAATCTCCACACTATATAAAGATGTCCTTGGTTGGTGAAATTGGCACTAGTGTGTGTACACAAAAGGGCAAGGCCGATTTCACTAGAGAGAACCAAAGTATCCTTATTCTCAAGGTAATTCCAAGTGTTCATGGTGTTGTGTGAACCATTTGAGGTGTCACACTTGGGGCACTAGGCACTCAAGCTTCATGAAGACAAGTTACATCAAAAAGGTATGTATTCTATCTATTTTATTACCCAAGTATATGATATTTGTATGCTAGTATAGGGTAATATCTTGGAAACTTCATATTTGCATGTATAATAGAAAAAACATAGATCCAAGGTATTTAGGGTTGTATGTGCACCATAGGATGTTGTAGTATACTAAAACCCAACAGTGGTATCAGAGCCATGGGTTGTTTTCTGTTATATTCATGCAAATATTTGATTTTCAAAGTTGAAAAAAAAGGAAAAAAAACATGAAGTTTGTCAAATTTTAAGATAATTACTTGTTTTGTGAAAAAGTAATTATTTGTAAAATTTGAATCATTTGCTATATGAGTTGAATTAGGTCAAATTTAGTAAAAGATAAAATGATATGATTATTTTATTAGTTTTAAACGTTTGATCTAAATGTTTTATGGAGTTACAAAATTTGGTGTTAATGTTTTAAAGAATTCCATAACTTATTTTTAAGTTATGGAACATGAAAAGTTTCATCATAAAACAAGCATTTAACTCCATAAGTTATGGATTACCAAAAGTTCTATGTTTCCTTGATTTATGAGTTAGTTTAGATTAATGGAAAAAAAAATTTGTGTTTTAGTTGTTTTCAATCCTAATTAATCTAAAAGTTGTTCATAAAATGTGTTTTTTGTAACTTGTCCTCAAGTTATATGAAAAGTCACATTTATGAATCTTAAAAACTCATAAATATGCCTTAGGTTACAAAAAAATGAAGAGTCTTTTCTTATAAATAGTTTTTATGGCTCCATAACTTGTCCTCAAGTTATGGATGTCCAAGAGTCTCTTCATTAAAAGTTTTAAAGCTTTACTTAAAACTCATAAGTTATGAAAATCCAAGAGTCTTGAATAGTTTCAAAACTTGCCCTCAAGTTTTGGAATTTGAAAAGTTTTCTCTAATGAATACTTAATTCCAAGTTAAGCCCTTAGAATTTTAAAAGATAAAATTCAACCCTTATACTTTATAATATTATAAGTTAATAATATTTATATATATGTATAAGAGCAAGTCGTCTTACCATTAGTAGGCCTCAATCACGAAGTCGGTCTATAAGGGGGGTATAAGGTTGTTGCCTATAAAATGACAACTTAATGGGTGTCCACTCTCACCCACCCCTTCCTTGACTGGTGGAGGGTCGTTAGCCGAACAGGTAGGACAAGGACTATAATTCTCCCTTAATTAAAAGTATTAATGATAAATACTAAGTAACTAAACCTTTATAAATTCTCAATCTTAGTTACTTAGGAAAATGTGAATAAGGTGCTAATCCATGAAATTACACTTTGCACTTTGTTTAAACCGTTAGTGGAGCGTGTGTGGTTAACCGGCACACTAACCTGGATTTAACAAGGTAGGCAAAGGGTAACTTAATATTTATCATAGTATCGGTGGAGCTCGTGTGGTTAACCGGCACATCGATTGAGGGGTAAATATTAAGGGTACCCAGTATATTTGCATGGTTACTTCACACCTTGTTTTGTGATCCTCGACATCCCAGTCACAAAACCTGAAGGGCACACTCGAGATTGAAACATGCCATTGAACAGTTCAATGAATCTCAAAAGATCTAGGAGTTTCAAATCCAATTAAAACTTAATTATATTTCGTTTTTCATGGTGGAAATTGGTAAATCGTCATTTACCTACCTTCAACTATTTTATAACTCGGATTACAGCATCCCTCTTCCAGTTATAAATAGGTTGTTGGATCCTAGCCTTAATATTTCATATTGGGTGTTATATTAAGGACTTTAAATCAACTACCTTGAATATCTCCCAAAAGATGTCTAGCTCAGACATCTATGATCTTCCCAAATCTCTTGGAACTTTACTTCCTCCACCTCCTCCAATTATTCTCCCTAACCCACAAGTCAAGGTCACTCAAGCCGTAACGGCAAGCAAGGTCTATGTGTGATCACATCTTGGAGATGAAGTCACATATTGACAAGCCGGGAGCGTTGGGTGTCAAAGTCTTGAGGAAGTTGGTGGTTCAATCACTTTCTAAGTCACATAGTGAGTTCCTTTGGGACTCCTGTGAAACAGACTATGACAAGACCCTTAATGATCTTATCTATTTGCTTGGTACTGCTGAATCAGCAATGGTTTGGAAGACTAGTAAAGCAAATTTGATTAGAAGATCAACTTCCCAAACTTCCATGGACTTTGAAAATGGTAACACTGGATATCCAGAAAACTTTCTCTTCCCAATGGAAAGGGATTGGCCATAGTCAACTCGGTTGACCAAATGGTAAAGAGAAAGGCAAGTCTGTGATAGTCCAGTACACCATTCCCAAAGAGTCCATATGTTTGTCTTGCCAAAGGAAGGGGCATTGATTGCGAAGCTGCCTATTTACCTGAAAGATCATAAGGTTGATCATGTCAAGATGTTTGACTCTACTTCAGGTAAAGTTCATTGTCTAACTCTATTAAGTTCCTACTTGGAGATTCTTATTACATAAAGTGACTGGGTCACATGTTGATGTTTTAAGAATCAAAGAAAAGAGAGAAAGCTTAAAGGAAGTATATGCTGCTTCTGATCGCGAAGATGGATTTCAACCGCATCAGAATTTTTAAAGCTGTTACTTAGGAGTTATGATATATTGCTTAGGAATAGATAACAACAAGTTTTTCATATGCATTTGCACTGTAAGGATAAGTTTTTTCCGCAAAGTTGTGAAATAAAATAAAAGGTTTTAATTTATTTATTTTAAGTATCCTTACAATGGCATTTGTGAAAAATAGTTGTTTATATGATTCCATTGATAGCAATATTTGAAAAAAATGGACTTGATTCTTTTGTTTGTGGTAGTGTCATAATTTACCAAATAAGGAAAGATTCTCATTCACAAGGCTTCAGTTGGATAGAAACTTGGAATTATGCAAGTTGAATAGTATGATGAATGAGAACTTTCAAGCATTGAAAAATTAAGACTTGTTCACATGGATGTGTGAATCAAGTGAAGGACTAAAGGGATCGAGTACACATTCTTATGCACTGGTCATGTCCACCACAAAGCTCGTTAAGACTATTCGTCATGATTTACTAAAGTTTAGTAAATATGGTTATGCTTACAAGTTTAAGTATAATTCTGAAACATTGGAAAAGTCTCAATGTATGGCAGAACGAATGGGAAGAATCAAATTAGGCAGAAAGATAAAAGTTTCTCAAATCTGAAAAGATGGGAGAGTACTTTAGTATCATGTTTTGTGATCATCTTAATGATTAAAGAACCACATCACAGTTCATCTTCTAAGGACATCTTAGTGCATTCTTATGACTAAGAAGAGGAGTCATGAATTGTTGAAATGGTTAAATCAAGAAGATGAGTCATACTTCGTTTCAAAACAAGTCTTAGAGTCATACTCCAAGACTATAAGTTGAGTGACATATCTTAAAGAAAGGTTTATAACACTTGTCAAATGTAAGAGTAAAAGTGTCCTACTCTTGTACATTTGAAGTTGGTAAGTTGTGATGTTTTGGATTAAACAAAGACCAACTAAGGCCAATTGTGTAAAGTGTTTGTCTTGATAAAAAGTCTGCACTATCCCTTGAATATTTGACAAGAGATTCTTATATGTCAAGAGGACAGTGGGAGTCTTAAAGGTCTTGAAAGTCTCAAGAACTAATCAAGAATAAAACCTGTAGTTTAACACTAGCACACGACGTGTGGTTTATAGCCTATCGTGTTGACATATTTCTATTTCTGTGCCCATTCCAGTTAAAGTTGGCTTTGCATATGAGTTCTTACAGTTCTCAGTTGGTTGCATAACAACTTGGAAGCAATGGCAGGCCCTTAAGCTGCCAGGTGGTAAGAAATTAAGATTGAGATCAGTCCATATGTGTTTGGATTTGTCATTATCCTTGTCTTGTGACTATGGTTTTGACGATTCACGTGGATAAGAACACATACACCATAAAATCTAAGGGTCATAAGGTTTCTCTCCGATTCATGAAAATGATGGTGAGGAAACACTTCCACCAAGTAGATTTGAAGCAGATGGCAAAAGGTCTAAACAATTGAGAATATGATCATGGTATCCCTTTTCATAGTTCTGAAATTGTTTAGACACACATGCATGCTATCTAAGGAAAGGTGTATGATTTTGATAAAGTTTTATCAAAGCATCTCGTATCAGAAGTCTGAACTTTGGTAAGAAAGTCAATAAAGTATTGAGTTCTAGAAGTCCAGCTGATTTCTGAGTACATGTCAAAGCTAGTGGGAGCATAAGTATTATGCTAATAATCATCATGTTAGTGGGAGCATGATAATTATGATAAAGGTTGCAAGTTAGCAATGTTAATTATAGAAAACAAAAGTTTCAATTCGTGGAGTTGCAGGGGTTAAAAAGTTGTTTTGCTATAATTAAGGGAGAGGAAATTATACTTCATTTCAATTCTAAAAGATTAGATTGAGGTTTTAATCATTTTTAGTCAAGGATATATATGAATTTTGTGTTGGAATGACTCAACATAAGGAAATTCTATATATGGGTCTATTATTTGCGTTCTAGAATTTGATTATGATTACGGAATCCCTTTTCATAATCTGAATTATGAGAACTTGGCAAATAAAAATATTGTAGCAAGAGACTAGTCTAGAATCATGTCTTTATGTGAGACATCATGAATCGTGTCCCATTTGCTTTGGGTACAGGATCGATTGCATGTGCTATAATATTTGTCCTTTCTAAAATTTTCCAAATGCCTGGGGCATTAAGAAGGGAAAAGGTCTAGAATTGGATATGACTAAAAGGATTAAGCAATTGTCGAGGATAATCTAAGGTTTACCAAAGATTGGTTGCTCAGGGACAGTTGGAAGTATAGTGCTAATTTTGGAAGGACCATATTGACATATTCTGAAAAGAGGCATCTCTTGTTTAGAAGTGATAGTCAAAATGAGAATATGGAGTTGTCTCTATAGGTGGAAGTTATTTGTGTAAGATTAGAAAAACTTAATGCAAGAATCATGTTCAAAGCAATGTACTTTGAATATGAGACTTAGTTTCCATGGAGTTAAACTCCATTGGAATACCTTATAATGACTGTTGACAAGTCTTTGTGACTTTGTACATATTCATTACAAGAGGGTCAGTGCATATAAGTTTAAAATCTAAACAGATTTCGATAAATGATAGGAATTTGAAATTCTCACATTTTTTGATAAGGATTTGGGAGTGTGAATCATTGAAATTATGTTCAATTGGTTTATTTCACAAAGTAAGGATCATAGAAAAACATAGAGTGCATACTTGGTGTATGGCAAAGCTATTGTTTTGGAAAACGTAGTGTACTTGCTTGGAGCATGGGACAACTAGTGTTTTTTAATTCAAGTATAAAGTTGATGAAACCGAAACAATGAATAATGAGTAATCAGTATGGTGATAAATAAAAGTGTCTTTTTTATATTCATAGGTTTTGATACCATATTAGATTCAATTATTCTTGTGTTTCACTTTGCATGTTTTGACTTCGAGAATAAACTAGGTCATTCTTCCTGAATGACTAAGTTATTCAAACTATCCACAGTCGGTCATATATTGGAAGTAGATATGAATCAAGACTGTCATGGGTTGGCTTGTAGAGGTCTAAGATGTTGGACAAAGCGGTGCTACAACACTCATGAGTGCTCATAACTTCTGAGTATTGGATTCTGTAACAACGTAAATTTTCAAAACAAATTCTCATTTTTAAATCATACTTTCATTCACATGATAATCACAAAACATAATGTGTCACTGTGTCAAAACAAAAACATGTCCCAGAATCTCAATAACATAAATTCCATAAGTGTGTACGGATCATGCCGGCGCCTTCCCACGGTCCTCGCTAGTACCTGAAACACATATCATAACAACTGTAAGCATAAATGCTTAGTGAGTTCCCCAAAATACCACATGCCACACATACGCCTTTCCAGGCCACAACTCTGTAGGATCTTCCGATCCATGTGTCTCAGGGGACTCCCGTCCCAAATCCCGGTAGACCTTCCGGTCCTACCTGTATCGACCTTCCGCTCCGTAACCTCTTGACCTTCCGGTCCATATCATACATAATCATACATAGCACATACATATCACATAACCGCATATAGCACATACATCATAGCATACAAGACCTTCCGGTCACACATAAGTACCCTTCCAGGTACAGTATAGTGAGAAGACTCACCTCGTATGATGTCTAGTAACTCACGTGCTCGATATCCCTGAATCTCGAAACAACGACCTAGCCCCGCCTAATCACATAAAGTAATTATTTCAAATCATTAACGGCTCTCAAGGCTAGACTAATCCCTTCCTATGTCCTCTCAGAAGGTTAACAGACCATTTTACCCCTCAATGGTCCCAAAAGTCCAATCGTTGACCAAACCCTAAAAGTCAACAAAAGTCAACTCTCCGGGTTACGCTGCGCGTACCAAGCCTGTACGTTGGGCGTACCCGGCGACCTCACAGAAACGGGGAACGCGACCCCCTACGCTGCGCGTACTGGGATTACGCGCAGCGTAACTCCCAGTTTCAGACTCCTTAGCTCTTGAGGTCTTAAACAGTTAAGACCCACGTCCAACTTTTAGATCTGACCATTTCTAAGCCTCTTAATCCATAAAGTTGGTGACTTTAAGCCTTTGCATGGCTGGACAAGTCACTTACACCCATAACATTCCATTACCCAACTCTAGAAAGCTCATAATTCAAGCATGACCTCATATCAACGACCAAGATGGAAACTTTATGGATCTATAACACAAATATCACTGAAATGGGACAGATCTAGGTCCATGGAGTCCTTTATGCTCATCAAGTCTCCACCTTTGGGACTTTAACCCTAGAAATGGTCCATAAAGCACAAATCAAAAATAACAAGGAAAGCTTTGAGCTTTATACCTCCAAGTGAAGCTCCTCCCTCTGTAGAACTTAGATCCAAGCTTGTACTCCAACTTCTAGCCTCCACAAGAACCTCCTCTTCTTCTTTACTAACACACAAAGGCACTTTCTTGCTCAAGAACACACACACTAGCTTTAGAACGATAAAGTTGTTCTTCTAGGGTTTCTCTCTGAGGGATGGTGGCTGGGGACAAGACCATCTCATTCCTTTTATAGCCCTGAAGCCACAATTAGGGTTTTGCACCTGGCCCAACTACGCCCAGCGTAACCCTGGGTACGTCCAGCCTACCTAGGCGAGTCCGCGTCCAAAATAAGCGCATGAGTACGCACAACGTACTCTTGAGTACGCCCAACGTACTCATTTGCTACAATTTCCACTCAAGGGCTAATCTTGACAACTTGACAAAAGAGAAGGGTTAAATAGTTGTACCTGAATTTCGGGATGTTACAATTCTCCCCCACTAGAACCAGACTTCGCCCTCGAATTCTCATGCTGAAAACAACTCCGGATGCTGCTCCCGCATCTCTGACTCCGTCTCCCAGGTCAGCTCAGACCCCCTCCGATGTTGCCATTGAACCTGAACCAGGGGCACCTCCTTGTTCCTCAGAACCTTGATCTTTCGATCCACAATCGCGATTGGCCTCTCAGCATACTTCAGGCTTGCATCCACCTGAATGTCCTCCAGCGGCACCACTGCCGAATCGTCGGCTATACACTTCCTCAACTGAGACACATGGAAGGTTTCATGAATCTGGCTCAACTCCGCAGGTAGCTCCAACCGATATGCTACCTTGCCCACCCTCGCGGTCACCATGAACGGACCAATGTACCGGGGCCCCAGCTTGCCCCTCTTCCTGAATCGGATCACTCCTTTCCAAGGGGACACTTTCAGGAGTACCAAGTCCCCCACCTGGAACTCCAGCTCGGATCGTCGCCGATCTGCATAACTCTTCTGACGACTCTGAGCTGTCAGTAACCTCTGTCTAACGTACTGTATCTGCTCTGTCGTCTGCAGCACTATCTCAGTGCTACCTATCGCACGCTGTCCTACCTCTCCCCAGCAAATGGGAGTCCGACACCTCCTCCCATACAACAACTCGAAGGGAGGGATACCAATACTAGAACGGTGGCTGTTGTTGTAGGAAAACTTAGCCAACGACAAGTACGTGTCCCAACTTCCTCCGAAGTCCAACACACATGCTCGAAGCATGTCCTCGAGCGTCTGAATCGTCCGCTCACTCTGTCCGTCCGTCTGGGGGTGGTAGGCGGTACTGAAATGCAACCTCGTACCCAACTCCTCGTGGAACTTCTTCCAGAACCAGAAAGTGAAACGTACATCTCGATCTGACACAATCGAGATCGGTACCCCATGACGCGATACCACCTCCCTCACATACAACTCTGCCAACCTCTCAGCAGAAGAGCTCTCACTGATAGCAAGAAAATGCGTGCTCTTCGTCAGCCGGTCGACGATCACCCAAATTGCATCGACACCCCTCGCGGTCCTCGACAATTTGGTGATGAAATCCATGAAAATCTGTTCCCACTTCCACTGGGGAACCTCAAGCGGCTGCAACTTGCCATGCGGATGCTGGTGCTTGGCCTTAACCTTGCGACAGGTCAAGCACCTCTCGACAAACCACGCGATATCCCTCTTCATACAGGGCCACCAATAATCTTTCTTCAGGTCCAAATACATCTTCGTGGCCCCGGGATGGATCGAGAACCTCGATCTATGCGCCTCCTCCATCAAAGTGGTACGTGCCCCGCCTACATACCGCACCCAAATCCGACCTTGAAAGGTCATCAGCCCTCAACTATCGGTAACGAACTCAGGCACCTGCCCGATCACCCGCTCCCTCTTGCGGTTCTCCGGTCTCACAGCCTCTGCCTGGGCCTCCCGAATGGTGTCCAACACCGGAGTCATCACTGTCAATCTCATACAAGTGCCTCGAATCGGGGCACCCTCCGCCCTACGACTCAACGCATCAGCTACAACATTAGCTTTGCCCGGGTGGTACATGATTTCACAATCGTAATCCTTTACCACGTCCAACCGTCTCCTCTGACGCATATTCAGATTGGGCTGATCCATCAAATACTTCAAGCTCTTGTGGTCCGTGTATATGGTACACCGAACCCCATACAAATAGTGACGCCAGATCTTGAGGGCGAACACCACTGCTCCCAACTCCAAATCGTGGGTGGGATATCTCGTCTCATGAGGCTTCAGCTGCCTCGATGCATACGCTATCACATGCCCCCTCTGCATAAGTACTACACCCAACCCCGATATCGACGCGTCACAATACACTACAAAATCCTCCATCCCTTCTGGGAGGGCTAAAACAGGGGCTTCGCATAACTTCTGGCGAAGTGTCTGAAACGAGGTCTGCTGCTTCGGACCCCATGAAAAAGCAACACTCTTCCGGGTCAACCTGGTGAGAGGCACGACGATCTTGGAGAGATCTCTGATAAATCTCCGATAGTAGCCGGCCAATCCCAGAAAACTCCTGATCTCGGTGGGTGATCTTGGTACCTCCCACCTCATAACCGCCTCGATTTTGGCCGGATCGACCAAAATCCCATCCTGGTTGACGAGATGCCCCAAGAACTGGACCTCCCGTAACCAGAACTCGCACTTGGAGAATTTGGCATAAAGCCTCTCCGTCCTCAATACCCCGAGTATCTCTCTGAGATGCTCCTCGTGCTGCTCTCTAGATCTCGAATACACCAGTATATCGTCGATGAACACGATCACCGAACGATCTAACATCGGTCTACACACCCTGTTCATGAGATCCATGAACGCTGCTGGTGCATTGGTGAGCCCGAAAGGCATCACCAAGAACTCGTAATGCCCATAACGAGTCCTGAACGCCGTCTTCTGGATATCCTCATCACGCACTCTCATCTGATGATATCCAGACCTCAGATCAATCTTGGAGAACCAAGACGCTCCCTGCAACTGATCAAACAAATCGTCGATCCTCGGGAAAAACATTCGGGAACTCGTGCACTATCGGAACGTCATCCACCGAACTTGGCCCCTCAGCGGCCCCTCGTGTGTCCATCACATAGGCTACAAACCCGCTGCAGCCATGCTGTAAAGTCTGCCTCGCTCTGGCAGCCGAACAAAACGTTGTCCCAGAACGAGTACCCTCGCCGTACACCGTAAGTACTCCCCCACTAGGGTCTTGTATCATCACCAACTGTCGCTCGCAGTCTATAACAGCCCCAAATCGGCTCAACCAATCCATGCCCACTATGACACACACGTCCCCCATCGCTATCGGGACCAGATCTATCGGGAACTCAACACCAAAGATCTCGAGTACACATCCTCGTATCACCTCCGTAGCATACACCGCTCGCTCGTCAGCTATGGAAACTCGCAGAGGTCGACTTAACGCCTCTCGTCTGCTACTGATGTGCCGACTAAACGCTATTGACACGAACGATCGACTCGCACCCGAGTCAAATAACACTAAGGCAGGTACAGAACTCACAAGAAAAGTACCTACGCATATCATCATATAAGCACAATATCTCAACTCAACATAAATAAATAAAGAATACATACCAGCCACAACATCGGGCGCTGCACGGACCTCCTCCGCTGTCAACTGGAAAGCTCTCCCACGAGGCTTCGGTGCCTCGACCTTTACTAGCCGAACCTCAGTAACCCTAGCAGCAGGTGCATATCCCTGTGCTGATCCCTGATGTAACTGCGGGCACTCGATCTCCCGATGGCCAGTCTAATTGCAATGAAAGCAAACCATAAATCCCTTGGGGCAATCCTTGCCGATATGCTCCTCCTTGCCACATTTGTAGCAAGCACCCGATCGACAGACCCCATCATGTCCCTTGCTGCACTTCCCACAAGTGCGGCCCTTCTGGCCTCCAGATCTCATATCTGCGGGCTTGGCCCGCTTGGCTGCCGGCTGAGACTGTGCCGGCCGCCGATCCATCCTCTGAGACTCGGCCTCCTCCCTGGCCTGAGTCTCCAACTCAATCTCCCTCTTCCGGGAATTTGCCTGGAGCTCAGCAAATGACCGGTAAGTCGAGTTCGACACGAACTCCCGAATGTCCCTCCTCAAAACGCCCAAATACCAGCTCATGCGTGCCTGTTCAGTAGACACCTGCTCAGGGCAGAACATCACCCTCTCATGAAACTTCCTGGTAACCACCGTAACAGAATCAGTACCCTGCTTGAGGATCAAGAACTCCTGAACCAACCGTTCCCTCTCCACCGGGGGAACATACTCGTCTCTGAACATGGTGGTGAACCTCTCCCAGGTCACCGCTGAAATCTCTGCAAGAGTGAAGCTCGCCATCACGAACTTCCACCAATCCTTCGCTCCCAAGCGGAGCTGGTTCAACGCGAACCGTACCCTCAGATGCTCCGGACATGAACACGTATAGAAGCATCCCTCGATATGAGAAATCCATCTCATCTCAGCGATCGGATCCTGCGTCCCATCAAAATCTGGTGGCTTCGTGTTGCTGAACTCTCGAAGCAACAACGAGTCACCTCCCTGAGGTCTGGCAGCAGCCACAGCTGCAGTAGCTGCAGCAGCCGCAGCCTCAGTCACCGCTGCGTACCGCTCATCAAACGTCTCAATCAATGTGGTCTTGATAGACCCAAACATCTCCGGAATCTTGGCTCGAATCGCCGCTGCCACCTTATTGTGGATCATTTGACGAAGCTCCTCGTCACTCACACCTCTCGCCTCAGGTCTGTGGCGTGTCCCAACCATGATGTCTCTGAATTACAACATAATAATATCAGAGACTCGCTCGAGCATACTCGCACTCGATAACTCAACCCTACTTGTTCCTTAGTACCCAAAGGATTCTTACTTAGGGTGCGCACTGCTCCGGTGTCTTCAGTAGTACGGGCCCTATACTACCGTCCACACCGCATCAGCATTCACTCTAAGTCCTCCACAAGAACCTCCTCTTCTTCTTACTAACACACAAAGGCACTTTGTTGCTCAAGAACACACACACTAGCTTTAGAACGATAAAGTTGCTCTTCTAGGGTTTCTCTCTGAGGGATGGTGGCTGGGGACAAGACCATCTCATTCCTTTTATAGCCCTCAAGCCACAATTAGGGCTTTGCACCTGGGCCAACTACGCCCAGCGTAACCCTGGGTACGCCCAGCGTACCTAGGCGAGTCCGCGTCCAAAATAAGCGCATGAGTACGCGCAGCGTACTCTTGAGTACGCCCAGCGTACTCATTTGCTACAATTTCCACTCAAGGGCTAATCTTGACAACTTGACAAAAGAGAAGGGTTAAATAGTTGTACCTGAATTTCGGGATGTTACAGATTCAGCCCACGCTCATTTGAATCACTTAGTGGATTTTATCACGAGTGATCATGAGACGATAATATCTTATATTCTTCAAAACTAGAGATATGAGTTGTTACTATGAGTTGGTTATACATTGATTGCACGAAAACGCATTGGTAACTTGATGTTATAAAACGTGTCTTTGTGTATGAGAAATCCATCTCATCGCAGCGATCGGATCCTGCGACCCATCAAACTCTGGTGGCTTCGTGTTGCTGAACTCTCGAAGCAACAACGAGTCACCTCCCTGAGGTCTGGCAGCAGCCACAGCTGCAGTAGCTGCAACAGCCGCAGCCTCAGTCACCGCTGCGTACCGCTCATCAAACGTCTCAATCAATGTGGTCTTGATAGACCCAAACATCTCCGGAATCTTGGCTCGAATCGCCGCTGCCACCTCATTGTGGATCATTTGACGAAGCTCCTCGTCACTCACACCTCTCGCCTCAGGTCTGTGGCGTGTCCCAACCATGATGTCTCTGAATTACAACATAATAATATCAGAGACTCGCTCGAGCATACTCGCACTCAATAACTCAACCCTACTTGTTCCTTAGTACCCAAAGGATTCTTACTTAGGGTGCGCACTGTTCCGGTGTCTTCAGTAGTATGGGCCCTATACTACCGTCCACACCGCATCAGCATTCACTCTAAGTCCTCTTCCATGGATCCCATATCACAAGTACCCTACATCTCGCTGGCATAGGCTACCCTTCGGTAGACCTCTTATAAGCTCCTCACTGCTATCTACTCACTCTCAAGCATCACATAGCAGCAAAAATCTTCCTAGGCTAAGGCATCCCAAGATCAGGCCACTCTAGTCCTAATATGAATACCTAGGCAACTCTAGCATGCATATCCTATCATAACATATCTCATAACACGTAATGTAAGGGTATTTTTGGAAATCACCGTTCAGGCGCTGGCTGATCGTACACACTGCTTCCTTCTGCCTTTCTCAAAATCTTTTACTCTTTTAGAAAAATTGTTTATTTTATGAAAAACTTTCTCAATTCCTCAGTTCGAGTTCAGATCCATCCGAAGATGCACCCGAATCCCTCAAACCAAGGCTCTGATACCAACTTGTAACAACGTAAATTTTCAAAACAATTTTTCATTTTTAAATCATACTTTCATTCACATGATAATCACAAAATATAATGTGTCACTGTGTCATAACAAAAACATGTCCCAGAATCTCAATAACATAAATTCCATAAGTGTGTACGGATCATGCCGGCGCCTTCCCACGGTCCTCGCTAGTACATGAAACACATATCATAACAACTGTAAGCATAAATGCTTAGTGAGTTCCCCAAAATACCACATGCCACACATACGCCTTTCCAGGCCACAACTCTGTAGGATCTTCCGATCCATGTGACTCAGGGGACTCCCGTCCCAAATCCCGGTAGACCTTTCGGTCCTACCCGTATCGACCTTCCGGTCCGTAACCTCTTGACCTTCCGGTCCATATCATACATAATCATACATAGCACATACATATCACATAACCGCATATCGCACATACATCATAGCATACAAGACCATCCGGTCACACATAAGTACCCTTCCAGGTACAGTATAGTGAGAAGACTCGCCTCATATGATGTCTAGTAACTCACGTGCTCGATATCCCTGAATCTCGAA
Source organism: Lactuca virosa (assembly GCF_052849685.1). Classification (NCBI taxonomy): domain Eukaryota; kingdom Viridiplantae; phylum Streptophyta; class Magnoliopsida; order Asterales; family Asteraceae; genus Lactuca; species Lactuca virosa. Next base: position 182,985,649 of record NC_136428.1, read on the forward strand.
ACAACGACCTAGCCCCGCCTAATCACATAAAGTAATTATTTCAAATCATTAACGGCTCTCAAGGCTAGACTAATCCCTTCCTATGTCCTCTCAGAAGGTTAAAAGACCATTTTACCCCTCAATGGTCCCAAAAGTCCAATTGTTGACCAAACCCTAAAAGTCAACAAAAGTCAACTCTCCGGGTTACGCTGCGCGTACCAAGCCTGTACGCTGGGCGTACCCGGCGACCTCACAGAAACGGGGAACACGACCCCCTACGCCGCGCGTACTGGGACTACGCCCATCGTAACTCCCAATTTTAGACTCCTTAGCTCTTGAGGTCTTAAACAGTTAAGACCCACGTCCAACTTTTAGATCTGACCATTTCTAAGCCTCTTAATCCATAAAGTTGGTGACTTTAAGCCTTTGCATGGCTGGACAAGTCACTAACACCCATAACATTCCATTACCCAACTCTAGAAAGCTCATAAATCAAGCATGACCTCATATCAACGACCAAGATGGAAACTTTATGGATCTATAACACAAATATCACTGAAATGGGACAGATCTAGGTCCATGGAGTCCTTTATGCTCATAAAGTCTCCACCTTTGGGACTTTAACTCTAGAAACGGTCCATAAAGCACAAATCAAAAATAACAAGGAAAGCTTTGAGCTTTATACCTCCAAGTGAAGCTCCTCCCTCTATAGAACTCAGATCCAAGCTTGTACTCCAACTTCTAGCCTCCACAAGAACCTCCTCTTCTTCTTTACTAACACACAAAGGCACTTTCTAGCTCAAGAACACACACACTAGCTTTAGAACGATAAAGTTGCTCTTCTAGGGTTTCTCTCTGAGGGATGGTGGCTGGGGATAAGACCATCTCATTCCTTTTATAGCCCTCAAGCCACAATTAGGGTTTTGCACCTGGGCCAACTACGCCCAGCGTAACCCTGGGTACGCCCAGCGTACCTAGGCGAGTACGCGTCCAAAATAAGCGCATGAGTACGCGCAGCGTACTCTTGAGTACGCCCAGCATACTCATTTGCTACAATTTCCACTCAAGGGCTAATCTTGACAACTTGACAAAAGAGAAGGGTTAAATAGTTGTACCTCAATTTCGGGATGTTACAGATTCAACCCACGCTCATTTGAATCACTTAGTGGATTTTATCACGAGTGATCATGAGACGATAATATCTTATATTCTTCAAAACTAGAGATATGAGTTGTTACTATGAGTTGGTTATACATTGATTGCACGAAAACGCATTGGTAACTCGATGTTATAAAATGTGTCTTTGTGTATGATTCAACAAGTAGTAGAACAAGCCATATGAGTCGAAGTTTATCCATTCCTTTTACCTTCGAGATAAAAGTGATATATGTGGGCCCCTCCATGATTTAATGATGACACATGTGAGTGCTTGGCCAAGCCAGGACTGATTTGATCTGTTCAATCAGTCAGTCATCATCAATCGGAAATCGGGAAACAACAAATGGACAGAGAGAATGATTGATAATCCATGTCTCAGTCCATGTGATATCTAGAATGGAGGAATATATGATCCCTTATCTAATGGACAAGTCATTGACAAAGGTCAGAGTTCATCGGCAAGGTCAGAGTTCGACAGAAGCTTTTGAGAGCTACGATTGCTAGTCGGGGTTTGAAGTCATACTCAATAACAGTTTTAGACTTATCTAAGTGGGAGACTGTTGGATTAATGTCTAAGTCAATAACTATAATTGGTAAGACTTGACCCAACCTGGCATGGTCCATTTGGGTTGCATGGCATCGGGACAATTGTATAGACAAGATGAGGAAAAAGGATACTAGTGATTTATATTAATATATTATAAGTTCTAATATATTAATATATAATCATATTATTTAATTAGTATTGATCAAGAATTAATTTATAATTAATTAAGTGATGAAAAGGAACTAATTAAATATGGACTCTAAGATATATGTGTGTGATGGGCCAAGTTCATTTACGTTGGGCTAAGCTTTCATGGATAGTCCATGGAGTGTTTAACCCATGGATCATATGAAATGAAAGGTCATGGGTATTAGTGTTTAATCCTAATCTCCACACTATATAAAGATGTCTTTGGTTGGTGAAATTGGCACTAGTGTGTGTACACAAAAGGGCAAGGCCGATTTCACTAGAGAGAACCAAAGTATCCTTATTCTCAAGGTTATTCCAAGTGTTCATGGTGTTGTGTGAACCATTTGAGGTGTCACACTTGGGGCACTAGGCACTCAAGCTTCATGAAGACAAGTTACATCAAAAGGTACGTATTCTATCTATTTTATTACCCAAGTATATGATATTTGTATGCTAGTATAGGGTAATATCTTGGAAACTTCATATTCGCATGTATAATAGAAAAAACATAGATCCAAGGTATTTAGGGTTGTATGTGCACCATAGGATGTTGTAGTATACTAAAACCCAACACACTTATAACCTACAAATTCAAGCAGATTTAGGAACCCAAAGTTTCTTCGGCCCAGGTGAGTCTTTTACAGAAAAAGGAACAGTAACAGAAAGATCAACCAAGTAAGTTCTTTTTATTAGAGTGGTTTCATTCTTTCTTTTGATTGTATACACCTTGATTTTGTTTTTATCTAATTTAGATTTTGGTGTTTCAGATGGTTTGTTGTTAGATGGTTTTGGAATTTTCTTGTTAGTCCTTGGGTTATCTGACTTTTTCTTGTTGTTGAAATCGGAATCTGAATCCAGCTTTACCTTTCCTTTGATGTCCTTTCCTGAGTTTGGTTTTCTTTGGTAAAAGGAAGGACCGTAACTAGACTTTCGGTTGTTAGTCTTGACATTATGACCGAAACCAGACGTTCGGATCTGAGCTTTGGTGTTGGGATCGAAACTAGACGTTCGGTTCTGAGCTTTTGAATAGTAGGAGCTTGGACTAAAATTTTCTCTTCCTTTTGATTTTTCCTTTTCTTTGACAATTGACTCTTTCTTGGAAGGAACATACTTGGAAGGCCCAGGTGAGTCTTTTACAGAAAAAATTTCTCTTCCTTTTGGTTTTTCCTTTTCCTTTTCGCTCATTCAGATTTTTCATGTATCTCTGATTTCTTTGGCGTTTCTGTTCAGCTAATTGATTTTGAGATTTATGAATATTAAAGCTTGATTTTGGCTTCTCCTTTTGAGTTTCTGCAGTCTTGGAAGGAACATTCGGTGTTTTCTTTGGTTCTTCAGGTATCTCTTTTGTTCCACTTGTGCTTGGTTTGTCAAAACTTGAGGGTTTGTTGATGGGTTTCGCAACATATCTACCTTTTACCCTCCACGAAGTTTGCTAAGATAATCTGATGGTTTCATCTACATTATCGATAGGAGCGGACCAGAAATAATCATCGCATCCTTCAGCGTTGTCTTCGTCTACCAAGATTTTCAGTTCTGTGGTTTGTTTTGCAGTGACCCCTGTAACAGCATATACCTGATTGGGCACAATTTGAAACTTTTGATAAACCATTTCCTTCTCTTTGAGTTTCTGTGGCTTGTCCTTTGACAGGCGAGCGTATTCAACCTAGTTTTCAGATATGAGGGGTTTCTCACTTTCGGTTTCGCTCTTCGTGAATTCAGAGCAATCAACCACATCTTCTACCGAGATTTCGCTCATCTCACTTTCCTCATCAAATTCAGACGTGTTTTCTATATTCATTTTATGTTCTGAAATTAATTTGGCGTTAGAAGAGTCAAATGATTGAATGGTTTCAGACTTAATTTTTAACCTGTCATTTTCATCAAAAAGATTTTTTAGCATACACTTATGTTCCTTAGAGTCAATGAAGGTCTCTATCTTGTCTAGTCCGATTTTATAAGCGATGGATGTTTCTTCTGAGGACATTATGGATTCACATTCAGCGATGACCTCATCCTCCTTAAATTCAAGGAAGGGTAAGATCATCTTATGAATCTTTTTCCCTATTTCACAACTTAAGTGCAACTGAGCAATATTTGTATATAAGCGTTTAGCAATTAAACAAAAAACATTCCTTTGTTTCAAAATCTTTAAATTGTCTCGTTGTAAATAAATAATTTCATCCCTAGCCCTATTTAACTCCGTCTCCTTCAGCTCAATCCACATCCTTCTCTCCTCACTCTTTGAAGACACCCTGCTGAGTTGGTCGGTTAGGTTAGAATTCGCTAAGCGAGTTTGCATGAGACTACCACTTAAGTTGGAAAATTTAAATTTTAATTCATTTAATTCTTCTTCTTTATTTGTTACTAGAACTTTAAGTGATTCAAGGATGGATTGTACCTTTTTGGTTGGTCTACCAGCTGTAACCATCAAGCATTTTCCAGCCGAACAATTATCCCTCGCCACATACGTTCTTCCATGTGTGGGCCTTCTTACTTCTTCATCCTCAAAATCGGTTGACCAGACTTCTACGCCACCGAACTCATCTTCATCCACATTTTCCTGCACAATCAAGGCATTCATTGAACTATTAGTCGCCTTCTTTTTCTTGATTACTTCCAACTTTCGCATGTAATATGCTTCATCATCTTCACCATCTCTTTTCTCAGCCATCTTCCTCAGCATGCAATCTTTGGCAAAGTGGTTCTTTCCATGGCAGTAGTTGCAGTCGAATCCAGAGTCTCCTACAAGCTTGCTTTCCTTCTTGTTGTCATCCTTCTGGGAGGTATTCTTCGTTTCTTCTTTCACCTTCTCAGAACTATAACTACCTTGCCAGTTTCAGTTCCTATTGGCAGGGAACTTCTTTCATGCAAATTTCTTTGGGTTGGTGACCATCATTGCATATTCTTCGCTTGTAAGGTCACACTCAGACATATCTGACTCCTCCTCTTCTTCTGCAACACTTTTATCTTTTGAGACAAGGGCCAACGATCCAACGCCAGAGACTACCTTCGCCTCCTTGGTTACCACACTTTCATGGGATTTAAGTATACCCACCAGTTTTGCTAGCGAGTACGATTTGAATTGTTCATGAGCTTTTACTGTAGAAACCACTGCCATCCATTCTGGTCTCAAACCGTTCATGAAAGTTACCTTTTGCTTGATCAGTTTTCTTTCGATTCCATGCTTGATCATCTTGCTAAGGAGATAATTCAAGCGATCGAAATTTTGTATCAGCTTCTCTTCTGGTTTCTGTTCGAAAACTCCAAATTCTGAGAGCAACAAGGTTTGAATGGAGTGTTCCAAATCCTCATCGGTTGAGTAGAGTTCTTTTAGCCTATCCTAGATTTCTTTAGCCGTGGTGCATGAACCAACTAACCGAAAAGTGTCAGATTGCAATGCGAATCTGATCATTCTCATGGGTTTCACATTACATAACAACTTGTCCCTATCATCCTGAGGCATCTTATCTACGTCCGCCACAAGCTTGTTATATTCTTTTTGAGTCTTCACTGTCGTGTTCGTTCCAGAGTGAACAAACGGCCCAAGTGTGATTGCTTCCCAGATGAGATAACCATTATCTTCAGATCCAACCATGTAATCTTCAAAGTGATGCGCCCATACTTCATAGTCTTGAGTGTAAAGAATGGGAATCCTTGTAGTGGATCCAATGCTGTTAGAGATGTTGATGGGATTAGTTTGAGAATCTTCGTAAGAGATGGTGAGCCTTTCCTTAGAACCGCTAGAATCAGACATGTAAACTTGAGATTAGGGTTTTATCAAACATAAGAGTTACCATCGACAGGAAGAAGACGGCTTCTTTATATTCGATAAAAGCAGAAACCCTAAAGAATTCTTAACACATAAGGAATGTGTATTGATCACACATTCTCCTACTCTGATACCAATTGTTAGAACAAAGTTCTAGTAGGATCGATAGATTCTAAGCAGAAAAACAATTAAAGAAGTAATGATGAACACAAGAATGGTTTAACTGATGTCGAATGATTAAACTTTAACACCTCAGAAGAGCTTGATTAAGAACTTCGACTGTAAAGGTATTTAGGGCTACAAAACAATAATAATAACAACCAAGAACATATCTAATGCATACATGCATGCACTATTTATAGCTTAACCCTACATAATAATCACGGATGGACAGGCCCAATCCGGATATACAAAAACAAACCCATGAGGCAACATAAAATACCCAACAAAAACATTTACATCAAACACTTACAAACTTTTACATCGAACAATTACTAACACTTTCTTCAAACTTATACAAACATTGACACTAAATTACTTATGAACTCACCAGCTTTAATGCTGATCTACGCTTTCAAAATAACTTGCATTCTCAGGTCACCAGTAGACAGGTACCGATGACGAGGTTTTGAGAAGATACAGCAAGTTCAAGACTCATCTCTTATTTTGATTTACATTTTTGGTGTCTTATTTTGATTTACTATTATGCATTGTTGTGATACTGTACATGACGTCCTCCGCCCCCAAACGTTTCCGCCGTTCCAGTTTTGGGGTGTGACAGATTGGTATCAGAGCTCTGTTTATAGTGAATTCAGTATAGCAACCCATAAAAGATATACAACTATAAACACAAACGGGATTAAATACTCTGACCAAGAGTTTATACTTTAAATAATAAAATATTTAACTAAGTATACATACCTGCATTCATACTAAAATCAGTGTCACTAGGAAAGAACAAAAGTATTACGATTGTTGGACAACACAATTAGGCTTGGGAACATATAATCAGATCTGGGAGTGATATAGCCCTATCAACTATATCTTTCCGAGAAGTGATTAGCATGTGCCCAGGAATGGTTGTGGTGTTGCAGCAAGTCTAAAAACTTAACAACACTACTACAATGGAAACATTAGAACATAAAATAAACTTAAAATTGTTGGATTAGGTGTCTAAGTTCATAACTATTTCTGGGATGTACTTGACCCGATCAGCATGGTCCATTTGGGTTGCATGGCATCATGCATTTGGATAGACCAAAATGACAGAAATAACACTTAAGGTTTATTAATATATTAAAAGTTCTAATGTATTAATAATATTATTCAATTAGTATTGATCAAAGAATTAATTTGAAATTAATTAAGTGATCAAAAAGAGACTAATTAAATATATGGGTTGATTGTGTAAATCACCCATACTTGTATAGTGGGCTAATGCTCCATGGATTATCAAGTTGGGCTAAAACCCATAGGATGCTCCATGGTGTCTTTGAACCCTAGGATCATGGAAATGAAGAGCCATGTCAAGTTAGGGTTTACATGGTGTAACCCTACTTATGACACACTATATAAGGAATATGTGAGCAACCAAAATCGGGACTAGTGTGAGAACAAGAGGGCATAGCCGATTTTAGAAGTGTTATATTTCTCTTAAGGTTATTCCAAATGTATTTTGGTGTTGTGTGAGACATTTGAGGCATCACACTTGAGGTGCTAGGCTCACAAGGTTCTCAAGGAATCCAAACTACAACAATGTATGTTCTTCTTCTAGTATTTATATTTAAAAGTTCCCCATGCTATGTTAGATAGTTGAAGAACCTTGGAAAAGAAAAATTGTATGTATCTTAGTCAAACATAGATCCAAGGTTTCTAGGGTTGCATGTACACCTTAGGAGTGTTAGAATGCTCAAAACCCATCAGTGGTATTAGAGCCTAGGTTTTTTTTCTTGATACTTGATGCAATTTGAAAGAAAAAATCGTTTTTTTGGAATCTGCCAGTTTACCACGAGGTGGTGACTGTTCAGTGAAAAGAAATTAGTTTTTTGCCTGTTTTGGATTAGAATCATTACCACAAAGTGTTTTTTGTTCTTAAAACTTGATTTTGATGTTATAGTAATGTTTGTTCTCATCCAAATAAATGGTTATTATCAAAATTTCAAGCTTTGTATGGTTTAATTTTATGATTCTTGAAATTGTTGATATGCATATTCATGAACTTATGAGTTTAGAAGATCATAGGAATTATTTGTAACTTACTTGTTAGTTTAATTCTTGATCATTATGTGTTTTATTGGAATCCATAATTTGTCCTCAAGTTATGGATTACCAAAAGTCACTCTTTTAAAGTCCATTATTAAACACATAGGTTACATAAAATGAAAAGTCACTCATTTTAATAAACAATTTAACTCATAAGTTATGAAAGATGAAAAGTTTTGAAAGTTACAAAAGTTTCCCTCAAGTTTTGGAACATGTAAAGTCAGTTTAAAAACTTTAGTTCCAACCCCTAGAATTTTAAAAGTTAAAATTCAATCCTTATACTTTATAATATTATAAGATTAATAATAATTATATATGTATAAGAATAAGTCGTTTTACCGTTAAAATGGCAGCTTAATGGGTGTCCACTCTCACCCACCGCTTCCTTGATCGGTGGAGGGTCGTTAGTCGAACGGGTAAGACAAGGACTTAAAACCTTCATTAAAAGTATTAATGATAAATATAAAGTCACTAAATGTTTTTATAATTCCCAATCTTAGTTACTTTAGGAAAAATGTGAATAAGGTGCTAACCCATGAAATTACACTTTGCACTTTGCTTAAGTCGGTTAGTAGAGCGCGTGTGGTTAACCGGCACACTAGCTGGACTTCACAAGGTAGGCAAAGGGTAACTTAATGTTTATCATAGTATCGATTGAGCGCGTGTGGTTAACCGGAACATCGATTGATGGGTAAACATTAAGGGTACCAAGTAATTTGCATGGTTACTTCACACCTTGTTTTGTGATCCTCGGCATCCCAGTCACAAAACTTGAAGGGCACACTCGAGATTGAAACATGCCATTGAAAAGTTCAATGAATCTCAAAGATCTAGGAGTTTCAAATCCAATTAAAACCTAATAAATTATTTCGTTTTTCATGGTGGAAATTGGTGAATCGTCATTCACCTACCTTCAAATATTTTATAGCTTGGATTACGACATCCCTCTTCCAAGTTATAAAATATTGTGTTGGATCCTAGCCTTAATATTTCATATTGGGTGTTATATTAAGGACTTTAAATCAACTATCTTGAATATCTCCCAAAAGATGTCTGGTTCAGAAAATTATGAAATTATGATCTTCCCAAAACTCTTTGAATAGGCTTTCCTAATGAAGATGATGTCCCGTGACTGGATCATAGACATCATACTTCAATTCCTCCATCTCCCCCAATTATTCTCCCTATCCCACAAGTTCAAGGTCACTCAAGTTCTATTGGCAAGCAAGGTCTATGTGTGATCACATCTTGGAGATGAAGTCGCATATTGACAAGCCGGGAGAGTTGGGTATCAAAGTCTTGAGAAAGTTGGTTGGTCAATCACTTTCTAAGTCACATAGTGAGTGTCTTTTGGGACTACTATGAAAAAAACTATGACATGACCCTTAATGATCTTATCTATTTGCTTGGTGCTACCGAATAAGAAATGGTTTGGAGATCTGGTAAAGCAAATTTGATTAGTAGATCAACTTCCCAAACTACCATGGACATTGACAAATTGGTGACATTGGAAATCCAGAAAGCTTTCTCTTCCCAATGGAAAGGGATCGGCCATAGTCAACTCGGTTGAACAAAGGGTAAAGAGAAAGGCAAGTCTGAGATAGTACAGTGCACCATTCCCAAAGGGTCCATATGTTTCTGTTGCCAAAGGAAGGGACATTGGTTGCAAAGCTACCCTAACTACCTGAAAGATTTGAGAGAAGGTCGAGTCAAAAGTTTGACTCTGCTTCAGGTAAAGTCCACTATCTAACTCTCTTAAGTTCCTATTTGAAGATCCTTAATACATTTTGATGTATGGCAGGATCAAGCAAAGGGAAGGAAACTTAAAGAAAGAGTATGCTGAATCTGATCGCGAAGATGGATTTCAATCGCATGGTTCGAAGATCGGATTCTTGAGCTACTACTTAGAGAGTTATAATAGATTGCTAGGAAATATGTGATAGCATAGTTTCCATTTAAAAGTTTCATTGTAAGGAAAGTTTTTGCGCATTTTATAAATAAATAAAATTTTGATTTTATTTTAGTTTATATCTCCTTGCAATGGCTTTTATGGAAAATTGATGTTTATATGTTTCTAGCAATAATGGAAATGTGAATTTGATTCTTTCATTTGTGGTAGTGTCTAAATTTATCAAATAAGGAAAGATTCTCATCACCCAGGGTTTCAATTGGACCGAAACCTGGAATCATGCAAGTTGCATAATATGATTAATGAGAACTTTCAGCTTTGGAAAATTAAGACTATTTCCTTGATTTACATTTATATGTGAGTCAAGTGAAGGACTAAGGGATCACATTCTTGTGCACTAGTCAAGTCTACCACAAATGATTGATAAGATTATTCTCCATGATTTACTAAAGTTTACCACGAGGTGGTGACTGTTCAGTGAAAAGAAATTAGTTTTTTGCCTGTTTTGGATTAGAATCATTACCACAAAGTGTTTTTTGTTCTTAAAACTTGATTTTGATGTTATAGTAATGTTTGTTCTCATCCAAATAAATGGTTATTATCAAAATTTCAAGCTTTGTATGGTTTAATTTTATGATTCTTGAAATTGTTGATATGCATATTCATGAACTTATGAGTTTAGAAGATCATAGGAATTATTTGTAACTTACTTGTTAGTTTAATTCTTGATCATTATGTGTTTTATTGGAATCCATAATTTGTCCTCAAGTTATGGATTACCAAAAGTCACTCTTTTAAAGTCCATTATTAAACACATAGGTTACATAAAATGAAAAGTCACTCATTTTAATAAACAATTTAACTCATAAGTTATGAAAGATGAAAAGTTTTGAAAGTTACAAAAGTTTCCCTCAAGTTTTGGAACATGTAAAGTCAGTTTAAAAACTTTAGTTCCAACCCCTAGAATTTTAAAAGTTAAAATTCAATCCTTATACTTTATAATATTATAAGATTAATAATAATTATATATGTATAAGAATAAGTCGTTTTACCGTTAAAATGGCAGCTTAATGGGTGTCCACTCTCACCCACCGCTTCCTTGATCGGTGGAGGGTCGTTAGTCGAACGGGTAAGACAAGGACTTAAAACCTTCATTAAAAGTATTAATGATAAATATAAAGTCACTAAATGTTTTTATAATTCCCAATCTTAGTTACTTTAGGAAAAATGTGAATAAGGTGCTAACCCATGAAATTACACTTTGCACTTTGCTTAAGTCGGTTAGTAGAGCGCGTGTGGTTAACCGGCACACTAGCTGGACTTCACAAGGTAGGCAAAGGGTAACTTAATGTTTATCATAGTATCGATTGAGCGCGTGTGGTTAACCGGAACATCGATTGATGGGTAAACATTAAGGGTACCAAGTAATTTGCATGGTTACTTCACACCTTGTTTTGTGATCCTCGGCATCCCAGTCACAAAACTTGAAGGGCACACTCGAGATTGAAACATGCCATTGAAAAGTTCAATGAATCTCAAAGATCTAGGAGTTTCAAATCCAATTAAAACCTAATAAATTATTTCGTTTTTCATGGTGGAAATTGGTGAATCGTCATTCACCTACCTTCAAATATTTTATAGCTTGGATTACGACATCCCTCTTCCAAGTTATAAAATATTGTGTTGGATCCTAGCCTTAATATTTCATATTGGGTGTTATATTAAGGACTTTAAATCAACTATCTTGAATATCTCCCAAAAGATGTCTGGTTCAGAAAATTATGAAATTATGATCTTCCCAAAACTCTTTGAATAGGCTTTCCTAATGAAGATGATGTCCCGTGACTGGATCATAGACATCATACTTCAATTCCTCCATCTCCCCCAATTATTCTCCCTATCCCACAAGTTCAAGGTCACTCAAGTTCTATTGGCAAGCAAGGTCTATGTGTGATCACATCTTGGAGATGAAGTCGCATATTGACAAGCCGGGAGAGTTGGGTATCAAAGTCTTGAGAAAGTTGGTTGGTCAATCACTTTCTAAGTCACATAGTGAGTGTCTTTTGGGACTACTATGAAAAAAACTATGACATGACCCTTAATGATCTTATCTATTTGCTTGGTGCTACCGAATAAGAAATGGTTTGGAGATCTGGTAAAGCAAATTTGATTAGTAGATCAACTTCCCAAACTACCATGGACATTGACAAATTGGTGACATTGGAAATCCAGAAAGCTTTCTCTTCCCAATGGAAAGGGATCGGCCATAGTCAACTCGGTTGAACAAAGGGTAAAGAGAAAGGCAAGTCTGAGATAGTACAGTGCACCATTCCCAAAGGGTCCATATGTTTCTGTTGCCAAAGGAAGGGACATTGGTTGCAAAGCTACCCTAACTACCTGAAAGATTTGAGAGAAGGTCGAGTCAAAAGTTTGACTCTGCTTCAGGTAAAGTCCACTATCTAACTCTCTTAAGTTCCTATTTGAAGATCCTTAATACATTTTGATGTATGGCAGGATCAAGCAAAGGGAAGGAAACTTAAAGAAAGAGTATGCTGAATCTGATCGCGAAGATGGATTTCAATCGCATGGTTCGAAGATCGGATTCTTGAGCTACTACTTAGAGAGTTATAATAGATTGCTAGGAAATATGTGATAGCATAGTTTCCATTTAAAAGTTTCATTGTAAGGAAAGTTTTTGCGCATTTTATAAATAAATAAAATTTTGATTTTATTTTAGTTTATATCTCCTTGCAATGGCTTTTATGGAAAATTGATGTTTATATGTTTCTAGCAATAATGGAAATGTGAATTTGATTCTTTCATTTGTGGTAGTGTCTAAATTTATCAAATAAGGAAAGATTCTCATCACCCAGGGTTTCAATTGGACCGAAACCTGGAATCATGCAAGTTGCATAATATGATTAATGAGAACTTTCAGCTTTGGAAAATTAAGACTATTTCCTTGATTTACATTTATATGTGAGTCAAGTGAAGGACTAAGGGATCACATTCTTGTGCACTGGTCAAGTCTACCACAAATGATTGATAAGATTATTCTCCATGATTTACTAAAGTTTACCACGAGGTGGTGACTGTTCAGTGAAAAGAAATTAGTTTTTTGCCTGTTTTGGATTAGAATCATTACCACAAAGTGTTTTTTGTTCTTAAAACTTGATTTTGATGTTATAGTAATGTTTGTTCTCATCCAAATAAATGGTTATTATCAAAATTTCAAGCTTTGTATGGTTTAATTTTATGATTCTTGAAATTGTTGATATGCATATTCATGAACTTATGAGTTTAGAAGATCATAGGAATTATTTGTAACTTACTTGTTAGTTTAATTCTTGATCATTATGTGTTTTATTGGAATCCATAATTTGTCCTCAAGTTATGGATTACCAAAAGTCACTCTTTTAAAGTCCATTATTAAACACATAGGTTACATAAAATGAAAAGTCACTCATTTTAATAAACAATTTAACTCATAAGTTATGAAAGATGAAAAGTTTTGAAAGTTACAAAAGTTTCCCTCAAGTTTTGGAACATGTAAAGTCAGTTTAAAAACTTTAGTTCCAACCCCTAGAATTTTAAAAGTTAAAATTCAATCCTTATACTTTATAATATTATAAGATTAATAATAATTATATATGTATAAGAATAAGTCGTTTTACCGTTAAAATGGCAGCTTAATGGGTGTCCACTCTCACCCACCGCTTCCTTGATCGGTGGAGGGTCGTTAGTCGAACGGGTAAGACAAGGACTTAAAACCTTCATTAAAAGTATTAATGATAAATATAAAGTCACTAAATGTTTTTATAATTCCCAATCTTAGTTACTTTAGGAAAAATGTGAATAAGGTGCTAACCCATGAAATTACACTTTGCACTTTGCTTAAGTCGGTTAGTAGAGCGCGTGTGGTTAACCGGCACACTAGCTGGACTTCACAAGGTAGGCAAAGGGTAACTTAATGTTTATCATAGTATCGATTGAGCGCGTGTGGTTAACCGGAACATCGATTGATGGGTAAACATTAAGGGTACCAAGTAATTTGCATGGTTACTTCACACCTTGTTTTGTGATCCTCGGCATCCCAGTCACAAAACTTGAAGGGCACACTCGAGATTGAAACATGCCATTGAAAAGTTCAATGAATCTCAAAGATCTAGGAGTTTCAAATCCAATTAAAACCTAATAAATTATTTCGTTTTTCATGGTGGAAATTGGTGAATCGTCATTCACCTACCTTCAAATATTTTATAGCTTGGATTACGACATCCCTCTTCCAAGTTATAAAATATTGTGTTGGATCCTAGCCTTAATATTTCATATTGGGTGTTATATTAAGGACTTTAAATCAACTATCTTGAATATCTCCCAAAAGATGTCTGGTTCAGAAAATTATGAAATTATGATCTTCCCAAAACTCTTTGAATAGGCTTTCCTAATGAAGATGATGTCCCGTGACTGGATCATAGACATCATACTTCAATTCCTCCATCTCCCCCAATTATTCTCCCTATCCCACAAGTTCAAGGTCACTCAAGTTCTATTGGCAAGCAAGGTCTATGTGTGATCACATCTTGGAGATGAAGTCGCATATTGACAAGCCGGGAGAGTTGGGTATCAAAGTCTTGAGAAAGTTGGTTGGTCAATCACTTTCTAAGTCACATAGTGAGTGTCTTTTGGGACTACTATGAAAAAAACTATGACATGACCCTTAATGATCTTATCTATTTGCTTGGTGCTACCGAATAAGAAATGGTTTGGAGATCTGGTAAAGCAAATTTGATTAGTAGATCAACTTCCCAAACTACCATGGACATTGACAAATTGGTGACATTGGAAATCCAGAAAGCTTTCTCTTCCCAATGGAAAGGGATCGGCCATAGTCAACTCGGTTGAACAAAGGGTAAAGAGAAAGGCAAGTCTGAGATAGTACAGTGCACCATTCCCAAAGGGTCCATATGTTTCTGTTGCCAAAGGAAGGGACATTGGTTGCAAAGCTACCCTAACTACCTGAAAGATTTGAGAGAAGGTCGAGTCAAAAGTTTGACTCTGCTTCAGGTAAAGTCCACTATCTAACTCTCTTAAGTTCCTATTTGAAGATCCTTAATACATTTTGATGTATGGCAGGATCAAGCAAAGGGAAGGAAACTTAAAGAAAGAGTATGCTGAATCTGATCGCGAAGATGGATTTCAATCGCATGGTTCGAAGATCGGATTCTTGAGCTACTACTTAGAGAGTTATAATAGATTGCTAGGAAATATGTGATAGCATAGTTTCCATTTAAAAGTTTCATTGTAAGGAAAGTTTTTGCGCATTTTATAAATAAATAAAATTTTGATTTTATTTTAGTTTATATCTCCTTGCAATGGCTTTTATGGAAAATTGATGTTTATATGTTTCTAGCAATAATGGAAATGTGAATTTGATTCTTTCATTTGTGGTAGTGTCTAAATTTATCAAATAAGGAAAGATTCTCATCACCCAGGGTTTCAATTGGACCGAAACCTGGAATCATGCAAGTTGCATAATATGATTAATGAGAACTTTCAGCTTTGGAAAATTAAGACTATTTCCTTGATTTACATTTATATGTGAGTCAAGTGAAGGACTAAGGGATCACATTCTTGTGCACTGGTCAAGTCTACCACAAATGATTGATAAGATTATTCTCCATGATTTACTAAAGTTGAGTAAATATGGTTATACTTACCAGTTTAAGTATAATTCTGAAACATTGAAAAATTTTCAAAGTTTTGCAGGACGAATAAGAAGAATCAAATTAGGCAGAAGGATAAAAGTTTCTCAAATATGAAAAGATGGGAGAGTACTTTAGTATCATGTTTAGTGATCATCTTAATGATTAAGAAACCATATCACAATTGGTCCTCTAAGGACATCTTAGTGCATTCTTATGGCTAAGAAGAGGAATCAAGAATTGTTGAAGTGGTTAAATCAAGAAGATGAGTCATACTTCGTTCCAAAACAAGTCTTAGAGTCATACTCCAAGATTGTAACTTGAGTGACATATCTTAAAGAAAGGTTTATAACACTTGTCAAATGTAAGAGTAAAATGTGTCCTAATCTTGTACATTTGAAATTGGTAAGTTGTGATGTTTTTGATAAAACAAAGACCAACTAAGGCCAATTGTGTGAAGTGTTTGTCTTGATAAAGAATCCGCACTATCTCTTGAATATTTGGCAAGTGAGTCTTATATGTCATGAGGACAGTGGGAGTCTTAAAGATCTTGAAAAGGCTTCTAGATCTAATCAAGAACAAAAACCTATCGTTTATCACTAGCACACGACTTGAGGTTTATAACCTATCGTGTTGACATATTCCTATTTCTGTGCCCATTCCAGTTAAAGTTGGCTTTGCATATGAGTTCTGAGAGTTCTCAATTGGTTGCATAACAACTTGGAAGAAATGGCAGGCCCTTGTGCTGCCAGATGGCAAGAAGTTAAGACTGCACAAGTTCAATCCATAAGAGTTTGGATTTGTGACTAACCTTGTCTAGTGATTATGGTTTTGGCAAATTCACATGGATAGGAACACATACACCATAAAATCTAAAGTGTCATAAGGTTTCTCTCCGATTCATGAAATTGATGGTGAGGAAACGCTTTCACTAAGTAGATTTTAAGTGGATAGCAATTGTGATATTTGCATTCTCAAAGTCGTTAGTGGAGCGTGTGTGGTTAACCGGCACACTAACATGGACTTGTGAGAAATGGAAAAGGTCTAAACAATTGAGACTATGATTACGACATCCCGTTTCATAGTTCTGAAATTCTTTAGACACACATGTGTGCTATCTAAGGAAAGGTGTATGATTTTGATAACATTTTATCAAAGCATCTTGTATCAGAAATATGAACTTTGGTAAGAAGGTCAATAAAGTATTGATTTCTAGAAGTCCAGCTGATTTCTAAGTACATGTCAAAGCTAGTGGGAGCATAAGTTTTATACTAATAATCATCATGCAAGTGGGAGCATGATAATTATGATAAGTGTGCAAGTTAGCAATGTTAATTATAGAAAACAAAAGGTTTCAATTGGGAAAAAGTTCTTTTGCTATAATTAAGGGAGAGAAAATTCTACTTCATTTCAATTCTAAAAACTTAGATTGAGGTTTTACTCATCTTTAGTCAAGGATATATATATATATATATATATATATGTATATATATATATATATATATATATATATATATATATATATGAATTTTATGTTGAAATGGCTCAACATAAGGAAATTCTATACACGGGTCCATTATTTGCGTTCTAAAATTCGATTATGATTACGGCATCCCTCTTCATAATCTGAATTATGAGAACTTCGCAAATAGAAATAGAAATATTATAGCAAAAGACTGGTCTAGTATCATGTCTTATGAATCGTGTCCAATATTCTTCGGATATAGGATCGATTGCATGTGCTATAATATTCATTTGTTCTAAATTTTCCAAATGCCCAGAGCATTAAAAGGGAAAAAGTACTAGAACTAGATATGACTAATTTGATTAAGCAACTGTTGAGGACAATCTAAGGTTTACCAAAGATTGGTTGCTCAGGGAAAGTTGAAAGTATAATGTTAATTTTGGAAGGACCATATTGACATATTCTGAAAAGAGTAAACTCTTGTTCAAGAGTAATAGTCAAAAGGGGAATATGTAAATGTTCCCATAGGTGGAAGTTATTCATTAAATCTGTGTAAGATTAGGAAACTTAATGCAAGAAGGATGTTCAAAGCAATATACTTTGAATTTGAGACTTCGTTTCCATGGAATGATCTCCATTGGAATACTCTGTAATGTCTGTTGACAAGTCTTTGTGACTTTGTGCATAATCATTACAAGAGGACTAATGCATATAAGTTTAGAATCTAACAGATTTAGGTAAATGGCAGGAATTTGGAATTCTTGCATTTGCGGTAAGGATTTGGGATTGTGAAATGAGTATCATTGGAATTATGTTCAATCGATCTATTTCACAGAGTAAAGATCATAGACGAACTTAGTGTGCGTACTTGGTGTATGACATAACTAATGTTTGGAAAAACATAGTGTGCATACTTGGTGTATGGCATGACTAGTGTTTAGAAAACATAGTGTACATGCTCGGAGCATGGGACAGCTATTGTTTTAATTCAAGTATAAAGTGGATAGTTTGAAACAGTATACAATGAACAATGTGTAATCAATATGGTGATAAATAAAAGGTGTTTTGAGACCATATTGGATTCGATTATTCTTGTGTTTCACTTTGCATGTTTTGACTTCCAGAATAACTAAGTCGCTATTCCTGAATGACTAAGTTATTCAAACCCTCCACAGTCGGTCATATGTTGGAAGTAGGTATGAATCAAGACTGTCATGAGTTGGTTGTAGAGGTCTAAGATGTTGGACATGGCTACAACACTCATGAGTGCTCATAAGTTCTGAGTATTGGATTCAGCCCACGCTCACTGGAATCACTTCATGGAATTTATCTCGAGTGGTCGTGAGACGGTAATATCATATAAGTCTTCAAACCTAGAGATATGACTGGTTGCCTATGAGTTGGTTATACATTGATTGTATGTAAACGCATTGGTAACTCGATGTTATAAAACGTGCCTTTGTGTATGATTCAACAAGTAGTAGAACAAGCATATGAGTCGAACTTTATTTGTTCCTTCTTGGATTAGAAGCGATATTTGGGCCCCTCGATGATTTTGTGTTGACCCATGTACCGGGCCCGGTCAGAACTAAGTTGATGTGTTCAAATAAGTTCTATGTCAAACAAATCGGAAATCGAGAAACAAACTGCTGGACAATAAGTAAGACATTGTTCCATGTATTTGTCTGGCTGATATCTAGAACAGAGGATTATATGATCACTTATCTTAAATGGCGTATCATCATCATCTCAGTTCCGCGAGACCTTGAAAGAGCTACGATTGCTGATCGGTTCCTAAAGTTATTCTTGCAGATATAGTTATTAGACTTATCCAAGTGGGCGACTGTTGGATTAGGTGTCTAAGTTCATAACTATTTCTGGGATGTACTTGACCCGATTAGCATGGTTTATTTGGGTTGCATGGCATCATGCATTTGGATAGACCAAAATGAGAGAAATAACACTTAAGGTTTATTAATATATTATAAGTTCTAATGTATTAATAATATTATTTAATTAGTATTGATCAAAGAATTAATATGAAATTAATTAAGTGATCAAAAAGAGACTAACTAAATATATGGGTTGATTGTGTAAATCACCCATACTTGTATAGTGGGCTAATGCTCCATGGATTATCAAGTTGGACTAAAACCCTAGGATGCTCCATGGATGCTCCATGGTGTCTTTGAACCCATGGATCATGGAAATGAAGAGCCATGTCAAGTTAGGGTTTACATGGTGTAACCCTACTTATGACACACTATAAAAGGAATATGTGAGCAACCAAAATCGGGACTAGTGTGAGAACAAGAGAGCATATCCGATTTTAGAAGTGTTCTATTTCTCTCAAGGTTATTCCAAATGTATTTGGTATTGTGTGAGACATTTGAGGCATCACACTTGAGGTGCTAGGCTCACAAGGTTCTCAAGGAATCCAAACTACAACAAGGTATGTTCTTCTTCTAGTATTTATGTTTAAAAGTTCCCCATGTTATGTTAGATAGTTGAAGAACCTTGGAAAAGCAAATTTGCATGTATCTTAGTCAAACATAGATCCAAGGTTTCTAGGGTTGCATGTACACCTTATGAGTGTTAGAATGCTCAAAACCAATCAAAAATACTATAGGAGTATTTTGTGTTACTATAATTACTTATGTGCAAACTAAAAAGATCTTTATTAATATGTCAATAGTTGTTTAGTGGATACGCTAAGGTTATATGTCACTAGGGTGTCATAGACTTAGAATCTGTGATCTTTGCTTTACTTCCTGTTCCTTGTTTGGTTGTGGGCTTAGAGTTAGGGTCACCTATTCGAAGGTCTATCCTGTTTTGGTCACATATGACTGGTATGTGCTACGCAAATGTTGGAGTAACCGGTAAGGATCATCTTATAATTATCTTAATTAGTACGTCTATTAATTATTTCTTTTACCCCTATTCTCGCGTAGATAACATGGCTGGATTCCATATCCCAGAGATCCGTACTATCCAAACCAAGGCAACGGAGGATGGCTCGATGTAGAGCCAGAAGAGAATCATCCAATCCCTCTGTATGATGACTTTGCAGAGAACTTCTCGGAGGATTCTGACTCCGATCCAGAAGTCAACGATCTACCTCTGGAAGCTCCAATCCCCAACCCTAACCCTCGTCCGACTTTTCAAGGCCCGACGCCTCTGTGAGTGGAAAACTTGGGAACATGGAGTCAAGAACAGGGAAAACCCATGCCATATAATGGGGACCGAAGTTTCTACAACCTGAGCGAAGGAGGGTCAGCGGACAGAGTCCTGCCTATTCTGGACCGCAGGGTTTCTCGTAATGAAATATAGGGTAGGACATCCCTCAACCGAATTGCGGAGGTTGATGCCAATGCTGGAATCAATATTGTCCGAATTGCGGACAGAGTCCTGCCTATCCTGGTTTGATGAAAGACCTACTCTTAG
The DNA here is from genome assembly GCF_052849685.1 of Lactuca virosa. Lineage (NCBI taxonomy): Eukaryota > Viridiplantae > Streptophyta > Magnoliopsida > Asterales > Asteraceae > Lactuca > Lactuca virosa. The sequence goes on from NC_136428.1 coordinate 183,006,076, forward strand.
GTCATTTTCCAAAACTTGTTACATCTTTAATACCAGTATTATTGATAGTTATCTAATATCATGGAAATTATTATCCAAATGCTTTCATCTTTCTAGTACTAGATCTCAATATCAATCATACTCTCATCTATTTGTTGGGCTATGGAGAGTTAGTCCATGATTCATTTTCATCATACTCTTTATTGAATGCTTACCTATATCTTCATCTATTTAAACTTATAGCTACAAGATGCCTCCCCGTTGATCAGCGACACGCGCTACTCCGATAACTCCGAATCAAACTCCACCTCCTCCTCCTCCTCAATACAACCTAGCAACTATTCAAGCTGTTGTAAATGCGGCTGTTACGGTAGCCCTAGCACAATTCACCTCGACCGGTACTAGCGGGAGTGGGACTAATGTGCCTCCCACTACAGGTGATGCTCCAATGCGCTCTAGAGAGTGCTCGTACAAGGACTTCACCAACTGTAAGCCCAGGTCCTTCAATGGGACTGGCGGAATCATTGCCCTCTCGCAATGGTTCGAGAAGACAGAATCGATCTTCGAGATCTGTTCCTGTCCGGAAGGAAGCAAGGTTAAATTTGGTGCTTGCACCTTCGCGGACTGAGCCCTGACGTGGTGGAATAGCCATGTCAAGTCACTATCTCTTATAGTGGCAAATGCCATGGGCTGGGAAGCTCTCAAGGAGCTCATGATCGAGGAATACTGCCCGAGGGGAGAAGTTCAAAAGCTCGAACAGGAACTCTGGAGCCTAATCATGAAGGTCTCTGACATAGTCTCCTACACTGCCACATTCAGCGATCTGGTGGCACTATGTCCATCCATGGTCCCTACTGAGGGGAAGAAGATAGAGAGGTATATCTTGGGGCTGGTGCCTCCCTTTCAAGGGAATGTACTAGCTTCTCACCCCACTACCATCGATAGTGCCAAGCGATGAGCACAAAGGCTCATTGACCACGGGGTCTGTACCCCGTCAACAACAACAACCCTAGCCATTCCAGAACCCTCCAAAGCCGCTAATAATAAGCGGAAGTTCTGAGATGACAAGAAGAAGAAAGCTGCCAAAAAGCAGCAGGTCGTAGCGATTCATACTGCGATAGCACCTGCCGCTGCTACGCCGGTAAAGCAATATGTTGGTAACTTGCCCAAGTGCAGCTTCCACCACAACGGACCCTGCCGGGAAATGCAGTGCTCTAACTGCAACAGGAAGGGGCACACTGCCCGTTTCTGCAAAGCTCCGGCAAGACCAATCACCCAAGTCCCCGGTAATGGTGTGGGCCAGACTTGCTACGGTTGTGGCGAGGTGGGCCACTACAAAAGGAACTGCCCGAAGGCAGGGAATGCTGGCGGAGTGGGAAGAGTTTTGGCTATAGGCCACGAGGAAGAAGTTGCCGACCCCACAGTGGTCACTGGTATGTTTCTCCTCGATAACTCAGATCCATGCATACTGTTTGATAGTGGAGCGGAGAGAAGTTTCGTGAACCAGAAATTTGCTTACTTGCTTAAGCAAAAATCACCTGCACTTAAAGAATCGTTCACTGTAGAAATGGCTAACAGAAAGACAGAGAGCACTAATTGCATATACATAGGTTATACACTAAAGCTAGATAGCCATTCATTTCAATCGACCTCATGCCGGTCTCAATTAAAAGTTTCGACGTCATAATCGGCATGGATTAGTTGAGTTCTCATCGTGCCGACATCATGTGTTACGAAAAGGCCGTTCGCCTTAATCTGCCGTCTAGCGAAACCCTAATTATCTACGATGACAAACCCGACACGAAACTTTGTATCATCTCGAGCATACAATCCTAGAAGTATTTACGAAAGGAATGTCACACATTCCTTGCTCATGTTGTCGATGTGAACCAAGAGACGAAAGACATAAAGAACATTCCGGTGGTACGCGATTTTCCCGGTATCTTTCCAAAAGAACTACCAGGATTACCTCTGCAACGTCAAGTCGAATTCAGAATCGACTTAGTTCCAGGAGCTACCCCAGTAGCCAAATCGCCCTATCGTCTAGCACAAGCTAAGATGCAGGAGCTATCCAGTCAACTTAACGAATTTCTCAGCAAGGGCTTTATTAGACCAAGCTTCTCACCCTGGGGAGCACCGGTCTTATTCGTCAAGAAGAAAGACGGATCATTCCGTATGTGCATTGACTATAGAGAACTGAACAAACCGACCATCAAAAATCGTCACCCTCTGCCTCGTATAGACGATTTGTTTGACCAACTACAAGGGGCGAATTTCTTTTCCAAAATAGATCTGAGATCCGGGTATCACCAATTGCGAGTGCTAGAGGAGGATGTGCCGAAGACAACCTTTTGAACTCGTTATGGACACTATGTGTTTGTAGTGATGCCGTTCGGATTGACCAATGCACCTGCGATATTCATGGATTTAATGAATAGGGTTTGCCGTCCTTACTTGGATCAGTTCGTCATTGTCTTCATCGATGACATACTTATCTACCCTCGTAGTAAGGAGGAGCATAGTCAACATCTATGTCATGTCTTGGAAACACTGCGATCAGAGAAGCTTTATGCGAAGTTCTCGAAATGCAAATTTTGGATCCGAAGAGTCGAATTCTTGGGGCACGTGGTTAATGAAGAGGGAATACACATGGACCCTTCCAAAATCGAATCTATTGAGAATTGGTCAGCACCGAAGACGCCTACAGAAATTCGTCAATTTCTAGGCCTTGCTGGCTACTATCGTAGGTTCATTCAGAACTTCTCTCGGATTGCGAAACCGCTTACTACATTGACCCAGAAGGGCGTGGCCTTTGACTGGGAAGAAGAGCAAGAGAAAACGTTTCAAACGTTAAATGTGACAACCCGATATTCCAAGTCAATGTAATGTTCAAAAGTCAAATATTATAATCTATTTTTGGAATCAATCAAAATAGCGTCAAAAATGAAATGTTCAAAAGTATAAATTGGGATACATAGAATGTTAGATAACGTGTCAAGGTTTTCAGAAATATAAAGAACACTCAAATCCGAGTTATAACAAAGAAGTTATGACCAATCAAAGATCCGAGACAAAACCGGTAAAACAGTGTTAAGCGTAAAAAGTGAAATTTCAATAAAATACTTTTTAGCCTTAACTATCTAAACGAAAGTCGTAGATAATAACAAAATGTGAGCGTACATAAAAAGAACATCCAAATTTGAGTTCGTATGAGGAAGTTATGATTTTCTAAGTTTCAGAACAGTAGTAGACAAGTAAAAACTCGAGATAAAGATCGAACGATTTTTAGTCGATGCAACCTAAATGAGAATTGAAGATCTCGACAATAGTAGTACAACGGTAAAAAGACAGATGAAAACGGACATCGGATGAAGAAGTTATGAATTTTTAACGGATTTTTCCTGTCCCAGCCTATTAAAAATATATAGCTAAACATAAATTCAAAATTTGCCGACGAAGTCTAAATGAGAGTTGTAGAGTATATTCTCACCTACGCGTGGATATAAAGAACGTCAAAAATGGAGCTTGAATGCGAAAGTTATGGATTTTCAAAGATTTAGGCACACACTTCGAAGCTTATCCGAAGGGTTACGCACTGCGTACTTTTGAGTAAGGGAGTTCCAAGAAAGCCAAGTCGCAATGGAAAGGCGCGTCATCGAGGCTTGGCTTGGTTGTGGAAAGTCGGTCGGCGTTCACTCTTGCTTGCTCGCCTTGGTTGGCGATGCGACGAACCATGACAGGGAGTGCCTTGTCAGCCGAACCTCCGTTGCTGAGGTTATAAAAACCTCGTGCCATGCCGTAGGGTGGGCGTTGTCCTTGTTCCCTGCTCCATCGCTTCAGATCCACAGCCCAGCGGGGGCCGGACCCTGAAAGTTCCTTCGGGGATTTGCTGCTCCTCAGGGAGGTTTGTAGACCTCTGGTTCCGAGTCAGTGCTCCCTCCATCTCATTCCTCTTCTGAATTCTCGTCTGGTCTTCCTCGGGATCCTCTTTTGGCTCTTCCTCAGCCTCCATTTCCCTGGTTAGGGTAGTAGGGATCCCCGGGAATGTGAAATCCTGCCATTTCGTCTGATCGAGACTAGAGGTAAGAGAATTTTAAATAAAACTTGAGAGTAAAAAGGGTAATTTTTGATGTACATAATTCCTACTTCTAACTAAATATCGAAGTTCGCACGATTATTACAGTTCTTATAGTACTATAAAATACTCCTATAGTATTTCAAATTTGTAAGCTTGATTCTAGTATTTTCTTTGGTAAGTTTGTGACTAGTTATTCACTATTATTATTTCTCGACATACGTTGGTCACATCTTGGATAAATATAGTTGATCAGGCTATATTCATCATTGATCTGATTACATACCTCGAGGCTTAATCGTAGTGTCCAACTTGTCTTAATACTTTTGTATAGTTTTGACTATGATACTAGGCCAATGCATGCATGTACTTCTACTTTTATAAAACTAGCATTTTTATTTTATTAAAAGTATAGTTTGTGAAAACGTTTTATCAGAGGGCTTTAGCCCCTTTGCATTTATAGTTTGTATATATTATGTGGTTAGATATACTTAGTTCACTATAAACAATGCTCTGATACGAATCTGTCACACCCCCAAACCAGAATGGCGGAAACATTCGGGAGTGGATGACTTCATGTAGTATCATAACAGTTGAATATTTGTAAAGAAAGTAAACACAACCATCATAAATATAATTAAAAGTTACATTTTCTAGAAACACGAAGTTTTATCATGCGAAGTTAGTAATACACCAAGTTTTATCATTTCAATGGGGCACATTTTCGAAAAACTATAATAGGTATAGTTTATGAGTTATTCACGACTTTTTTTACATACTATAAAAACTATAAACAGGAAATATTTATATTTACAAGGAAAACGGAATTTTCATTTCGTAGATCTATTGATACTAAATTTTGTGAGACATTTGGCTTCACCGTACGTTCAAGTACGCATTTCAAGTCCTGTATTATAAACCATAATCTCTTGTAGGGAGAGAGTGATACTTGTGTATAGATCTATACGGGATTGACAATCCCGCACCTAAACTGTTAGCTACAGTTAGACCGGTAGGTCTGGGGTGAAGAATATCATAACACTTCAACGCCTGAAGAACGTTGTTACAGGCAGTCTGGGTCAATAGCATGGTTATAAAACTCACATGGAGTATCAAAACATTTTGATTTACGGGGCTATCAAATCCATTAGAGATTATATATATATACATATATATAAAGATACTTACACTATTTTAGGTATGAAAATTTCTTATGCATCCCAGTCTTTGGAATTTTTTCAAACTACCATACATACATGGAAAATATTGGATTTTCTAGAAACACGTTCAATTATTTTACACAGAAAGACATACAATTCAAATACAAAAACGCTTATGAACTCACCAACTTAATTGTTGACACTTTTTTCAAAACTACTTGTATTTCTCAAGGATTCAGTAATATAGGTAAAACATCAGCTTTTGGAGAAGGGACGCTAAGGTGTCAGTTTTCAAACTTATTAAATCATCATATTGTAATTTATTTTGAGACATGTATCACATGCAACAATGTAACTTTTAATTATATTTATGATGGTTGTGTTTACTTTCTTTATAAATATTCAACTGTTATGATACTACATGAAGTCATCCACTCCCGAATGTTTCCGCCATTCTGGTTTGGGGGTGTGACATTAAACCAAGCCTTATACACCGCACCGATACTATCCCTCCCTGAAGGGATAGAAGACTTCGTGGTTTACGGCGATGCATCCAACCAAGGGCTTGGCTGTGTTCTGATGCAACGAGGTAAGGTCACCGCCTATGCCTCAAGACAAGTGAAGACACATTTAGTCAACTACACCACACACGATCTTGAGTTAGGAGCATTAGTGTTTGCTCTGAAGATCTGGAGACACTACCTATACGGTACAAAAAGCACTATCTTTACAGACCACAAAAGCCTTCAACACATATTCTACCAGAAGGAGCTCAACATGAGACAACGACGGTGGGTCGAGCTACTCAGTGACTACGAATGCGAAATTCGTTATCATCCTGGCAAGGCCAACGTAGTAGCAGATTCCCTAAGTCGGAAAGAATACTCTGGTCGTAGAGTCAAATCATTACCTATGACTTTCCATTCACAATTGTCCACACAAATTAAGGAGGCTCAGCATGAAGCCTTGAAACCTGAAAATGTGGTGGGTGAATCCTTGAGAGGGATGAATAAGAACTTGGAAGTCAAGGGTGGCGGAGCCTTTTATCTCATGGATCGGATCTGGACACCGAAACATGGTGGATTCAGAGACTTGGTCATGACAGAAGCTCACAACACTCAATATTCCGTCCACCCAGGTTCAGATAAGATGTATCTGGATCTTAAAAAGTTATACTGGTGGCCTAACAAGAAAGCAGAGATTGCTACCTTCGTGAGTAAATGCCTTACTTGTGCCAAGGTTAAGGTCGAATACCAGAAACCATCAGGTTTACTTCAGCAACCGGAGATACCTGAATAGAAGTGGGAGCGGATCACAATGGACTTCATAACCAAGTTGCCCAACACAACGGGTGGTCTTGATACCATATGGGTGATCGTAGACCGGTTAACAAAGTCCGCACACTTCCTTCCTATCAAAGAAACTGACAAAATGGAGAAACTTACTAGAACCTACATTAGGGAGATCGTACGACTACATGGTGTTCCCATATCCATTATCTCTGGTAGAGATAGTAGATTCACTTCGAGGTTCTCGCAGTCGCTACAAAGTTCCCTTGGAACTAGGCTGGACATGAGTACAGCCTACCATCCGCAAACTGATGGACAAAGTGACTGGACTATTCAAACTTTGGAAGATATGTTGCGAGCCTGCGTGATAGACTTTGGGAAGGCATGGGATACTCATTTACCCCTTGTCGAGTTCTCCTATAATTACAGTTATCACACGAGCATAAAGGATGCTCCATTTGACGCCCTCTATGGCCGTAAGTGCAGATCCCCTTGGTGCTGGGCTGAGGTGGGTGACACACAGTTAGCTAAAGGATGAGTTCCTGACAGCACTCTCACAGGTCCGGAGATCATTCGGGAAACGACAGAGAAGATCATTCAGATTCGTGAGCGATTGAAAGCCTCTAGAGACCGACAGAAAAGCTACGCAAACAAGAGAAGGAAATATTTGGAATTCCAGGTGGGCGACCGTGTTCTATTGAAGGTCTCACCCTAGAAGGGCTTGATACGCTTCGGAAAGCGTGGAAAGCTAAATCCAAGATACGTAGGGCCTTTCGAGATTATCGCTAGAATCGGCTCTGTAGCTTACAAACTCAAACTACCCCGCGAACTCAGTAACGTACATCCTACTTTCCATGTCTCGAAATTGAAAAAGTGTATGTCCGACGAGACTCTTGTAATCCCACTCGACAAGATCGAGATCAACGAGAGCCTCAACTTCGTGGAAGAACCTGTAGAGATCATGGACCGAGAGGTCAAGCAAACGAAGCAAAGCTGTATCCCGATAGTGAAGATTCGCTGGAATGCCAAGCGAGGACCTGAATTCACTTGGGAGCGCGAGGATCAAATGAAACTAAAATATCCGCATCTTTTCGTTTAGTTATTTGTAATAGCTTAATTGTTTAAACTCTAATTTCGGGACAAAATTCTCTCTAACGGGGGGATGATGTGACAACCCGAAATTTCTATCTTGTACAATCGTTCAATTCAATCAAAGTCAGACTCGTCGCTACTATCTTTTGGCACTTTTTAGGGTCTATTTGAGTCTTGTAAGCCTAGTACCTTCAAAGTCATGGTTTAGATTTGGGTTCCACAAGTTCACCACTTCCCAAAATGGCCAAACACTCCAACATGAGGAGTGTACGGCCGTACACTTGAGTGTGCGGCAACACACCCCCCTCCTGGAAGCACACTCTCACATATATATGTGGGACTTAGCCATTTTTCATCATTTTCACTCCTTCAAGCTAAGAACTCGATTTTCTCTCAACTATCATCCGATTTTTCACCTAGATCTTAAAGATTGTAAGTGTTCTTCCCTTGATTTGTTGATTCCTTTCACTATCTAGTAAGAGTCATTGATTTCATCCATAAAATCACTTCTCTTTGGTAGATCTTCAAGTGTTCTTCAGTTTCACCAAGAACACCAAGAACACCTACTAAGTTTTTGGACCTCAAACACCCATACAAGCTTCTATATAGTAAGTATTCCTTCTATAGCTTGATTTTCTCTAGAAACTCATGATATTCATCATCAAAATCGACCATTTTACAAGATCATCAAGGGTGTGCGGCCGCACACACCTCATGTGGCCGTACACACCCTTTTTAAGGCTCAAAATGGTAATAAACTTCCCTTTAAGCTAAGCACTGGTCAAAGCACACTCCCTATATGCATCATGAGGCTTTAAAACACACTTCGGCATGTTTCATAGTGAGTGTACGGCCGTACACCCATTTGGGATGTACACCCTGGCTGCACACTCATGAGACTCATGCATTTTGGCCGTACACTCAAAGGTGGGGCCGTACACCCCTTTTATGCAATCAAATGTGACTGTAACACTTCAACTTAAGTGTTTACTAGTCCCGAGGGTGGTTACCTATCATTATTAGTTGTCATATACACTAATTATATACATATATGTGTCATTATATGGTTAATAGGATTCGTTTGTGCTCAAGACTTCAATCGACACTCAACTTCCTATACCGATCTTTCATTCGTATCACTCACTGCAGGTGAGATCATACCCCTTAACTTACCTTTTAAATGATTTTAAATGCTTTTATGGGGGAGAATACAAGTTGATAACATTATAGTTATTATATCAATCACATGTGATTAATAACTAACAAACAGATAGAGTTCTTATACATCAAGCTGTGTTTTCAAACAAATTTCTTCAAATAGTTTTACAAACTCTTTTATATGCAAAACGCTTTATCAAACCCTTTTAAACTTATATTTTGTCAAAAATCATGTCTATATAGATATAGTTATATAAGTAGGATTGAAAGGACTTAGGACTGATGACTCACCTCATTTCATGTTCCTTGTTTGGTTGTGGACTTAGGGTTTCGGTTGTTTGTCCGAATGTCGTTTGAATCTTAGTTACATATATTATGTGAATGTATATAGATATCAAAGTTCTTCTTTCAATTCAATACCTTTGAGTAGCAAAGGTGTACAAACATGTTCAATCATACAAACAACATTACTAGTAAACTGTAATAGGTATAGTTTAGGGAGTCACTATTACTATTTCTAAGACAATGAAACATACAAGAGTCAGTTCATACATGAGTCAGTTAAAACATACTATAACGAGAAACAATACTCACTATGAAGAGAAACAGAGAGAACATACTACATACTAGACAGAGAGAACATACACTACACTAGAACATACTATACAAACACAAGAATACTATAACATTAATGTGAGATACTACTTCATGGCTCGACAATATACTGCTATGTCACGTTTTGTACCCAGAGTCACCTGGAAGGAGAGTGTGAATTTGTGTATAGATCTATACGGGATTGACCATCCCACACCTTGCTGCTAGCTACAGTGGGACCTGCAGGTCTACGGGTGACGAATGTCATATCATTTCGACGTCTCGAACGTCGTGTTATACTAGTCGATCAAGTATGGTTACAATCTTATCACATTTTACCTTACACTACAAGAAAAATGACTTACAGTCACACCAAAAAAGTATGACCATATGCATATAGTGACATTTTATTTTTTCACTGAAAGTGTGACGCCATTGTATGGCTCTTATGGTCACTTTAAAATGTAGTGTCCGTATGATATGAAAAAATGTGGCCTTAATATAAAAGTGCGGCCATTGGGTAGGGAATTTTGTTGCTAAAATCAATCATTTTATCCAATATTATGGCGTTAAACCGTCAGTAGACACATTTTTTAGTAATTGTAGTGATTGTTTATCACCAACGACGACATACATTTTGTTTCAATGTGGCGTTTTGCTAATAAACTGTCACATAATTCAAAGTTTATTAATACTATTTGGTATCTTTTGTAGGCATGCAATTATGGTGAACATGACCATGTTCACTAAATGACCACGAATAATTAATTTCATAAGTTGCAATATGCAGATAATTAGTCACAAAAACAATATTTGATTGTAACTATTGCCCATACAACTGCCACATGAGTTTATTGTTAGTGTGGTCGTACCTATTATTTAGTGACTTGAAAGATTGTTTATTGAGTTTTTAGTCACATCAGTTTAAGAAAAATATGGTAAAATTGTTGTTGTAATCAAGCATTTTGTCAAAAAATTGTGACTATAAACTCTTTATAGACACACATACATTTTTTATGGTAACTGTTGTTCATCTAACAACCACATGAATTTCTTGTTAGTGAGATACTTTCAATTATTTAGTCACACATAATAAATTAAACCATGACATAACACTACTCATAGTCACACGCTTATAATCATTGTTTTTTTCTTTTATCAATAGTATTATTATTTTTAGTCACACGCTTATATTTTAAAATGAAAAAATACAATACAATGTAAACAAAAAAACAAATTTTTACTAATAATAAATCAAAATTCTTACAACAAAACAAATCCAAAATTATTAAAAAAAATACAAAAATGTTAAACCTAAAAATAAAACTTCTACATTGTTTTCTTAATAACATTGATCCTTAGCTTGCTTTATCGGATGAATATTTGTTGCCTTCGTCATTTCATTAAAAACTCAATCCAAAAATGCAAACCTTCTATTGCCAAAGCTCATTCACCCAAGATTTGGTGTGTCATTTCCTGACATGACCACCATACCAGATTCCATAATGAATTTCAAAAACATACTAAATAAGAACCTACAATTAAGAACTAACTAGGAAAGAGTTGCCTCGGCGATGCGGGGGTCAGTTGGTATTAGAACTTTTTTTTTCTCTCTTTTTTTTAAGTTCTTTTTGTCACACCCTACAAAACCAAACCAAAATATCAATTGGTTAATCAATATACAGATTTACCCAACACAACATGCATAATTTTTTATGAACAACATATTTTACTACCATCTTGTGAACCATTTAACTATAAATTCTATAATTCATAAGTATTTGTCTCATGTACGGATATACATGTGGTCTCTTAAGTGGTTGCAAAAATACCAACCTAATCAATTTTCTGATACCATATCTCAACTCTTTCCAAATTCATGAATTGGCTATATCGTTTATTTAGTTGCACCTACAATAAAATTTTAATATTATTAGTGAATACAAAAGGTATTAATGCTTGGTTAGCAAAAAATACCTTGTGGAGAAGCATTGGTCCTCCACTTTTAATTCCTGCTTTAACCACCACCTTTTGCTTTGCTAAAACCTGCTTCCTTCTACATAATACTCCACAAAATCGTTATTTACTACAAAAACCAGAAGTCAAAACCTCAACATGATAAGATATAATGTATTAAGACACTAACCCCTGTTCTATTTCACTTTTTTTTGCTCACTCATCAAAACTGATAAATACTGTGAAATTTGCCTTTTTGGAATGTAAGGGTAAAAGGGTCATTTAGTTTCATCAACACGATTTAGTCAACTTAGAAAAGGAATATACTTAACGTATACAAATAGACATTATTAGTCATTAATGGAATATAAAATAAAATAAATTTTGCTCCTTAATCATGTTACCTACCTGATCATTGAATCTTACAATTCTGATAAGCAGAATCTGCAAACATATATTAAAAAAAGTCAAGCATATTAGGTGAACATGCAAATATCATCACTACCAAATAAAGAAAATGCACCATATCATATCAGAGAAACAAAAAGACACATAGTTCAGATTAGCAAATGAACATTACGAAACATCATGTTATTCGGTGGAACCTCAATGTTTTAAAAAATTGTAGTGCTAAAACCCCATGTAACTATAAAAACGATCAATGGGAAAGAAGTGGATTCGAGGAGGTGAGTAACACTTTTAATTTAGGGCAAGACAGGAAAGGGCTTTGCCTAAAGAAGATGCAAATTTCATGATCCATTGGGACTCTTCCACATGCTTTTCAAGATAAACTCCTTCATACAAACCTCATCTATAAATAAGGAATTCAATCATTTTCCTTATACAAAACTGCTATTCATTGGGCTAAAAGTAACAGGATGGATTAATATAATTTACCTGGGCTAATAGTGGCACACTTATGATTAAATTGGTGAAAAATGTGCCAGAAGCGAATCAAATAATGAAGTTTTTAATGAACCTAGTGTTGGAATAGACGTAATTGAGAGTATCTTCGGCACTTTCTACGGTAGCTTTATCATCAGTAGCATTGCATCACGATTAGGAAGGCCAAGGTCCTAATAATTTATGTCAAGATCTAGGAAAGGGAAGATGAGCTGCAAAATATGAACTACATTAGCAATATGATCCGAATAATCAATGTTCATCCTCAAAATAGTTAAAATAAACAACATTTTCTTTGATTGATTGCCAAAAGATGCGAGTCATTTCATCTCATGCATCATAATTAAAGCTATAAGTCCAGTAACTACATCCAGTAAATATGAATTAAAAATGATAATTAGTAATTAAAGCTATAAACAACCTTTTCTTTGATTGATTACCAAAAGATGCGAGTCATTCTGAAATGCAATTTAAAACCCTAATTTTCAAAATCAAGTACACTAAAACATCAAGTATACACCGCCAAAAATCTATTCAACAACGGATATAGTAATTCAAAAAAGAAGTCATTCTAACCATAGGAGTCCACGAAATTACCAAAAGAAGTCAAAATAGAAAGAGGGATAAGAAACTACTGAAGACTCACCAGACATCGGTGGAAGGCCTACACATCAACGGGAATTACAGGCATGGCAGGTCGCCTGTTGGCGCTTCAAGATCGATGCGGTTTGAGGAGCCGGTGTTGTATTGGATAAAGGGGCGGTGAAGAGGTTGTTGTGACTGGTAGTTTGCTTCCGGTGGCAGAAGTCGAGAGAATAATGGGGATGGAGGAAAACATCTACATGCATCTGGACTTCAGCCATCGATAGCTCTGATTCCTTGGTCGATGGTGGACCAGGCAGAAAATCGTCAAACCTAGATTCCCGTGGAAGAACAGATGATCGATTTGGCCTACAGAAGGAGATTATCTGGTATCTTCTGTGTGCGTGCGATGGAGATAAAGAATATATTAGGGATAAAGGTTTTTTTGTCTGGGATTAATTCGATCGTATCGGGTTTGGGGGGAAACCAGATGTCTCGAAATTGGAATGGGAGGGAATTAAATATTTAAATTAGGTTCGAAAAAGTTTTCTTTTTTAGTTTTTACTATAAAATATTTTAATTAAAATTTATAGAGATTATTATTATATGGATGCTAGTTTTATACAAGAAAATTCTTTAATAATTTTAAATTTTTAAAAATAAAAATGCATTGACGTTTACCAAAATTACCTTATTTATAATGATAATAATTTACATATAGATTCGCAACAATATTCATTTTTTTAAAACACAATATTCATTTTTTAATAATATATAAAATAAAAGTTATATATTTTGTGTTCTTAAAGAAGTCATATCCTATGTGGATGGGTCGCGATTATATATGGACATGGATGTTAGAGTGGCGTGGAGTAGGTGTGTAGGTGAGTAGGGTATATATCGGGTGGGTTTAGGTTAAGCATATGGGTGGGCGTGGGAGTATAGTTAAGTGGATATGTAGGGGTGTGGGGTGTGGATGTAGGGTGAGGTAGGTGTAGGTTTGTGGGAATAGGCTGTAAGACATGAGCTATAAAGCACTGGGCATACTGAGCCTAGAGCCATAAGTCAGGTGGAGACGTAGTAGGTGTGTGGGGTAGGGTGATCATGTTCGTGTGGGGTAGGTGTGTCTATGTGTAGGTCGTGTAGGTTATATGGAGTGAGAGTGGGTGGGCATAGGAGTATGATTGTAGATGTGGGGTGAGGTAGGTGCTATAAGTCTTGGTAGGTATGGGGTGTGGGGTAGGGTAGGTATCAACATAGGTTTGTGGGGTTAAGGCTAAAGGCTTAACTCTTATAGCTTATGGCTAATCGCTTAGGGATTAGAGATTAGGGATTAGAGCTTATGGCATAAAGTTTAAGGCTTGGGGTTTAGGGATTATAGCTTATGTCATATGTCTCAAGGCTTAGGTCTTAAGACTTAGGGTTTGGGGATTCCTTCTTAGGTCTTAAAACATTGATGTAAGCCTTAAACCATGAGAAATAAGGCTTATGGATTATGGTTTAAGGCTTATTGCTTATGTCTAATAGCTTGTGGTTTTAGGCTTATGTCTTATGTCTTATAGTTTAGTGCTTAATAGTTATAACTTTTGGCTTTTGGCTTAAGACTTATGGCTTATGGCTTATGAAATAAGTTATAATCCCTAAGCCATAAGTCATAAGATTTAAGCCCTAAACCATAACTAAAGCCACAAACCCTTATGCCTAATTCATAAGCCATCAAACATGTGTCCTAAGATACTGCATATGTCATATTCCTTAATCCTTAAGTCATTCATCAAAATACATGGGCCTTAAGCACTTAGTCGTTAAGCAATTAGCCTTACACCTAATACCTAAGCATAAGCCATATGTCATAAGCCTTAAGACAAAAGAAATAAGCCATAAGCCATAAGCCACCAATCCATACTTCCAAACATACACGTACAACCTACCATATCCCAGATCCATATATCCACCCGGTAGTATCCAAATCCAACTTTACATACATATATACCCACACATACACATAACCCTGCATCATCTTCCCATACCGACCCAAGTAACCCCACATACACCTACACCCAACATCCACCCCTAAATGTTAAGTTCCACCCCTACAACCATAACCAGAAACCCTTAATTACAAACCTACATAAACACCTACCCCACCCTACCCTATCCCAAATCCCGATATATATATATATATATATATATATATATATATATATATATATATATATATATATATATATATATATATATACGCACACACACACACACACACCCACTTCACCCCACTCACACATATAATCATATCCCCACCAACACTCCTTATATCCACTCCAACCCACCCATACATATACCTACCTCACCATACTCCCACATATACCCATATACACATCCACACCTAGACTCACACATTTCATTAATGTTTTTTATTTATTAGTTGCAAATTATTAGAAATATAGTTTTAAATTTATACATCATATGCCAAAAATAGTATACTTTTTGTTAATTGTTTTATAATAGCATATTTATGTCACAAATTCGCATACATACATACATATTTACATACATATACAAAAAAATACAATAATAATAATAATAATAATAATAATAATAATAATAATAATAATAATAATAATAAAGTTAATAATAATAATAACTAGAATTTAAAAAATTAAAATTTTGACATTTATTTTTAATTCAGTTGGATATTTCCAACATACTCCGCTCCCCCAAACTTTTGCTATAGTTTAGATTTCAAAGCTCCCCCAAAAAATTTGACCAATCTCTCACCACCCGCCAATCGATATCAGTTCCCGCTCACACCGAACTTCAATGTATGCTTCACATATTCTATGTTGCATTTCATATTCATCTACAGCCTGGTCCATCGTTCTATGCACCAGCACCGCTCAACCAAAGCTTCGCCTTGCTGGCAACCTTCACCGATCCACCTCGCCTATGTTTTCATCGATTGAGGAAGGCATCAGCGCCACATTCAATCCCAAAAAAAGGAAAAAAAATCAGATTTGAATACCTAAAATCAAAATCAGTTAGACCTAAATCCATTTTTTTAGTGTTTTTGTGTTTATAGTTGAAGCTTTATAAGATTTATTGGGGTTCTGTTTCCAGATTTGCAATTTGGAATCCATTGATCCAAACAAGTTAATTACATCTGGTGGTCAATTGGTACGAGCATTTATTTTCATTTGTAAATTATAGTTATTTAAGTATCGCATATCAACCATTTGATGATTTGCCCAAATGAAAACTTATATCACTAAAAATGAGGTGTTGGTCAAACTTAGTACTATGTTCCGCCTATTTAACCAATTATAGCATTGCTCTATGATTTGTTTTTCGGAGAACTAATCATTTATGGCATTACACCTTAGTGTTATTTGGAAAACTAGCCAATTGTACCAGTAGATTTTGAGTTTTGTTTTAACCAACCCAATTTTAGCATTGTGTTTCTTTTTTTAAGATCATATCACTCATCTCTTACCACCACCACCACTAGAAGATCTAAACTCTTCAATCAGTTTGATGACCAACAACATTGACAACAATGAGAATTCTTTCTATTTAGGTTATCACGAGAATCATTAGAGCATGTACAATACCCCTATAGAATGCCTCTACCCTACAACATATGTGAAAGAACCGATGCTAATGTTTGGAAGTGGTGGTGAGGGTCATGAAGTGTGCACAAAAGGATAGTTACTTGCATAAAAGAGAAGAATATGTTTCTTGAAAGTTTGTCTTAGTGTGCATGTTAGTCATTAAAAATCAACTTTAACTATTGGTTTTGGACATGACATCACTCCAAAATAGGTCCAAACAGTTAAACTGATATATAACCAAAACTCATTTGATAGGCAATTCCAACAATCTTCAAACGAAAAAATGACATTTTTTTTGCAAAAACTATCCCAAAGTCTAATCATATGTAATGCAATTTGGGTGGGACTCAATAACTCTATAGAAGTCAAATCGTTGACTTGCAACAAAGGGTATTTTGGTGTTATTTATTTCTGTTAACCAAATTTTTAACCAAGTTCAAAATATATTAATAAGTCACCGGTAAATACTTACAACAACACATTTTTGTTTTATGATGACTATTCTTTAACTTTAGACATACAGTAGCACGAAAATAATGACCATTATATAATCATAGTCACACATTCAATGATCATACTATAATTATATTGATCACAAATTAATTTTCTTCTATAACTAGATTTACCTATAGACACACATAATGATTTTAACTATAACCAAATGCCACTTACACTCACAATTTTTTTTCAAGACAATTCATCATATTATGACACACATAATAAAAGGTACATGACCATAAATAACCAATACTAACTTGTTTTCTTTTCTCGCGTTAACTAAGTACAACTAGTACAGAACCGCCCTATGGACACACAAATATTTAGTGTGACCATATGTATCACCTTTTAGCTACTTTGTTTGTTATGTGGCTAAAAAGGCACCAGGTTATAGACACACATACAACTGACTCATGTCACAATACGTTTATCTACTGTCTCTCATAAAAAAAGTATGACAATCTTAATCGATACCTGTGGCTGATTGTGACGTATGGCCTCAGTGTTCGAGTGTGACTAATATTTGTCACATTTGGTATAATTAAGTGTGGTTAAAGTTTTGATTATCTATATAATGGCCACACAAACTAATTTAAATGTGTCCAAAAACACTCTCTAAATTTTTATAGTGACCTTTGGCCACACTTTTAATAAAAACTGTCACATGCCGTTTTTCGGAAAGTGTGACCGTAGGTCTTTTTTGTACTAGTGTTAATTAAACAAACAGGTTTAAGGTAGTTAGTACATTGATAGTCACTTAGATAAAATCAGTACATCTTTATTTTCCCATTTCTTTCACATTGTGATCTTCTCACATAATAGGTAATGAAAACTATATTTTGGTAATGATAGTCAATCTTTGGGAAAACACACGCATTTACAAAAGAACATCCATAAAGAACAGTTGGGTCTTGGTAGAAGACTACTTTAGTAGGAAATATAGGATTTTCTAGGAAGTTTACAAACATTTACATCAAACACTTACAAACTTTTACATCGAACAATTACTAACACTTTCTTCAAACTTATACAAACATTGACACTAAATTACTTATGAACTCACCAACTTTAATGCTGATCTACGCTTTCAAAATAACTTGTATTCTCAGGTCACCAGTAGACAGGTACCGATGACCAGGTTTTGAGAAGATGGAGCACGTTCAAGACTCGCTTATTTTGATTTACATTTTTGGTGTCTTATAAACTATACAGAACCCACTTGTATTACAAATATACTATTAATGCAATGGATGATGTTGTTGCTTGTTTTACTATTATGCATTGTTGTGATACTGTACATGACGTCCTCCGCCTCCGAACGTTTCCGCCGTTCCGGTTTTGGGGTGTGCCAGAAGTCAGTTGCAGAAACTCCGATAACTTTATGGACTGAAATGAAGAAAAAAAGTTTGTTAGTGCTAAATCAATCCAGCGAACATTATTTGATAACCTAAAGAATTAGGTAGAGCGGTCTATTTAAGAGCAGGGTGTTGGAAAAGAAGTCAAATCCAGATACCTAATTGCCATAAACATACATAGATACCCAATTTGTCATGCAATTAGTTCCTCTAATAATCTTTTTGATTCATTTGACCTGCACGACAACATAAGATAAGGAATCAGAGTAATATGAATATAGTGTATAATAACCAAATTCTAGAATCAGAGCAGTATAAATCTCACACGGCTAAAAAAAATTGTAACAAAAACCCATAAAAAGGCAGCAAGGAGTCGTTAAGGTAAACAAACCCTAGACCAAAACAGTTTACCTAAACTCAAAATGATGATGATCGGAAAATGCGTTTAACCATTTTAGCTCCCCTCACTGGTTCTGGACAACCTAATCATGGAACCTATAGAACCATTGGCTACAAAACAATCCATCAGTTAATGTTCTTCACACATGAACTAATTATTAGTTAATGCAATTTGAGACTAAAATTAGGAAATAAATGCCCTACCAGGAGGGTTGTCTTCTTCAACATGTTCTTGAGAGCAACGAAAGTCTGGAGCGCCACCTTGATGAATTTAAAAATGACATATCCAAACAAACAGAGCAGTGTGAATAGCCATACACACGTCACATACAGGAAGAATAACTTTCAAAACTAAATTGCAATCATTGGTAAGAGCAGAATAATCTTCAATTTCTTGGAAAACATCGAAGGTATCTTCAAATAACTGTGACTGACACTAACATTGATGGATTGAAGGTATATATGAACATAAATTTGATGCCACAAATCCAATTAATGTTTAATTTCATGTGAAAGAAAGTGAGGTTGTTGGGTTGGAGGTATATATTAATCGGAATCACCTAGCCATCATTTTTAATATTGGATATGATTACAATTCCTGATTTCTTGCCTAATGTAAATGAAATTCAAATCTATTTGTTGATTTATTGGAATTTCATATTCTAATTCGTGAATGTATAGGATAATACGTGAGAGTGAATGAGCTGGAAACCAAAACGGGGGTTAAAATAGTTATGTGATAAAGGATGACATCATCGAATTCATCCAATGGTGGAAAATTATTAAGGAAAACCAATCAATGGGTCATATTGTTGAAGGTGATGTAATAATGTTTCTCTTTTAATATATATAAAGATGATGCACTTTTTGTACAAAATCTTTTACATATCTTTTCTTTGTATAGTAGACGGCTAGTAACTTTTTTGATGCAACTATCAACTAAAAACATACAGTAAGCTTTGCGACGACAACTTTTGAATGATTATTTTTTTTATAAAATAAAATTTGTTTGGATAAGGGTACAACAACACACATGAATTTATAAAATACAAAATAGAGTGTAAAGGCACAGTAAAATGTAAGGGTAATAATTGAGAATAAGAGATAGACAAATATGTGTTTAGTAAAATTATTTTTTGTAATTATATATTTAATGTGTTTACTTTTTTTATCTTAGAAATAAAAATTAAAATTTAAAATTATTTCTTCTTTTTGAATTTTTGAAGTACGATAACACACATAAAAGCATACATGAATTTAATTTCTTATATTTTTTTAATTAGTTCTAACTTTTTTTTAGTTAGTTCTAACTATCACCATATTCTATTAGTGATTACCAACAAAAAAAACTATCTAACAATGATCAAACATTGTTTCTTATCTTTAAACTTTATCTATTACGCTTTTTAGATGATGTATATCATTGTCATATTATTATTGAATTACGTACATCGAAAATGTACATTTATAAAAAACATTTACAAATATCAAACCACATAGATTAAGAATTCATATCTTTTACATTAACTTTAAAACCACAAAAAAAAAAAACAAAATGTTGCAACTATGTTCTTTGTCCAAGTTCTTCATGAAAATAAATAATAATAAAATAAACAACACAAGGTTACAATATGAAGTTATAAAACACCATTACAAATTAAATCTAGAGATAAAAATCTTATACTAACAATACAAAATTTTAACAATGTCACCCTCATTTTTTGCTGCTACTAATAACAAAAAGAGAAAATTCCAAATTTAGCCAAATACTTAATTATTTTGTGGAAAATAGCCAAAAAACCAAAATTGCAATTTTAGCCACTAAAATCGAAGGTGGAACCCATCTGCGATTTCAACATGCCACCTGCGAATGTACAAGTGGCTAAAGCACAAGCATGCTTTAGTCACTTGTACATTCGCATGTGGTTTTTATTTATGTATTTATACCTTTTTTTTCAGTATAAAATCGCAGATGGACTATGTCCATCTCCAATTTCCTCTCGTTTTCATCTGTGATTTTGAGTTTTTTTTTTTTTTTTTAATTTTTTTACTACGAAATTGATGGGTTTGACTACTAAATAACCTTATTATATATAAACTTTTGCAAAAAATTATCAGTTTAGTTGTTATTTCTTTGGAAAATTTGTTTAAAACCTCTCTAAAAAAATGATTGAATATTTGGTTTGCCTTGTAACTGGTGGGAGATGGCAAGTTATTGAAACAAATCTCGAATACGTATGTCCACATGGAGGTATTTCTGAATTCGCTTTGATATTTTCTGAGTATATTAGTTATAGTGAATTTGTATCTATGGTGAGAAGCAAAACCGGTTTGTTAGACAAATATAAAATTAGTCTTCATTTCCATCATCCTGAATTGAATCATTATATAGCCATGGTTGAAGATATGGATGTTAGAATGTTGATCAATGTAATCAAATGTAGTGGAGGAAGGTCCGTGAAAGTTTATGTGATAGCTGATGAAAGTGATGCGGTTACGGAGGGTGGCCAGAGTGGAAATGAGCCGGTTTCTAATTTATGCAGCGATAAACGGAGCAACAATCCAATAGGGACTTTCAATACTCCTAGTGTACCTCAATTTTGTAACGCCCAGTTCTTGGTACACATTTAATTTATTTATTTATTCATTTTGAAAGAAGGACTCGACGAGTTGGTGGCCCTAACTCGTCGATTAGAGGGAAGTTTATGAACGGGGTTTAAGCTACCTACTCGGCGAGTCGGTAGCCCCGACTCGACGAGTCAGTACCCCCGACTCGACGAGTAGCTCGTCCAGAGTGAAACCCTAATTTTGGGGTTTTGCATCCTATTTAAGCATCATAACCCCCACCCATTGTCCTCATTCACAACCTCCTTGTCCCAAACCTTAATCCACAAAACCCTAGAGCTTTTCTTGAGTGTTTGAGCCATTTTGAGTGATTTTTGTGCATTGTGAAGCTGGTAGAAGAAGAAGAAGATAGAGGGCTCAAGAAGGAAGGAATAGATCCAGAAGCTACACTCCTTTTGATGCATTTTCTGGTAATAAAGTCTCTAACTTGATCATTATTCTCTTAGATCTATTTACTTCCTTTTCATGAAGGCTTTTGTTCAAGAGCCTTGGTCTTTGGGTTTTGGACGCCTCAAGTGATCCATGTTTCAGATCTGGGATCTAGGAGGGGTTCCATGGCATAAAGGTGCAAACTTTATGACCATGGAAGCCCCATGCAAGTTTGTGAGCATTTATATGGCCTTTTTAGCTCTAAAAGGCCATGCATGGAAGCAAGCTTGAGACTTTACGTGTCTAATGGTGTTAGGGGTTTAGATCTGAGATTTTAAGATGGAGTTTGGTGTATGGAGGTCCTAAGGACCAAGTTACAGGTCCCAAGGAATTAGGGTTTGAGCTAAACCCTCTAAGAAGTGGTATTAATAGGTAAAGTTTGAAATTTGCCCTTAATAAGGACATTTTCAAGGTTCAAGCGAAGTATGGACCTTAGATCTAGAGAATAGGGGCTTAATCTGTTAAGATGGCCAAACAGATAAGGGGACTCGTCGAGTCCGTAGGGGAACCCGACGAGTCTAGTCGTGTTGTCCCAATACAATTTATAGTAGAACTCGACGAGTCTGTAGAGGGACTCGACGGGTAGACTCGCCAAGTCGCGACTATGAGCAGCTCGATAGGACTCGACGAGTCGGAGGAACGACTCGGCGAGTTGAGTCGCGATTTCAGGATTTCAAAGTTTAAGAACTCGATGAGTTGTAAGGTTGACTCGGCGAGCTGGTCAACTTAGAATGTTGACTTTTACCAGAGCTTTGACTTTGACTAGGGGTAAAATGGTCATTTTACCCTTAGATAGATTTTCAGTTTTCTGACTAAGTATTTGTTGTATATAGTTAGTTGGGGAGTCGTGGGAGCAGCTAGCAAAGATTCCTCACGCACGAGTTCAACATCCAATTTGAGAGGTGAGTTTTTCTCTAGTAGGAACGGGTCGAAGGCACCAATGCCGGCCCGTTTATGTATGTTAGCGTATGCCGGACTTCGGTCCGATGTCGAGGTTAGCCCGATGTAGATTATATGATTCCGGACTTCGATCCGATGTCGGGGCGGTCCCGAGAAGAGTATATGTATGCTTGATGTCTTTATGATTCATGCATGTCATGTGTTATGTGTTCTGGGGCAAGCCCGATACCGGCGTAAGCCCGATGCATGTTGGCTTATATGTTATGTGTTATGTGTTTCGGGCTTCGGTCCGATGTCGGGGTAAGCCCGATGTATGTTATATGCTTATGTTATGTGTTTATGATATATGATATGCTGTTTATGTGTCGGGGTAATCCTGATGCCGGGGTGAGCCCGATGCCAGACGTGGTCTGATGCTGGGGTGAGCCCGATGTCGGGTAGGACTCTGATGCCGGGTTCGTCCTGATGCAGCTGGGCGGTGTCCCAAAGTTTGTATTACATGTTGTATGTTATGTGTATTGTATGTGGTAGTTTGGGGGAGCTCACTAAGCTTCGTGCTTACAGTTTTCCGTTTGGTTTCAGGTACTTCAGCTAGCAAAGGTAAGGGAACGGGATGATCGCATGGCACACACCACAGTTTTTCCAGCCAGGGAGATTTCTCTCATATTTGATATGAGATTTTGATAGGGGTGAGCAGAAACCGCACCGCAACTAAAATTAACTGCAAAAACCGCAAAAACCGCAACCGATAAACCGCAACCACAATAAAAACCAATGATAAAGTTTTCTGTTTTTCAAAAACCGCAAAAAACCGCACCGCACCGCATATATTATATAAGTTTTTTATTAATTATTAATATATTAAATATTAAAGGAAGACAAGATGGATAAAATAGTAGAAGACAAAAGTGTTGGTTTTTTGTTATGTTTAACTTTGAAAATGCTGAAATTAGACAATTTTAAGATATTTATTGTTAATTACTATTTATTTGATGTTTTTAAGATATTAGTTGCTTGTGATTTAAGTTAATTATTTTATACCTTATGTTTTTTTTTTATTATTACAAGTAATATGTTTGAACTCTTAAAACCGTTTGAGCTTTAAACTGTGGTTAAAACCACACAAAATAACTGCACCAAATCCATGCGGTTAATAACCGCAACACAGAAAATAACCGCCTAACCGCCTAACCGCACCGCAAAAATAATCGCACCAAGCGGTTTTGAAAATGGATTAACCACATTTGCGGTTAGTGGTAAGGTTTTGGCTAATAACCGCACCGAACCGCACCTCGCTCACCCTTAGATTTTGATATGTTGGCAGATATAACGATATGTTGAGATACATTGTTTATGATTTTGTATGATGATGATGATATTTATGGTTTTATTAATGATTTAAAAACGGAACTTTTGGACCGTATTTTTAGGATGTTTCAAATTGGTATCAGAGCCTTCGTTTGAGTGATTCGGGCACACTTTCGGGTGTGTCTGAACTCAAACTTAGGAATTGGTATAGAAATTTTCAAAAGAAAAATTGTTTTGTAAAAACAAATTTTAGAAAAGAAAAGAGTTTTAGAAAAAAAAAGAATTTTGAAAAAGAGAAAAGGGTTTGGTGCATGCAATCAGCCGAGCTTAAGTAAGTACTCTCAAATTACCCATATAAGTTTATGTTATGATATGATTATCTGCTTTATGAGAACTGCATGCTAGTATAGATTAGTCAGTATGATAGCTTGAGTAGTATATGCTTGATTATGTTTACTCAATGCAGGAATGTTGCTTGCTTTGTGCTTTTGGGAGTTCTAGTTGTCTTTTACTAACTAGTAAACGAATATGTTAAGTTACATATTGCAAGGACTAAATAATTTCAGAAGGTTAGGTCTAGCTCTATTTCGTAGCTCGTGTTTGAGTCCAACCGTTGTAGGGTAGGATCTCTAATTCGAAGAATTATCTAGTCTTAGTGAGATGTAGTAGTATTCGCGAGCTAGTTAAGGGAAGATAACAGGGACTTCTTATGGAACTGATGGCAGAGAGTGAGATGGTGATTACCCTAGGGCAAGCCTAGGATAAGAGTAGCGCGTGGAGTACTAGTAGTAGAAGGGAATTGGTGAACTTAAGACAGTTCTTGAGGAAAGTACGGACAGATGTGGAAGGTAGTATGGGCCCGTACTACTGAAAGCAGAGGATCTGTACTCGAATCAAGGAAGGCTGAGACGAATCCATGAAACTTGTAGTATGTGTGATACCTCGAGATATGATTAGCGTACTGATGTTTGTTATAATGTTTTTCAGAATGGTGGTTTTACGCACTAGACCAGTCGGTAGTTCAGACGCCGGTGAGGGATCAAGGTCAGGCTCAGGAGCCGTGCAGCTAGACGACCAGACTAGGGAGTTCATCTCCTCTAAGATCACGCGCAGTATCCTGGATCAGACTCCTGTGATCTTTGGCACGATCAAGGAGGGCATCTTAGAGCTTTTGGATAAGAGGTTGAGTGCTTTCCGCACTGAGGTGGCGGCCATGTTCGGATCGCACACATTAACTTTCAGGGAGTTTAGAGCTTGTGGAGCTCCTGATTACCACGTGGACCGAGAGCCCATAGCGAGCACCAGATGGTTGGCGGATGTCTCCAACACATTCTGTACCAGCAGATGTCCCGAGGGGGACAAGGTTCGAATTGCGTCCTGTCTTCTGAAGGACAGGGCACGTGACTGGTGG
The DNA here is from genome assembly GCF_052849685.1 of Lactuca virosa. Lineage (NCBI taxonomy): Eukaryota > Viridiplantae > Streptophyta > Magnoliopsida > Asterales > Asteraceae > Lactuca > Lactuca virosa. The sequence continues at coordinate 183,031,397 of NC_136428.1, forward strand.
GAAGAGGTCGGACATGCCATGGGTGATGATGCAGCTCTTGATGCTATGACTTGGAGTGACTTTACGGCCAAGTTTAGGGCCGAGTTTGCACCTATGATAGAGGTACAACAGCTTGCCAGAGAGTTTCAGGATCTTGAGCAGACGACAGAGATAGTGGCAGAGATCACCGCCAGTTTGTGAGCCGTTCCAGCTGCAAGATGCTGGAGGACATGATTGCTAGGGCGAGAGAGAGAGAGAGAGAGAGAGAGAGAGAGAGTGAGAGAGAGAGAGAGTTGGAATTAGAGATGGAGAGGAAGATGAAACTCGAGGGGGATCAGTCAGGGAGTTCGGGCAAGAAGCCCAAGGTATTAGATCACAGATCTTAGAGCCAGCAGAGCCACGGTCGTTGTGGCAAATGCGGCAGGATGCACGAGGCAGTGTGCAAGGCGGGGAGTTCGGGCTGCTACAAGTGCGTCCGAACTGGTCATGTGAGCCGAGATTTCACAGCCACTACCACCACCACGACAACATCACATCTGATTTGCTTTCAATGAAATCAGAGGGGACACAAGCAGTCCCAGTGCCCGAGTTTAGCAGTAGCAGGGAAGGTGGCAGCACCTTCTCCTGCCACATTGAGGATTACAGATGGCCGTTAGGGCCGGGCTGAGGCACCTACGGCGCAGAGCAGGGCTTTTCAGCTTATTACAGAGGAGGCACGAGCAGCTCCTGACGTGGTAACGTGTATGTATCTTTCTCTTATCTCTTTATTGATTTTGATTGTTACTTATGTTTATATGTTTTGGTTATAGGATCATTCTTAGTGAACGGTATATCAGCTTTGGTACCGTTTGATTCGGGTGCCACCCGATCTTTTGTGTCGCTCGCGCTCAACAAGCGATTTGTAGGAGCTCCAGGGTAGCTGGATTGCCCACTGGATGTGGAGATAACAGATGACAGGACCATCAGGGTCACGAGGGTTCATAGAGGATGTACGCTATAATCATTCGATCAACAGTTTTCAGTAGATTTGGTTCCTATTCCCCTGCGTGGGAATAAGGTTATAGTAGGTATGGATTGGTTGAGCCCCAATGGGGTAGTGATTGACTGCAAGCAGCATCTAGTGAGGGTTAGCACTCGTAGTGGGGGGGGGTTAGTGATCCAGGGCGAGAGTCCACAACGTGGACCAGTTTTCTGTTCAGCAGCGAGGGCGAGGCGCCACCTGCAGGGTTGCGCAGGATACGTCGCCTACATCACGGACCCCCAGGATAAGGGTAAGGCGACAGTTGATGATGTACTGGTAGTACGAGAGTACCCGTACGTATTCCCAGAGGATTTACCTGGGGTACCTCCGGAGAGACAGGTTGAGTTTAGGATTGACCTTGTTCCTGGTGCGGCTCCGATAGCCAAGGCACCATATCGGTTGGCTCCTCTAGAGATGCCGAATTTGTCTACGCAGCTGCCAGAGCTGCTAGACAAGGGTTTTATCAGGTCGAGTAGTTCGCCATGGGGAGCCCCGATCCTGTTTGTGAAGAAGAAGGACGGGTCACATCGCATGTGTATAGACTACCGGGAGCTGAACAAGGTAACAGTGAAGAACCGTTACCCACTTTCGAGGATAAATGATTTGTTTGACCAGCTTCAGGGAGTATCTTGGTTCTCTAAGATTGATCTATGGTCAGGTTATCACAAGATGCGAGTCAGGGACAATGTTGTGCAGAAGACAACTTTTAGGACTCGGTATGGCAATTATAAGTTTGTGGTGATGTCGTTTGGGCTCACCAATGCTCCAGCCACATTCATGAACCTCATGAACTGAGTGTGCAGACCAATGCTGGATCGGTCTGTAATAGTCTTCATTGATGACATCTTGGTTTACTCCAAGACTCAGGAGCAGCATGAGGAGCACCTGAGGGAGGTGCTGGAGACACTGAGGATGGAGAGACTTTTTGCAAAGTTCTCCAAGTGTGAGTTCTAGTTGCGCGAGGTGCAGTTTCTTGGGCATCTCATCAACCAGAAGGGTATTCTGGTCGATCCGGCCAAGATAGAGGCCGTGATGCAGTGGGAGATTCCGAGGTCTCCAACTGAGATTCAGAGTTTCCTAGGTCTAGAGGGTTATTACCATAGATTCATTCAAGACTTCTCCAAGATTGCAGTTCCTTTGACCCGACTGACCAAGAAGTCGGTGGTTTTCCGTTGGGGGCCTGAGCGGCAGGCAGCCTTTGAGACCCTCAGACAGCGGTTGTACGAGGCACCGATTCTCACTCTGCCAGAGGGTGTAGATAACTTCGTAGTTTACTGTGATGCTTCGATCACAGGCATGTAAATAGTTTTGATGCAGCAGGGTCATGTGATAGCTTACGCTTTGAGGCAGTTGAAGCCTCACGAGGCTAACTATCCGACACACATTTTAGAGCTTCGGCTGTGGTCTTTGCCCTCAAGATTTGGCGACATTACCTCTACGGGGTCCGTTGTACCATTTACACGGACCACAAGAGTTTGAGGTACCTCATGGATCAGCCGAATATGGACATGAGGCAGCGTCGGTGGTTAGATGTAGTGAAGGACTACGATTGTGAGATCCTCTACCACCCGGGCAAGGCCAACGTAGTGGCTGACGCCTTGAGCCGCAACGCGGTAGCGTCCCCGATTCGAGATATTTGTCTGAGGATGACAATGATTACTCCAATGTTGAAGCAGATCCGAGAGGCGTAGGTTGAAGGACCTGAAGGAGGAGTGCCGGAAGTGCGAGAGGATTATAGGCCAAGTGGCCTCCATCGATTACGACAACCGTGGGTGTTGACCCTACATGGGAGGGTCTGGGTACCGTACTAGGGTGGAGTACGGCAGATATTGATGGATGAAGCCCACAAGTCCAGGTTCTCCATCCATCCCGGGGCGACGAAGATATACAGAGATCTTCGACCCGACTACTGGTGGCCCTGCATGAAGCGAGATGTAGCCTGGTATGTAGAGAGATGTCTGACCTATAGGAAGGTCAAGGCATAGCGCCAGAGGCCCCACGGAAAGATGCAGCCGTTAGACATCCCCATGTGGAAGTGGAAGGACATTACTATTGATTTTATCACTAAGCTTCACAGGACCGCACGTGGGGTTGATTCAATATGGGTCATCGTGGTCCGGTTGACCAAGAGTGCCCACTTCATTCCGATCCAGGAGAGCATCTCGGCCGAAAAGTTGGCCGAGATTTACGTGCGAGAGGTAGTGGCACGGCATGGAGTGCTGTCTCGGTAGTGTCAGATGGAGATGTCTGTTTTGTTGGATTAATGTCTAAGTCCATAACTATATTTGGTATGTACTTGACCCGACCCGACATGGTCCATTTGGGTTGTACTTCACCGGCACAATTTATATGGATAGTCTTTTGAGAATAGTATATTTATGATTTATATTAATATATTATAAGTTCTAATATATTAATATGGAATCATATTATTTAATTAGTATTGATCAAGAATTAATTTATAATTAATTAAGTGATCAAAAAGAACTAATTAAATATGGACTCTTATATATATGGAATGGGCCAAGTTCATTTAGGTTGGGCTAAGCTTTCATGGATGGTCCATGGAGCTTTTAACCCATGGATCCTATGTAAATGAAAGGTCATGGGTATTAGCGTTTACATGGATGTAACCCTAATCCTCCATAATATATAATGGGGTCCTTGGCTCAAAAAATTGGCACAAGTGTGTGAAAATAAGAGTGGGCCGATTTTAGTGTGCATACATATTCTCTCAAGTTCTTCCAAGGTGTTTTGGTGATTTGTGATTCCATTTGAGGCTTCCACACTATTGGGGCTAAGCTCTTAAAGCTTGAAGACATCAAGCTACATCAAAAGGTATGTCATCTAACTAGAACTTTGTACTATAGGTGCTTCATAATATGCTAGTTAGGATGAAACCTTGGAATATTTAATATTTGCATGTATAATAGAGAAAACATAGATCCAAGGTTTATAGGGTTGCATGTACACCATAGGAGTGTTAGAATGCTCAAAACCCAACAGTGGTATCAGAGCCATGGGTTGTTTTCTGTTATATTGATGCAAATGTTTTATTTTCAAAGTTGAAAAAAAAAAAAAAAAAACATGACGTTTGTCAAATTTTAAGATAATTACTTGTTTTTGTGAAAAACTAATTATTTGTAAAATTTGACTGGTGGAGGGTCATTAGCCGAACAGGTAGGACAAGGACTATAATTCTCCCTTCATTAAAAGTATTAATGATAAATACTAAGTAACTAAACTTTTTATAAATTCCCAATCTTAGTTATTTAGGAAAATGTGAATAAGGTGCTAATCCATGAAATTACACTTTGCACTTTGTTTAAGCTGTTAGTGGAGCGTGTGTGGTTAACCGGCACACTAACCTGGACTTAACAAGGTAGGCAAAGGGTAACTTAATGTTTATCATAGTATCGTTGGAGCGTGTGTGGTTAACCGGCACATCGATTGAGGGGTAAATATTAAGGGTACCAAGTATATTTGCATGGTTACTTAATACCTTGTTTTGTGATCCTCGGCATCCCAGTCACAAAACCTGAAGGGCACACTCGAGATTGAAACATGCCATTGAAAAGTTCAATGAATCTCAAAAGAATCTAGGAGTTTCAAAACCAATTAAAACCTAATAATACATTTCGTTTATCTTGGTGGAAATTGGTGAATCGTCATTCACCTACCTTTAAATATTTTATATCTTGGATTACGGCATCCCTCTTCCAAGTTATAAAATAGTTTGTTGGGTCCTAGCCTTAATATATCATATTGGGTGTTATATTAAGGACTTAAATCAACTTTATGTGAATTTCTCCCATTGTTGATGTCTAGTTTAGACAATAATGATCTTCCCAAACCAAGCTTTCCTAATGAATATGACTTCCCGAGTTTGGCTCATGGAAGTCATACTTCTCTTCCTCCACCTCTTCCAATTATTCTCCCTAACCCACAAGTTCAAGGTCACTCAAGCCCTAATGGCAAGCAAGGTCTAAGTGTGATCACATCTTAGAGATGAAGTCACATATTGACAAGCCGGGAGAGTTGGGTGTCAAAGTCTTGAGAAAGTTGGATGTTCAATCACTTTTTAAGTCACATAGTGAGTTCCTTTGGGACTACTATGAAACAGACTATGACATGAACCTTAATGATCATATCTATTTGCTTGGTGCTGCTGAATCAGCAATGATTTGGAACGATAGTAAAGCAAATTTAATTAGAAGATCAACTTCCCAAAAACTTTATGGACAGTGACAATGGTGACACTGGAAATCCAGAAAAAGCATTCTCTTCCCAATGGAAAGGGATTGGCCATAGTCAACCCGGTTGACCAAATGGTAAAGAGAAAGGCTAAGTCCGAGATAGTCCCATTACCAAAGGGTCCATATGTTTATTTTGCCAAAGGAAGGGGCGTTGATTGCAAAGCTGCCAAATTTACCTAAGGATGTTAAAGTCAATAAGTTTGACTCTACATCAGGTAGAGCCCATTATCTAACTCTGTTAAGTTCTATTCTGAGATCCTCATTACATGATGTGACTGGGTCACATGTTGATGTTTTAAGAATAAAAGAATAGAGAGAAATCTTAAAGGAAGTATATGCTGATTCTGATCGCGAAGGTGGATTTTGATCGCATCAGAATTTTGAGCAGTTGCTTAAGAAGTTATGATATATTGCTAAGGAATAGATAACAACAATTTTCCATGTGGATTGTAAGGATAAGTTTTTCTGCAAAGTTTTAAAATAAAAGAAAATTGGTTAATTTTATTTATTTGAAGTATCCTTACAATGGCATTTGTGGAAAATTGTTGCTTATATGATTCCACTGACAGCAATATTGGAAAATGGATTTGATTCTTTCATTTGTGGTAGTGTCTAAATTTACCAAATCAGGAAAGTTCCTCATCACCCAAGTTTCAATTGGACCGAAACTTGGAATCATGCAAGTTGAGTAGTATGATGAATGAGAACTTTCAAGCATTGGAAAATCAAGACTAATTACTTGTTCACATGGATGTGTGAGTCAATTGAAGGACTAAAGGGATCGAGTACACATTCTTGTGCACTGGTCATGTCCACCACAAAGCTCGTTAAGACTATTTGATTTACTAAAGTTTAGTAAATATGGTTATACTTACAAGTTTAAGTATAATTCTGAAACATTGGAAAAGTCTCAATGTGTGGCAGAACGAATGGGAAGAATCAAATTAGGCAGAAAAATAAAAGTTTCTCAAATCTGAAAAGATGGGAGAGCACTTTAGTATCATGTTTGTGATCATCTTAATGATCTAGAAATCATATCACAATTAGTCCTCTAAAGGTCATCTTAGTGCATTCTTATGACTAAGAAGAGGAGTCATGAATTGTTGAAATGCTTAGATCAGGAAGATGAGTCATACTTCGTTCCAAAACAATTCTTAGAGTCATACTCCAAGATTGTAACTTGAGTGACATATCTTAAAGAAAGGTTTAAAACACTTGTCAAATGTAAGAGTAAAAGTGTCCTACTATTGTACATTTGAAATTGGTAAGTTGTGATGTTTTGGATAAAACAAAGACCAACTAAGGCCAATTGTGTGAAGTGTTTGTCTTGATAAAGAATCCGCACTATCTCTTGAATATTTGGCAAGATAGTCTTATATGTCAAGAGGATAGTGGGAGTCTTAAAGATCCTATAAAGAATTTCAAGAACTAATCAAGAATAAAACCTGAGGTTCTTCACTAGCACACGACTTGAGGTTTATAACCTATCGTGTTGACATATTTTGTGCCCATTCTAGTTAAAATTGGCTTTGCATAGGAGTTCTGAAAGTTCTAAATTGGTTGCATAACAACTTGGAAGCAATGGCAGGCCCTGTACTGCCAGGTGGCAAGAAGTTAAGATTGCATAAGTTCAGTCCATATGAGTTTGGATTTGTCATTATCCTTGTCTTGTGACTATGGTTTTGACGATTCACACGGATATGAACACATACACCATAAAATCTTAGGGTCATAAGGTTTCTCTCCGATTCATGAAAATGATGGTGAGGAAACACTTCCACCAAGTAGATTTGAAGCAGATGGCAAAAGGTCTAAACAATTGAGACTATGATTACGGTATCCCTTTTCATAGTTCTGAAATTGTTTAGAGACACATGCATGCTATCTAAGGAAAGGTGTATGATTTTGATAAAGTTTTATCAAAGCATCTCGTATCAGAAATCTGAACTTTGGTAAGAAAGTCAATAATGTATTGATTTCTAGAAGTCCAGCTGATTTCTGAGTACATGTCAAAGCTAGTGGGAGCATAAGTGTTATGCTAATAATCATCATGTTAGTGGGAGCATGATAATTATTGTTAGTGTTGCAAGTTAGCAATGTTAATTATAGAAAACAAAAGTTTCAATTCGTGAGGCTGCAGGGATTGAAAAAGTTGTTTTGCTATAATTAAGGGAGAGGATATACTTCATTTCACTTCTAAAGGCTTAGATTGAGACCTTAATCATCCTTAGTCAAGAATATATATATGAATTTCATGTTGGATTGGTTCAACTTAAGGAAATTCTATATATTGCGTTCTCAAAATTCGATTATGATTACGGCATCCCTCTTCATAGTCAAATTTTCAAAACATGGCAAATAAAAATATTGTAGCAAAAGACTGGTCTAGAATCATGTCTTTACGTGAGACATCATGAATCGTGTACCATTTGCTTTGGGTACAGGATCGATTGCATGTGCTATAATATTTGTCATTTATAAATTTTTCCAAATGCCCAGAGGCATTAAGAAGGGAAAAAGTCTACAATTGGATATGACTAAAATGATTAAACAATTGTCGAGGACAATCTGAGGTTTACCAAAGATTGGTTGCTCAGGGACAGTTGGAAGTATATGATGGGTTTTGAGCATTCTAACACTCATATGGTGTACATGCAACCCTAGAAACCTTGGATCTATGTTTGACTATGATACATGCAAATAATTATTTTTCCAAGGTTCTTATCCTATCTAGCATGGCATGGGTACTTGAATCAAATAAAGCTAGTAGAATTACTTACCTTGTAGTTGTAGTTGATTGCTTGGAGTTTTAGAGCCTAGCACCAATAGTGTGGATGTCTCAAATGGAAATCACAAATCACCACAAACTTGGAACTTTGAGAGAATAGTAATCACCTTCTTGAAATCGGCCCTCTTACTTTACTCACCACAACTCATGTGATTTCAAGAACCAAAGCCTCCTTTATATAGTGTGGTGGATTAGGGTTACATTCATGTAAACCCTAATACCCATGTCTTTTCATTTCCATGAGATCCATGGGTTAAAGCTCCATGGAGTATCCATGGACTTTCCATGCAAGCCTAGCCCATTCCAAATAAGCATTAGCCCACACTATATAAATACAAGAGCCCATATTTAATTAGTCATACTTTTAATCTCTAAATTAATTCTAGATTAATTATAGATCAATACTAATTAAATAATATGATTTTATATTAATATATTAGGACTTATAATATATTAATAAATCATAACTTATACTATTCTCAAATGATTATCCATAAATTGTTCGGGTGAAGTGCAACCCAAATGGACCATGCCGGGTCGGGTCAAGTACATACCAAATATAGTTATGGACTTAGACACTATATCCAACAGTCTCCCACTTGGATAAGTCTAATAACTATAGTTGCAAGTATGACTTCAAGAACCGATCAGCAATCGTAGCTCTTTAAACTCTGTTGAACTATGAAGCTCCATTTTAGATAAGTGATCATATAATCCTCTGTTCTAGATATCAGCCGGACAAATACATGGAACATGGTCTTGCTTATTGTCCAACATTTGTTTCCTGATTTCCGATTTGTTTGACATAGAACTTAACTGAACACATCAATTTAGTTCTGACCGAGCCCGGTACATAGCTCAAAACAAAATCATCGAGGGGCCCAGATATCGCTTCTAATCCTAGAAGGAACAGATAAACTTCGACTCATATGTTTGCACTCCTACTTGTTGAATTACACACAAAAGCACAGTTTATAACATCGAGTTACCAATGCGTTTTCGTGCAATCAATGCATAACCAACTCATAGGAAACAAATCATATATCTAGGTTTGAAGACTTATATGATATTACCGTCTCACGATCACTCGAGATAAATTCCATGAAGTGATACAAGTGAGCGTGGGTTGAATCCAATACTCAGAACTTATGAGCACTCATGAGTGTTGTAGCCCCGCTTTGTCTAACATCTTAGACCTCTACAAGCCAACCCATGACAGTCTTGATTCATATCTACTTCCAACATATGACCGACTGTGGAGAGTTTGAATAATATGATATAAACCATAACATAGTTATTCTGGAAGTCAAAACATGCAAAAAGAAATAATATTAAACGATTCACAAGAGATAGCAACACTTTACTCATAAATAACAGCTTTTATTTATCATCAAATGTCAATTACATTTTACAAATTTCAAGATTATCTAACTACTAAAACTACTATCATCCTTCAGTCCTATGCTCCGAGCATGCTGGAGATGCTTAGCCCGAGTCAGTCCCTTCGTGAGGGGATCTGCTGGGTTCTCATCCGATGATACCCTCTTTGCCACGAGGATTCCTTCTTCTATTCGATGTGTAATGAAGTGATATTTTCTGTCAATGTGTCTGGATCTCCCATGATCTCTTGGTTCCTTGGCTAAGGCAACCGCACTATTGCTGTCACAGAAAATCTCCATTGGCTCTTTTATAGCTGGTACAACTCCAAGGTCTCCGATGAAGTTCTTTAGCCATATAGCCTCCTTTGCTGCCTCGCTTGCTGCTATATACTATGATTCACAAGTGGAATCAGCCACTGTCTCCTGCTTGGAACTTTTCCAAGTAATTTCCCCTCCGTTTAGAGTAAAGACCCAGCCCGACTGAGAGCAGAAATTATCCCTGTCAGTCTGAAAGCTAGCATCACTGTACCCTACAACTCTCAAGTCCTCACTGCCACCGAGGGTAAGGACCCAATCCTTAGTCCTCTGTAGGTACTTGAGGATATTCTTTACCACAGTCCAGTGTGCCTTGACAGGGTTCCCTTGATACCTGCTAACCATGCTCAAAGCAAAGGCTACATCAGGTCGAGTACACGTCATATCATACATGATCGATCCTACAACTGAAGCATAAGGTATTCGACTCATTTCTGCTATCTTAGCCTCAGTACTAGGGCTTTGTGTCTTACTCAATCTGGCGTTACTCTGGATGGGTAACTCTCCTTTCTTGGAGTTATGCATGTTGAACCTTTTCAACACTTTGTCCACATAGGTGCTTTGACTAAGTCCAATTAGTCTTTTACTCCTGTTTCTCAAAATCCTTATCCCTAGGATATAGGCAGCTTCTCCAAGGTCCTTCATAGCGAAACACTTCCTAAGCCAGGACTTTACTTCCTGCAGGGTTGGGATGTCATTTCCTATGAGTAGTATGTCATCCACATACAGTACCAAAAAGCTGACTATACTCCCACTAGCCTTGATATAGACACAAGATTCATCTTCACTCCTTGAAAAGCCAAATTCTTTGATTTTCTCATCAAAGCAAAGATTCCATCTGCGAGGTGCCTGTTTTAATCCATAAATGGATTTCTCGAGCTTACACACTCTACTGGGGTACTCTGTACTGACAAAACCCTCTGGCTGAACCATGTAAACATCTTCAACCAACTTTCCATTAAGGAAAGCGGTTTTGACATCCATTTGCCAGCAATGGCTAACAAAACCCTAATAGACTTAATCTTGGCCACTGGTGAAAAGGTCTCATCATAATCAACTCCCGAAGTTTGAGAATAACCCTTTGCAACCAGTCATGCCTTATAAGTGTGTACATTACCATCCATGTCGGTCTTCTTATTGAAGATCCATTTGCACCCAACTATCTTACGATCAGGTACATTGTCAACCAAGTTCCAAACTTGATTGTCATACATGGATTGTATCTCGCTATCCATAGCCTCTTTCCATTTAGCAGCCTCAAGGCCTGCCATGGCTTCCGTGTAGCTGTTAGGCTCATCCAGATATAACAGTGTGTTATCACTGATAAGTGTCTCACCTTCTGCAGTAATATGCAAACCATAATAATGCTCAGGTGCATTCCTAACTCTGGTGGAACGCCTCAGAGGTATAGATTCTTCAGTCGGCTCAACAGGAGTTTTCTCCTCAGGTTGAGGGCTAGGGTTTGAGGTTCCTTCACCACTTGACTCTTGAATTTCCTCAAGGTCAATTTTCCTCCCACTGTCTCCATGGGTCATGAATTCTCTCTCTCGAAAGAATCCTCTTCTTGCTATAAAGACCACATTATCACTGGGTCTGTAGAAGATGTAACCAAAGGATTTCTGTGGGTAGCCGATGAAAATACACCTTTCGCTTCGGGGTTCGAGCTTATCGTGAGTCTCGCGTCTCACGAAAGCCTCGCAACCCCAAATCTTGATGTGGTCTAGATTGGGAACTTTTCCAGTCCACACCTCGTGAGGTGTTTTGGTAACCTTCTTTGTAGGGACTAGATTAAGGATATGGGCGGCAGTCTCTAAGGCATACCCCCAAAATGAGATTGGTAGCGAAGCTCGACTCATCATGGAACGAACCATGTCCAACAAGGTCCGATTGCGCCTCTCAGCTACACCATTCAACTGTGGTGTCCTAGGAGGTGTCAATTGTGAGACAATCCCACATTCCTTAAGATAGTCAAGGAACTCAGTACTAAGATACTCACCACCACGATCGGATCGAAGCATCTTAATGTTCATGCCCAACTGATTCTCCACTTCTTGCTTAAACTCTTTGAATTTCTCAAAGGTTTTTGACTTATGCTTGATTAGGTAGCCATATCCATATCTACTAAAATCATCAGTAAAAGTTACATAGAACCGATTAGCATCTCTTGTGGCGGTTCTGAAGGGTCCACACACATCCGTGTGTATGAGGTCCAACAAACCTTCACCCCTAGCACAAGTGCCAGTAAAAGGTGACTTTGTCATTTTACCAAGCAAACAAGATTCACAACTATCATCTGACTTTAGGTCAAATGACTCCAAGACTCCATCCTTTTGGAGTTGGCCTATGCGTTTCTTGCTTACATGTCCAAGACGACAATGCCATAAGGATGCTTTATCTAAGCTAGTGGAAGAGTTAATACACAATACATTATTTCCTAGATTATCTAAAACATATACAGTTTCATACACGCCATCACAAGGTAATGCTTTAAAATAAAGAACATTATTAAAGAAAGCATCAATACTACCATTATTATTATCAAAATAAAAGGTAAAACCTTGTTTATACAATGCATGAAAGGAAATAACATTTCTTGCCATTTCTGGCGAATAATAACATTTATTCAAATCTAATGTAAACCCACTATTTAACACAAAGGAATAAACTCCTATCTTGGTGACATGTGAAGCTTTCCTGTTTCCCATGATCAAGTTTATCTTTCCCTGCTCCACATTCTCACTTCTTTTTAGTCCCTGCAAATCACAACATATGTGAAAACCACAACCTGTATCAAGGACCCAAGACTTAGAATGAGGTGAGTTATTAGACAATATAATGTATATACCTGCATGGTTGGGTTTTACTTTCCCATCCTTCAAATCTTGCTGGTACTTTAGGCAGTTTCGCTTCCAGTGCGACTTTTCATGGCAATAGAAGCATTCAGCCTCATTAGGGTTAGCAGAAGGAGTGACAAAACCTTTCTTGGTTTTGCTTGAAGAGGAGCCTTCAAGGTTCTTACCCTTGGTACCCTTAGAAGGGTTCTTTATCTTCTTCCCTTTTCCATGCCCGATTGCCAAGACATTCGCCGCAGTTGGAGTAGGAGTAGGAGTAGTAACAACCGACTTACCCTTTAGACCACTTTCGTCGGTCTTCAAGAGTCCTTGAAGTTTGCTGAGGGTGACTTCTTCCTTGTTCATGTGATATGTCATGCGGAATTGATCATAACACGATGGCAAGGAGTGCAAAATGATGTCTATTGCTAACTCCTCAGGGAAGTTCACATTCAGCTTCAGTAAACGGTCCACATACCTTTGCATTTTCTGCACGTGGCCCGTGATGGGTTCACCATCCTTCATTCGGGTTGTTATCATGGAGGAGATTATTTCATATCGCTCTTGACGAGCACTTTGATGGTAGCGGTCCATCAAGTCCTGGTGCATCTCAAAAGGATAATAGTCCTCATAGGACTTTTGGAGCTCGGCTGTCATGGTGGCCATCATGATGCATTGCACTTTTGTAGCATCTCTTTCATGTACCTCGTATTTAGCAAGCTCTTCAGGAGTAGCAGTTGGCTCGGGTACCTTCAGCTCCTTGTCTAGAACATATTCTTTGTTCTCATACCGAGTGACCATCCTGATGTTTCTGATCCAATCTGTAAAGTTGGACCCATCAAAGATGACTCTCCCACAAAGATTCATGAGAGAGAAGGAGCTAGTAGGGTTTGAGCCAGAAGCATTGTTATTGGAAGACATCTGAAAAGAAGAGGGAATAGATTAGATTAGATATAAAGATAGTCCTTAACAAAACACCCAAATGTAATATTAAGGCTAGGACCCAACATAATATTTTATAACTTAGAAGAGGGATGCCGTAATCTAAGCTGTAAGATATTTGAAGGAAGGTGAATGACGATTCACCAATTTCCACCATGAAAAACGAAATATTTAATTAGGTTTTAATTGGTTTAGAAACTCCTAGATTCTTTGAGATTCATTGAATTTCTTCAATGGCATGTTTCAATCTCGAGTGTACCCTTCAAGTTTTGTGACTGGGATGCCGAGGATCACAAAACAAGGTGTGAAGTAACCATGCAAATTACTTGGTACCCTTAATGTATTACCCCTCAATCGATGTGCCGGTTAACCACCCACGCTCCATCGATACTATGATAAAAATTAAGTCACCCTTTACCTACCTTGTTAAGTTCAATTTAGTGTGCCGGTTAACCACACATGCTCCACTAACGACTTAAACAAAGTGTAAAGTGTAATTTCATGGATTAGCACCTTATTCACATTTTCCTAAAATAACTAAGATTGGGAATTCAATAAAGTTTAGTTACTTTAGTATTATCATTATACTTTTAATGAGAATTTATAAGTCCTTGTCCTACCCGTTCGGCTAACGACCCTCCACCGATCAAGGAAGCGGTGGGTAAGAGTGGACACCCATTAAGTTGCCATTTTATAGGCAACAACCTTATACCCCCCTTATAGACCGGCTTCGTGAATGAGGCGTACTAGCGGTAAGACGACTTGATCTTATACATATATAAATATTATTAAACTTATAATATTATAAAGTATAAGGGTTGAATTTTAACTTTTTAAATTCTAGGGGTTGGAACTAAAGTTTTTAATATGAATTTACATGTTCCAAAACTTGAGGGCAAGTTTTGTAAACTTTCAAAACTTTACATGTCTCATAACTTATGAGTTAATGGTTATTAAAAATGAAGACTATTCATTTTTTGTAACCTATGTGTTCTTTTAATGGTTATTTATAAATGTGACTTTTGGTTATCCATAACTTAAGAACTAGTTATGAACTCCATTAAAACACATAAAGATCAAGAATTAATCTAATCAATTATTAGCACATATTTTCTATGATCTTCTAAACTCATATGTTTATGAATGTTCATATCAAAAATTTCAAGAATCGTAAGTACATATACAAAACTTGAAATTTTGATACGAGCTTTTGAACAAAACTTCGATTTTCAAGGTTTTTTTTTTTTTTTTTTGCATCAAGTATCAAGTAAACAAACCAGGCTCTGATACCACTGATGGGTTTTGAGCATTCTAACACTCATATGGTGTACATGCAACCCTAGAAACCTTGAATCTATGTTTGACTATGATACATGCAAATAATTATTTTTCCAAGGTTCTTATCCTATCTAGCATGGCATGGGAACTTGAATCAAATAAAGCTAGTAGAATTACTTACCTTGTAGTTGTAGTTGATTGCTTGGAGTTTTAGAGCCTAGCACCAATAGTGTGGATGCCTCAAATGGAAATCACAAATCACCACAAACTTGGAACTTTGAGAGAATAGTAATCACCTTCTTGAAATCGGCCCTCTTACTTTACTCACCACAACTCATGTGATTTCAAGAACCAAAGCCTCCTTTATATAGTGTGGTGGATTAGGGTTACATTCATGTAAACCCTAATACCCATGTCTTTTTATTTCCTTGAGATCCATGGGTTAAAGCTCCATGGAGTATCCATAGACTTTCCATGCAAGCCTAGCCCATTCCAAATAAGCATTAGCCCACACTATATAAATACAAGAGCCCATATTTAATTAGTCATACTTTTGATCTCTAAATTAATTCTAGATTAATTATAGATCAATAATAATTAAATAATATGATTTTATATTAATATATTAGGACTTATAATATATTAATAAATCATAACTTATACTATTCTCAAATTATTATCCATAAATTGTTCGGGTGAAGTGCAACCCAAATGGACCATGCCGGGTCGGGTCAAGTACATACCAAATATAGTTATGGACTTAGACACTATATCCAAAAGTATAGTGCTAATTTTGGAAGGACCATATTGACATATTCTGAAAAGAGGCATCTCTTATTCAGAAGTGATAGTGAAAATGAGAATATGGAGTTGTCTCCATAGGTGGAAGTTATCTGTGTAAGATTAGAAAACTTAATGCAAGAAGCATGTCCAAAGCAATGTACTTTGAATATGAGACTTAGTTTCCATGGAGTTGATCTCCATTGGAATACCTTATAATGACTGTTGACAAGTCTTTGTGACTTTGTACATATTCATTATAGGAGGGTCAGTGCATATAAGTTTAAAATCTAAACAGATTTCGATAAATGATAGGAATTTGAAATTCTCATATTTTTCGATAAGGATTTGGGAGTGTGAAATTAGAATCATTGAAATTATGTTCAATTGGTTTATTTCACAAAGTAAGGATCATAGACAAACATAGAGTGCATACTTGGTGTATGGCAAAGCTATTGTTTAAGAAAAACATAGTGTACATGCTTGGAGTAGGGGACAACTAGTGTTTTTAATTCAAGTATAAAGTTGATTTAGTAATGACACATGTGAGTGCTTGGCCAAGCCAGGACTGATTTGATTTGTTCAATCAGTCAGTCATCATAAATCGAAAATCGGGAAACAAGAAATGGACAGAGAGAATGATTATAATCCATGTCTCAGTCCATATGATATCTAGAATGGAGGAATATATGATCCCTTATCTAATGGACAAGTCATTGATAAGGTCAGAGTTCGACAGCGGCTTCAAGAGCTATGATTGTCAGTTAGGTTTTGAAGTCATACTCAATAATAGTTTTAGACTTATCCAAGTGGGAGACTGTTGGATTAATGTCTAAGTCCATAACTATATTTGGTATGTACTTGACCCGACCCGGCATGGTCCATTTGGGTTGCACTTCACCGGCACAATTTATATGGATAGTCTTTTGAGAATAGTATATTTATGATTTATATTAATATATTATAAGTTCTAATATATTAATATGGAATCATATTATTTAATTAGTATTGATCAAGAATTAATTTAGAATTAATTAAGTGATAAAAAAGAACTAATTAAATATGGACTCTTATATATATGGAATGGGCCAAGTTCATTTAGGTTGGGCTAAGCTTTCATGGATGGTCCATGGAGCTTTTAACCCATGGATCCTATGTTAATGAAAGGTCATGGGTATTAGGGTTTACATGGATGTAACCCTAATCTTCCATAATATATAAAGGGGTCCTTGGCTCACATAATTGGCACAAGTGTGTGAAAATAAGAGTGGGCCGATTTTAGTGTGCATACATATTCTCTCAAGTTCTTCCAAGGTGTTTTGGTGATTTGTGATTCCATTTGAGGCTTCCACACTATTGGGGCTAAGCTCTTAAAGCTTGAAGACATCAAGCTACATCAAAAGGTATGTCATCTAACTAGAACTTTGTACTATAGGTGCTTCATAATATGCTAGTTAGGATGAAACCTTGGAATATTTAATATTTGCATGTATAATAGAGAAAACATAGATCCAAAGTTTATAGGGTTGCATGTACACCATAGGAGTGTTAGAATGCTCAAAACCCAACAGCTAATGGATATGCGGCTTTTGCTATTGGTGTGGTTCCTGGTAACAAGTCTATTCTAAACTCCACTTGTCTATCAGGGGGCAATCCAGGAAGATTTTCAGGAAAGACTTCCGGATAGTCACATATAACTGGTATGTTGTGCATTTCCTTCTTCTCTTTCTTAGCCTCAATCACAAATGCTAAGTATGAGGTGCATCCTTTAGATAAACATTTTCTGGCTTTCATTAGGGAAATGATTCCAGAATTTACTCTGTGCTTATCTCTGTATACCATAAATCTCTCTTTTCCAGGCGGGTTTATCCTTACTATCTTCTTATTGCACATTTTTTCTGCATCATTGGCACTAAGCCAATCCATCCCCAGAACGATGTCGAAACCATTCAACTCGATGGGTAACAGCTTATCTTGGAATTCATTTCCGTTCAGGTCGATGACGATATTCCTAATACAATCGCTAACAGGTATGAATTTGCCACTAGCAACTTCTACAATTAGGGCATCATCAAGTTTTCGTATAACAACAGTTACGACACCAGCATCGACCGACCTCCCTTCGAGATGCTATACGGGAGGAAGTGTAGGACCCCAATTTGTTGGGGCGAGGTCGGTTAGAGGGTCATGGGGAGTACTGATGTAGTACTCAAGACCACTGAGCGGATCCAACGGGTCCGGAGCAGGCTCCAGACTGCTCAGAGTCGGCAGAAGAGCTACGCCGACAAGCGGTGTTCAGACTTGGAGTTTCAGGTGGGCGAAATGGTCCTCCTGAAGGTGTCACCCTGGAAGGGTGTCATCCAGTTCCGGAAGCGGGGCAAGCTGGGCTCCAGGTATATCGACCCCTTCAGGCTCATAGCTCGGGTAGGCAAGGTGGCGTACCGATTGGATCTTTCCGCAGAGCTCAACCAGATCCACAACACTTTCTATGTTTCCCAGCTACGGAAGTGCTTAGTAGATGACACGGTGGTTATGCAATTAGAGGATATTCAGGTTGATGACAGCCTAAATTACATTGAGAGACCGGTGGTGATTCTAGATCGCAAGACGAAGGAGCCAAGGAACAAGAGGGTCGAGTTAGTGAAGGTGCAGTGGCCACACCATAAGGGTTCAAAGTGGACATGGGAGCCCGAGGAGGAGATGAGGGAGCACTACCCGGAGTTGTTTCCAGATGCAGCAGACTTCGAGGACGAAGTCTAAGACAAATAGGGGAGAATTGTAACGCCCAATTCCTGGTACACATTTCATTCATTTATTTATTCGTTTTGAAAGAAGGACTCGACGAGTTGGTGGCCCTAACTCGTCGAGTAGCGGGAAGTTTATGGGCGGGGTTTAAGCTACCTACTTGGCGAGTCAGTACCCCCTATTTAAGCATCATAACCCCCGCCCATTGGCATCATTCACAGCCTCCTTGTCCCAAACCCTAATATACGAAAACCCTAGAGCTTTTCTTGAGTGTGTGAGCCATTTTGAGTGATTTTTGTGCATTGTGAAGCTGGTAGAAGAAGAAGAAGATAGAGGGCTCAAGAGGCAAGGAATAGATCCAGAAGCTACTCTCCTTTTGTTGTATTTTTTTGGTAATCAAGTCTCTAACTTGATCATTATTCTCTTAGATCTATTTACTTCCTTTTCATGAGGTCTTTTGTTCAAGATCCCTGGTGTTTGGGTTTTGGACGCCTCAAGTGTTCCATGTTTCAGATCTGGGATCTAGGAGGGGTTCCATGGCATAAAGGTGCAAACTTTATGACCATGGAAGCCCCATGCAATTTTATGAGCATTTATATGGCCTTTTTACCTCTAAAAGGCCAGGCATGGAAGCAAGCTCGAGACTTTATGTGTCGAAATTGTGTTAGGGGTTTAGATATGAGATTGTAAGATGGAGTTTGGTGTATGGAAGGCTTAAGGACCAAGTTCTAGGTCCCAAGGAATTAGGGTTTGAGCTAAACCCTCTAGGAAGTGGTATTAATGGGTAAAGTCAGAAAATTTACCCTTAATAAGGACATTTTCAAGGTTCAAGAGAAGTATGGACCTTGGATCTAGAGAACAGGGGCTTAATCTGTTAAGATGGCCAAACAGACAATGGGACTCGTCAAGTCCATAGGGGAACTCGACGAGTCGAGTCGTGTTGTCCCGATTTAGTTTATAGTAGAACTCGACGAGTCTGTAGAGGGACTCGACGGGTAGACTCGCCAAGTCGCGACTATGAGCAGCTCGATAGGACTCGACGAGTCGGAGGAACGACTCGGCGAGTTGCGTCGTGATTTCAGGATTTCAGAGTTTAAGAACTCGACGAGTTGAAAGGTTGACTTGGCGAGTTGGTCAACTTAGAATGTTGACTTTGACCAGAGCTTTTACTTTGATAATGTAACGCCCGTGTTTGTGGGCTAAGCACTAAAGATGATGTAATAGTCTAGGTTAACCTTTGTAACTCGTTTTAAAGTAATAAAGAGGAATTATGTGAATATTATTTGAATATTATGTGCTTATACTTCATTTTTATGATTTAATTAATTAAGGATAAAAATAAGTTTCAAAAATAAATATTAGATAAGGCCGATATCTTTTAAGAAAGTTGTAGTGGCCGAAACAAGGATTCCGGAGATATAAATAATACCGAAATCCGATTTATAACGAAGAAGTTATGACCTGTCGAAGTTTCGCGTCAGAACCGACACGACGCTGTGTGACGTAAAAAGTGAATTTACGATAAAGTGGTTTTTAGCTTTAGAAATCTAAACGAAAGTCGTAGAGTTCTTTAAACCGAAAATTTTCATGAAAAGAACGCCCAAATCTGACTTCGTATGAGGAAGTTATGATTTTTCTAAGTTTCAGCTTAGCAGTAGACAACTAAAAACTCGAATTTTAGATCGATTGATTTTTAGCCGACACAACCTAAACGAGAATCAAAGGCCTCGTCAATACTAGAATAATGGTAAAAACACAGACGAAAACGGACGTCGGATAAAGAAGTTATGAATATTTAACGGACTTTTCCTGTCCCGGCCTGTTAAAAGTATAATACTAAAAATAAATTCAAAATTAGCCAATGGAGTCTAAACCAAAGTTGTAGAGCATAATTTTACCTACGCGTGCATATAAAGAACGTCAAAAACGGAGCTCGTATGCGAAAGTTATGGATTTTAAAAGTTTTGGACACAAAATTCGAGAAAAATGCTAAAACCGAGGAATTTCGCATGCCTGCCCCGTGTCCGCCTTCTGATTCGTACGAATGCGCGGCCCAGTACAGATCTGACGCGTGTCATCGCGGTGGAGGCATCCAAAGTGAGCCACGTCGCCCCTCCCTTGCGAGCCGCCCCGTGCCCGAAGCAGGTGAGTCACCGAAGCGCAGGTCCAATCCGAAGCCGACACGTGCCCCCTCCTCGCCAGCTGTCCGACGCATGCCTTCCTCTCCTTCCCTCGGATACAAACGTCGCACCCTATATAAGGAGGTACGATATCTCCCGGTTTTGGTTGGAATTTCTCACATTTTTACACTCTAAACTTTATTTCAAGCCACTTTTAAACCCCCGAAGCCCCGAGATCATATCCAACACCCGAAACACGCCCCGAAGTGACCGAGAAGCCCGAGAAATTTATCTTTTCAGTTTGAAGCTCAACCTTCGCAAGGCCCGATTTTTCATTTAAAGCTCCCGGTTTTATCAGAAACGATCGTTTTAAGAAACGAAGTTTTGCCCGATTATCGTCTTATCAAGTGAGTATATAGTCACTTTCATCTTACACATAGATATGAAGTATTTTCTATAAAATACGTGCTATGTGTAATTATATTGTTTGTTTATTTGAAATGAGTGTTGAATAGATATTTAATACAAGTTTTAAACTGTATATTTGTTTTTAGCTACAAATATGTTGGGTAAAACATGGGTAGATGAAATAGTTGATGTGTGTTAAAATGATGAGAGGCCTCGATGTTGTTGTTGTTGTTGTTGTTGTTGTAGTCATCTAGCAACGTATAGATGACGACCACAGACCTTTCTAGACAGTCCAGTGGAACGCTAGTAGGCTCGCAACCTGTAGGTGTTGGTGTACTGTATGTTCATTGGTGTACTCCATCCCCCTCGTGGTTGCCTTATTTGACATAAATTGATGAGGAATCCCTAAAGCAGTGTTGTCACCCCGATGAAAAATCCTTAGACTAGGTCCCTTATGATAGGTGTTTAGGGACGTAAAGTGACGATAACGGGAATGGGTAATCAGGGTTATTGTTGGTTGATGAAATTAATAAATTTATTTTTGGTTGATGAATTTAATAAATTTATTATTATTTGTGGGTTGAAAACTCTATATGGTCACCAGGCTCCAAAGCCTGACCCATTCAGCTTTTTATATTATAGGTAGTAGACGCAGAGCATAGTCGGATGATGATGAGAGATTTTTGGTTTATAGGTCAGTAGTTGTAAATAACTGTTGTAAGGCTTATAATGTACTGTTTATGCTTTTGATCTATATCGGAACATGACATCCCGAGGTTTTGATAGAAAATGAAAATATATATCTCTTTAAGAAATGTTTTCAGAAATTTTTATCATGTTTTGTTTTGGGGACAAATTCCGCAACATCTTTTAAAAGATTACTCTAATTTTATTTTAAAAGCATAAATTAAATCGGTATTTTCTGGCCGAGAAATTTGCTGATGTCACAGTTGGTATAAGAGCATTAGTTTAAGCGAACTAGGAATTTGTAGGATTTCTAGACATAAACTTAGAATGATAAGTGATGATTGTGAGATGAGTGTACCATATTTTAGACACGAGCACTAGTATATTTTAGGAAAGATGCTAAAATGATTTTATGTGCTAAATGCTATATGTTTGCCATATATGCCATTATTTGATTGGATCTATGGTCTGTTGCCGACCGGATCTGGAAACCTTATGTGTTCAGGATTCTAAGCGTACGACTACGACATTAGAACAAGCATGTAAACATTTCAAAGTGATAAGGAAAATTTAAATATCTATCACGAATAAAGATATAAATTCGCCTTATTTGGTATATAGATTATAATGGCAAGCACTCGAAGTGGAGCTGGAAATGCAAACAATAACCAGCAACCTCAACCCCAAGTGATGGAACAGGTGCCTATAGCAGGAGCTTCACCAGAACCCATCACCATGGATGGAGTACAAGCCATGATTCCGACAATGATGGCTGAACAAAGGGAGGAAATGAGGCAAATATTGCTGAAAAACAGGAGTGAACCTTCAATTCCTGTTGAACAACCAGAATTAAATGACGATCAATCTGAGGAAGGAAATTATAGTAGATATGTTGGTCAAACTGAACCGCTTGTGGTTATGAGGAATAACCAAGAGGATGGAGTGGAGAGAAATGGATGCAAGTATAAAGACTTTATGACTTGCAAGCCATGAACTTTTACTGGAAAAGAAGATCATGTCGGAGTAATGGATTGGATCTCGGAAATGGAATTGGATTTCATGACATGTGGTTGTTAAGGCAAGTTACAAACCGTATTTGCAGTGCGTCAGTTCAGAGGTGGCGCTGTTCGCTGGTGGAACACTTTGGGGAACACCCTAAGCCCTAATGAGCCACTGCAACTGACTTGGACAGAGTTCTTGGTGCAATTCAAGCCCAAGTACTGCTCGGCCCAAAATCTGCTTGAGCTAGAAAACCAATTTCTGACATTAAAGAAGGGAAGCATGTCTATTGATGAATACACTAATAACTTCACAGACAAAATGGAGTTTGCTTTGCGTATTGTCCCAGATGAGCTGACAAAAACTGACAGGTACGCAAAGGGACTTCCATGGGAGTATGCGGTGCAAGTGCGTCAGATACTCACTCTGGAGGCAGCTATCTGGGCTGCCAAGTCTGTTGAAGATATGATTAAAGGGAGAGCCGCCAGCAAAGTTGAAGTTGGCGAAAATAAAAAGTTTGAAGGAACTTCAGGTTCCAACAAGAAAAGCATGTTCTCGAAGTCTGGTTCGAGGAAATTCGGAGGAGGAGCCGAACCGAAGTGGTGTGACAAGTGTAAGAAGAAACATGTTGGGAAGTGTAGTGAGGAAGTCAATTGTTACAAATGTGGAAAACCTGGGCATTATTCCAATGAATACACCTTTGTTAAGAAAGTCTGTTATGGGTGCAATGAAGAGGGGCACATTTTGAAGGATTGCCCGAAGAAGAAGGATGCAGCAAAGCCCAATCTTCCACCAAAACCAAAAGCCAGAGCTTTCCAGATGACACTGGAAGCTGCAAAGGATGCAGTGGATGTCGCATCAGGTACCTTTCTTGTAAATAGATTGCCTTCCAATTTATTGTTTGATTCCGGAACGAATTACTCCTTTATATCACATAAATTTGGTAAAAGACTATCATTTCCTATAGAAAAACTTGATGATGCCCTAATTGTAGAAGTTGCTAGTGGCAAATTCATACCTGTTAGCGATTGTATTAGGAATATCGTCATCGACCTGAACGGAAATGAATTCGAAGATAAGCTGTTACCCATCGAGTTGAATGGTTTCGACATCGTTCTGGGGATGGATTGGCTTAGTGCCAATGATGCAGAAATAATGTGCAATAAGAAGATAGTAAGGATAAACCCGCCTGGAAAAGAGAGATTTATGGTATACGGAGATAAGCACAAAGTAAATTCTGGAATCATTTCCCTAATGAAAGCCAGAAAATGCTTATCTAAAGGATGCACCTCATACTTAGCATTTGTGATTGAGGCTAAGAAAGAGAAGAAGGAAATGCACAACATACCAGTTATATGTGACTATCCCGAAGTCTTTCCTGAAAATCTTCCTGGATTGCCCCCTGATAGACAAGTGGAGTTTAGAATAGACTTGTTACCAGGAACCACACCAATAGCAAAAGCCGCATATCCATTAGCTGTTGGGTTTTGAGCATTCTAACACTCCTATGGTGTACATGCAACCCTATAAACTTTGGATCTATGTTTTCTCTATTATACATGCAAATATTAACTATTCCAAGGTTTCATCCTAACTAGCATATTATGAAGCACCTATACTACAAAGTTCTAGTTAGATGACATACCTTTTGATGTAGCTTGGTGTCTTCAAGCTTTATGAGCTTAGCCCCAATAGTGTGGAAGCCTCAAATGGAATCACAAATCACCAAAACACCTTGGAAGAACTTGAGAGAATATGTACGCACACTAAAATCGGCCCACTCATATTTTCACACACTTGCGCCAATTTTGTGAGCCAAGGACCCCTTTATATATTATGGAGGATTAGGGTTACATCCATGTAAACCCTAATACCCATGACCTTTCATTTACATAGGATCCATGGGTTAAAAGCTCCATGGACCATCTATGAAAGCTTAGCCTAACCTAAATGAACTTGGCCCATTCCATATATATAAGAGTCCATATTTAATTAGTTCTTTTTTATCACTTAATTAATTCTAAATTAATTCTTGATCAATACTAATTAAATAATATGATTCCATATTAATATATTAGAACTTATAATATATTAATATAAATCATAAATATACTATTCTCAAAAGACTATCCATATAAATTGTGCCGGTGAAGTGCAACCCAAATGGACCATGCCGGGTCGGGTCAAGTACATACCAAATATAGTTATGGACTTAGAAATTAATCCAACAGTCTCCCACTTGGATAAGTCTAAAACTATTATTGAGTATGACTTCAAAACCTAACTGGCAATCGTAGCTCTTAAAGCCGCTGTCGAACTTTGACCTTGTCAATGACTTGTCCATTAGATAAGGGATCATATATTCCTCCATTCTAGATATCATATGGACTGAGACATGGATTATAATCATTCTCTCTGTCCATTTGTTGTTTCCCGATTTTCGATTTATGATCACTGACTGATTGAACAAATCAAATCAGTCCTGGCTTGGCCAAGCACTCACATGTGTCATCGCTAAATCATCAAGGGGCCCACATATATCGCTTTTATCCCGAAGGTAAAAGTAATGGATAAACTTCGACTCATATGGCTTGTTCTACTACTTGTTGAATCATACACAAAGGCACGTTTTATAACATCGAGTTACCAAATGCGTTCTCGTGCAATCAATGTATAACCAACTCATAGTAACAACTCATATCTCTAGGTTTGAAGAATATAAGATATTATCGTCTCATGATCACTCGTAATAAAATCCATGAAGTGATTCAAATGAGCGAAAGTTGAATCCAATACTCAGAACTTATGAGCACTCATGAGTGTTGTAGCACCACTTTGTCCACCAACTTGAACCTCTACAAATGAACCCATGACAGTCTTGATTCATATATACTTCCAACATATGACCGACTGTGGATGGTTTGAATAACTTAATCATTCAGGTAGAGCGACTTAGTTATTCTGGAAGTCAAAACATGCAAAGTGAAACACAATAATAAATGAATCAAATATGGTATCAAACCCTATGAATATAAATAAACACTTTTATTTATCACCATACTGATTACTCATTATTCATTGTTTCGGTTTTATCAACATTATACTTGAATTAAAAACACTAGTTGTCCCATGCTCCAAGCATGTACACTATGTTTTTCTTAAACAATAGCTTTGCCATACACCAAGTATGCACTCTATATTTGTCTATGATCCTTACTTTGTGAAATAAACCAATTGAACATAATTTCAATGATTCTAATTTCACACTCCCAAATCCTTATCGAAAAATGTGAGAATTTCAAATTCCTATCATTTAGCGAAATATGTTTAGATTTTAAACTTATATGCACTCACCCTCCTGTAATGAATATGTACAAAGTCACAAAGACTTGTCAACAGTCATTATAAGGTATTCCAATGGAGATCAACTCCATGGAAACTAAGTCTCATATTCAAAGTACATTGCTTTGGACATGCTTCTTGGATTAAGTTTTCTAATCTTACACAGATAACTTCCACCTATGGAGACAACTCCATATTCTCATTTTGACTATCACTTCTGAATAAGAGATGCCTCTTTTCAGAATATGTCAATATGGTCCTTCCAAAATTAGCACTATACTTCCAACTGTCCCTGAGCAACCAATCTTTGGTAAACCTCAGATTGTCCTCGACAATTGCTTAATCATTTTAGTCATATCCAATTCTAGACCTTTTCCCTTCTTAATGCCTCTGGGCATTTGGAAAAATTTAGAAATGACAAATATTACAGCACATACAATCGATCCTGTACCCAAAGCAAATGGTACACGATTCATGATGTCTCACATAAAGACATGATTCTAGACCAGTCTTTTGCTACAATATTTTTATTTGCCATGTTTTCAAAATTTGACTATGAAGAGGGATGCCGTAATCATAATCGAATTTTGAGAACGCAACATATAGAATTTCCTTAAGTTGAACCAATCCAACATGAAATTCATATATATATTCTTGACTAAAGATGATTAAGGTCTCAATCTAAGCCTTTAGAACTGAAATGAAGTATATCCTCTCCCTTAATTATAGCAAAACAACTTTTTCAATCACTGCAGCCTCACGAATTGAAACTTTTGTTTTCTATAATTAACATTGCTAACTTGCAACACTAACAATAATTATCATGCTCCCACTAACATGATGATTATTAGCATAACACTTATGCTCCCACTAGCTTTGACATGTACTCAGAAATCAGCTGGACTTCTAGAAATCAATACTTTATTGACTTTCTTACCAAAGTTCAGATTTCTGATACGAGATGCTTTGATAAAACTTTATCAAAATCATACACCTTTCCTTAGATAGCATGCATGTGTGTCTAAGCAATTTCAGAACTATGAAAAGGGATGTCGTAATCATAGTCTCAATTGTTTAGACCTTTTGCCATCTGCTTCAAATCTACTTGGTGGAAGTGTTTCCCCACCATCATTTTCATGAATCGGAGAGAAACCTTATGACCCTTAGATTTTATGGTGTATGTGTTCTTATCCATGTGAATCGTCAAAACCATATTCACAAGACAAGGATAATGACAAATCCAAACTCATATGGACTGAACTTATGCAATCTTAACTTCTTGCCACCTGGCAGTATAGGGCCTGCCATTGCTTCCAAGTTGTTATGCAACCAATTGAGAACTTTCAGAACTCCTATGCAAAGCCAACTTTAACTGGAATGGGCACAGAATATGTCAACACGATAGGTTATAAACCTCAAGTCGTGTGCTAGTGAAGAACCTCAGGTTTTATTCTTGATTAGTTCTTGAAATTCTTTTTAGGATCTTTAAGACTCCCACTATCCTCTTGACATATAAGACTATCTTGCCAAATATTCAAGAGATAGTGCGGATTCTTTATCAAGACAAACACTTCACACAATTGGCCTTAGTTGGTCTTTGTTTTATCCAAAACATCACAACTTACCAATTTCAAATGTACAAGAGTAGGACACTTTTACTCTTACATTTGACAAGTGTTTTAAACCTTTCTTTAAGATATGTCCCTCAAGTTACAATCTTGGAGTATGACTCTAAGAATTGTTTTGGAAAGAAGTATGACTCATCTTCCTGATCTAACCATTTCAACAATTCATGACTCCTCTTCTTAGTCATAAGAATGCACTAAGATGACCTTTAGAGGACTAATTGTGATATGATTTCTAAATCATTAAGATGATCACAAACATGATACTAAAGTACTCTCGCATCTTTTTAGATTTGAGAAACTTTTATCTTTCTGCCTAATTTGATTCTTCCCATTCGTTCTGCCATACATTGAGACTTTTCCAATGTTTCAGAATTATACTTAAACTTGTAAGTATAACCATATTTACTAAACTTTAGTAAATCAAATAGTCTTAACGAGCTTTGTGGTGGACATGACCAGTGCACAGGAATGTGTACTCGATCCCTTTAGTCCTTCACTTGACTCACACATCCATGTGAACAAGTAATTAGTCTTGATTTTCCAATGCTTGAAAGTTCTCATTCATCATACTATTCAACTTGCATGATTCCAAGTTTCAGTCCAATTGAAACTTGGGCGATGAGGAACTTTCCTGATTTGGTAAATTTAGACACTACCACAAATGAAATAATCAAATCCATTTTCCAATATTGCTGTCAGTGGAATCATATAAGCAACAATTTTCCACAAATGCCATTGTAAGGATACTTCAAATAAATAAAATTAAACAAATTTCTTTTATTTTAAAACTTTGCGGAAAAACTTATCCTTACAATCCACATGGAAAATTATTGTTATCTATTCCTTAGCAATATATCATAACTTCTTAAGCAACTGCTCAAAATTCTGATGCGATCGAAATCCACCTTCGCGATCAGAATCAACATATACTTCCTTTAAGATTTCTCTCTATTCTTTGATTCTTAAAACATCAACATGTGACCCAGTCACATCATGTAATGAGGATCTCAGAATAGAACTTAACATTGTTAGATAATGGGCTCTACCTGATGTAGAGTCAAACTTATTGACTTTAACATCCTTAGGTAAATTTGGCAGCTTTGCAATCAACGCCCCTTCCTTCGGCAAAATCAACATATGGACCCTTTGGTAATGGGACTATCTCAGACTTAGCCTTTCTCTTTACCATTTGGTCAACCGGGTTGACTATGGCCAATCCCTTTCCATTGGGAAGAGAATGCTTTTTCTGGATTTCCAATGTTACCATTGTCACTGTCCATAAAGTTTTTGGGAAGTTGATCTTCTAATCAAATTTGTTTTACTATCGTTCCAAATCATTGTTGATTTAGCAGCACCAAGCAAATAGATATGATCATTAAGGTTCATGTCATAGTCTGTTTCATTGTAGTCCCAAAGGAACTTACTATGTGACTTAGAAAGTGATTGAACATCCAACTTTCTCAAGACTTTGACACCCAACTCTCCCGGCTTGTCAATATGTGACTTCATCTCTAAGATGTGATCACACATAGACCTTGCTTGCCATTAGGGCTTGAGTGACCTTGAACTTGTGGGTTAGGGAGAATAATTGGAGGAGGTGGAGGAAGTAAAGTTCCAAGAGATTTGGGAAGATCATAGATGTCTGAACTAGACATCTTTTGGGAGATATTCAAGATAGTTGATCTAAAGTCCTTAATATACCACCCAATATGAAATATTAAGGCTAGGATCCAACAACCTATTTATAACTGGAAGAGGGATGCCGTAATCCGAGTTATAAAATAGTTGAAGGTAGGTAAATGACGATTTACCAATTTCCACCATGAAAAACGAAATAATTTAATTAGGTTTTTACTTGGATTTAAAACTCCTAGATCTTTTGAGATTCATTGAACTTTTCAATGGCATGTTTCAATCTCGAGTGTGCCCTTCAGGTTTTGTGACTGGGATGTCGAGGATAACAAAACAAGGTGTGAAGTAACCATGCAAATATACTTCGTACCCTTAATATTTACCCCTCAATCGATGTGCCGGTTAACCACACGAGCTCCACCGATACTATGATAAATATTAAGTTACCCTTTGCCTACTTTGTTAAATCCAGGTTAGTGTGTCGGTTAACCACACACGCTCCACTAACGGTTTAAACAAAGTGCGAAGTGTAATTTCATGGATTAGCACCATATTCACATTTTCCTAAGTAACTAAGATTGGGAATTTATAAGTGTTTAGTTACTTAGTATTTATCATTATACTTATAATGAAGGGAGAATTATAGTCCTTGTCCTACCTGTTCGGCCAACGATCCTCCACCGGTCAAGGAAGCGGTGAGTGAGAGTGGACACCCATTAAACTGCCATTTTATAGGCAGTAACCTTATACCCCCCTTATAGACCGGCTTCGTGAATGAGGCCTACTAATGGTAAGACGACTTGCTCTTATACATATAACATATTAAACTTTTAATATTATAATAGTATAAGGGTGTATTTTAGACATTTAAAATACTTGGTGGTTTAATCTATTAATTAAACTAGACTTTTAATTTAACTAAACTCAAACCATATATTTATGGATTAATAATACTCTTTTAATTAAACGCTTTAATTAACTATTAATAAAGTCCATAAGAGTTAATTTGAACTATTGAACAAAACATCATAATTCCAATTATTAAACTCAAAATTAAAACCATTTAAATAATTGTTTAAGTTATGAACCCAAGAGTTTTAGAATTCAATTCTTTTTTTCATAAAAAACTTTTCTCAAATTCCAAAACTTGAGGGCAAGTTTTGTAATTCTTGAAAACCTTTGGATTCCATAACTTATGGAATTAATGGTGTTTTATGATGAAACTTTCCATGTTCCATAACTTAAGAACAAGTTATGGAATTCTTTAAAACATTAACACCAAATTTTGTACCTCCATAAAAATTTTGAATCAAATTTTTTTTTTTTAAAAAAACTTTCATATCCATAACTTATGGAAGTTTCAAAAACCCTTAAGATCACAACTTTAAAAAAAACTTTTGAGCTCCAAAATTTTATGACAAAATTTGTAGCTCCTTAAAACATTTAGATCAAACTTTTAAAACTAATAAAATAATCATATCATTTTATCTTTTACTAAATTTGACCTAATTCAACTCATATAACAAATGATTCAAATTTTACAAATAATTCGTTTTTCACAAAACAAGTAATTATCTTAAAATTTGACAAACGTCATGTTTTTTTTTCCTTTTTTTTTCCAACTTGAAAATAAAACATTTGCATCAATATAACAGAAAACAATCCATGGCTCTGATACCACTGTTGGGTTTTGAGCATTCTAACACTCCTATGGTGTACATGCAACCCTATAAACCTTGGATCTATGTTTTCTCTATTATACATGCAAATATTAACTATTCCAAGGTTTCATCCTAACTAGCATATTATGAAGCACCTATACTACAAAGTTCTAGTTAGATGACATACCTTTTGATGTAGCTTGATGTCTTCAAGCTTTAAGAGCTTAGCCCTAATAGTGTGGAAGCCTCAAATGGAATCACAAATCACCAAAACACCTTGGAAGAACTTGAGAGAATATGTATGCTTACTAAAATCGGCCCACTCTTATTTTCACACACTTGTGCCAATTTTGTGAGCCAAGGACCCCTTTATATATTATGGAGGATTAGGGTTACATCCATGTAAACCCTAATACCCATGACCTTTCATTTACATAGGATCCATGGGTTAAAAGCTCCATGGACCATCCATGAAAGCTTAGCCCAACCTAAATGAACTTGGCCCATTCCATATATATAAGAGTCCATATTTAATTAGTTCTTTTTGATCACTTAATTAATTCTAAATTAATTCTTGATCAATACTAATTAAATAATATGATTCCATATTAATATATTAGAACTTATAATATATTAATATAAATCATAAATATACTATTCTCAAAAGACTATCCATATAAATTGTGCCGGTGAAGTGCAACCCAAATGGACCATGCCGGGTCGGGTCAAGTACATACCAAATATAGTTATGGACTTAGACATTAATCCAACAGTCTCCCACTTGGACAACTCCGTAAGATAACTTCCACCTATGGAGACAACTCCATATTCTCATTTTGACTATCACTTCTGAATAAGAGATGCCTCTTTTCAGAATATGTCAATATGGTCCTTCCAAAATTAGCACTATACTTCCAACTGTCCCTGAGCAACCAATCTTTGGTAAACCTCAGATTGTCCTCGACAATTGCTTAATCATTTTAGTCATATCCAATTCTAGACCTTTTCCCTTCTTAATGCCTCTGGGCATTTGGAAAAATTTAGAAATGACAAATATTACAGCACATACAATCGATCCTGTACCCAAAGCAAATGGTACACGATTCATGATGTCTCACATAAAGACATGATTCTAGACCAGTCTTTTGCTACAATATTTTTATTTGCCATGTTTTCAAAATTTGACTATGAAGAGGGATGCCGTAATCATAATCGAATTTTGAGAACGCAACATATAGAATTTCCTTAAGTTGAACCAATCCAACATGAAATTCATATATATATTCTTGACTAAAGATGATTAAGGTCTCAATCTAAGCCTTTAGAACTGAAATGAAGTATATCCTCTCCCTTAATTATAGCAAAACAACTTTTTCAATCACTGCAGCCTCACGAATTGAAACTTTTGTTTTCTATAATTAACATTGCTAACTTGCAACACTAACAATAATTATCATGCTCCCACTAACATGATGATTATTAGCATAACACTTATGCTCCCACTAGCTTTGACATGTACTCAGAAATCAGCTGGACTTCTAGAAATCAATACTTTATTGACTTTCTTACCAAAGTTCAGATTTCTGATACGAGATGCTTTGATAAAACTTTATCAAAATCATACACCTTTCCTTAGATAGCATGCATGTGTGTCTAAGCAATTTCAGAACTATGAAAAGGGATGTCGTAATCATAGTCTCAATTGTTTAGACCTTTTGCCATCTGCTTCAAATCTACTTGGTGGAAGTGTTTCCCCACCATCATTTTCATGAATCGGAGAGAAACCTTATGACCCTTAGATTTTATGGTGTATGTGTTCTTATCCA
The DNA here is from genome assembly GCF_052849685.1 of Lactuca virosa. Lineage (NCBI taxonomy): Eukaryota > Viridiplantae > Streptophyta > Magnoliopsida > Asterales > Asteraceae > Lactuca > Lactuca virosa. The sequence continues at coordinate 183,064,014 of NC_136428.1, forward strand.
TGTGAATCGTCAAAACCATATTCACAAGACAAGGATAATGACAAATCCAAACTCATATGGACTGAACTTATGCAATCTTAACTTCTTGCCACCTGGCAGTATAGGGCCTGCCATTGCTTCCAAGTTGTTATGCAACCAATTGAGAACTTTCAGAACTCCTATGCAAAGCCAACTTTAACTGGAATGGGCACAGAATATGTCAACACGATAGGTTATAAACCTCAAGTCGTGTGCTAGTGAAGAACCTCAGGTTTTATTCTTGATTAGTTCTTGAAATTCTTTTTAGGATCTTTAAGACTCCCACTATCCTCTTGACATATAAGACTATCTTGCCAAATATTCAAGAGATAGTGCGGATTCTTTATCAAGACAAACACTTCACACAATTGGCCTTAGTTGGTCTTTGTTTTATCCAAAACATCACAACTTACCAATTTCAAATGTACAAGAGTAGGACACTTTTACTCTTACATTTGACAAGTGTTTTAAACCTTTCTTTAAGATATGTCACTCAAGTTACAATCTTGGAGTATGACTCTAAGAATTGTTTTGGAAATAAGTATGACTCATCTTCCTGATCTAACCATTTCAACAATTCATGACTCCTCTTCTTAGTCATAAGAATGCACTAAGATGACCTTTAGAGGACTAATTGTGATATGATTTCTAAATCATTAAGATGATCACAAACATGATACTAAAGTACTCTCGCATCTTTTTAGATTTGAGAAACTTTTATCTTTCTGCCTAATTTGATTCTTCCCATTCGTTCTGCCATACATTGAGACTTTTCCAATGTTTCAGAATTATACTTAAACTTGTAAGTATAACCATATTTACTAAACTTTAGTAAATCAAATAGTCTTAACGAGCTTTGTGGTGGACATGACCAGTGCACAGGAATGTGTACTCGATCCCTTTAGTCCTTCACTTGACTCACACATCCATGTGAACAAGTAATTAGTCTTGATTTTCCAATGCTTGAAAGTTCTCATTCATCATACTATTCAACTTGCATGATTCCAAGTTTCAGTCCAATTGAAACTTGGGCGATGAGGAACTTTCCTGATTTGGTAAATTTAGACACTACCACAAATGAAATAATCAAATCCATTTTCCAATATTGCTGTCAGTGGAATCATATAAGCAACAATTTTCCACAAATGCCATTGTAAGGATACTTCAAATAAATAAAATTAAACAAATTTCTTTTATTTTAAAACTTTGCGGAAAAACTTATCCTTACAATCCACATGGAAAATTGTTGTTATCTATTCCTTAGCAATATATCATAACTTCTTAAGCAACTGCTCAAAATTCTGATGCGATCGAAATCCACCTTCGCGATCAGAATCAACATATACTTCCTTTAAGATTTCTCTCTATTCTTTGATTCTTAAAACATCAACATGTGACCCAGTCACATCATGTAATGAGGATCTCAGAATAGAACTTAACATTGTTAGATAATGGGCTCTACCTGATGTAGAGTCAAACTTATTGACTTTAACATCCTTAGGTAAATTTGGCAGCTTTGCAATCAACGCCCCTTCCTTCGGCAAAATCAACATATGGACCCTTTGGTAATGGGACTATCTCAGACTTAGCCTTTCTCTTTACCATTTGGTCAACCGGGTTGACTATGGCCAATCCCTTTCCATTGGGAAGAGAATGCTTTTTCTGGATTTCCAATGTTACCATTGTAACTGTCCATAAAGTTTTTGGGAAGTTGATCTTCTAATCAAATTTGTTTTACTATCGTTCCAAATCATTGCTGATTTAGCAGCACCAAGCAAATAGATATGATCATTAAGGTTCATGTCATAGTCTGTTTCATTGTAGTCCCAAAGGAACTTACTATGTGACTTAGAAAGTGATTGAACATCCAACTTTCTCAAGACTTTGACACCCAACTCTCCCGGCTTGTCAATATGTGACTTCATCTCTAAGATGTGATCACACATAGACCTTGCTTGCCATTAGGGCTTGAGTGACCTTGAACTTGTGGGTTAGGGAGAATAATTGGAGGAGGTGGAGGAAGTAAAGTTCCAAGAGATTTGGGAAGATCATAGATGTCTGAACTAGACATCTTTTGGGAGATATTCAAGATAGTTGATCTAAAGTCCTTAATATACCACCCAATATGAAATATTAAGGCTAGGATCCAACAACCTATTTATAACTGGAAGAGGGATGCCGTAATCCGAGTTATAAAATAGTTGAAGGTAGGTAAATGACGATTTACCAATTTCCACCATGAAAAACGAAATAATTTAATTAGGTTTTTACTTGGATTTAAAACTCCTAGATCTTTTGAGATTCATTGAACTTTTCAATGGCATGTTTCAATCTCGAGTGTGCCCTTCAGGTTTTGTGACTGGGATGTCGAGGATAACAAAACAAGGTGTGAAGTAACCATGCAAATATACTTCGTACCCTTAATATTTACCCCTCAATCGATGTGCCGGTTAACCACACGAGCTCCACCGATACTATGATAAATATTAAGTTACCCTTTGCCTACTTTGTTAAATCCAGGTTAGTGTGTCGGTTAACCACACACGCTCCACTAACGGTTTAAACAAAGTGCGAAGTGTAATTTCATGGATTAGCACCATATTCACATTTTCCTAAGTAACTAAGATTGGGAATTTATAAGTGTTTAGTTACTTAGTATTTATCATTATACTTATAATGAAGGGAGAATTATAGTCCTTGTCCTACCTGTTCGGCCAACGATCCTCCACCGGTCAAGGAAGCGGTGAGTGAGAGTGGACACCCATTAAACTGCCATTTTATAGGCAGTAACCTTATACCCCCCTTATAGACCGGCTTCGTGAATGAGGCCTACTAATGGTAAGACGACTTGCTCTTATACATATAACATATTAAACTTTTAATATTATAATAGTATAAGGGTGTATTTTAGACATTTAAAATACTTGGTGGTTTAATCTATTAATTAAACTAGACTTTTAATTTAACTAAACTCAAACCATATATTTATGGATTAATAATACTCTTTTAATTAAACGCTTTAATTAACTATTAATAAAGTCCATAAGAGTTAATTTGAACTATTCAACAAAACATCATAATTCCAATTATTAAACTCAAAATTAAAACCATTTAAATAATTGTTTAAGTTATGAACCCAAGAGTTTTAGAATTCAATTCTTTTTTTCATAAAAAACTTTTCTCAAATTCCAAAACTTGAGGGCAAGTTTTGTAATTCTTGAAAACCTTTGGATTCCATAACTTATGGAATTAATGGTGTTTTATGATGAAACTTTCCATGTTCCATAACTTAAGAACAAGTTATGGAATTCTTTAAAACATTAACACCAAATTTTGTACCTCCATAAAAATTTTGAATCAAATTTTTTTTTTTTTAAAAAAACTTTCATATCCATAACTTATGGAAGTTTCAAAAACCCTTAAGATCACAACTTTAAAAAAAACTTTTGAGCTCCAAAATTTTATGACAAAATTTGTAGCTCCTTAAAACATTTAGATCAAACTTTTAAAACTAATAAAATAATCATATCATTTTATCTTTTACTAAATTTGACCTAATTCAACTCATATAACAAATGATTCAAATTTTACAAATAATTCGTTTTTCACAAAACAAGTAATTATCTTAAAATTTGACAAACGTCATGTTTTTTTTTCCTTTTTTTTTCCAACTTGAAAATAAAACATTTGCATCAATATAACAGAAAACAATCCATGGCTCTGATACCACTGTTGGGTTTTGAGCATTCTAACACTCCTATGGTGTACATGCAACCCTATAAACCTTGGATCTATGTTTTCTCTATTATACATGCAAATATTAACTATTCCAAGGTTTCATCCTAACTAGCATATTATGAAGCACCTATACTACAAAGTTCTAGTTAGATGACATACCTTTTGATGTAGCTTGATGTCTTCAAGCTTTAAGAGCTTAGCCCTAATAGTGTGGAAGCCTCAAATGGAATCACAAATCACCAAAACACCTTGGAAGAACTTGAGAGAATATGTATGCTTACTAAAATCGGCCCACTCTTATTTTCACACACTTGTGCCAATTTTGTGAGCCAAGGACCCCTTTATATATTATGGAGGATTAGGGTTACATCCATGTAAACCCTAATACCCATGACCTTTCATTTACATAGGATCCATGGGTTAAAAGCTCCATGGACCATCCATGAAAGCTTAGCCCAACCTAAATGAACTTGGCCCATTCCATATATATAAGAGTCCATATTTAATTAGTTCTTTTTGATCACTTAATTAATTCTAAATTAATTCTTGATCAATACTAATTAAATAATATGATTCCATATTAATATATTAGAACTTATAATATATTAATATAAATCATAAATATACTATTCTCAAAAGACTATCCATATAAATTGTGTCGGTGAAGTGCAACCCAAATGGACCATGCCGGGTCGGGTCAAGTACATACCAAATATAGTTATGGACTTAGACATTAATCCAACAGTCTCCCACTTGGACAACTCCGTAAGATCAATCCTTGTGAAAGAATGAAAATCGTGAGCATCTTTGTATAATTCAGTATTGCCGCTCTTTCTTCTCACCATAAACATATTCATAGTGTCATGGAATCCCCCCGAAATGATTCCTGACCTATCACCATAAACGTCTCTGAAACGATGTTCGCCCAGATCCGTAACGGTGATCTTTTGTTGATCCCAGGGGGCATTATGTTCTGAGCTCCTTTCGAATAAAAGTTGACCCTTTTCAGCTAACTGGGCCAATTTAGCGCATTTTAATGCCATTATACTTGGAGCTTGAGCCGGTTCCTTTTCAAAACGATCAACAACGGTGGTTGTTCTTGTAGGTCGTGGAGCTATGGGAGCATCTTGGTCGGGAAGATAGATCTTTGGCTCGTCAACGGATGACTTGAATTTGTCGCCAAATTCTTCTTCCAGCTTCTTCTTTAGATCGTAGTAGCTGGCGGTCAGTAAGCCAAAATGTGTCTGCAGATCTGTAATTTGTTTCGTCTTCAGAGCTTTATCTTCGATAAGTTCGGCCACTTGAATATTGAGCTTTGTATTTTCAGTCTGAAGGTCATCGACCTTGATATCCAGCTCAATATTTCTCTGATCTAAATCAACATTTTTCTGATTCAGAGCATCGATCTCTTTCTGGAGACCAAGAAGTGAAGGATTCTCTTCTCCTGAGCTGCCACCCCCAATAGAAATTCCTTTGCCGCGTGAGGGAGGCGTTGTAAATTGTTCTTCGGCCAAGAGCCTTGCTAGCCTCAGAGAAGCAGCATCATGCTCTGGCCTGGGAGGAGAGAAACCTGTTTGGAAGGAAGATCCACCAGCTTCATAGAAGGTACTAGGACCTTCACTGATAGGTTCAGATGAGACGATAACTGGAGTTGTTGTTGGTGGAGCTGTAAAACTTTGAAGTGTATCCGAGTCAAGAGTTCCCTGTCTAGGGTCAAGTCTTCGTCTTTTTGTTGGAGGAGGAGAGGCTTGTGTAGTTGTATGATCACTATCCAATGGCTCAGAAGTAGGTAAAACAACATCAAGGGGAGGAATCCCTGATACTGTCACCATAGGAATTGCTATTTCCGCCGTTGGATTGGAAGGAGGACGCGTGGCTTCGAGAACGTCTTCTTTTTCCCTTATCTCCGTTGCTGGATGAGCAACTTCATTGATATTTTCAAGCAGTGTGTTGAGGTTTACGCCGGTCATGAAATCTTCATTGCTACCGAAGTTGAGAGGAATTTCATCGTTATCGAATCCTGTGAGGTCGAGGCCTTCGTACAAATCAGTCTCCGTTCCAAACCCCTCATTGTAATCTCCTTGTACCCGAACAGATGTCAATTCGTGTTCCTCAACTACTTGAGCATTAGCAGCTGGAGTTTCTTCTTCATCATGATCTGAAACTGTGATGACATCTTCAGAAACAACTCTCTCGGAGGAAGTGGGCTCAGAAGACATCTTGTCAGACGTTCCATGAGATTCGGAAGATTCATATATTTCAGCAAATTTTCCGAATTTCACGAGAGGATGTAAGCCTTGGAAGACGACTTTGCCCTTTCGATTCTGTTGATGAGACCAATCGTGTGTGGGCCTTATGAATTTATATCCAGCTTGTCACCATCTTTGATCATCTCTGGGAATTGGTTGTCGATGAACATCTGAATAAATCTCGGATATAGCAAGAATGCATCTCTGGTATGCCGGCTTATAGAGTTGATATTTACCAAGAACTCATCTAAAATGAACTTCGAGAAGTTGAATTTGATGCCAGCAGCCAGTGAAACGATTGCCCCTGTGTTCCTGAGAGATATTTCATCAGCTCCTGATCTCCTTCCCGAGATACAGCTCACGAACACATGCGCCAAAAATCTCCAGTAGGGAGGCAGAAGCTTCTTCACCGTGGGAGGGTAGATGCCCTCATATCCCATCCTTTTAAGAACCTTTTGAACATCATCAATCCCAATTTCATTAGGAAAATCGGGTTGATCATTGATCAACAATGTTTCTCTGATATACTGCTCAGCGATTATGATCTTGCATCCTTTAACCACAGCTTTAACAGCGAACGCACCATTGTCTTTTGACATCTTGGCCGTCTGCCAGAACTCCGTGACAATGTTCTGATAAATGACTAGATTCACAGTGATGACACAAGCCAGGCAGCATTCTCTTATTCTGTAGATCATTGATCTGAAATCTCCATGAGCAACAGGAGGTTCATCCAACACAATTGCCAGGTTATGCATGTCAGCAAACTTAAGACTCGCCATTGATCTGCACTAAACCAGGCCATGTAAGAAAACAAAGTATTTAAACAATTAAAGCTTTGAGTTTTCTTAATTAATCAATTTTTATTTTGGCCTTAAAATTTATTTTGATTAAAGATTTGGATTTTACGGTCAAACAAGGTCAGAATTGAGTTTACGGTCCAAGGTGAGTTTACGGTCAACATTGGTCAAACTGAGTTTACGGTCCAAATTGGGTTTACGACCGTAAACCCATTGCAATGGTCACCTGACCGTAAACTGAGTTTACGGTCGTAAACTCAGAGGAGTTTACGGTCGTAAGCCCAAAAGGAGTTTACGGTCCTTGAATCTCCACAAACCGTAAACCCTCCCAAACCGTAAACGCCGACGAACACATAAACGACGATTAATCCTCCAGTTTCAGTCGAATCGATGAACAAATAGCTTTTCCCCAGTCGGTTTTAGCATACCTTCGAAGTGGACTAACTAATTTCGCAAAATCTTCACAAAAATTTCGAGGATGAGAGAGAGTAGAGAGAGAAAGAGTTTGCGGCTGTAAAGGGAGAGGGGAAGGTGAAAAGGGTTTACAGCAGTAAACTCCACCTTTTATACCTCCCTTGAATTTTACCTGTCTCCCACATAGTGTAAGGCACAGTCCAAATCCCGATTAAATTTTCAAAAATAAAACTTTTGAGGATATTAAAATAAAAGTAAAATTAAAAATTAAACTAAAAATTAAATAAACTAATTTCTAAAATTTGAGAATTAAAAGATTTAAAAATCAAATTTTTTGACAATTATAAAAATAAAATAAAATAAAAATAAAAATAAACATAAAAATAAAATAAACACAGGCAAAATTTATCTCAATAATCACTGAAAAATATCTTGCGACACTAGGATCAAAGTTGTTAGACAGCCTTAAACCACTTGTCGGTACCGTTTATCTTCACGTCTTTGTCTGGTCGATCGTCGGTATTGTGGTCCACTTAAACACGAAAAATTGTGACAGATTTAGGACATACTATTAGTTACAAGACAAAGTGATCCTAAGTTCCTAGATACTATATCTTAAGGACCATTCAATTGACGACGACCAGGGATATTGTTGTCCACCTAAATTTAGCAGCGAGATCTATAGACAATCTGTGAGTGTTCAATTTTAATTGTACTGGAACATGTTTCCCGCTTCTTGATATGCTCCAGTAATCAAGGACTTCCAGAATACTCCTTACATCGGGTGAGCAGACAATCATTAAGAGAGAGTATAGATTTAGAATGCATATGCTATACACCCAGGTCGGATCTCTTCTAATTACGCAGACGGTGGAACATATGACTCACTGAAGTTTTAGAGGGATTGAGAAGTAGAATGCTACATATACTGTGTACCAGGTCGGATTGTGAGTCACGCAAAGGAGACAATATATGGCTAACAGATAGAAAGAATTGCATAGATAGAAGATGCAGAGAAATAGAATTGCATATGTTACAGTCCAAGTCGGATTTTGAGTCACGCAGAGGAGGTAACATATGACTAACAGACAGATAGAGAAAGAAAACAATTTTCTACAGACCTAATTCATCGAAATTCACCAGTCACCCCATCAATACCGGAATTAAGGACAGAATCCGCACATCGATGAAAAGTTAATCCATGGTTCCAAGTACAGGTTCTTTAATGTGACCAGTAGATTCCCATATATATCTCCCTGTTCAACCTATCCAAGCGTCGTATTGTCAGGCTAAACGGATCTAACTAGGTCAAGATTTGTCAAGTCTATGAAATTCCTTAAGTTCAACTCTGCCTAGTCATGTCCATTTAGAATCTTTCGTGCCTACCAACGCATCAAATCCAGAGCATAGACCCTTCAACTTTAGGTACGTTACGCAAACTCAGATTGCCTGTTATCACTTGATAATATCACTTCCCAGTACTATATCAACAAGCAAAACTGAAAGCGACAATATTTTTGATTTTTCTGAATTTTTAATGTTTTTGGATTTTTGAATGTTTTCTGAAAAAAATAAAACAAAAACAAGATGTGTTTGGATTTTTTTTTTCAATTTTTGTTTGGTTTTTGTTTATTTCTCCCCCTAAATTTGTGCATGAGTGAGAATGAAAACACTAAAATGCGCAAATTTAAACTAACCTAATGAATAACAAAAATTTAATCCTCAAAACGAATCATTTTTAAAAATCCCACAAGCACATCGAATCGAGTTTTGTTAAAAGGCTTGGTGAACAGATCCGCCACATTATTGGCAGTGGGAACCTGTTCTAGCCTAATGAGCGAGCGCTCATAACAATCTATGATAAAGTGAATTTTGATATCAATGTGCTTGGTTTTGGAGTGTTGGACAGGATTTTTAGTTATTTGAATTGCGGCCTCATTATCACCGTGAATTGGGGTTTCTAGATAATTCAAACCGTAGTCCAACAGCTGATGTTGGATCCAGATAACTTGAGAACAGCAGGCAGACGCAGCAACGTATTCCGCTTCTGCTATTGAGGTAGAGACGGTATGTTGTTTCTTGCACTGCCACGACACCAGCCTATCGCCAAGGAATTGGCACCCTCCTGATGTTGATTTCCTGTCAAGCTCATAGCCTCCATAATTACTGTCAGCAAAAGCATATAAATCAAATTCAGAATTTTTCGGATACCAAAGACCCAAATTTGGGCTGCCTTTGATATACCGAAAAATTCTTTTGACAACAATAATATGAGAGAGTTTAGGATTAGCCTGATAGCGAGCACATTGACAAACTGCAAACATGATGTCGGGACGACTTGCAGTAAGATACATCAACGATCCAATCATCGATCTGTAGTGTGTCTGATCTACGGATTCGCCATCAATATCTGGATTCAGTAGGGGTCTTTCAGCCATTGGTGTCGATGCAGGTTTCGCGTCTTGAAACCCGAACTTCTCAAGAATATCCTCCACATACTTAGCTTGATGTAGCAGGATTCCGGTTGAATTGTGTTTGACCTGAAGCCCCAGAAACATGGTCATTTCACCCAATGAACTCCTCTCAAACCGCCTTTTCATCACGCCTTCAAACTCTTTGCAAAGCTGTGGACAGGTAGACCCGAAGATAATGTCGTCAACGTAGATCTGGACTAGTATTTGATCATTACCAACATACTTGATGAATAAAGTTTGATCAATAGTGTCGCGAGAGTGTCCATGCTCGAGCAAATGCTTTGTTATAGTCGCATACCATGCTCGAGGAGCTTGATGTAACCCATACAATGCCTTGTCCAACTAGTAGACATGATTAGGAAACTTGGAGTTAACGAACCCAGGGGGTTGATCAACATAAATTTCTTCCTTCACCTTGCCATACAAGAAGGCAGTCTTGACATCCATTTGGTAGACCGTGAAGTTCATGTAGGAAGCATATGCGAGAAAGATACGAATAGCGTCCAATCGAGCCACGGGAGCATAAACCTCAGTATAGTCAAGACCCTCAACTTGTCGAAACCCGCGAACCACCAACCTTGCTTTATTGTGCACTATTATACCAGAATCGTATTGCTTGTTACGATAGACCCAACGCTTGTCAAGAGACCTTTTGCCCTTCGGTAACTCAACCAACTTCCAAACCCCGAGCTTTTTAAACTGATTTAGCTCTTCATGCATCGCATCTACCCAGCTGGGCTCATTCAAAGCCATGTCAACGTTCTTGGGCTCTATTTGAGATATAAAGCAAGAATAGAGACATGCATTGACATCTCCACTCTAACTTCTGGTTTTAACTCCGTCACCCAGCTGGCCAATGACGTTATCGATCTGATGATCACGTTGAATTCTTGAAGGAATGTCTTGGCTGATATCATTGAGTGAAACAGGAAGAGTGTGAATTTTCAAACCTCCATCATTTGCTGATTGATCCACATTGGATGGATCTGCTACAAACTCATTAGCAATTTCTTCAGGAAAGAGTAGTTCCATAAAAGTTGGATTGACAGCGGAAGCATCTCTAGACATGAACTCTCTTTCAATAAGGGTAAGAGGTGTAGCATCAGCATCAGGAGTTCCATCTTGAACTTTAGACTCTGGACTATTAGGTTGGTCAGATGACTCCCCCTCAGGTGGAGCAGAGGACTCCCCCTCAGATGGAGCAGAGGACTCCCCCTCAACCGTTGGAGGTCGGTAAACAACTTCTTCGTCTTCGTCTTCAGAAACAATCTTCGAACCAGAAGAGGATCCATTTGAGCCATCTGAAGATACATTTAAGGATTTGAAAAGCGATGTGTAATCAAATAACCAGTCAGGACCCACTCGAGCGTCTGTTTCATTCTCTTCCAACCAGCGCACGTCATAGGATTCAACAATCTGCTTAGTCTTCTTGTTGTAAACCCTATACGCGGTGCGTGCAGCATATCCTATAAAGTAACAATCATCGGCTTTGGCATTGAATTTAGGGTTGGATTCCAAGTGAAGAAGGGTGCAAGGGCAGCCAAATACACGGAAATGGCTGACTGAAGGCTTGTGTCCATAGAGAATCTCGTACGGTGTCTTCATCTGTGCTTTGTTGATTAGAACACGATTATGCACGTAGCAAGCAGTGTTAATCGCCTCGGCCCAAAAGAAAACAGGTAATTTTGAATCAGAAAGCATTGTCCTTGCAGCGTCTTTTAAAGTTCTATTTCTCCTTTCAACAACGCCATTTTGTTGAGGCGTGTGAGCAGAGCTGTATTGACGCACGATCCCCTTTTCTGTGCAAAAATGGTCAAGAACTGCATTCTTAAACTCAGTTCCATTGTCAGTACGAAGCGCCTTCACCTGGTTGTTGGTTTGTTTCTCAATCATCACAACGAACTTCTTTATCAGATCAGCAACCCCTGCTTTGTTGGATAAGAAGAAGACCCACGTAAAACGAGAGAAATCATCGATCACAACTAGACAGTACGAGATTCTGTTGATGCTCAGGACGTTGACCGGACCAAATAGGTCCATATGCAATAGTTGGAGCACCTGACTGATTAAGTTGACTTGCTTGGGTAGGTGTCGTTTCCTATGATGCTTTCCTTGGGCACAGGACACACACTTCTCAAATGTAATAAAGTCTCTGACAGGTAAGCCTCGGACCATCTCATTCTTAGCAAGGCGATTCAGGTTTTTCGCGTTAGCATGACCGAGTCGTCGGTGCCACATCATTGCTTTTTGTTCGGAGACTTTTGAAAATAGGCAAGTGACTTGTTCAGAGATGTTACTGTTCATGTCAATAATGTAAGCATTCCCATCCCGCTTAGATTTGACGAGGAAGTCATGATTGATGAGAGAGCATTGTTGGATCAGATTCCAAGATTCGCAGTAGAGTACGAGTTCACATGGTTAATTTCTCTCTGTTTGTCATCAATATCAAAAGCTTTGATGATGGCCATGATTTCAGTAAGAGTAAGGCGGTTTAGATCCTTGGTCTTCTTAATCACAGCAACATTCATATCCCATGATCTAGGAAGAGCATTTAGAAGCTTCTTGTTAATATCTGACTTGTTCAAGAAAATCCCAGATATGTTCATGTCAGTGGTGAGAGTTGTGAACCGCTGCAGCTGAGCCTCAAGAGTTTCTCCTGGAATGTAGTTGAACATATTGAACTTTTGTCTCAACATGTCCTGGCGACTCTCCTTCATATCTTCATTGCCCTCATATACCTCAATTAGGGCTTCCCACAAATCTTTAGCTGAAGTGTACTCTCGGAACCCTTGAGCAATATCAGGAGATAATGCCATGGTTAGAGTGGCTAAAGCCCTTTCCTGCTCTTCAACTTTCTCAAACTCCTCATCAGTGTAGTTTTCAACAGCCTTGTCAATCACTTGGCCTCCGACTGTCATAGTGATTCTAACAGGGCCTCTAAGAATGCTTCTCCAGACTTTGAAATCCTTTATTTTAATGTATTTTTCAATTTTGTACTTCCACTCAGGAAAACCATCTGCAGACATTAATCTTGGAATACACGTAGTAGTGCCCATGACAGTATCAAGTTCGTGAAAATGATTTTGACTTTGAGATTCCATTTAAAATTAAAGCAGACTGAAGTCACAAAAGAGTTTAAGGTTGATGATGATTACGACCGTAAACTGGGTTTACGGTTGAAGAGTTTACGACCGTAAACTTGGTTTACGGTTGAAGTGATTACGACCGTAAACTGGGCTTATGGTTGAGCTGTTTACGACCGTAAACTATGTTTAACGGTTGATGAGTTTACGGTTTGTACGTTTACGGTTTAAGCGTTTACGGTTAATGAAGCTTGGTTTACGGTTTTTGAAGATTCACAGTTTACGGTTGTTGAAGATCTTGAGTTTACAACCGTAAAAAGGGTTTACGGTTGGCAGTAAACTCCCAGAAAGCCTTCAAAAACACGTTTTTGCAGTAGATTTAGTTCCTTTAACCACTAAAACACTAAAACCAATCTTCGAACAATAAGAATATCAGTTTAAGCACCCCAAATCTCGATTGAATGAAGCTTTGACACCGGTTTTTCACTCTGATACCAATTGTAAGGTATCAACCTTTTCACAATAGATGAGGAAGAAGAAAAGAAATCGAGCTTGCACACGTTTATATTCAGAAAAACGTCAGGTACAACTCGATGGAACACTCTGTAAACGCAACGGCATCAACCTTTTCACAATGACCTACACCTCTGCTATTTATACTAGACAGGACCGCAAACTGGGTTTACGACCGTAAACAGGGTTTACGGCCGTAGTCGTGTTTACGGCCGTAAATGTGTTTACGGCCGTAAACTCTGTTTACGGTCGTAAACACACTTTCCAACAGTAAACACCTAAACAACTCTCAAAATGTATTGCAGACTCATACTGAACTATTACATTGAAAGCCTAGACCAAACCACATTAACTGGACCTTTCAACATTACAGGCAGTGGACCCAGAGCATGGTCGGATGATGATGAGAGATTTTGGGATTATAGGCCAGTAGTTGTGAATAACTGTTGTAAGGCTTCTAATGTACTGTTTATGCTTTTGATCTGTATCGGAAGATGACATCCCGAGGTTTTGATATAAAATGAAAATATATATCTCTTTAAGAAATGTTTTGATAAATTTTTATCATGTTTTGTTTTGGGGACAAATTCCACAACGTCTTTTAAAAGATTACTCTGATTTTATTTTAAAAGCATAAATTAAATCGGTCTTTTCTGGCCGAAAAATTTGGGGATGTCACAGACCAGGGGTAAAATGGTCATTTTACCCTTAGACAGATTTTCAGTTTTCTGACTAAGTATTTGTTGTATAGAGTTAGTCGGGGAGTCGTGGGAGCAGCCAACAAAGATTCCTTACGCATGAGTTCAGCATGCAGTTTGAGAGGTCAGTTTTCTTCTAGTAGGAACGGGTCGAAGGCACCAATGCCGACCCGTTTATGTATGTTAGCATATGCCAGACTTCGGTTTGATGTCGGGGTTTGCCCGATGTAGATTATATGATTCCGAACTTCGGTCTGATGCCGGGGCAGTCCCGAGAAGAGTATATGTACGCTTGATGTCTATGTGATTCATGCATGTTATGTGTTATGTGATCCGGGGCAAGCCCGATGTTGGGGTAAGCCCGATGCATGTTAGCTTATATGTTATGTGTTATGTGTTCCGGGCTTCGGTCCGATGCGGGGGTAAGCCCAATGTATGTTATATGCTTATGTTATGTGTTTATGATATATGTTATGTTGTGTATATGTCGGGGTAAGCCCGATGTCGGGGTGAGCCCGATGCCAGACGTGGTATTATGCCGGGGTGAGCCCGTTGCCGAGCAGGAGTCCGATGTCGGGTAAGCCGATGTCGGGTTCGTCCCGATGCAGCTGGGTGGTGTCCTAAAGTTTGTATTACATGTTATATGTTATGTGTATGGTATGTGGTAGTTTGGGGGAGCTCACTAAGCTTCGTGCTTACAGTTTTCAGTTTGGTTTCAGGTACTTCAGCTAGCAAAGGGAAGGGCTCGAGATGATCGCATGGCACACATCACCGTTTTCCAGCCTGGGAGATTTACTCTTATATATGATATGAGATTTTGATATGTTGACAGATATTACGATATTTTGAGATACATGGTTTATGATTTTATATGAGGATGATGATATTTATGGTTTTATTAATGATTTAAAAATGAAATTTTTGGACCGTATTTTTAGGATGTTTCAAATTTCAAGGTGTTGCTGAAAATGTTAATGTTAGGCATTCACCTATTCACTATGTGGATCCTGAGAATTACAAGTATGTTGGTGATGATGATGTTGGTATATATCCTAATGACGTGGGTGGTCGTTGTGTTGATGTTCCCGAACAAGAAGTTAAAGTTATGAATAGGTGTGTAGTAGATAAAAGAAAAAAAAGTTTTGATTCAATAAGATGAAAATGTGCATGTTTACGGGGATTATGTTGATGTTGCTGATGTAGCTTTAGATATAACCGACTTAGAAATCAATTCTGATGGAGATGAGTTGGGTGATGAAGTTAAAGCTAAGCTTCCCGATAACGTTTTTTACGGTATGCCCCCTGTACCGGTATGTCCAGTTGATATTAATTAAGATATCCCAGCACAGATGGTAGACATCAATCTTCAAAATATTGAATGTCTCAGTATATTTAAGAACAAAGATCTTCTAAAACGGGCTATTGGGAAAAAATGTCTTCGAGAAGGTTTTCAGACGAGGACAAGTAGATCCACCAAATCAAGGTATGAGGTTGTGTGTGTCACGAAAAATTGTTCTTGGTTACTAAGAGCAAAAGAAATTAAAAATTTTGGCGGACTTTTCCAAGTGAATAAATTTGTTGATGTACACATGTTCTTTAAAAATTTTGCAACCTAATCATCGACAAGCAAACAAATATGTTTTGGGTGAATATCTTGCTGATGTTTTGGCTGAAGATTATAGTAGAGTATATCGGGGAAAAGATATTATTAATGGTATGAATGCTCAATTGAAAATCAATATTGCATACCATCCGACTTGGAGTGCGAAGCAATATGCATTGTTGTTGTTAAGGGGTACGAAAGAGGATTCTTTTACCAAACTTCCAGCTTATTTACACAATTTGGTCAAACATAATCCGGGTACAGTGA
Source organism: Lactuca virosa (assembly GCF_052849685.1). Lineage (NCBI taxonomy): Eukaryota > Viridiplantae > Streptophyta > Magnoliopsida > Asterales > Asteraceae > Lactuca > Lactuca virosa. Next base: position 183,079,871 of record NC_136428.1, read on the forward strand.
CACATATTCAAACAAATGGTGATGATCAGTTTGAGTTTTTGTACGTCGCACTTGGTTGCTTGGTAAGTATTATTATATATTATTATTATATATTATTATTATTATTATTATTATTATTATTATTATTATTATTATTATTATTATTATTATTATTATTATTATTATTTTGGTATATTTGAGTAGATATACAATGTATTGTAGGTACGTACTTTTGTCAATTTTTTTAAACCGACCCTTGTAGTAGATGGAGCCCACATAAAGGGCGAGTTCAAAGGTAACATGTTACTTGCAGTTACTATGGACGGACAAAACCAAATATTACCGGTTGCATATGGTATATGCAAAAATGAGTGTACAAATTCTTGGACATGTTTTTTCAAAAAACTACGTGATCGCATAGGCAATATGGAGGAGTTTACAATTATATCTGATAGGTCCCCATCTATAGTGACATCCGTTACCAACATTTTTCCTCACGCTCATCACGGAATATATGGTGTCCATTTGTATTTCAACATAGTAGCTAGATACGGGAAGAGTAATGCAGTTAATGGAATTTTTTGGGAGGCTTGTAGGGCATATACAGTTGATGGTTTTGATGATGCCATGGAGCTTATGAAAAAGACAAAAGAACCGGTATGAGAATACTTAAAAAGTATAAATCCTAAATCTTGGTGTAGGGCACATTGTAGAGGAAGCTGATACAATCTTATGTCGTCCAACAGTGCGGAGTCTATAAATGCATTATCTAGACACGCACGTAAGGTGCCAATAGTTATGTTGATCGATTTTTTTCGTGCAACAATGCAACAGTGGTGGCTTCAAATACGTAACTTTGCAGGTATTAAGTTTTAATTTTAATGTTTTTGTTAAATGTTATTGATCTTAACTGTGTAATTTTTTCTATTTTTTAAGCGGAAGCAATAACAACACTCACCCTTTGGGCTGATGATATTGTAAAAGAAAACAAAAAATCTTTTAGTAATTTGGATGTTCGCATGATCTCAACTAAGAAATGTGAGGTCAAAAAGGGGGCACAAAACGTGATTGATGATTTCCAACAAATGACATGTACATGTAGGCATTGGCAACTTGATGGCATGCCTTGTGGCCATGTCATAAGAGCGTTAACAGTCACTAATTACGAAAACTGCTCGAAGTTTGCATTAAATGCTTACTATACCGAAACACTGAGGACAACGTATGAGGAATCAGTAAACCCTTTGCCAAAGCCATCCGAATGGGAAATCCCTGATGACTTGATGATTGTTAAGCCACCTATAATGGATAAACGTCATCCAGGCAGGCCAAGAAACACAGACCGCATTCCATCCCAAGGCGAGGGTCCAATTAGAAAAGAGTGTTCTACATGTGGCCAAGCAGGACACACGAGAAACAATTGTTCTGGAAGGGCATCCGGTAGTGGAGCACGTCGCACGAGAATTTATACTACAGAAACGACATTTAATATTGGTGCTTCTGCGAGTTGCTCACAAACCTATGATGCCGATTTTGATATAAAACAACCTTAAATTGAAGAGTTGTTAACTTATTATGTATTGTAATGTTTTTATTAAATCTTATAATATGTTATTATGATTTCATATTTAAATTTAGTTTGCAGATTATAACAACAAATGAAGCTTTTATATTCTAAGATGTTGTTGTTATGATTTTGTTACTTGGAAATTAACGGTAAACAAACATGTTAATCTAAAAAAACAACAAACCCAAGTCATGATAATGTTACAATAATTTTTAACTAATTATTAAACTCAGGGAACTGCAATGGGTACTTCTCTTTCTCAAATGTTATATAGTCATCCTAATTCTCATTTTATCTTCCAAACGATCCTTTTGCACCCTAAGCTGTATCATCTTCGTGTCCATGTCAGCAAGCCATTTTTCAGTAATTTTGATTGTCTTCTTAGTCTTTTTTATCTATTCTTCATTCTCTTTGATTTTCTTTTTATTGAGGTCTATCCATTCTTGAGCTTGTTTGCATTCTGATGCAATAACATTGCAGCGTTGACTGAGAAGTCGGGATGACTCTTCATCCTGTTTTGTTGTTCTACAGCCTTTTTCAATTCTTCAAACTTTTCATCCGACATATATGGGCCTGCTGAAGAGTGTGTAAAAAAGGACCGACTGGATCACAGTAGTAACAATCTACTTCGTTGCATGAGCAAATTTCGAACTTTTGGGAGGAACTCATAATAAAGTCGAGATTTTATTTAGTATTTGTAATAATAAAATGGTGCTATAAGTCGTATTTATACATACTAGTAATCTTTAAATCATAGTCCAAATGCAACCATTTCGTAGTCAGAGTTGTAATTCATAGTCAAACATTGAAATGACTACACATTAACGAAAAGTCATTGTATTAACATGCAAATCGTTGTCAAACTTCGAAATGACAACACATAAATGACTGTTTGACTTGATAAGTCACGGCAATAACCTGCAAATCATAGTCCAAATGTAACCATTTCGTGTTCAGAGTTGTTAACTCCTCTTTTTATTATTATAAATAGATGTTTAAGCTCTCCGAAATGAACACCCATATCATCTAAACAAAACCAATTCCCATATTCTGAAATGTTGTTGAATACAGCATCTTCTTCGAATGAAGTACCTGGTTCCAGTTCTGAATGACCATGGACGACAAACGAGGTGTTGGTTCTAACACGATGTTGGCTTAGTGTTAAGGATGGTGTAATGTTACTAGCTCCCCCACATTCCCTAGTAGGTGATGAATGGACCCGCATAACAACTTTGTTCAACAGTGAGATGGGAGAACGACAAAACCGACAGCAATAGGATATTGTCAGTAAATGGATGGATGTAAAGGAATAAGTCACATGATTCAATCGAGCGTGTAATTATGCGAAAAATTATGAAAATTCGTCATGCAGACGACGAAGAGTTCTTGGAAGTTGTTAAAGATTTTTACATGTTGGAGCGTCAAGGCAGAGACTTCGAATATGAGGACGTTTGGAAGGTTGTTAAAAATAATCAGTATTTCATGTAGACGACTCTATTTCCGTTAAAAATAACCCATGTGATTGTTTTAAGTTTAATGCTTTGTTGGTAGTAATGTTTTAAGTTTAATGTTTCATGGAATTGTTGTTAGTTTAGTGCTTCAAGTTTAATGTGTAGTTGTTAGTAATGTTTTAAGTTTAAGACAGAGACTTCGAATATTTGTAATGTATTAAGTATAATTGTTCATGGAATTGTTGTTAGTAATGTATTGTTAAAAATTATGCAACGAGTATTTATAATTAACATTAAACAGAGGAGGTGCATCTAATATAGACGTAATACATGAAAATAACCTAGTACAAACATAGAAATAGATATTAAATAAACGGAACATATTTCAAAATATTCCAAGGGACTTCAAAGTGGAATTCCAACCCGTCACTTCATGATTTGTATTCCTCCTTAGCAGCTTCCAAGATGACCTCCTTGGTAGCAGCTTCCAAGATGACCTCCCTGCAATATTTGTTAATTTATAAATAATAACACAAGAAAAAACAAACTATAAGTATAAAGTTACCTGCAACTTGATCATGTTCATCATACGTTCATTGTATCGACTTATTGATTAACTCAATTATCGTTGTTATAGGTAACTCATGTGTGGACGTGGATATAATTTTCACCATTTCAGGAATATCAATCGATTTAACATTGTAACGTAGTTTCGTTAAAAATGCTCGTGCCCATTTTGAAATTGCTATATTGTCAAGCCAAAAAATTGGACTCCTAAGCAAGGTGCAGAAAGGTGGCTTCCTACATGCACTTTACAACCTTTCCAAACACAAGTAAAAATCATGAACACTATATGCATTGCATGATTTCCAAAACAACGTTTCGACTTCCGTATCATTATGTCTGACAGAATCTCGTATTTTTCGAGCTATATCTTTAGGACAATACCCGTGATCCGAATCTGGGTAGACTCTCTCAACAACAAAGTCTATTTTATCACATAGGTTGCTTATGAAACCAACTTCTGTATCCTCACCTAAACATTCTTTTAACTTCATCATGAACCGTTCCCAAGATTCTTCACACTCTAAGGTTCCCAAACCAACTGCTAAGAGTAGGAGTTCATGGTTTCTGTCCAAAGCCACCGTAAAGTACATTGTTGTCAGATAGTTGCCAAGTAGGGGTAAGTAACCCACATATATTAACGATATTATGCACCTAAGGAAGGTACGGATCTACATAAAAAAACATACTTATATTAGTGACAAGCAAATCTAAACGAGGTACATTACCTAGAACTATTAATTAACTCAATAAAAATAAAGATGTTATACCACGCAACCTAATGCCATGAAACAGAATTGAAAGCGGTTGGTATCTGTTTTCTTGATGGATGTGAAGGTATTATGATTTGTTCTTTGAAGATTATGCAAGAGTATTGGTAGGTGACTAAAGCGTCTTTCGGTGTAAGTACTCATTTTCACAAGCAATGAAAGTGTTTTACGATCATCACACAAATCCAATTATAATTATACACAAGTTGGTGCTTGTCTGCACTTCATAGTTCAACTTGAAGGATTCATAGTCAACCCAAATGATTTCATAGTCAAACTTCACTCATCGACAAGACAAGACATTGTACTTGTATGCAGTTCATAATTCAACCTTTTGAATTCATAGTCAGACCAGATGACTTCATAGTCAAACATCACTGATCGACAAGACAAGACATTGTACTTGTCTGCAGTTCATAGTTCAAATTTTTGAATTCATAGTCAAACTAGATGATTGCATAGTCAAACTTCACTGATCGACAAGACAACACATTGTACTTGTGTGCAGTTCATAGTTCAACTTTTTGGATGCACAGTCAACCAGTTTATTTCATAGTCAAACTCTACTGATTTCCAAGACAATGAAGTGTACTTGTCTGTAATAAAATTTCTGGTATAAATGGGTAATAATCACTCCATGAAATTTATCTGTGAAGTAAGTCATATTTGATCAAATAAATCAGGCGAATGGCATACTGCAATTACGGAGGTTAACGTATCATTAGGATATCGGGTACAGCTAAAAACCCAGGAAGATTATTTTACGCTTGCCCATATATGGTATCATGATCTTAAGTTCCTTGATATTTACGCCCTCATATTTATATGACAACTATTCTTCTTGTCAATCTTTAAATTTTCAGGGACCAAAATGCGGGTTTATCAGTTGGGTTGATGAAGAGAAGGACCAATCTTCTATGGTAATAGGTAAGGTAGCTAAGTCTAATAAACACTTTCAATCAGAATATAAGAAGTTGAACATAGCCTTGTTTCGTAGTTGGGTGTTGTTTTTGGCAATTATTGTTTACAAGTTGTAGGTTTTTTAATAATTTTTTGATAGCTTTGAAGTTGTAACATCAGTAACATGGTGTATTTGTTGTTATGTTAAAATTTTTGTAGTTGTAACGTTAAAACTAATGGTGGAGTCGTTGTTATGTTGTAACTATTGAAGTTATTACTACATTACGTATGAAGTAATTATTATGTAACGCTTAATAATTAAATCCAACATTCAATTACATATATATATATATATATATATATATATATATATATATATATATATATATATATATATAATCCAACTACATAGGTACAACGCACGACCCCCAATAAATTTTTGTCATCCTTTGTCGAAACTCTAAAGATGCATTTTTTGGGTCAATAAGTTCACGTATTGGTTGGCCCGAAACTAATTGTTCCATAAACATACAAACGAAAACACCGCAATCTCCCAACTCACTACTTGGTTGCGGAACATTTGTTTCCAAAATGAATTTCATATCTAATGGAATCCTTGGGATGTTCCTCCATGCCCAGTAGTTTATCTTGTCTAAATGATCTGCCACCCGAGCCTCAAATTTTCTAAAGGTTTCATCAGACTCGAATTTTTCATAAGTACTCCTACCTAGACTGTCGTATAGATGGACTTCCATTGACTCCAATCGTAGTTGCCCAAATAACCAGTGATTAGGAAATGAATGAATCGACATTAGGACCTATACAAAGTTTAAAAAAATTATGTTTATATAACACGATACGAAAACAAAACAACAATAATGAAATTAATTTCAAAAAATAAATAGCAGTTTACCGTATCCACATTCCACCAAATAACCATGAAGTTGGGGTATGTAGCAATACCAGACATAAACACCCTCCAATCGTAACCAACCTCGAGAACATGGCAAGAAAAAAAATTTGGAGGCATTATTGTATACCGTTCACTATCAAATCGTCTCTCCATCAACAGTCTAAACCAAATCGTCAAATGCTGCAAAAGTTATGATACTTTTGTTATTAATTAATAAATAAAAAACAATTACAATAATAAAATAAAAGATATTTTACCGCTTCATCCAACCATCCATTGTGTGTATGCCCAAACAACGCACTCCAAAAATCTCTATCTAATACCAAATTGTACAAACGGTGCTGGACGTTCTATGCATGAAATAAATAATTTTGTATCACAACCTCACTGCCTGCTACATAAGGTTGCAGGAACAACACCGAGAAGTCATGAACAACAACGAATGTTGGAGGAGGAACGGGGGTTGTTGATTTGGCATCAACCTTATTCTTTGGTCTTCACTTTTGCTTTGGTGTCATGTGCAACTAAAACAATATTGAAATGTTTATATCATTATGTTTCGAATAATTCACATAAAAACTTATAATTAGGATATAAGCTTTTAAATTCAACGAATACCTCGGTGTAAGGAGTACACCTATACTTTGATGGATTTCGAGGCCTAGGTCTATCGGGTGTAACTTCGTTGCCATCAAAAACATGATCATCAAAATGATTTACATTCCCTGTAATTATTACATCTTCCTCTAACACCTAAATTAATAATATATAATCATTAATTTAAAAATGTATGAATCTACGAACAAACAATAAAATAAATGTAAGTATAGCAACCTATTCAACTTCATTATCTGTTGGATTAGGTTTCTAAGCCCATAACTATTTTGGTATGTACTTGACCCGATTATGAGCATGGTCCTTTTGGGTTGCCTTCACTCATGCAACTTGATAGGATGACAAGAGGAGAGAGAGTAGAATTTATTATATGAATGATAAATTCGTACTGAAATGGTTTTATTAATATATTACAAGATTAATATATTATTTGGAAATCATTGCTTTGGTATTCAATGTTGTATGTTCAATTTAGAAAATCCTAGATCAAAGCAATTAGGGTTGCATGTACACCATAGGAATGATGTTATGCTCATAACCCAACAATGGTATCAGAGCCTGGTTATTTTTCTATTGAATAGATGCAAAAGTGAACTGCTAGCGATCAGAAAATCAAAAATTTTAGCTGTCTGGCAGGCTGACTCGCCTAGTTGCATGAACTCGACGAGTTCCATAGTGGACTCGACGAGTCCAGGGTGCTGGTGCTGGGATTTTCGTTTTTCTGGCAAGATTTTGTTGGGATAATTACCAAAACTCGTTTTTATTGTCTAAAATCGATTTTTTATGTTTGGTATGGTTATCCTTATCAAAATTAATGGATATGGTTAAATATGGATAATATAGGATTATTATGAGCCAAATATTTGACCTAGTAATTTTGAAAAGTTTCAAATTACACCCGTTAGGTTTTATAGATTAAATTTGAACTTAAAAAGTTTTAGTTTTTGAAATTTAAATAGTTAAACCCTAATATTTTGAAATGTTTCAAAATTTGTCCTCAAGTTTTGGAATTTAAAATTTGATTAAAAGTTTAGTTTTGAAATATTAAATCTAAAACCCTAGTATTTGAAAAGTTCAAATTGCACCCTTATGATTTTATTAAATTAATTAAGTGTTTAATTAAAAGAGAAAATTAATAAATCAATAATAATATGGTTTAAAATTAATCAAATTAAAAGTCTAATTTATTAATAGTTTAAACCACCTAGTATTTTAAAAGTGTAAAATACACCCTTATACTATATAAAATTAAAAGTCTAATTTATTATACATGTATAAGTAAAGAGTCAGTCTTACCGTTAGTAGGCCTCATTCACGAAGCTGGTCTATAAGTGACTTTAAGGAAATTGTCTATAAAATGGAGATTGAATTGGTATCCACTCTTACCCACCGCACTCTTGACTAGTGGAGGGATAGGACACAACCTTCCATTATAAGTATAATGAAATACGAAGTAACTAAACACCTTTATAAATTCCCAAATCTTAGTTACTTTAGGAAAAATGTGGAGTTGGTGGTAATGCATGAAATTGCACATTGCACCTTGTTGGTCGTTAGTGGAGCGCGTGTGGTTAACCGGCACACTAATATGGGACCAATGAAGGATGACAATGGGTAGCTCGTAGATTATCATAGATCAATGGAGCGTATGTGGTTAACCGGCACATTGATTAGGTGATAGACATCTTCGAGAGTACCAAGCTAATTTGCATGGTTATCCACACCTTGTTTGTGATCCTCGGCATCTCAGTCACAAACATGAAGGGCATAATCGAGATTAAACATGCCATTGAAAAGTTTAATGACTCTCAAAAGATCTAGGAGTTTCAATTCATTTAAAACGTAATATTATTTTTCATTTTTCATGGTGGAAATTGGTAAATCGTCATTTACCTACCTTCAAATATTCTACAATTGGATTACATCATCCCTCTTCCTAAATGTAGAATATTGTGTTGGATCCTAGCCTTAATATTTCATTTGGGTGTTATATTAAGGATTGAATCAACTAACTGGAATTTCTCCCGTTTTGTAGATGTCAAATTCTAACAACTGTGGTCTTCCTGAATCCTTTGGAAAAAGCTTTCCACTTGAAGATGATGCTCCACGATTGGATCGTGGAAATGGAAATCATGCTTCACTTCCTCCATCTCCTCCAATAGTTCTCCCTGGCCCACATGTTCGAATACTTGAAAATTTCAAGGTCACTCAAGCCCTATTGGCGAGTAAACATGAAGATGGATAGTCTGTGTGTGCACACGTCTTGGATATGAAGTTACACATTGACAAGTTGAGAATGTTGGGTGTCAATGTCTCAAGGAAGTTGGCTGTTGACTGCGTTCTTCAATCACTTCCTGACTTATATAGTGAGTTCATTAGAGAGTACTATATGATGGACCACGATGTGACCCTCGTTGATCTTACCTATTTGCTTATTGCTGCTGAATCAGCAATGATTTGGCGCACTGGTCAAACAAATTTGTCTGGTAGATCAACTTCCCATACTTCCATGGACATTAATTATGGCAACATTGGAAGTCCAGATAAGTTTTCTCTGCGCAAGAGAAAGGTTAAGTCTGAGATTGTCCCGTGTACCATTCCGAAGGAGTCCGTTTGTTTCTACCGCCAAGAGAGCGGGCATTGGTTGCAAAGCTGTCGTACCTACCTGAAGGATCTAGAGGATGGGAGAGTTAAGATGTATGACTTTGCTTCAGGTAAATCCACTATCTAAATCTATTAAGTTCCTATTTGTAGATTCTTAATACATGATGTGATAAGATTGCATTTTTATGTTTTGTAGGATCGAAGAAAAGAAAGGAAGCTTAAAGGAAGAGTGAGTTGAGTCTGATCACGAAGAAATGGATTTCGATCGCATGGTTCGAAGATTAGATTTTTGAGCTGCTGTTTAAGAGTTAGATAGATTGCTTAGGAATATTTAGTAACATAGTTTTCATTTGATATTGCATTGTAAAGACAAGTTTTTCTACGTTTTTTATAAATAAAATAAATTTTGATTTTGGTCTTATTTATATTTCCTTGCAATGACATTTGTGAAAATTGATGTTAGTATGTTTCTGTTGTTAGAAATATTGAATGGATGTGATTCTTAGTTATGTTATTTGTGGAAGTGTCGAGAATTTACCAAATAAGGAAAGATTCTCATCACCCAAGTTTCAATTGGACAGAAACTTGGAATCATGCAACTGGTATTGTCTGATGAATGAGAACCTTTGTATTTTGGAAATTAAGACTAATTCCTTGTTCACATAAGTATATGAGTCAAGTGAAGGACTAGGGGATCTAGTACACATTCTTATGTGCTGGTCAAGTCCACCACAAAGAAAATTAAGACTATTCGTTATGATTTACTAAAAGTATAGTAAATATGGTTACGCTTAAAAGTTTAAGTGGGATTCCGAATCATGGAAAAGTTTCAATGAATAGCAGAACGAATAAGAAGAATCAATTAGGAATAAAGATAAAAGTTTCTCCAATCTGAAAAGAAGGGAGAGTGCTTAAGTATCGTGTTTTATGATCATCTTAGTGATTATGAAACCGTATCACAGTTGATCCTCTAAGGACACCTTCGTACATAAGTATGACTAAGAAGAGGAATCGGGAATTGTTGAAATGGTTAAATCAAAAGGATGTGTCATACTTCGTTCTAAAATCAAGTCCTAGAGTTGTACCCCAAGATTGTGTATTGAGTGACATGTCTTAAGTAAGATTATGACACATCATCAAATGTGGAGTACAAAAGATTCTTACTTTGGTACATTTGAAATTGGTAAGTTGTGATGTCAAATAGCACCAATTGTATGAAGTGTTTTGTCTTGATAAGAATCCACACTAAATCTTGAATATTTGTTTGTCATGTAATGTTCTTTGACAAGAGAATCTTATATGTCAAGAGGTCAGTGGGAGTCTTAATGGTCTTGAAAAGTTTCAAGAACTAATCAAGAATAGTTAAACACTAGCACACGACTTGAGGTTTATAACCTATCGTGTTGACATATTCTTGTTTCTGTGCCATTTTAGTTGAGTTTACTATGCATCTGAGTTCTATGAGTTCACATTTGATTGCATAAGGAAAAGCACCTTGATTAGTGAATGTTCATTGATCAGTAAGGATGTGTTGCTCAACAACTTGGAAGACATGGTAGGCCCTTGTGCTGCCAAGTGGCAAGAAATTAAGATTAAACGAGTTCAGTCCATACGAGTTTGGATTTGTCACAAACCTTGTCTTGTGATTATGGTTATGACAAATTCACATGGATAGAAACACATACACCATAAAATCTAAGTGTCATAAGGTTTCTCTCCACTTCATTGAAATGATTGTGAGGAAACGCTTTCACTAAGAAGATTTTAAGGAGATAGCATTATTGTTGAGTATATGGGTTGCGCCATTGGGCTTTGTTTTTTCGGTCCATATGTATTCGCGGTTTGGGCCTGTCCAACAGTGTATTGTTTTTAGGGTTTAGTATATATAGTGCATAAATGCATTACATTAATTACGCTTCTTGATTATTTTGCTTGAACAGTACTGTAACCCTAGCACGCCTCTAAAGTAGAAGTTCTTCATTGAGCTCTTCTGAGGTGTTGATGTTTTAATCATTCGACATTCGTTTGATTCATTGTGTTGGTTATTCGGTTTACCTTCTGTTTTATTTGTTAAGAATCTTATCGATCTTAAAAGAGTTTTCAACTCATCAGTTGGTATCAGAGCGGGAGGCTGTGTAAATCATACACATCTCTTATGTTTGAAGAATTTTCTTAGGGTTTCCGCTTTTATTGGATCTATTAAGTCGTCATTCCTTCATTGACGTTGTTCATAGATCTCGATATTACCCTATTTAATCTTTACAAGTCTGATTCTTAGCAGATATCTCAAAAAGGTCATCATGTCTCACGAAGATTGACAAACCAATGTGATCAATATCTCCAACAACATTGGATCTACAACCAGAATCCCGATTCTATACACTTAAGATTATGAAGTTTGGACGCATCACTTTGAGGACTACGTCGTTGGTTCCGAAGACAATGGTTATCTTATCTGGGAAGCAATAACATTGGGTTCTTTTGTTCATTCTGGTACAAATCGAACTATTAAGACTCAAAAGGATTACAACAAACGTTTAACTAATGTGGAGAAGATTTCTCAAGACGAAAAAGATAATTTGCTGTGTAATGTTAAAGCTATGAGAATGATCCGATTTGCTTTACAGTCTGATACTTTTTGTTTGGTTAACCCATGCACCACGGCAAAAGAGATCTGGGATAGACTTAAAGAGTTGTATCCCACTGATGAAGACCTGGAGAATTCTATCCAAACTCTATTGTTCTCTGAGTTCGGTGCTTTCCAACATAAGCAAGATGAAAAACTTATTTAGGCATTCGATCGTTTCAACCATCTTTTGAGCAAGATGATCAAGCACGGTATTGGAAGAGATGTTATCGAACAGAAGGTCACATTTATGAATAGTTTAAGACCCGAATGGATGGTTGTGGTATCAACTGTGAAGGCTCACGAGCAATTTAAAACGTATTCATTGGCGAAGATGGTAGGTATTCTCAAGTCTCATGAAAGTGTTGTGACAAAGGAAGCGAAAGTGGTGTCTGGTATGGGATCCCTGGCCCTTCTCTCTAAGGCGAAGAATGTGGCAGAGGATGAAGAAGAGTCAGAGATGTCAGAATGTGATCTGACAAGCGAAGAGTATGCAATGATGGTTTCCAACCCGAAGAGGGTTGCTCGCAAAAGGTTTCCTATTGCCGAGAACCGAAACTAGCAGGGAAGCTATAGCTCAGAAAAGGCGAAAGAGGAGTTCAAAAATACTACTCAGAAAGAAGAAGAGAAGAAGGAGAGAAAACTGGTAGGAGACTCCGGATACGATTGCAACTTCTGCCATGGCAAAAACCACTTTTCCAAAGATTGTATGTTAAGAAAGCTATCGGAGAAGAAGTAGGGTGAAGATGATGAAGCATACTATATGCACAAGTTGGAGGAGATAAAGAAGAAGAAAGCCTCTAGCAGTTCAATGAATGCTTTGATTGTGCAGGAGAACGTTGTGGATCATGAGTTCGGTGGCGTAGAGGTCTGGTCTATAGACACTGAAGATGAAGAAGTACGTAAACCCACACATGGCAAGGCATTTGCGGCGAAAGAAAAGACTACTGAGTTTGCTGGGAGATGCTTGATGGTGACAGCTGGAGTGTCAAATAAGAGGGGCTACTCAACTGAAGGCGAGTATGATGAGGCGAATCAGAAGGAAGATAACTGTTTTGCTGCCAAACCTGTGAGCGAGAGGATCAACGACTGTGAACAGTTGATCAAGAAGGTACAATCCATTCTCGAATCACTTAAAATACATGTAACAAACTATGAAAACGAATTAAATGACTTGAAATTCAAATTTTCTAGTTTAAGTGGTAATCTAATGCAAACACGCCTCACAAATGCTAACCTAACCGATCAAATTAGCAGGGTGAAATCCAAGAATGAGGAGCGAAGGTTGTGGATAGAGAAGACGGAGTTAGAGTTAGTTAGGACGAGAGATGAAGTTATTTATTTGCAACACGATAACTTGAAACTAATGAAACAAAGAAACATTTTTTTCTTGATTGATAAACGTTTTTATACTAATATTACACAATTGCATTTAGACTGTGAAATCGGCAAAAAGATTCACAAAATAATTTTGCCCTTCCTGGAGTTAAAGGAGAACGAAGTTGATATTGATGGTTATAACTGTGAATCTATTGTTTCTTCAGATAAATCTCTGACGCCTAAAGGGTTGGTAGGGACAAAATCGAGTCCTTTATCAAGTCCAAAGACCATAAGGACATGCTTAAAAAACTTTTGGATGAGAATGATAAATTGAAAATCAAGACCGAAACCATACAAAAATTTGACTCATTGAATGCCAAGTTAAGTTCAGAAAACAAAATAAATGTTGAGAACACTTCTGAGTTTGATGAGGACAGTGATATGAGTGAAATTTCTGTAGAGGATGTGGTTGACCGTTTAGAATTTGTCAAGAGCAAAACCGAATCTACCAAAGGTCTTATATCTGAGAATTCGGTTGAGTTCGCTCGAGTGTCCCAAAACATAGTGTTTCCATTATGCCACGGGCCGCCACGTGGTCTTTCTTGCCAAGCCGGGGGCCACTCCCTGGGTCTTACAGACAAGTGCCAAGGGCCACCCCCTGGTCTTCCATACAAGCATCACAAAGACAACTAGCATACATACTAATCTACTTGGCTAATCAACATACAGTGTGCCAGGAGCCATCCCCTGGTCTTTCATACAAAATAGCATACAGTGTGCCAGGAGCCACCTCCTGGTCTTTCATACATATTGCCTAGGGCTAACCCCCGGGTCTTCCTACCATACATAATAACATATTGTCTGCCTGGAGCCTCCTCCTGGTCTTTCATGCATAATGCCTAGGGCTAACGCCCGTGTCTTCCTACCATACATAAACTAAATGGGTCGGCATTGTGGCCGTAGACCCATACAAACAGTGAAGAGACTCACCTTGCACTGTTGAACTCGCTTCCCGAACTCCCTAGCTGCTGCCCTGACGGTTTTTCCCAAACTAACAATTACCAACACAATATCTGATTAGCAACTAAGTTTTAAACCATGAAACATAATCCAACCTTGGGGTGAAATGACCATTTTACCCCCGTAGCTCAACAAGACCCAACTAAAGTCCAAACCCAAAACCGTAAAGTCCAATAAAGTCCATCAATGGCCCAATTTTCCAAATTGGGCCCAAACCCTTACATGGACCTTTTCCTAAAGCCTATTTTCTAGCTGCTGCCCTGACGGTTTTTCCCAAACTAACAATTACCAACATAATATCTGATTAGCAACTAAGTTTTAAACCATGAACCATAATCCAGCCTTGGGGTGAAATGACCATTTTACCCCCGTAGCTCAACAAGACCCAACTAAAGTCCAAACCCAAAACCATAAAGTCCAATAACGTCCATCAATGGCCCAATTTTTCAAATTGGGCCCAAACCCTTACATGGACCTTTTCCTAAAGCCCTTTTACTTTTCTGGACCAATGACTTTCCGATGGCCCAAAGGTCCAAGCCCATTGGGCCCAACCAAGGCCTAACTACATTGGGCCCACTAAGGCCCAATTCATCATTTGGGGCCCATTAGGGCAAGCCTAGCAAGACAAGCCCAATCAGAAGTCCATTACTCTTAAATCCTTGGCCCATTATGAGCCCAAACCAAAAGACAAGTCCAAAACCAAGCTAGCCCATCATCAAAGAGTCCAAATTTTGCACAGGGGCTGCTCACGTCGTGAGCCCTTAATTCTCATGTCGTGAGGTCGTGGTTACTATCCAGAAACTTCCTCGAATACGTACTCACGACGTCAGGCTTCATTCCTATAACAAATCATTATTTCAAACCTATGTAATAGTATAGGTCAATGTGTAGTTCTTTTTATAATAATAAAGAGAAATTTTAGCACAATGTGCATATTTACATAATTGACCCTCAAAAATAAATTATTTAGCAATCTCGATTGGGATGAACCAAGTGATAAAGATTGTAACAAGGTTTCCAAAAACATAAAGAACACTAAAATCCGAGTTATAACGAAGAAGTTATGACCAATCGAAAATCCGCGACAAAACCGGCAAAACACTGTTCAGTGTAAAAAACTGAATTTTCGATAAAAGGCTTTTTAGCCTTAACAATCTAAATGAAAGTTGTAGTTTATGTTAAACCGAGAACTTTCATAAAAAGAACGGAAAAATCTGACCTCGTATGAGGAAGATATGATTTTTCTAAGTTCCAGTATAGTAGTGTACAGCTAAAACTCGAAATAAAGATCAAGTGATTTTTAGCCGACACAACCTAAACGAGAATTGAAGGTCTCGTCGGTAGTAGTACAACAGTAAAAAGACAGACAAAAACAGACGTCGGATGAAGAAGTTATAAATTTTTAACGGATTCCCGTCCCGATCTATTTAAAATAATAATATTAAAAATAAATTCAAAACTAGCCGACAAAGTCCAAACGAAAGTCGTAGAGTATGATTTTACCTACGCGTGCATATAAAGAACGCCAAAAACGGAGCTCGTATGCGAAAGTTATGATTTTCGCAAGTTTTGGCACAAAAATAAAGAAAAATAGGAAAATCGGGCAATTTCGCATGTGACACGTCACCTCGCACGTGGCAGCTGCTGAGTGGACCGAAGCCATGCGTGGCACCTCCTGATTGGACCACAGCCGAGGTCCACTAAGAAGTGAACAGCCTTGCATCGGACACCCCAGAGACACCTCCTTCGCATGCGTGTTAGTCTCCCATTGGACCGCAGGATGGTCCAATCCGAGCCTCCCATCTGCGAGCCTGCGGTCCTAAGTAAGCCAGAAACCTTGCCACCTGTCCGACGCGTGTCAGCCTCGCATAGCCTCGGATCCGAGGCTTCGGCCTATATAAGGCATGCGAGGCTTCCGAATTAATTTACAATTTTCACCCCTAAATTCATTCTCTTTCACATTTTCCACTTCTACAAACTCATATACAACCCCTAAAGCCCCGGTATCAAGTCTCGAACCCTAAGCAAGCCTCGAAGCCCCGAGATTCCTGAGAAGTAACCTCTCTCCTGTCGAAACTCTGCCCAATTTGAGCCGGTTTCTCGACAAACAAACTCCTTTTCGTAAAACGAAACTCCATCCGGTTCACCACCTATCAAGTGAGTTCATACCCCCGTATTTTCATATTTTCTACTGTTTTAAGGGGGAGAATACAAGCATAACACAAGAACTTTGAGTTATAAAATCATGATTCAAATCATGATAAAATAACATTAAATTATCCAAAAAAATACTCAAAACATCAAACTCTTTTATAATCTTATATTTTTCCCCAGAATTCATATTTGTATATATATATATATATATATATATATATATATATATATATATATATATATATATATATATATGTGTGTGTGTGTGTGTGTATATATAAATAAGATTTAAGAGGCTTAGGACTGATAACTCATTCTGGGTCCTTTTCCTTGTTTGGATGTGGGCTTATAGTTCCGGTTACTTGTCCGAGTGTCGTTTAAATTTTACCTGTATATGAAATTGTGTATGTGTATAAATATAAAAGTTATTTCATCAATTCAAACACCTTTGTAACACGTTGAGCAAGGGGTTACATGTTAAATACAGTTATATACACATTCAGAAAGTACATATAAATTATAATAGGTATAATTTATACATAGAACAATAATTCATGATACAAGAATACACAGTCTTACAAGAAACTAGGGTTTTGATACAGAACAAATCAAGGTTTACACTTATCAAATACATGTTTGAAATACTAAATCAATAACATACTGTCAATCATTTATTTCAGAATGATTGGGTTTTCATAACTAATATACATGTAACGTTTATATGCTTTTTATGAGACATTCAATTCAGGTTGTTTAATTCATTATAGACAACCAAGGTAAAGTCATGAAATTATAACCAAAATCTTCAGCCTCGGGGATCGAAACAAGTTGTGTGTAGATCTATATCGGGATTGACAACCCCGCACTCAGGCTGCTAGCTACAGTCAGGCATACACGCCGATGAGTGGCAATTGTTATCAACAGTTTAAACGCCCACAAAGCGTTTGTGTCAGGCCATCCGTCATAGTATGGTTATAAGAACTCATTAAAAAGATATTAACAATACGTTAGTGTATAAACAAGTAAACGAAAGTACACCTTCAAAGTACCAGTTTTCAGAATACAAACTACAATGGTTCAATACAGTTTTCAATAACAGCTGGCGGAGCCAGGCACACTCTCAGTTACAAGTTTTCATAAAGGAATACAAATACAAAACATTGATACAAAGAGAACGGTTTAATGGGAATAAAACTACTTTTCATATACAACAGAAAATATAGGATTTTCTGGAACAGTTTACATATACAAGATACAAAGATACTCTTTCAAACATAAACACTTATGCACTCACTCAACTTTATGTTGATACCCTCTTTTCAAATTACTTGTATTCTCAGGGAAATAATACACAGGTACTCCCCGAGCTTTTGAGAAGATGGAGCTTTGTTGAGTCATATCTTCTTTTGTATAACTATATTTTGGTTCAATATATAATGATTGAACACATGTAAATACTTATATTTTTTTAAATACAATGGTTGTTTGTACTTTGATTACTATGATGCATGTGTTGTGATACTGTGACAACCCGAAATTTCTAACGTGTACATTCTTCATTTTAGCAAAGTTAGCCTCGTTTCGCTATTTTGTAATGAAGTTTTGGGTCTATATGAGTGCTTGAGGCTTAGTGTAACCTTGATATGAGTCTTAGGAAGGGTGAAAATGTGGGTAGCATCACTAAAACGGGCCAAACACACCTAGCAAGGTGTGTGCGGCCCCACACCCGAGTGTGTGGCCAGCCAGCCGCACACAGCCGACCGCACACCCTCTCAGCCTCACTCTCTAGCCTATATAAAGGACCCCAAGTCAACCTCACACCTTTTTCACACTCCTTCAAAGCTGGAACACTTTTCTCTCTAGAGTTCTTCAAGTTTTCCTCTTCAACCTCCAAAACAAGTAAGTAAACATCCTTAGATCTTTACTGCAACACATTAGAACACATTTCCCTCGAGTTTGATCCATGAAATCATCATCCTAGATGATCTTCATGTGTGGACGGCCGCACACACATCATGTGCGACCGCACACACATCTTTTGGTCCTAAAATGGGCTTAAACACTCATCCAAGCCTAGCAACGACCAAAACACCTTCTTAGGATCATCGCAAAGCCTTGGAAAATCGATTTGGACGCATTTGTAGGAGTGTGTACGACCGCACATAAGCATGGCCGCACACACCTGGCCGCACACGCCATGTGCAACCGCACACACCCTTTTAAGGGTCCAAAATGACAACAAACTACCAATCCGGTTAAGCAATGGCAAAAATACCTTCACTAGAACATCCCAAAGGCTTGGAACCACATTTTTTACACACTCCATAGTGAGTGTGCAGCCGCACACAGGCTTCGTCGCGCACTCTGGCCGTACACACACGAAACCCATGCTTTTGTGGCCTTACACCCCAATATAGGGCCATACACTCCTTATGTGCAACCATACGAGTTGGTAACACTTAATTCTAAGTGTTTTATGTCCTTAAGACATGTCCCTATCACCATTAGTGGTTATATCTACTAGCGTATTCTTATAAGTGTTATTACATGGAAAACAGGATACGTTTGTGCTCAAGATTTCAATTGACACCCGACGATCCTACATCGACCCTTCGTTTGAGTTACTCACTGCAGGTGAGTTCATACCCCTTAATCAACCTTTTAAATGATTTTAAATGATTTTATGGGGGGGAATACAAGTTGAACATTTCTAGTTATTGCTTTAATCACAGGTGATTAATAACTAGAATAAACAGAAAGATTTACTATTACTTTCAAATTGTTATCAAACTCATGGATTTTCAAGCTTTCAAACCTTTATTAAACCCTTTTGATACCAAAACTGCTTTCAAACTCTTTTATACTTGCCATGCTTTCAAATTCATATCTACACTAGTATATTTATATAAGTAAGACTTGAAGGACTTAGGACTGATAGCTCACCTTACTTCCTGTTCTTTGTTTGGTTGTGGACTTAGGGTATCCTGTTATTTGTCCGAATTTCGTTGAATTCTTAGTTATATATCATATATACATGTGTTGGATATAAAAGTTGTTACTTCAGTACAGTACCTCTGTGTAACAAAGGCATCCAAACAACCTTACTATTTAACTATAATAGGTATAGTTAAGGGATTACTATTCACTATTACTATTACTCATACAAGAGTCAGTACATTTATGAATCACTACATAAGTACTACATTGAGTAACAATATACGCTATACACTATACAAGAGAACACACTATACACTATACAAGAGAACACACTATACACTATACAAGAGAACATACTATACACTATACAAATATCGAATACTATAACAAGATGTGACATACTACTTCTCGATACGACACTTCATTGTGGTATCACCTTGTAACCAGAGTCTCCTGGAGGGAGAGCGGGCATTATGTGTTTAGATCTATACGGGACAGACACTCCCACATCCCGGCTGCTAGCTACAGTCCGAGCCGATAAGGCCCAGGGATAACAAAATGTCACACTACTACATATGACCTGGAGGGTCATTAGTTATTCAGCCGTCGATCATCATGGTTACATGCGAGTTCACATTATAACCTTTAATTAATCTACTAAGAATTAAAGGAAAAACGGACTCCCCGAGGTGTATTATACATTTAATACTACCTTGAGTCTGCATTTTCATTACTATTAGATAGCAGTGATACTGCTAGGGTGAAACACTATTTTCCCTATTACATTTATTTTGTAATCACATTAACTGAGTGAAGTCTAAAACTATATTTTCATACTCATAGCTTCACTAAGGAAAACTCTTACATTTTACAAAAGAACAACTATCCAAACAATCGGGTCTTGGTAGAAGACAACCTTTTCACTAGAAAACATAGGGTTTTCTTGGGAGTATACTATTTACAAAACATTTGAAATCAATTACTAAACTACATTGTTACTAACATTTTTATACAAACAATGACACTAAAGACTTATGAACTCACCAGCTTTATGCTGATACTCGCTTTCGAAATAACTTGTATTCTCAGGTCATCAGTAGACAGGTACAGATGAAGCTTTTGAGAAGATGGAGCACATACGAGAATCATCTTTTATTTTGATTATACTTTTGGTGTCATACAACTATACAGAACACGCTTGTATTACAATTATTATATTAATGCAATGGATGTTGTTGCTTGTCTTTACTATTATGCATTGTTGTGATATTGTACATGACGTCTTCCACCCCAGAACGTATTCCGCCGTTCTTGGTTTTGGGGTATGACAGATTGGTATCAGAGCACTGTTTATAGTGAATCAAGTATATCAACCCATAAAAGATATACGAACTATAAACACACCGGGATTAAAACACTCTGACTAAGAATATATACTTTTAAATAATAAAATATTTAACTAAGTATATATATATATATATATATATATATATATATATATATATATATATATATATATATATATATACATCCATTCATACCAGGGTCAGTATCATACTAGAACAGAACAAAAGTATTATGATTGTTGAACATCACAATTAGGTTTAGAGACATATAGTCAAACCTAAGGGGATATAGCCTGATCAACTATATTTTCTAAGGAGTGACTAGCATGTGCCTAAGAATGATTGTAATGTTGCAACAAGTCTAAAAACTTACCAACACTACTACAACGAGAACATTAGAACAGAATACTATAGCAGTATTCTGCATTACTATAGACTACATATGTGAAAACTAAAAAGGTCATTACTAGTAGAGCAATAGTTGCTAAGTGGATACTCTAAGGTTACATGTGACTAAGGCTCTATAGGCTTAGAATCTGTGATCTTTGCTTTATTTCCTGTTCCTTGTTTGGTTGTGGATTTAGAGTTAGGGTCACTTATTCGAAGGTCTATTCTGTTTCGGTTGCATGTAATTAGTATGCACTAGGCAAGTATTGAATTAACTAATAAACGATCATCTATTGATTATCCTTGGTAAGTACGCCTATTAACTATTCTTTCCCCTATTCTCGCGTAGATATCATGGCTGGCTTCCATCCTCCCGGCGATCCGTACAATCCCAACCAAGGAAACGGTGGGTGGCTCGGTAATGAGCCCGAAGTTGATCACCCAATCCCCCTGGATAATCACCGTGCAGGAGGCTTTTCGGAAAGTTCTGACTCCGAACCAGAAGTCAACAACATACCTCCGGTAGCTCCAAACCCTAACCAACGCCCAGTTTTCCGAGGACCAACACCTCTGTGGGTGGAGAGTTTGGAGGCTTGGAGTCAGGAGCTAGACCAACCCATCCCCTACAACGGAGACCAAGGGTTCTACAACGTGAACGGAGGAAGCACTGCGGACAGGGTCTTGCCTATTCTAGTCCGCAGGATTGCTCGAAACGAGATTCAGGGGAGAACCGCCATTAACCGAATTGCTGAAATAGTCACCCACACCAGGATGAGTGACATCAACATCCGCCGTCTGCAAGATGCTAACGAGAGGACTCAGAATGACCGCGAGTCTCTACTTCAGGCACTAGCTGAGACTAGGGCGGAAGTCATAGAGCATCGCGTACGCTAGCGAGTGTACGAGCAGCGCCTACTTGACATGGAACGCCAACTGGCAGATCTGAGGATCCGCCCGAGGAATAACCGTCGTCGTTAGAGGATGTCGACTCATCTTTTCTTTTGAATTAAGGAATTGCCTTTCTTTCTGTGCCCTAGGGAGCACTTGTCTGTAAAATATTTCTAGCTTTTAAAGTAGTTTAACTAGACTTCTAAGCTGCCAACATTTTCCTTTTATGGTTTGATGTAAGACCTTCTGTTAGGTCGTTTTTCCCGAACTCTTTTTATATCATTAATACCAGTAATGTTGGCAGTTATCTCATCTATGGGAAGCCCTTACACATGTGTTTTACTACTCTATTGTTATGACTCTATCTGATTTTTGGACTATGGCAATTTAGTCCATGAAACATTCTCATCATTCTCACAATCGATTCTCACTATTATCACCATCCATATCAACTTTCAGTATAAGATGCTGCCTCGTCCGCGTCCGACCAGGGGCAGACCTGCGAACCAAACTCCACCACCACCACCACCACCCCCTCCGCAGTTCGATGTGGTAATCTTTCAAGCCGCGATGACCGCAGCTGTGAATGCAGCCATGGCTCAAGTAAATTCTGGTGGTGCCAGTGGAGGAGGTTTGGGCACAAACTCTAGTCATGGTGAAACCTAACCACGTGCGCGGGAGTGCATCTATAAAGATTTCATCAGCTGTAAACCGACATACTTCAATGGAACCAGAGGGATAATTGTGTTGTCCCAATGGATCGAGCGAACAGAAGCAATCTTCGAGATGTGCTCCTGCCCTGAGGGAAGCAAGATAAAGTTTGCTGCTTGCACCTTCACCCAAAGGGCCTTCGTGGTGGAATGGCCATGTCAAAGCACTCTCCCTAGTAGCAGCTAACGTCATGGGTTGGGATACACTAAAGGACATTCTGGCAAGAGAATACTGCCCGAGGGGCGAAATTCAGAAACTCGAGGAGGAACTGTGGAACCTCAAAATGCAGGGTTCCGACATAGTAGCGTATACAGCCAGGTTCTGCGACTTGGTGGCTCTATGTCCTAACATGGTCCCCAACGAAAACAAAAAGATTGAAAGATACATCTGGGGTCTAGTACCCTAGTATCGAGGGAATATTCTAGCATCATACCCTGCGACCTTCGATAGTGCCAAGGAATTGGCCCAAAGGCTGATTGATCATGAAGTTCCCTCTACTCAAACAACAACCACAACTACTACCCCCGCACCGACCAACGCGGCTGACAACAAGAAGAGGCGTTGGGACCGAAAGAAAGGCAAATCAAATCAACACCCTTCCAAGAAACAACAAACGGTGGCTGTCCATGCTGCCACCACTCCTGCTGCCCCTGTACCAGCCAAAACATATGCAGGGAACCTACCCAAGTGCACTAAGTGCTCTTCCCATCATAACGGCCCCTGCCGTGAGATGCACTGCACTAATTGCGACCGGAAGGGCCATACCACCCGGTTTTGCAGAACACAACCCAAACCCATCACCCAGGTTCCCAGTACCGGACTGAGTCAAGCCTGCTACGGTTGCGGCGAGACAAGACACTTCAAAAGAAACTGCCCTAAAGCTGGGAATGCGGGAGGAGCAGGGAGACTACTTGCTATTGGCCACAATGAAGTAGTAGCAGACCCCACAGTAGTCATGGGTACGTTCCTTCTCGAAAACTCTTATGCTTGTATCCTATTTGATAGTGGGGCAGAGAGGAGCTTCGTAAACCAAAACTTTAAACACTTACTTAAACACTCACCGCAAACACTAAAAGAAACCTTCGTCGTAGAAATGGCTAATGGAAAGACTGAGAGTTGTCACGAGATTTACATAGGTTGTTCCCTCACGCTAGATAACCATTCGTTCCCAATCGACCTCATACCAGTAGCAATCAAGAGCTTCGATGTCATCGTAGGCTTGGACTGGTTGAGTCTCCATCGTGCCGATATCCTGTGTTTCGACAAGGCAATTCGTCTAAACCTACCCGATAACGAAACCTTGTTGATCTACGGAGACAAAGCCAGTACTAGCCTTCGTATCATATCGAGTATTCAAGCCCAAAAGTACCTGCGTAAGGAATATCGTGCATTCTAGGCACATATTGTCGATACTAGCAAGAAAACAAAAGACCTAAAAGACCTCCCCGTAGTACACGATTTTCCTGACATCTTTCCGGAAGAACTCCCAGGATTACCCCCGCAACGTCAAGTCGAGTTCCGAATCGACTTAATTCCAGGAGCTACCCCCGTAACCAAATCGCCCTATCGTCTAGCACCTGCTGAGATGCAAGAACTATCCAGTCAACTTAACGAACTGCTCAGCAAGGGCTTTATAAGACCAAGCTTCTCACCCTGGGGAGCACCAGTCTTTTTCGTCAAGTAGAAAGACGGATCGTTCCGTATGTGCATCGACTATAGGGAACTCAACAAGCTTACAGTCAAAAATCGTTATCCTCTTCCTCGCATAGACGATTTATTCGACCAACTGCAAGGGGCGAGCTACTTCTCCAAGATCGATCTGAGATCCGGGTATCACCAGTTACGAGTGCTTGAGGAGGATGTTCCGAAGACAGCCTTCCGAACTCGCTACGGACACTATGAGTTCGTGGTGATGCCATTCGGATTGACCAATGCGCCCGCAGTATTCATGGACTTAATGAATAGAGTATGTCGTCCTTACTTGGAACAGTTCGTCATCGTCTTCATCGATGATATACTTATCTACTCTCGAAGTGATGAGGAGCATAGCGATCATCTACGACAAGTCCTGGAAACCCTACGCTCAAAGAAACTCTATGCGAAGTTCTCTAAATGCGAAATTTGGATCCGAAGAGTCGAATTCTTAGGACACGTGGTTAGCGAAGAAGGAATCCACGTGGACCCTTCCAAAATTAGAGCCATCGAGAACTGGTCAGCACCGAAGATGCCTACAGAAATTCGTCAATTTCTAGGCCTCGCTGGCTACTACCACAGGTTCATTCAAAACTTTTCTCGAATTGCGAAACCTCTTACGACATTGACCCAGAAGGGCGTGGCCTTTGACTGGGAAGAGAAGCAGGAAAAAGCGTTCCAAATGCTAAAACGAGCCTTGTGCACCGCACCGATACTATCCCTCCCCGAAGGAACAGAAGACTTTGTGGTCTACTGCGATTCATCCAACCAGGGGCTCAGCTGTGTTCTGATGCAACGAGGTAAGGTCATCGCCTACGCCTCAAGACAACTGAAGACACACGAGGTCAACTACACCACACACGACCTCGAATTAGGAGCGGTTGTGTTCGCCCTAAAAATCTGGAGACACTACCTATATGGTACGAAGAGCACCATCTTTATCGACCACAAAAGCCTCCAACACATATTCAACCAGAAGGAGCTCAATATGATGCAACGACGGTGGGTCGAGCTACTCAATGACTACGAATGCGAAATTCGTTATCATCCGGGTAAAGCCAATGTGGTAGTAGACGCCCTAAGTCGGAAAGAATATTCTGGTCGAAGAGTCAAGTCATTGACCATGGCTATCCATTCGCATCTATCCGCACAAATTAAGGAGGCTCAGCTCGAAGCTTTGAAACCTACAAATGTGGCGGGAGAATCCCTACGCGGGATGGATAAGAACTTGGAAGCCAAGGGTGACGGAGCATTATATCTCATGGACCGGATCTGGACACCGAGACACGGTGGTTTAAGGGACCTAGTCATGAGGGAAGCACACAACACTCGATATTTCGTCCACCCAGGTTCAGATAAGATGTATCTGGATCTTAAAAAGTCATACTGGTGGCCTAACATGAAAGCAGAGATCGCTACCTTCGTGAATAAATGCCTTACTTGCGCCAAGGTCAAGGTCGAATACCAGAAACCGTCAGGTCTACTACAACAGCCTGAGATACCTGAATGGAAGTGGGAGCGGACTTCATAACCAAGCTACCCAAGACAACGGGTGGGCTTGATACCATTTGGGTCATCGTCGACAGATTGACCAAGTCCGCGCACTTCCTACCCATCAAGGAAACTCACAAGAACATACATTAGGGAGATCGTACGACTGCATGGTGTTCCTATATCCATTATCTCCGATAGAGATAGTAGATTCACTTCGAGGTTCTGGCAGTCACTACAAAGCCGCTTAGGAACGAGGCTGGACATGAGTACAGCCTACTATCCACAGACCGACGGACAAAGTGAGAGAACTATCCAAACCTTAAAAGATATGTTGCGAGCCTGTGTGATTGACTTTGGGAAGGCATGGGATACTCATTTACCCCTTGTCGAATTTTCCTACAACAACAGTTATCACACGAGCATAAAGGCTGCTCCATTTGAAGCCCTCTATGGCCGAAAGTGCAGATCCCCTCTGTGCTGGGCCGAGGTGGGTGACACTCAGTTAGCTAAAGGACGAGTTCCTAACAGCACTCTCACGGGTCCGGAGATCATTCGGGAAACGACAGAGAAGATCGTTCAGATTCGTGAACGATTGAAAGCCTCTAGAGACCGACAGAAAAGCTACGCCGACAAACGAAGGAATCCTTTGGAATTCCAGGTGGGAGACCGAGTCCTTTTGAAAGTCTCAGCCTGGAATGGCTTGATATGCTTCGAAAAGCGTGGAAAGCTAAATCCAAGATACATAGGGCCCTTCGAAATTCTCGCTAGAATCCGCCCCGTAGCTTACAAACTCACCCTTCCCCACGAACTAAGTAACGTACATCCAACCTTCCACGTTTCGAACTTGAAAAAGTGTCTATCCGACGAGACTCTTGTAATCCCACTCGACGAAATTGAAATCAACGAGAGTCTCAACTTCTTGGAAGAACCAGTAGAGATCATGGACCGAGAGGTCAAACGAACCAAACAAAGTCGTATCCCCATTGTGAAGGTCCGCTGGAACGCCAAGCGAGGACCGAAATTCACTTGGGAGCGCAAGGATCAAATGAAACATAAATATCCTCATCTTTTTACTTAGTTATTTGTAATAACTTAGTTTCCTAAACTCTAATTTCGGGACGAAATTCCCTCTAACGGGGGGATGATGTGACAACCCGAAACTTCTAACGTGTACATTCTTCATTTTAGCAAAGTTAGCCTCGTTTCGCTATTTTGTAATGAAGTTTTGGGTCTATATGAGTGCTTGAGGCTTAGTCTAACCTTGATATGAGTCTTAGGAAGGGTGAAAATGTGGGTAGCATCACTAAAACGGGCCAAACACACCTAGCAAGGAGTGTGCGGCCGCACACCCGAGTGTGCGGCCATCCAGCCGCACACAGCTGACCGCACACCCTCTCAGACTCACTCTCTAGCCTATATAAAGGACCCCAAGTCAACCTCACACCCTTTTCACACTCCTTCAAAGTTGGAACACTTTTCTCTCTAGAGTTCTTCATGTTTTCCTCTTCAACCTCCAAAACAAGTAAGTAAACATCCTTAGATCTTTACTGCAACACATTATAACACATTTCCCTCGAGTTTGATCCATGAAATCATCATTCTAGATGATCTTCATGTGTGGACGGCTGCACACACATCATGTGTGACCACACACACATCTTTTGGTCCTAAAATGGGCTTAAACACTCATCCAAGCCTAACAACGACCAAAACACCTTCTTAGGATCATCTCAAAGCCTTGGAAAATCGATTTGGACACATTTGTAGGAGTGTGTACGACAACACATAGGCCTGGCCGCACACACCTGGCCGCACACGCCATGTGCAACCGCACACACCCTTTTAAGGGTCCAAAATGACAACAAACTCCCAATCCGGTTAAGCAATGGCCAAAACACCTTCACTAGAACATACCAAAGGCTTGGAACCACGTTTTTGACACACTCCATAGTGAGTGTGCGGTCGCACACAGGCTTGGCCGCACACTCTGGTGCACACACACGAAACCCATGCTTTTGTGGCCTTACACCCCAATATAGGGCCATACACTCCTTATGTGCAACCATACGAGTTGGTAACACTTAATTCTAAGTGTTTTATGTCCTTAAGACATGTCCCTATCACCATTAGTGGTTATATCTACTAGCGTATTCTTCTAAGTGTTATTACATGGAAAACAGGATACGTTTGTGCTCAAGATTTCAATTGACACCCGACGATCCTACATCGACCCTTCGTTTGAGTTACTCACTGCAGGTGAGTTCATACCCCTTAATCAACCTTTTAAATGATTTTAAATGCTTTTATGGGGGGGAATACAAGTTGAACATTTCTAGTTATTGCTTTAATCACAGGTGATTAATAACTAGAATAAACAGAAAGATTTACTATTACTTTCAAATTGTTATCAAACTCATGGATTTTCAAGCTTTCAAACCTTTATTAAACCCTTTTGATACTAAAACTGCTTTCAAACTCTTTTATACTTGCCATGCTTTCAAATTCATATCTACACTAGTATATTTATATAAGTAAGACTTGAAGGACTTAGGACTGATAGCTCACCTTACTTCATGTTCCTTGTTTGGTTGTGGACATAGGGTATCCTGTTATTTGTCTGAATGTCGTTGAATTCTTAGTTATATATCATATATACATGTGTTGGATATAAAAGCTGTTACTTCAGTACAGTACCTTTGTGTAACAAAGGCATCCAAACAACCTTACTATTTAACTATAATAGGTATAGTTAAGGGATTACTATTCACTATTACTATTACTCATACAAGAGTCAGTACATTTATGAATCACTACATAAGTACTACATTGAGTAACAATATACGCTATACACTATAAAAGAGAACACACTATACACTATACAAGAGAACACACTATACACTATAGAAGAGAACATACTATACACTATACAAATATCGAATACTATAACAAGATGTGACATACAACTTCTCGATACAACACTTCATTGTGGTATCACCTTGTAACCAGAGTCTCCTGGAGGGAGAGCGGGCATTATGTGTATAGATCTATACGAGACAGACACTCCCACATCCCGGATGCTAGCTACAGTCCGAGCCGATAAGGCCCAGGGATGACAAAATGTCACACTACTACATATGACCTGGAGGGTCATTAGTTATTCAGCCGTCGATCATCATGGTTACATGCGAGTTCACATTATAACCTTTAATTAATCTACTAAGAATTAAAGGAAAAACGGACTCCCCAAGGTGTATTATACATTTAATACTACCTTGAGTCTGCATTTTCATTACTATTAGATAGCAGTGATACTGCTAGGGTGAAACACTATTTTCCCTATTACATTTATTTTGTAATCACATTAACTGAGTGAAGTCTAAAACTATATTTTCATACTGATAGCTTCACTAAGGAAAACTCTTACATTTTAGAAAAGAACAACTATCCAAACAATCGGGTCTTGGTAGAAGACTACCTTTTCACTAGAAAACATAGGGTTTTCTAGGGAGTATACAATTTACAAAACATTTGAAATCAATTACTAAACTACATTGTTACTAACATTTTTATACCAACAATGACACTAAATACTTATGAACTCACCACCTTTATGCTGATACTCGCTTTCAAAATAACTTGTATTCTCAGGTCATCAGTAGACAGGTACAGATGAAGCTTTTGAGAAGATGGTGCACATACAAGAGTCATCTTTTATTTCGATTATACTTTTGGTGTCATACAACTATACAGAGCACCCTTGTATTACAATTATTATATTAATTCAATGGATGTTGTTGCTTGTCTTTACTATTATGCATTGTTGTGATACTGTACATGACGTCCTCCACGCCGTTCTTGGTTTTGGGGTGTGACAGATACTACAATTCAAGTCCTCCACCCCCAGATGTTTCCGCCGTCTGGTTTGGGCGTGTGATAGATTGGTATCAGAGCATTGTTTATAGTGAACTCAGTATATAAATCAATTAAAAGATATACAAACTATAAATACATCGGGGCAGGGAGCTCTGACTACAAGTATACTTTTAAAGATTTAAGTATTTTTATAAGAAGTATACTAACATTCATACCAACAAGTACAGTATCACAGTCATAAGAACACACTCATACTTACAAGTACAATATCACAATCATAAGAACTTAAAAGTATTTGGATGTTGAGCACTATAGTCAAACCTGAGCAGTTATGTAACCATATCTGGAATTAATATAGCCTGATCAACTATATTGATTTGAGATATGACCAACATGTGTTTGGGAGTGATAGTAGTGTTGAGACATGTATAAAACTTACCATACATATTCAGAAGAACTATAGAACAGAATACAAAGATTAAAATACTATGGAGAGTATTTTACTAACCTTATTTCTAATACAGAACCTATGGTTGCACCTAATTTACCGGGAGACCCCTACAATCCATAGAATGCAGGCTGGATCACAGACTCAGACGAAGAACCCTTTGAGGACAGCGAGTCAAGTGGTACGGATACAGAGCCACAAGTCTGCAACCCTGGAGAGCGTCCCTAGAGGCTAGAGGAAGCAGAACCAATACCTGAGTGGGGCCAATACATAAACCATTGGAGTCGACAAGACGGCCAACGCCCTCCGTACGGAATAGCACGAGGTTTCTATAACGTATCTAGAGGAGGAACCGCTGACAGAGCTCTTCCAGTTATAGTAAACTGAATAGCCCAACAGTTCGATCAATCAAGGATGTTGATCAATCGAATCCTAGAGGTGAATGCGGCTGCGCAGGCTAACACTGCAGATATCCTTCGTATTGACGAGATGCAAGATGATACCCAGCACCATACTGAAGCCCTTCAAAGGCAACTTAATGCTGCTGAATCAGAGATCATAGAACTGAGGGAGCATCAAGCTGCCCAAGAAAGGCGCTGGAAAGCGCAAGACGAAGCGGAACCTAGCAATCGTCGTAGAAACCGTCGCAAGTAGTGTTCGCACTACTTCTACTTTCTACTTTCTATATCGAATGTGTATACTACTTTCTACGTTATGTACAAATCAAGTATCAATAAAACAATAAGCACCTTACTTCAACAAGAGTTATTACAGTTCTCATAAGCATTTTATTACAAAGTTTTGGATCAAAGGAATGTTCCAGTGTTATTTTTCATGCTTTCAATACGACCGCGGAAATTTTATTTTCCAGTAGGTCGGTTTGATGTCGACACTTTCTCAGTGTTGGGGTATATTATAATTCTGATTTAAGGTCAAGTTTTCCAGACCTTATGTACTTTATATACCAATACAGTCGACATATACATTCTTACCCTTTGAAAAATAACCATTCAATTTCATATTATCCAGTTGCAAGTTGTACTTGCAGTGGATTTCTATTTCCAATTCTTTGTGTGATTCATGTTGAATTAAGTGTTTAGTTCAGAGATATCAAATTCATATTCAATCTTGATATCTCACTATCTTTTTTATCTATTTGACTTTTATAGCAAGAGATGCCTCCTCGTAGAAATCCAAGACGTGGCAACACCAATGAAGCACCGACGCCACCCCCACCACCACCTCCTCAATTCGACCCCGCTATGTTTCAAGCGGCGGTCACGGCGGCTGTAGCGGCTGCCTTGGCTCATATCCATACTCCTAAGGTTAGTGGGTCGGGAGTCGGTGCACATCCTTCTAACCATGGCGAAAGTCATGGGCATTCGTGAGAATGCACTTATAAGGATTTCTCTAATGCCAAACCCAGGACCTTTAATGGGACTGGGGGAGTTATGGAACTAAGGCAGTGGATAGAAAAGACGGAAGCAATCTTTGAAATTTGCTCCTGTCCTGAGGGTAGCAAAGTTAAATTTGCTGCCTGTACTTTTTCTGATAGGGCTCTAACATGGTGGAATGGCCACATTAAGTCACTTACTCTAGTTGTGGCTAACTCCATCAGCTGGGAGAGCCTAAAAACCATGTTAATGCGGGAATACTGCCCGCGAGGGGAGATACAGAAACTGGAGCAAGAACTATGGGCTCTTACAATGGTTGGTTCTGATATATCAACCTATACCAGTAAGTTATGTGATCTGGCAATACTTTGTCCAGATATGGTTCCTATGGAGAGCAAGAATATTGAGAGATATATTTGGGGTATGTCCCCCCAAATTCAGTCAAGTGTTTTAGCTTCAAAGCCTATTACTTTTGCCAGTGCCAAGGAACTGGCACAATCTCTTATCGACCACGGAGCCCGTCAAAACTCTGTGGTCTCCGCTCCAGAACAACCCAAGGAGAACAACAACAATAGCAAGAATAAGGGTTAGAATAAGAGGAAGGGCAAATCTCCTCTGGAACCGGCAAAGAAGCAACAAGTGGTGGCAGTCCATGCTACTACTGTACCTACTACCATACCTACTGTCGTACCTGCTGCTGTCCCCAATAACTTTGCACCAACAAAGCCCTATGCTGGTACCCTCCCTAAATGCAACAAGTGCAATTTTCACCACAACGGAAATTGCCAAGAAATGCAGTGCCGAAACTGCAACAGGAAAGGGCATACTTCCCGATTATGTAGAATACCACCCCAACCCCTTAACCAAGTACCTGCCGCTGGAGTAGGCCGAGCATGCTACCAATGCGGTGATGTGGGGCATTTCAAGAAAGATTGTCCAAAGGCTGGAAATGCCGGTGGAGTTGGGAGGATTTTAGCACTGGGTCATGAAGAAGCGGTGGTGACCCTGCAGTGGTCACGGGTACGTTCCTTCTCAACAATACTTATGCATGCATTCTTTTTGATTGTGGTACTGAGACGAGCTTCATGAGCCATAATATTAAACACCTACTAAATGAAAACTCCCAGCCACTAAACGAAACTTTTACAGTAGAAATGGCTAACGGGAAATCCGAATCCACCGATGATATATACATAGGATGTATCCTTACCTTGAATGACTTGTCTTTTCCAATAGACCTTATGCCCGTCTCTATCAAAAGTTTTGACATCATAATAGGTATGGATTGGTTGTGCCCCAACCATGCCGACATCCTATGTTATGAAAGAGCTATTCGTTTGAACTTACCAACTAAAGAAACTCTGGTTATCTATGGCGACAAACCCGGAACGAACCTTCAGATCATTTCTTGCATCAAAGCACATAAATATCTTCGCAAGGAGTACTGTGCTTTCTTAGCTCACGTGGTAGACAAAAAGCAAGAAGTGAAAGATATCGCGAGCATTCCAGATGTCTGCAACTTTCCCGATATTTTTCCCGATGATCTTCCAGGAGTACCTCCCGAACGACAAGTCGAATTCCGAATCGACTTAATCCCTGGAGCTACCCCCGTTGCCAAATCCCCCTATCGTCTTGTACCTTCTGAAATGCAAGAATTATCCAGCCAGTGTAACGAACTCCTTAACAAGGGTTTCATAAGGCCTAGCTTCTCACCTTGGGGAGCACCGGTGTTGTTCGTAAAGAAGAAGGATGGATCATTCCGCATGTGCATAGTCTACCGCGAGCTGAATAAACTTACCATCAAGAACCGATACCCTTTACCTTGCATTGACGATCTGTTCGACCAACTT
The DNA here is from genome assembly GCF_052849685.1 of Lactuca virosa. Lineage (NCBI taxonomy): Eukaryota > Viridiplantae > Streptophyta > Magnoliopsida > Asterales > Asteraceae > Lactuca > Lactuca virosa. The sequence goes on from NC_136428.1 coordinate 183,113,374, forward strand.
CAAGGTGCGAACTACTTCTCGAAAATAGACTTAAGATCCGGGTATCACCAATTACGGATTTTGGAGGAAGACGTTCCCAAAACCGCGTTTAGAACTCGTTATGGTCATTACGAGTTTATAGTGATGCCATTCGGATTGACGAATGCACCTGCTGTGCTCATGGATCTAATGAACAGAGTGTGTCGTCCATTCCTGGACAAATTTGTCATAGTCTTCATCAACGACATCCTTATCTATTCAAGAAGTAAAGAAGAACATGGCCAACATCTTCGTCAAATATTACAAACCCTTAGGACCGAAAAACTTTATGCGAAGTTTTCAAAGTGCGAGTTTTGGATTAGGAAGGTTGAATTCCTAGGTCACGTGGTCAGTTCAGAAGGAATACACGTGGACCCTTCCAAAATCAAAGCAATTGAAAACTGGCAAGCACCCACAACACCTACAGAAATCCGACAATTATTAGGTCTTGCTGGCTACTATCGCAGATTCATCCAAAATTTCTCCCGAATAGCTAAGCCTCTTACCACCCTGACGCAAAAGGGTGTAACATGTTGGGTTATGAGCATTCTAACACTCCTAAGTGTACATGCAACCCTAAATACCTTGGATCTATGTTTTCTCTATTATACATACAATTATGAACATCCAATGTATTATCCTAATCTAGCATACAAAATAATAAATATAACAAGATAGAATACATACCTCTTCGATGTAGAATGTCTTCATGAAGCTTGAGTGCCTAGTTCCCCAAGTGTGACACCTCAAATGGTTCACACAACACCAAATACACTTGGAATAACTTGAGAGAAACTTGAACACACCTTGAAATCGTCTAGCCCTCACACTCACACACTAGTGCACGATTTCTTGAGCCATGGGATTCTTTTATATGGTGGCTATTAGGGTTACACCATGTAACTCATAACTTTACCCATTCCTTATGCTCCATGGATTTTAACCTCCATGGAGTATCCATGGGTCACCCCATGGACTTAGTCCAACATAAGGAATCTTGGATCACAAGCCCACATATATAAGAATGAATGATTTACACAATCAACCCATATATTTAATTAGTCTCCTTTTGTTCACTTAATTAATTCCAAATTAATTCTTGATCAATACTAATTAAATAACCTTATTAATATATTAGAACTTATAATATATTAACCAACCTTAAGTGTTATTTCTCTCATTATAGTCTATCCAAATGCATGATGCCATGCAACCCAAATGGACCATGCCGGGTCGGGTCAAGTCTTACCAATTATAGTTATGGACTTAGACATTAATCCAACATAACCTATAACTGGGGAGAGAAGCAAGAAATCGCATTCCAAATGCTCAAACAAGCCTTGTGCAGTGCACCGATCCTGTCCCTACCCGAAGGGACAGAGGACTTTGTAGTGTACTGTGATGCTTCAAATCAAGGGCTTGGGTGCGTACTTATGCAAAGAGGAAAGGTTATCTCCTACACCTCTAGACAACTTAAGACGCATGAAGTCAACTATACAACACACGACCTTGAGCTAGGAGCGGTGGTGTTTACTCTGAAGATCTGGAGACAATACCTATATGGCACGAAATGCACAATATTCACGGACCATAAAAGTCTCCAGCATATCGTCAATCAGAAAGAGCTAAACATGAGACAACGACGATGGGTGGAGCTACTGAACAACTACGAATGTGAAATTCTTTATCACCCTGGTAAAGCAAACGTAGTAGTTGATGCCCTTAGCAGAAAAGAATACTCGGGTCGCCGAGTAAAGTCGTTGACCATGACAATCCATTCACATCTGTCCACACAGATCAAAGAAGCTCAACTTGAAGCCTTGAAACCCGAAAACATGGCAGGTGAAACTCTGAGAGGAATGGACAAGAACTTCGAAGTCAGGAATGATGGAGTCTATTATTTCATGAACCGGATCTGGACACCAAAGTTCGGTGGTTACAGAGACGTGGTTATGAATGAAGATCACAAAACCCGATACTCCCTTCATCCAGGTTCAGACAAGATGTATCTGGACCTTAAGAAACTATATTGGTGGCCTAAAATGAAGGCCGAAATCGCTACCTTTGTGGCCAAGTGCCTTACTTGTGCCAAAGTCAAGGTAGAATACCAGAAACCTTCAGGTTTATTACAACAACCTGAAATCCCTGAATTGAAGTGGGAGTGGATTAAAATGGATTTCATAACCAAATTACCCAAGACTCCGGGTGGTTATGATACTATTTGGGTAATCGTCGACAGATTAACCAAATCCACGCACTTCTTGGCTATAAAAGAAACCGACAAGATGGAGAAACTAACCAGAACTTACCGCAAGGATATTGTTAGACTGCATGGTGTACCACCAATATCTATTATTTCGGACCGAGATAGTAGATTCACCTCTCGTTTCTGGCAGTCTTTACAAAAGTCTTTGGGAACTAGGCTGGACATGAGTACAGCCTACATCCACAAACCGACGGACAAAGTGAGAGGACGATTCAAACACTAGAAGACATGTTGCGAGCTTGCGTGATAGACTTTGGAAAAGCATGGGATATTCACTTACCCCTTGTTCAATTCTCTTATAACAACAGTTATCACACTAGCATAAAGGCTGCTCCATTCGAATCCCTCTATGGCCGCAAGTGCAGATCCCCTCTGTGTTGGGCTGAAGTGGGTGACACGCAGCTAGCTAGAGGTCAAACTCCTGACAGTGCTCTCACTGGTCCGGAAGTCATTCGAGAAACCACCGAGAAAATCATACAAATTCGGGAGCGACTTAAAGCTTCCAGAGATAGACAGAAAAGCTACGCTGACAAACAAAGAAAACCCTTGGAATTCTAGGTTGGTGACCGCGTCTTGTTAAAGGTCTCACCCTGGAAGGGCATGATACGCTTTGGAAAGCGTGACAAATTGAGTCCGAGGTACATAGGACCCTTCGAAATTCTTGCTAGAATTGGGCCTGTAGCTTACAAACTTCGACTACCCCAAGAACTAAATAAAATTCATCCTACCTTCCACGTATCAAACTTGAAAAAGTGTTTATCTGATGAGACTCTTGTGATCCCACTCGAGGATATCGAGTTAAACGAGAGCCTCAACTTTATGGAAGAACCCGTAGAGATTCTAGACAGGGAAGTTAAGAAAACCAAAGAAAGACGTATCCCGATAGTGAAGGTTCGCTGGAATGCAAAACGGGGACCTGAATTCACTTGGGAGTGGGAGGATCAAATGAAACAGAAGTATCCACATTTTTTTCCCTAGTCTACCTGAAATACTAATTTCGGGACGAAATTCTCTCTAACCGGGGGATAATGTAACAAATCGTTATTTCAAACCTATGTAATAGTATAGGTCAATGTGTAGTTCTTTTTATAATAATAAACAGAAATTTTAGCATAATGTGCATATTTACATAATTGACCCTCAAAAATCAATTATTTAGCAATCTCGATTGGGATGAACCAAGTGATAAAGATTGTAACAAGGTTTCCAAAAACATAAATAACACTAAAATCCGAGTTATAACGAAGAAGTTATGACCAATCGAAAATCCGCGACAAAACCGGCAAAACACTGTTCAGTGTAAAAACTGAATTTTCGATAAAAGGCTTTTTTGCCTTAACAATCTAAATGAAAGTTGTAGTTTATGTTAAACCGAGAACTTTCATAAAAAGAACGGAAAAATCTGACTTCATATGAGGAAGATATGATTTTTCTAAGTTCCAATATAGTAGTGTACATTTAAAAACTCGAAATAAAGATCGAGCGATTTTTAGCCGACACAACCTAAACGAGAATTGAAGGTCTCGTCGGTAGTAGTACAACGGTAAAAAGACAGACAAAATCGGACATCGGATGAAGAAGTTATGATTTTTTAACGGATTCCTGACCCAGTCTATTTAAAATAATAATATTAAAAATAAATTCAAAATTAGCCGACGAAGTCTAAACGAAAGTCGTAGAGTATGATTTTACCTACGCGTGCATATAAAGAACGCCAAAAACGGAGCTCGTATGCGAAAGTTATGATTTTTGCAAGTTTTGGCACAAAAATAAAGAAAAATAGGAAAACCGGGCAATTTCGCATGTGACACGTCACCTCGCACGTGGCAGCTGCTGAGTGGACCGAAGCCATGCGTGGCACCTCCTGATTGGACCACAACCGAGGTCCACTAAGAAGCGAACAGCCTCGCATCGGACATCCCAGAGACACCCCCTTCACATGCGTGTCAGTCTCCCATTGGACCGAAGGATGGTCCAATCTGAGCATCCTATCTGCGAGCCTACAGTCCGAAGTAAGCCAGAAACCTCGCCACCTGTCCGACGCGTGTCATCCTCGCATAGCCTTGGATCCGAGGCTTCGGCCTATATAAGGCATGCGAGGCTTCCAAATTAATTTACAATTTTCACCCCTAAATTCATTCTCTTTCACATTTTCCACTTCCACAAACTCATATACAACCCCTAAAGCCCCGATATCAAGTCTCGAACCCTAAGCAAGCCTCGAAGCCCCAAGATTCCCGAGAAGTAACCTCTCTCCTATCGAAACTTTGCCCAATTTGAGCCGGTTTCTCGACAAACAAACTCCTTTTCGTAAAACGAAACTTCATCCGGTTCACCACCTATCAAGTGAGTTCATACCCCCGTATTTTCATATTTTCTACTGTTTTAAGGGCGGGAATACAAGCATAACACAAGAACTTTGTGTTATAAAATCATGATTCAAATCATGATAAAATAAAATTAAATTATCCAAAAAAATACTCAAAACATCAAACTCTTTTATAATCTTATATTTTTCCCCAGAATTCATATTTGTATATATATGTGTATATAAATAAGATTTAAGAGGCCTAGGACTGATAACTCATTCTGGGTCCTTTTCCTTGTTTGGATGTGGGCTTATAGTTCCGGTTATTTGTCCGAGTGTCGTTTAAATTTTACCTGTATATGAAATTGTGTATGTATATAAATATAAAAGTTATTTCATCAATTCAAACAGCTTTGTAACACGTTGAGCAAGGGGTTACATGCTAAATACAGTTATATACACATTAAGAAAGTACATATAAATTATAATATGTATAATTTATTCATAGAACAATAATTCATGATATAAGAATACACAGTCTTACAAGAAACTAGGTTTTGATACAGAACAAATCAAGGTTTACACTTATCAAATACATGTTTGAAATACTAAATCAATAACATACTGTCAATCATTTATTTCAGAATGATTGGGTTTTCATAACTAATATACATGTAACGTTTATATGCTTTTTATGAGACATTCAATTCAGGTTATTTAATTCATTATAGACAACCAAGGTAAAGTCATGAAATTATAACCAAAATCTTCAGCCTCGGGGATCGAAACAAGTTGTGTGTAGATCTATATCGAGATTGACAACCCCGCACTCAGGCTGCTAGCTACAGTCAGGCATACACGCCGATGAGTGGCAATTGTTATCAACAGTTTAAACGCCCACAAAGCGTTTGTGTCAGGCCATCCGTCATAGTATGGTTATAAGAACTCATTAAAAAGATATTAACAATACGTTAGTGTATAAACAAGTAAACGAAAGTACACCTTCAAAGTACCAGTTTTCAGAATACAAATTACAATGGTTCAATACAGTTTTCAATAACAGCTGGCGGAGCCAGGCACACTCTCAGTTACAAGTTTTCATAAAGGAATACAAATACAAAACATTGATACAAAGAGAACGGTTTTATGGGAATAAAACTACTTTTCATATACAACAGAAAATATAGGATTTTCTAGAACAGTTTACATATACAAGATACAAAGATACTCTTTCAAACATAAACACTTATGCACTCACTCAACTTTATGTTGATACTCTCTTTTCAAATTACTTGTATTCTCAGGGAAATAATACACAGGTACTCCCCGAGCTTTTGAGAAGATGGAGCTTTGTTGAGTCATATCTACTTTTGTATAACTATATTTTGGTTCAATATACAATGATTGAACACATGTAAATACTTATATTTTTTTTAAATACAATGGTTGTTTGTACTTTAATTACTATGATGCATGTGTTGTGATACTACAATTCAAGTCCTCCACCCCCAGATGTTTCCGCCGTCTGGTTTGGGGGTGTGACAATTCCTCACGTCGTGAGTCCAGATATGACCAAAAATGAGCATTAACCTCCTAATCCATTAAGCCATAACATGGGACAGTCTAGAGGGTCTTCCTTGACCCCAAGGACCATAAAAATCAAAGCTTTTTAGTCACATATGTCCAATACACGACTTAAATACTAGTTAGGTCAAAAGATGGGTGTAAACATCAAGATTCAAACTTGAAGCTCATAACTTGCACCAAAATCCAGATCTAAGGGTTCTAGCACAACAAATGACTCAATGGTCGATAAAGTTGCTAACTTTATGGACCCCATGCATGATACTTCAAGATCATATGCAAAGAAGGTCACAATAACATAGATCTAGCAACCTCAAGTGAAAAGGGTAGGATCTTTATACCTTACTGGAGCTCACAAGTTCAGCTAGTCCACAAAGATGAGCTTATCTTGCTAAAATGGAACTTCCCAGGAGCTTCTTCTTCTTCTTCTTCTTCTTCTTCAAGGAAACCACACACCAAAACACCAACAATGGCTTAAGGGCTCAATGGAGGCTTAGATTAGGGTTTCCAGAGGTCTTGGAGGGAAAAGAGGTGGAGTAGAAGCAACCCTAACCATCACATACCTTTAAATACCCGAAAATAAGGGTTTTTGTGCATCAGGTGCGTCTCACGACGTGATCCCTTAATGCTCACGTCGTGAGCCTTGAATGAACTTGGTCAACAAGTCAATGAACACTCACCCGAACCACTCCAACTTCAAACGACCATCACTTCTTCGTTTCAACTCCGTTTTTGATGTTCTTTATATCCACGGAAAGGTGGCGAGAAGCTCTACGCATCTATCAACTTACCCTCACCTCAAAACCTTCCGAACGAAAATCCAAAATCCATAAAGACCTCGAGCTGCCACTTTACCGATATGACACTTGGCTCCAATACACCACCCAACTCCCGGATTACCTCCAATACATCGTCCGTACCCAAATGGGTGTAGATCTCTCTCTTCTAAAGGCCCTAAGACTTATGATAACCCATCTTCAAGCCACCGTACCGAATTAGGAACAGGATTCGGAACAGGGTGTAACAATCCTCCTCACACTCAACCAAAGCAGAATCCTAACAAGAATGTCAAGGACGGCAAGGGAAAAGGGAAGCTCGTCTTTGAAGACAAAACGCAAACAAAGAAGACGTTAGCTAACCCTAAGAATCACGAAAACAAGTCCGATAAGAATCAAAACAAAAATCCTCAATCTTATTTAAACAAACTTAAGGTCTTTACCATCAAAAGAAAAGACGAAACCACACTAATAAAAAGAACCTATATGGTTGATCTTTCTATTGATATTCCCTGTTCTGTAAAAGGCTCATGAGGACCCAAGCAACTTTGGGTTCCTAAATCTGCTTGATTTTTGCAGGTTATAAGTGACGAGCAGTTCGACGACGAATGGTACATCGATATTGGATGCTCACGTCACATGATAGGAAGGAGGGAAGAGCTAAGGGAGTTTCGGGCTCTTAAAGATGGTGGATGTGTCAAATACGGGAATAATTCATATGGCACAATAAAAGGCTATGGAATGATCACAAACGGGGAATTCTCAATCCGAAAGGTAGCATATGTAGAGGGATTGCAGCATAATCTCATCAGTGTCTCTCAACTAGTTGTGGGAACTAGCTTGAAGGTCTCGTTCGATGATGAAGGTTCAAAGATTGTTGAAAAGAAAACGAAGGCTGTCTTGTTAAAATCCAAGCGAAAAGGAGAAATGTATCTTCTAAATCTTAACCCAATTCGAGGAAAGCCAGTTGTATGCCTATTAACGAAAGTACACTCTGACGAAAGTTGGCTATGGCGCCGAAGGCTCTCACATCTCAACTTTAAGGATATCAACAAGTTGGTTATCGGTGATAATGTACGAGGACTTCCACTTCTCAAATTTGATAAGGAACACTTATGTGCAACATCCGAGATGGGAAATCAAAGCCGAAAGAGTCATCCCACAATTGTCAACACAAGGATCATCGAATCTCTCGAGCTTCTTCACATCAATCTATGTGGTCCTTCGGCCATAGAAAGCATCGGTGGTAGTAAGTACATTTTAGTTATTGTTGATGACTTTTCACGTTTCACCTGGGTTTTCTTTCTTAAACAGAAATCAGAGGCAACTCCAAAGCTCAAAGCATTTATAAAGCAAGTGGAACTACAATTGCGAAAGGTGGTTAGAAATGTCCGAAGTGACAATGGGTTGGAATTCAAAAACCAAGAGTTTGAAGAATTTCTCGCTGAAAAGGGAGTGCCTCACAACTTCTCTGCTCCCTATACTCCACAGCAAAATGGCGTAGTTGAAAGGCGAAACTGTTTGTTGTGTGAAGCGGCCCGAACCATGCTCAGTTTCGCTTCTCTACCTCTGTACTTCTGGGCTGATGCAATTGCTGTTGCGTGCTATACCCAGAACCGAACCTTCCTCAATAAGAGATTTTCCATCACTCCATACGAAATCTTGAATAATCGCAAGCCAAACGTCAAGTTCTTCCATATGTTCAGTTCAAGGTGCTTTATTTTCAACTCCAAAGAGAACCAAAACAAGTTCGATGTAAAGGCAGATGAAGGCATTTTTCTTGGTTACTCACTTACTTCAAAGGCATATAGGGTTCTGAATAAACATTCAAAGAAACTTGAAGAAACCTACTACGTCACCTTTGATGATGATTATGTGAAGAAACTGCAATCCAGCAAAGTACCAACTGAGGAAATCTTTCCAAAATCAGTTCAAGTCTCGGTTCCAATTTCCAATCTATTTGAAGAATAGATGTTGCTCTTTGATGAACCAGAGAGAGCAATTCATTCTGAGGCAAAAGCAGCTTACAACAAGATCGTTAACTTGAAGAAAATTATCGATGAAGCAGCAAAAGAAATGGAAAGCGAACATCATGTACCAACCGAACAGCCAGGTCAAAGCGAACCTCACGGTCAAAACAAACCTCACAGTCCAAGCGAACCTCAAGTTCAAGGCGAACCTCAAAACTTGAGTGATCCTACTCATAAATGTTCTAAATTCCAGGGGGAGAGTTCATCTACACCAAGGTGACCTGATTTACCATTCTAAGGGGAGAACCCATCTCCAAAAATGACCCATGAAAGTTCATTCGAGGGGGAGAATTCTGAACCGGATGTTGAAATTGTTTCGTCATTCGAGGGGGAGAATAACAATACAAATGACGAAGAGTCTCAATCGGAATTCGAAGAAGAAATAAATGTTGAATTGGATCCTGCTTATGATCCAAACTTCCCCCCGATCATAAAATGGACAAAGATCATCCGCAAACTCAAGTAATAGGTGAATCATCTGAGGGAGTTCTTACACAATCTCAACTGAAAGCAAACCAAAGAGCTCTATTCTCTCAAGTGGACTTCTGCATGTTTAATTCGTTTGTCTCCAAGATTGAACCGAAAACAATTAGCACTGCACTTGATCACTCTGATTGGGTACAGGCTATGAAAGACGAACTCAATGAGTTTGAGCGAAACCGAGTCTGGAGACTGATCCCTACACCAAAGGATGCATCTGTAGTTGGATTGAAATGGGTATTCAGGAACAAGATGGATAAAGAGGGAAATGTAATTTGCAACAAGGAAAGACTGGTGGTCAAGGGATATTGTCAGGAAGAAGGTATAGATTACGAAGAAACCTTCCCTCCTGTAGCAAGGTTAGAATCCGTTCCGAATGGAGAACTTGAGGAGACTGTATATATGTTGAGCAACCACCGGGTTTCGTAAATGAAAGGTACCCTGATCATTGTTATATTCTGGATAAAGTCGTCTATGGTTTGAAGCAAGCTCCTAGAGCCTAGTATGAAACCCTTACTCGATTTCTAATAATGTCCAAGTTTAAACAAGGTTCGGTTGACCCAACCTTCTTTCGCAAGAAAGAGGGTGACCACTTAATGATCGTCCAAATTTACGTCGATGATATCATCTTCGGTTCCACGAATCCCAGCCTCACAACTGAATTCAGAAAGTTGATGGAGACTAAGTTTGAGATGAGTTCAATGGGTCCTATTAATTTTTTCCTTGGCTTGAACATTAGACAGGGACCCGAAGGCATAATTATTAATCAGGAGGCATACACAACGACACTACTGGCTAAGTTTGGCATGATGGCAGATTCCAAAGTAAAGGTTCCTATGGCGTTTGGAACGAAGTTAACACCATCTTTGTGTTGGATTAGTATCTAAGTCCATAACTATTTTGGTATGTACTTCACCCGATTATGAGCATGGTCCTTTTGGGTTGCCTTCACCATAGCAATATGTAGGATGAATTAAGGAGAGAAAGGTTTAATTATGATTTATTAATATATTATAAGAATAATATATTAAAGGAAAATCATATTGTTTAATTAATATTAGTCAAGAATTAATTAAGAATTAATTTAGTGGCTAAAAGAGATTAATTAAACTTAGGGGACTGGATTTGTAATTATAAGATAATTACAATTGGGCTATGGATCACCTAATAATATATAGGTTGGACGAATTCTATGGGAAGCCCATTAGAAATCGTCCAAGGGATATGTTAAAGGAGTCTATGGGCTGCTTAGGGCTTAAGCAGCCAAATTAGGGTTTCCTAGTTGTAAACCCTAATAGCCTACATGTATATAAAGGACCCTTAACACCCAAAAACGTGGAGAAGTAATCCTTTAGGGTTTCCAGCCGTTTTTGGTGCCTCCTCTCTCCTCCCTCTTCATCCAAGTTGCTTAGTGGTGTTTGTGACTCCATTAGAGGTGCAACACTTGAGACACTAAGCTTTCTGAAGCCAATCAAAGCAAGGATTGATTGTTATTGCTATATAACAATCAAAGGTAATTACTAAACCCTTATTTAAGTTCTTATTTGATAGATCTAGGGTTTATAACTTTGGATATTCAATTGCACGTTCATTAGACAAACTAGATCCAAAAGCTATTAGGGTTTGCATGTACACCATAGGAATGATGTATTGCTCGAAACCCATCGGTGGTATCAGAGACTAGGGTTGTTTGTTAGTGAATTTAATGCTTATTTGATCGAAAATTGCTTGAAAAAATCGAATTTTCTGGGTTCTGACTGCCATACTCGCCGAGTCCATTCATGGACTCGACGAGTAGGTCCTACTCGACGAGTTCCAGTGTGGACTCGACGAGTCCGAGGATCTGTTGCCGGATTTCTCGATTTTTCCACCAGATTTTGTTGAGGATAATTGCCAAAACTCGTTTTTATTGCCTAAAATCGATTTTTATGTTTGGAATGATTATCCTTGTCAAAATTGATGGATTTGGTTAAATATGGATAATATAGGATTATTATTAGTAAATATTTGACCTAGTAAGTTTGAAAAAGTTTCAATTTTCCCCTTTATGTTTTATAGTTTAAATTTGAACTTAAAAGTTTTGTTTTTGAAATTTGAATAGGTGAACCCTATTGTTTTGAAAGGTTTCAAAGCTTATCCTCAAGCTTTGGAATTTAAATTTTTGATTAAAAGTTAATTTTGAAATATTTAAATTCTAATCCCAAATGTTTTGAAAAGTTTCAAAACTTGCCCTCAAGTTTTGGTATTTAAAAGTTGATTAAAAGTTTGATTTTGAAATGTTAAATTCTAAAACCCTCGCATTTTGAAAAGTTCAAATTACACCCTTATGGTTTTGTTAATTAATTAAAGTGTATAATTAAAAGAGAGTTAATAAATCCATAATGTTTTGGTTTACATTTAATTAAATTAAAAGTATAATTTATTAAATTAGACCACCTAGTATTTTAAAAGTTTTAACATACACCCTTATACTATATGTAACATTAAAAGTCTAATATTATATATGTATGAGTAAAAAGTCAGTCTTACCGTTAGTAGGTCTCATTCACGAAGCTGATCTATAAGGGGTGTTTAAGGAAGTTGCCTATAAAATGGCGATTGAATGGGTATCCACTCTTACCCACCACACTCTTGACTAGTGGAGGGTCGTTAGCCGAACGGGTAGGATAGGACGAAACCTCCCATTATAAGTATAATGAAGTACAAAGTAACTACATGCTTTTACAAATTCCCAAATCATAGTTACTTTAGGAAAAATGTGGAATTGAATGCTAATCCATGGAATTACACTTTGTACCCTTGTCGAAACGTTAGTGGAGCGTGTGTGGTTAACCGGCACACTAATTTGGGGTTGACATTGGTAGTGAAGGGTGGCTCGATGTTTATCATAGATCAATGGAGCGTGTATGGTTAACCGGCACATTGATTAGGTGATAGTATCATTGAGTGCATCACGTAGATTCGTATGGTTATTCACACCTTGTTTGTGATCCTCGGCATCCCAGTCGCACATTTGAAGGGCATAATCGAGATTAAACATGCCATTGAAAAGTTAAATGAATCTCAAAAGATCTAGGAGTTTCAATTCATTTAAAAACTTCAACTTCATTTTTGTTTTTCATGGTAGGAATTGGTAAATCGTCATTTACCTACCTTCAAATATTCTGCAACTAGATTACGGCATCCCTCTTCTAGGTTGTAGAATGTTGTGTTGGATCCTAGCCTTGATGTTTCATTTGGGTGTTACATCAAGGATTCTTATCATCTAACTTGAACTTTCTCCCATTTTGTAGATGTCTAAATCTTACAATGGCCATCCCAAGTCCCTTGGAACAAGCTTTCCAAATGAAGATGACGTTCCACGATACGATCAAGGAAATGAGAGTCATGCTTCACTTCCTCCACCTCCTCCAATTATTCTCCCTAACCCACAAGTTCAAAGGCTTGAAAAGTTCAAGCTCACTCAAGCCCTTTTGGCAAGTAAGCACGAAGATGGGAAACCTGTGTGTGCACACATCTTAGAGATGAAATCACACATTGATAGGTTAAGGATGATGGGTGTCGATATCTCAGAAATGTTGGCTGTTGACTGGGTTCTTCAGTCACTTCCTGAATCATATAGTGAGTTCGTTAGAGTGTACTATATGATGGACCATGACGTGACCCTCATTGATTTGACCTATTTGCTTATAGCTGCTGAATCAGAAATGATTTGGCGTGCTGATCGAGCAAATTTGTCTGGCAAATCAAACTCCCAAACTTCAATGGACATTGAAAATGGTGACATTGGAAATCCAGAAAAGGTAAATTCTGAGATAGTTCATTGTGCCATTCCAAAAGAGTCCATCTGCTTCTACTGCCAAGAGAAGGGGCATTGGAGACGAAGCTGCCCTGTTTACCTGAGAGATCTAAGAGATGGGAGAGTCAAGACGTATGACTCTACTTCAGGTAAAATCTATTAACTAACTCTATAAGTTCCTATTCTTTGATTTTTAATACATGATGTGATAAGATTACATTTTGATGTTTTTTGCAGGATCGAAGAAAAGAGAGGAAGCTTAAGGAAGAAGCGTGCTGAATCTGATCATGAAGAAATGGATTTCGATCGCATGGACTCGAGGATCAGATTTTTGAGCTGCTACTCTAGAGTTAGGATAAAATGATAAGAAATATGAAATAACATAGTTTTTCAGTTGAATTGCATTGTAAGGACAAAAACTTTTCCGCAATAAAATAAATTTTGATTTTGTCTTATTTATTTATCCTTGCAATGGTGTGTATGAAAAATTGATGTTTGATTGTTTCTATTGTTAGCAATAATGGATTCTTTATTATGTTATTTGTGGAAATGTCGAGAATCTGTCAAATAAGGGAAGATTCTCATCGCCCAAGTTTCAGTTGGACAGAAACTTGGAGTCATGCAACTTGGTTGCGTGATGAATGAGAAACTTCATATTTGGAAATTAGACTAATTCTTTGACAAAGTGTCAAGAGAAGGACTAGGAGATCGAGTACACTAGGTTGTGCATTGATCAAGTCCACCACAAGAGTGATAAAGATATTCGTCATGATTTACTAAAGTTTAGTAAATATGGTTATACTTATAAGATTAAATATAATTCTGAGTTAATTGAAAGAGTTTCAATCAATAGCAGAACGAATAAGAAGAATCAAGTAGGCAGAAAGATAAAAGTTTCTCTATTCTAAGAAGAAGGGAGAGTACCTTTTATTGTGTTTTATGATAAGTCTTAATGATTAAGAACTATTTCTCAATTAGTCCTCTAAGTGAGTCTTAGTGCATTTGTATGTCTAAGAAGAGGAATCGAGAATTATGGAAATAATTAAATCAATAAGTCAATCATACTTCGTTCCAATATCAAGTCTTAGAGTGAAGATTCTGACATGAGTGACAAGTCTTAAGTAGGTTTATAACACTCGACAAATGTGGAATTTGGAAAAGTTTTCTTATTCTTGCACATTTGAAATTGGTAAGTTGTGATGTCTTGGATAAGACAAAGACCAACCAGGACCAATTGTGTGAAGTGTTAAACTTGACAAAAGGCTACACTAACTCTTGGATATTTGTTTGTCAAGAAATGTTTCTTGACAAGAGACCCTTATATGTCAAGGAGTCAGTGGGAGTCTTAATGGTCTTGAAACGTTTCAAGAACAAATCAAGAGTAAACCTAGTTAATCATCACTAGCGCACGACTTGAGGCTTATAACCTATCATGTTGACATTATTTTGTTTCTGTGCCATTCCAATTAAGCTAAATATGTATGTGAGTTCTATGAGTTCTCATTTGAATGCATAAAGACAAAGCACCTTGATCAATGGAAAGTACATTGATATGTAAGGGTGAGTTGCTAAACCACTTGGAAGACATGGTGGGCACTCGTGTTACCATGAGGCAAGAAATCAAGATTGAACGAGTTCAGTCCATATGTTTTGGATTTGTCGCAAACTTTCGTTTTTGACAAATTCACATGGATAGGAACACATACATCATAAAATCTAAGTATCATAAGGTTTCCCTCCTTCATGGAAATGATTGTAAGGAAATTCTTTCACTAAGAGAGATTTTAAGAAGATTGCAATTGTGAAAATTGTATTCTCAAATTCGATTATGATTACGGCATCCCTTTTCATAGTTCGAATTGTGAGATTTGGCAATAGGTCTGAACATTTGGGACTTCGTAACATAAGTTCTGAATTTCTTTAGACACACATGTGAGCTATCTAAGGCAAAGGTGTATGAGCTTACAAAGCTTAGATAAAGGCTTATCAAAGCATTAGGTATTAGAAATATAAACTTAAGGAATTCAATAAGCATTGTTTTCTGGAAGGTCAATTGTTTTCTAAATACATGTCAAAGCTAGTGGGAGCATAAGTGTTATGCTGGTAAGAAAATAATCATCATGTTAATGGGAGCATGATTATTATGGTAAGTATTGCAAGTTAGCAATATTAATTATAGAAAACAAAGATTCACTTTGCAAAGTTGCAAGGATTGAAAAGTTGTTTTGCTATAATTAAGGGAGAGAATATTATACTTCGTTTCAAAATTCTAAAGCTTAGATCGAGAAATGTTAATAAATTTAGTCAAGGATACATAGTGCATTCTCAAAATTCGATTATGATTACGGCATCCCTCTTCATAGTTCGAATTGTGGGAACAGAGCACATAAAATATTATGGCAGAAGGATGATAAAGTATCATGTCTTTATGTGAGACATTATGTATCGTGTCCAATACGCTTCGGGTATAGGATCGATTGCATATGCTATAATATTTGACCATTCTAAAATTTTCCAAATGCCTAGGGCATTAAGAGGGAAAAGGGACTAGAACTGGTTTTGACTAAAATAATTAAACAACTATCAAAGGACGATATGAGGTTCACTGAGGATTTGTCTCTTGTGAGTAGTTGGAAGTATAGTACTGGATGGACTATATTAGCATTATTATGAATAGATAAGATTCTATTAAGAATGAGTTGGCATATGGCAAATATGGAAATGTTTCCATTAATGTGAGTTGGATATTAAGAAATATGTCTAGATTAGAAACTTTTATGCGAGAAGGATGTTCAAAGGAATGTACTTTGAATGTGAGACTTCACGTCTATGGAATTGTCTTGTAACAATTTCCGATAGAATACCTTGTAATTTCATTAGTCGGGTCTTGGTGACTTTCGTGCTGTGACATTACGAAAGAATCATTGCATAAAATGTTAGAATCTGACATATTCTAAAAGTGGTAAGAATTTGGTATTCTTATACTAATAATAAGGATTGGGGATTGTGAAATGAGTTTCATTGGAAAAGTTTTTCAATTGATCTATTTCACAAAGTATGGACCATAGGAAACCAAAGTGTGCATGCTTGGAGCATGGGACAATTGTGGTTATAATTCGAGTAATAAGTTGATTTTCTGAAACAGTAAGCAATGAATAATGAGTAATCAATATGGTGTTTAAATAAAAGTGTTTTTATTTACGCTCAAAAGCTTTGGGGCCATATATGATTAATATTATTATTGCGTTTCACTTTGCATGTTTTGACTTCCAGAATAACTAGGTTATTCGAACCTCCACAGTCGATCATACATTGGAAGTAGGTATGAAAGAAGACTGTCATGAATCTGTCTGTAGATTGTCTAAGTGTTTAGACATAGCACAAGTTTGCTGCAGAGTTTATGAGTGCTTTAATAAGATTAGAGTATTGGATCAAACCCACGCTCACTTGAATCACTTCATGGTTTTTCTCATGAGTAATTGTGAGATGATAACATTGTATATTCTTGAAACCGAGACGTGTGAGTTGTTATTTGCTGGTCGGGTGCACATTGATGATAAGTAAACGCACCAGTAACTTGGTGTTATAAAACTTATTGTTGTGTGTGATTCGATTAGTAGGTGCAAGCAAGCATTTGAGTCGAAGTTTATCCATTCCTTTTACCCAAAGTGGGATAAAAGCGATATTTGTGGGCCTCTCGATGATTTAGTGATGACACCCTAAGCGCTTGGCCAAGTCGGGACTAAGTTGATGTGTTCAATTGTAGTCTGTTGTCAGTCGTCATAAATCGAAAGTCGGGAAACAGTATAGAGAGAATGATCAAATTCATGTCTTGTGTCTATATAATATCTTGAGAATGGAAGAATATATAATCCCTTATCTAAAGGACACGCGTATCTGATAAGATCAGAGTTGACAGCGACTTTTGAAAGCTACGATTGCTGATCAGGTTCTGAAGTTATGCAAAATAGTTATTAGACTTATCCAAGTCGGAGACTGTTGGATTAGTGTCTAAGTCCATAACTATTTTGGTATGTACTTGACCCGATTATGAGCATGGTCCTTTTGGGTTGCCTTCACCATAGCAATATGTAGGATGAATTAAGGAGAGAAAGGTTTAATTATGATTTATTAATATATTATAAGAATAATATATTAAAGGAAAAATCATATTGTTTAATTAATATTAGTCAAGAATTAATTAAGAATTAATTTAGTGGCTAAAAGAGATTAATTAAACTTAGGGGACTGGATTTGTAATTATAAGATAATTACAATTGGGCTATGGATCACCTAATAATATATAGGTTGGACGAATTCTATGGGAAGCCCATTAGAAATCGTCCAAGGGATATGTTAAAGGAGTCCATGGGCTGCTTAGGGCTTAAGCAGCCAGATTAGGATTTCGTAGTTATAAACCCTAATAGCCTACATGTATATAAAGGACCCTTAAGCCCAAAAAACGTGGAGAAGTAATCCTTGAGGGTTTCCAACCGTTTTTGGTGCCTCCTCTCTCCTCCCTCTTCATCCAAGTTGCTTAGTGGTGTTTGTGACTGCATTAGAGGTGCAACAGTTGAGGCACTAAGCTTTCTGAAGCCAATCAAAGCAAGGATTGATTGTTATTGCTATATAACAATCAAAGGTAATTACTAAACCCTTATTTAAGTTCTTATTTGATAGATCTAGGGTTTATAGCTTTGGATATTCAATTGCATGTTCATTAGACAAACTAGATCCAAAAGCTATTAGGGTTTGCATGTACACCATAGGAATGATGTATTGCTCGAAACCCATCACTTTGGAGAAACCGGCTGTGGATATGACCCTCTATTGGAAAATGATAGGGTCTCTAATGTATCTAACAGCTAGTAGACCAGATATTATGTTTTCGGTTTGGTACTATGCTAGGTTCCAAGCTAATCCACGCGAACCTCATCTCTCAGTCTATGGTATCCTGCTAAATCAGGATTTTTTGTTCAAGCATTCTCTAATGCTGATCTTGGAGGATGTGGTTTGGACCGAAAGAGCACTACAGGCGGATGTCAATTCCTCGATGGTAAACTCGTCAGCTGGCAGTCTAAGAAACAAACATGTGTCTCACTCTCTACAGCCGAAGCTGTATATATTGCTGCAGCATCCTGTACTTCGCAGATCATTTAGATACAAAGCCAACTTAGAGACTATGGCCTAAACATGAAGAAGATTCCACTTTATTGTGACTCAGAAAGCGCTATTCGGATATGCTACAATCCAGTACAACACTCCAAAATGAAACATATAGCACTGAGATACCATTTCATCAAAGATCACGTTGAAGATGGTAATGTGGAAATCCACTTTGTTAGATCTGCTGATCAACTAGCTGACATCTTCACGAAAGCCTTACCTGAAGTAACTTTTAATAAAATTCTCCAAGGCTTAGGAATGATGGAAGCTGAATCAGTCTGAAACTATTGTCGCCTCATTAAAATTGATCAAGCGAAATAGAGCGAACGATCGGTCTATTTCGGCTCCCGTTTTTTAGGGAACCGAAATGGACCGAACGCGAAATAGAGCGAACGCTCGGTCTATTTCAGCTCCTGATTTTTCGGGAACCGAAATGAACCGAATACTCGGTCCATTTCGCTTCACTACTTTTAGGTGACGTTTCGGTTGTATAGTTTGTACACTATATATATTTTCTTCAACTCATTTATTCTCATAAAACTAAAAAATATTTTTCTTTCTGTTTTTAATTCTTTTTCAGAAAATTCATAAAACTCAAAAATATTTTCCTTTCTGTTTTTTAACTCTTTTTCAGAAAATTCATAAAATTCAAAAATATTTTTTTTGTTTTTGTTTTCGTTGCTTTTCTTAAAATCAAAAATTCCAAAAATATCACTGAAAGGTATCATCGATCATTCAAATAAGGAAGATGGGACAGGTATACATTTCTTTATCTTAGTACTAGTTAAGTGTCCCTAGAAGCATGCTGTTGTTTGTAGACCAAAGCCTCAAAGGCTTCAAGTGAAGCGTTACTTATTTGATATACACAAATCAAATCTTCCCAATCAGGCTGATAAAATCACTTATGTCATGAGCTACCTTACTCGTCTCACATTGAGTTAAGAGTTGCCTGCTCGGTCCTTACTATATAGCTTCGTTTCTCACAAATCAAATCTTCCCAATCAGGCTGATAAAATCACTTTTGGTTCTTAACCTCCTCATCACTCTTCTCCATCTCAGTTCGGTTCATAATCGTAACCCTTGAGACTCTCAGAATTTACCACTGAGGTTTATGGTTACACAACATCAGTTTTAATGATCTTAGCTTCGTTTCACCACGTGCTAAGTGAAACCCAAAATCCAACACCAATCATGAATTGACGGTGAACAATCAAATGTTCTCGTTTTCACCCACGTTTTAACGAAACCATTTTAGTGGAAGGTACCAAGAAATCTCCTTTTAATTTTTGTGCGATCTTTGTGAAATTGTCTGACACCCAGACTTTTCTTCCCATAAGATCCCGTTTATATTTTTGTTTTTTGAGATTTCTACATTTATCACCAAGTCACTGAATATATTATATAACCTACTTGTTTAATAGGCCACACTGGTCTCACAAGTACTTCATCCAACTTTCGGTCTTACGTCAAGTACTGAAGTTCGGTTGAAGCTGAGCCACCCCTTATAGCTTAAATTTGAAAAGATGCCTTTCAATGTTTCTTAATAAACATTTGATTGTATTTCAACGGGAAACCACACAGACACTTCTAAGTCTCTCTTGACTTTGAAGGAAGCGATTCATGCCCGCGATCCTCAGTTTCGTGTCTAAATAGCATCACTTAAATCCCACAAATACTTTGCTTTATTTATTTTCCATTGGCACACCCTTGCACGAAGATCTTCTTGATTTTCTCAATTCTTGTTCGTGGTACTAATGGCAATTTTTCTGATTTTATGCTTCGATTGTAAATGCTATGGTGGTATACTATGTTAAGGCGCAAACATTGTAAGTCTTATATGAAGCGAAAGGGTTTGTCGCAATTTGTAAAGGAATTTGAAAAGCTTTCGAAGTTGAAACGGTGGTAACAGGATAAGATTTCAAAACATGTCATTGGATAAGATTTGCAACGGGCGCGTCAATTTGAAACGGTACCTAACATCACGCCTGATGACGTTTTCCTAGGGAAACACAACTGTCAAATCATGCTTTTTCAGGCGCCGATTTAAAAGATCGTCGCATCATTACTGTGGATTCTTTCTCTCTCCTGGAGATGGTATATAAGGTCTTCTCACACACCTTGTACCACTTTACCAATTCACAACTTTCTCAAGAGCATACCGGCGAATTTCTACTATTCATCTTCTTCTTCACACCTGTAACAATGGCTGAATCTTCATATGTTTATGAACAATCTGCCCAGTCCTCTCTTCTCTCAATAAAACCAAATCAAAACCTCATCATTGAGCTCTCACCTTTCCAGTATGATCCCTACATGCTGCAAGTGGTTGAATGCCTCAAATATTCAGCACTTGTCGTTACCCTAACCAAGGTGGAGTATGTTCCAATGTCGTACTTTCTCAGGTCTACTCAACTGCTGTCTACGATAAATCCAAGGAGCGAATTTTCTTTGAGATTGTCAATCAAAAGACGTCGATTTCAAAAGCTAGGTTTTGTCTGTTGCTAGGGATTGCTGTCGACGACTCCATGACCAACCCTGATTCCATAACCAACACTCAACTCTTCACAATGTTCTATGATATGGGGTACACTGAGGTTCTTACCACTGTCACAAAGTTCAAGAAATAATGTCTTCCTCCTCAGTGTAATGGTCTATTTACCCTCCTCTCTAAGGGTTTATCGGAGAGGGTCGCAGGTTCTGATGGAGCGAGCAAGGCGTTCATGACCCTTCTCTACGGTCTGTACCATGGGGTTAACATGGATTTTGGATCTATCTTATGGTCTCAACTGGTTCAAAGTATTGGTTCTACTTCACGTTACTCAAAAATCTCTTGCGCTAGGTTTTGGACTCTTGTTACTCAATGGGCGATGGAGAAGATTCACGTTCCAACAATGGCCAACTCACTGATGTCTTCTATTGCTACTTTCCACACGACGAGGTTAATTGTCTCTGATCCATCCAAGTCTCTCTTTATTGGTTCGGTTCCGGAATCCATGTTCAGATGTGTTCCCAGGGACAACAAAGTGATAGCTGAGTACAAGAAGCTACCTCCTTCAGTGCCTAGGAAGCTTACTCCTGAAATGCAAAGCTCCCTAGATGCAGCAGATAAACCTGCGAAAAGAGGGAAGAAGCCTGAAAGAAAAGGGGAGAAGGAAGGTCAATCCTGTAAAGTATCAACTCCCAAGAAGCACAAGTCTGAACAAGCAGCCCCTACTGCTCCGAAGAAACGAAAGACTAAGAAGAAGGCACACAAGCCGAGGGCTCCTTCTCCTTCTATAAGTGACTCTAACTACGTTCCATCAGACCCAGAGCCCGACCCAGATTCCAGTGATGATGACGTTTCTCAACATGAAAGTCCACCTCGAGGTACTTCGCTTCCACCCTCACCAACTCATGAAGGTAACCAAAACTCACCTCCTCCTTCTCCTACAAAATTGGTTCCCATTACCATTGCTCTGTTCCCTCCTCCCATCTCATCTTTCACTACAACCTCAATTCGAATTCCAACCCCTTTATTTACCAAAGTTACCACAACTACTACTACTTCAAACGAACCTAATGTTCATGTCAACGTATCTGATACGGGGGCACCTACTTCTGAATCTGAACCCCCGATTACCTCAAAACCTTTATCTCCACCTCCCTCACACGAATCTGACACTGTTCTTGGAGGAACAAAAATGGAGTTTAATTCTGTTTATTTTAGTCCATATCGTGTACTGAGCGATGATGATGATGATGCTCCTGTCACGAAGAGGCATTTAAAGGATATGAATGATAAACTTGATAAATTGATTTCTTCTTCCTCTTCTACTCCAAGTACGACGTACTCTGAAGCATCTATCAAGGCTCTGTTCGAAACCTTTGTCAAGGAGCATGACACTTCCATTACTAATGTTGTCAAAGATATCGATGCTTCCACTTCCACATGTCAGAAATCTTCTATTGCAGTTGAAGCCTCCACCAAAGATTGCAAGCAAGCGACCGCAAACGTCGAAAAACTAGTTTCTGATGCTCAAATTTTTCTTGACTCTCTTCAGGCAGCAGCTCAGAAGAATGCTCAAACGGTGAATGCTTATGTTGATAATCTTACTCGCTCGCTTCAAGCTGAAAAGAAGCACTTTGAAGAGGCACGCAAAGAAATCCAGACTGCCAACACCGAGCTTCACACCTCACTTGATGTCTGTCTTACTCAACTTGAAGCCGAACTCGCAGTGGAAAACAAGATAATGGATGAGCTGGATCGTAGAACTTCTCAACTTAAAATTCAGAACTTGAAGCTCAAGACGGCAACCAAGGAAATTTCGAAGAACTTAAGTCTGAGCGAGCAGTGGTCAAAAGCTCTATTGGTGATGTGCATTCTATTCTTTTACATCTTCTGGAAGCCCATGACTCGGTCCTTACCATCTCAGTTCGACGCCACTTGGCTGAGAAATTAAGACCTGCTCTAGACATTCTAAGCAGGATTGAAGGTGTTCCTGAGCCCGTTGTGCCTCCGAAACAAGGGGGAGAAGATAATATAAAGGAACAACCACAACAACCTCCAAAAAGCAAACCTATCACCCAACCGAAAGTCGCTGCTGAACCGAAGGGTAATGAAGCTTCAGGCAGTATGAAGGGCAAACGAAAGAAGCAAATTGGTGATGATGATGTTGAAATTGAAGATGAGGCTAAAACAGATCAAAATGCTTCCAAAACCATAAACCTCAAAATCAAGCCAAATGATCAAGAGATTGAGGAAAAGGTTCGTAAAGCTAAGGAAGGATTTGATAGGGAGAGCAAACAAAAAGAAGTGAACGATGCTTTAGAACAGAGGAAATCTATGTTCCCTCTGTGGACTATGGAAAAGCTTCTGAAGGAGGTAATTGAAGCTCCAAATACACATTGGATCGAACCGGTTCTTTCATTCGATCTTGGGAATTCCAAAGATTCTCAATTTGATATGCCAATCACCCGAAAGGTATTCATCTTTCATTTTTTTAAGTCAACAGTTGCCATCCCCTCTCCTGACCCGAAGGTTGATCGAGACCTGATTGAATACTATCTTGCGTTCTCTCAACCTCAATACCTGACTTGGAGTAAACAGAAGATCACAACAGTCAAGGTGTTCAAACCCACTTCAGCAGAGAAGTTTATCAATATCAAGTTTAAAGAGACCCGAGGCTCAGACAGTTCGGTTCATATGATCTCCCTGGCGTATTTGCCAAATTTGAATCCTCATGACTGGATTCTCCTGAACAATATTTTGTTGACTAATAACCCAGAGTATGAGCCTATCATCGATCACATCAAGTGAATGGTGGTGTGTTATATTCATGAAGTCGCGAAGATGGATCAGGAGATCGCCTCTGCTTTAAAGAAGAAGACCTCTATCAAGCCAATTGGGAAGGCAAGCGACATCAACGTGATGATAAAAGGCAAAATCGTCCCTCAGTTTCATACAGTCATGTTCACCAGGGGCGAAAGTGAAAAATGCATGTTCGCTCTTGTTGACAAACACCTATTCTCCACTTCTTTCTTGGAGCATATTCTTGATATCATATACGAGTGCAATCAGAACAGTGAAGCTGATAAGAAGATGTTTTCAGATATGCTTCGGTGGTACATTAACTTTCATCAAACTCTTATTGCCATCATCCCCAAGCTGTTCAAGACTGTGAAGAAAACCACCGTTACTCAACCGAAGTGATCTTTCGCCTTAATTTGCACAAAGGGGGAGATTGTTGAGTATATGGGTTGCGCCATTGGGCTTTGTTAGTTCGGTCCATATGTATTCACGGTTTGGGCCTGTCCAACCGTGTATTGTTTTTAGGGTTTAGTATATATAGTGCATGCATGCATTATATTAATTACGCCTTCTTGATTATTTTGCTTCAACAGTACTGTAGCCCTAGCACGCCTGTAAAGTAGAAGTTCTTCATCGAGCTCTTCTGAGGTGTTGCTGTTTTAATCATTCGACATTCGTTTGATTCATTGTGTTCATTATTCGGTTTACCTTCTGTTTTATTTGTTAAGAATCTTATCGATCTTAAAAGAGTTTTCAACTCATCAATTATGTAAATTGCATTCTAAAGTATGATTATGATTACGACATCCCTCTTCATAGTTCGAATTGTGAGATTTGACAATTAGTCTGAACATTTGGGACTTATTGTTTTAGTTAGAACCACAATAATCGTGCGAACCTCGATATTTAGTTAGAACTAGGAATCGTCAAATAAATAGAATCTTATTCAAAAAAAAAAAAAAAAAAAAACCTTCACTGGCAGGTCTATAATTGCAAAGTGCATACTTTAAAGTTACACATGATTGGAATTTTATAGGCTTAGGATTTATGATTTCGCTTTAGGCCCTTTTCCTTGTTTAGATGTGGACTTAAGGTGAAGCTACTTATCTAACGGCCTATTCAGTCTTGATTGTATGTGATTTATATACACTAGGTAATTATAGGAGGACCCGGTGTAGGTCCTTATCACAAAAACTACCTTTTTACCCTTAAGTTATATTTATATTTCTCTTATCCCTATTCTCACTTAGATAAAAATGGCTGGATTCCATCCTCCTAGAGATCCGTACTATCCTAATCAAGAGAATGATGGTTGGCTCGGTGCCGAACCAAAAGATGAGTCGCAATTTCCCCTAGACGATGATTTTGCTGAAGACAACGGTTCCGGATCAGAAGCTTATAATCCACCTCCAGTTTCTCATAACCCTAACCCTCGTCAAAACATTCAAGGACCCACACCCCTGTGGGTAGCAAACTTGAATAGATGGAGTCACGAGCAAGGTCAACCCTTACCCTACAACGGAGACCAAAGCTTCTACAATCTGAGGGAGGGAGGCTCAGCAGACAGAATCCTACCTGTTCTGGTTCGCAGGGTCGCTCGTAATGAGGAATAGGGAAGGACAGCCATCAACCGGGTCATGGAGGTTGATGCCGATGCAGGAGTCAATACAGTTCGCATTCGCCATCTGGAGACTGCTCATAGAAGAACCTTGAACCAGAATATGACCCAGCAGAGAGAACTAACTACAACCCAATCTGAAATTAGGGAACTTTGTGGGCATCAGGCAACGTTTGAAAGACGCATGTAGGACATGGAGCGTCGTCTGGCAAAATCAAGGACTCATTCGGGCGATTCTCGCCGCAAGTAGAGTCTACTCTATTCTCTCTTTTGGATATAAATTAAGTCTATGTATAGACTCTAGTATTAATTTCATGCTTATGTTAAGACCTTGAACTTTCAGTCAGTTAGGTCTATGTACTGTCAAAATTTTCTCGATTATGGTGTAATGTGAGTCCTACTCCAAGGTCAATTTTTCCCAAACTTATCACATCTTTGCTACCAATGACATCGGCGAACGTCTAATCTCCTAGGGAAATCTTTGTCCAAATACTTTCATCCTTCTATTGTTAGAACTCTACCAAAATCACACTCTTATTTAATGTTTAAACTATGGTGATTGAGTTCACGGATCACTTTCATTATTCTCAATCTTGAAATTCTTATCATTATCTCCATCTTCACACACTTAGTTGATAGATGATGCGTCTGAAATTAACACCGCCTGTACTCGCAACCAAGAGGAAACTATAGAAACCACAATCTATCGTTACCTTGTTAAAAACACCGGGGAAAAGTACGCATGAACCCCTGGGATTCAAACTCTTCATTATGAAGTAATGGAGATCGGTGTAAGAATCGGAAGTAAGATGGCACAGAAATTCAATATACCTACGAAGGAGAAGGACACCCTATAAATATCAGGAGAGAACAAATCATTATCACCCAGAATAGAACGGAGGAGGACCACGCGTGTTACACACGAAGTGTTTGAGTGCCTTTTCGTCACAATAATAACTAATAAATAATGCAACCTAGTGAGTTAATGAATACATTACTCACATTAGATTTCGAACTTATCGTCTTTTCCTGTATTGGCTAATAACAATAATTCGGATCACGAAACCTCAATCAAGGGTGATTACTTCTCAAATTCATAAGTCAATTTATTGTAAACTCTATTATGAATTACTTTCAAATATTTTCGAAAACTGAATCATAGTATCCACCAACCAAAGATAACTTCGTTCGGAGGACACTCATCTGATAACCATTCTAGAAACTTCATTCTACTCTTTTACCAGGACTGCATCATAGGGATGTAGATCGAACCATCGAGAACAGTATAACAAAATGAAAAACTTACATTCGCATGAATGGTCGGAATACATCTAGAGCCAACCATAATCGCTCACAAACTCATTTTCTTATCATATAACAAAATCATGCCTCCGAAGAAACGTAACCAAACCGCTGGCAAGGCACCAACTCTTCAGATAGATTTGGCTACTTTTCAAGCTGCGGTCATAGCTGCCGTAGCAGCTGTCATGACTCACCTAAATGCTAACAACACAAATATTAGTGGAAATGTTATCGACGACCCCAATCACGGTGATAACCAAGTACAACAACGAGTGCCTGTTTGTAAAGACACTCCGAACCTCAAACCTAATATTCTGAAACGAAAGTTCGAGAACAAGAAAGGGAGTTGTTCAACTCAAGGAGCTACAGAAGGGCAACAAGCTGGGGCAGTCAATACCCCCATCAGCCATGTTATCCCAACACCGACCACATCGTACTTAGGAAACCTCCCACACTGCAGCAAGTGCAACTACCATCATCATGGGGTCTGCCGAGTACTGCATTGCAATAGATGCAACATAAAGGGGCACACCGCCCGTTTCTGTAGGACTCCGGTCAAATTCATCACTTCAACTACCAACGTTGGAACAAGTCCAATATGTCATCTTTGTGGTGAGAAAGAACATTACAAGAGGGACTGTCCAACAGAGAATAACGACGGGGGAGCAGGAGGAAATTTGACCCCAGAGAATGGGGAAACATAAAAGAACCCTACTATAGTTTGGTACGCTTCCAAACCCCAATAATTTATAATTACTCTTTCATTCGAAACAAATCACAACATTCATATAAAACTAAGAACCCTATCAGGTAAGCTATGATGGCTTAGTGTAAACATTAGGAACATTTATAATTAAGATTTGTAGATTTAAAGTGAGTGATCCCGCCTCATTTCCTGTTCCTTGTTTGGTTGTGGATTTAGGGCAGGTTTGCTCAGTCAACTGTCTTACCAATCTTAATTATACGTGACTTGTGTACACCAAGCGATGATAGAGAGACCTAGTAGGAATCATCCCATGAAAGTTCATAGTTCAAAATTATCAGAACCCTCGTATTAGTAGTATCCGCCAATTTTGAATTAAAAAGGGGATTCGTAGCAAAATAACAGAATAAAATTGAAGGCGCTGAAAACTTATGTACATAGAATTGTTCATTATCCTAGTAATCATCTCTTCCATAATAACTTAATATCTACTTCGTTGAGAAGTTCCGACATCCTCATCCGACATGGTTTGGCTCGATCCTTACCATGCAATTTTTTTTAAGCCGTGTAAAAGAACTCTTTCCTTAATCAGCTGAAATTCTTCCAATCCATAACGCAAACCCTTATATCGCCTATCACTTCAAAACTTCAGAAGTACCCATGCGAGGGGTACCACACCTTCTAGCCTGCTCAGTAGATAGAAACCTTGAAACAAAAAGCACCAAAGAAGTCTCAAAATTCAGTAACCACCCGTAACATACCCAAGAGATCTCCGAGGAAGGCCACTTGTACTGCAGGTCAAGTTCAAGAATAGAGTATAAGAACTCATTAGTTTAATCTATCACTGCTAGGTGTATATGCAAGAGTGACATATAATTTAGACTCAACAAGATTTGGGATGTGTGATTCCGCCCTACTTCCTGTTCCCTGTCTGGTTGTGGACATGGGGCAAAGCTACCCAACCGAAAGTTTTGTCGATTTAAATTATATACAACTCGTATACACGAGGTAAGGATGGATGAGCCAAGGATGAGTCTTATCATGAACTTCGGAGCAAAAGCTCGCATGCTTACTATAACAACTAGAGATACCTGGGTGGGAGTGGCAACAGATTACAATAGGCTTAAAAATCAAGTTACCAAGGCAAGAGGTGGACTTGATGCCACTTTGGGTGATCGTCGACAGGTTAACCAAATCCGTACACTTCCTACCAACAAAGGAAACAGACAAGCTGGAGAAACTGACTAGAACATACATCAGGGAGATTGTGCGACTGCATGGTGTACCAATATCCATTATCCCGGACATGGATACTAGATTCACCTCGTGGTTCTGGAAGTCACTACAAGAATCTCTAGGAACGAGACTAGACAAGAGTACCGCCTACCACCCACAAACTGACGGACATAGTGAGAGGACCATTCAAACCTTGGAAAATATGCTAAGGGCTTGTGTGATCGATCATGGTAAGGCATGGGATACCCATTTACCATTGGTTGAGTTCTCGTACAACAATAGCCATCACACTAGCATCAAGGTTGCTCCATTCGAAGCCCTCTATGGCTGCAAGTGCATATCACTTCTGTGCTGGGCTGAAGTGGGTAACACGCAACTAGCTATAGGACAAGTACCTAACAGCACTCTCGCTGGCCTGGAAATCATAAAGGAAACTACCGAGAAGGTTGTCCACATCCGAGAATGATTAAAGGCTTCAAGAGACAGACAAAAGAGTTATGCGGACAAAAAGACGACAACCCTTGGAATTTAAGGTTGGGGATCGAGTACTATTCAAAGTCTCACCCTGGAAGGGATTAATACGTTTTGGAAAACGTGGGAAACTAAATCCAAGGTATATCGGACCATTCGAGATCCTTTCCAGGATTGGCCTGGTAGTATACAAACTTCAATTACCACAGGAGCTCAATAACGTACACCCTACCTTTCATGTGTCAAACTTAAAGAAGTGCTTGTCCGATGAGACCCTCGTCATCCCTCTGGATGAAATTGAAATCAAAGAGAGTCTCCACTTCGTAAAAGAGCCAGTAGAAATCATGGATAGGGAAATTAACAGAACAAAACAAAGTCGCATACCCATTGTGAAGGTCCGCAGGAATGCCAAGCGAGGACCTGAATAAACTTGGAAGCGCAAAGATCATATGAAAAAAAATACCCGCATCTCTTCCCTAGTCCATAAATGCCTATCTTAGAATTAATTTCGGGACGAAATTCCCTCTAACGGGGGGATGATGTGACAACCCGATATTTCAAGTCGATATAATGACCTAAAGTCAAGTATGGTAATCTATTTTGATATAATAAATATAGCGTCAAAAATGAAATGTTCAAAAGTCTCAATTGGGCTGTATAAAATGATAGATATCGTGTCAGGGTTTTCAGAAATATAAAGAACACTCAAATCCGAGTTATAACGAAGAAGTTATGACCAATCAAAGATCCGCGTCAAAACCGGTAAAACACTGTTAAGCGTAAAACACGAAATTTCAATAAAATACCTTTTAGCCTTAGGTACCTAAATGAAAGTAGTAGATATCACTAAAACATAAGCGTACATAAAAAGAACGTCAAAATCTGATTTCGTATGAGGAAGTTAAGATTTTTCTAAGTTTCGGATATAGCAGTAGACAGCGAAAAACTCGAAATAGAGAACGAGCGACTTTTGGCCGAAACAATCTAAACGAGAATCGAAGATCTCGACAATAGTAGTACAACGGTAAAAAGACAAAAGAAAACGGACATCGGATGAAGAAGTTATGAATTTTTGACGGAGTTTTCCTGTCCCGGCCTACTAAAAATAAATATAATAAAATTTAAATTCAAAATTAGCCGACGAAGTCTAAACGAGAGTTGTAGAGCATAATCTCACCTTCGTGTCGATATAAAGAACGTCAAAAACGGAGTTCGTATGCGAAAGTTAAGAATTTCTGAAGTTCGGGGCGCGAACCCCAACACTGTGTCAGAGTTCACGACGTGAAAAAAAAAGGTTCACAACGTGAACTCAGTGCTGACGCTTTCTGAAGCCTGACAGACGCAAGTTGCGATGACGCACCTGATGACTACTGAACTCACGACGTGAATATGTGAAATTCACGAAGTGAGTCCTGAAAATGACCCTATAAATAGAAAACGAAGGTCTCGGGTTTAAGCTGCTCATTTCTCTTCTTCTGGCCACTTTTACTCTGCGTTTAGCATCCCGAGACTACCCCGACGCCCCAGTTATGCGTCCAGATCCCGACGAAGGCTCGAAGTCCCGAAGTTCCCGAGAAAAACATTCTTTCCAGTCGAAGTGCTGCCCGCGTGAGGCTCGTTTCTTCACCAGAAACCCGCGGTTACGTCAAGAAAGATCATTCCTAGAAACTACACGCTGCCCGATCCACCACTTATCAAGTGAGTTCATACCCCTATGTTTTTCCGAGTTTTTCATGTTTACAGGGGGGGAATACAAGCAAAAGCACAAGTAATCTTGGGCTTAAAGTATATTATTTTGTTTAAGATAATTATATTTTCAATATACTTTGAACATGGAAAATAGTTTTTACCAAATGGGTTAAGAAATCAACTCGCAGAAACGGTTTTCAAAACTAAGACAATGAACTTATGAATCATGAAGTAAAATATATCATTTTATAAAAGGATTCATGTTAATTACAAAAACGGTTTTCAGCATTATTACTTGTAAATTTGTTAGTCTAAGTTGGAGACACCTCCTTGGTAACACTCACCACCGAAACAGAGTGTAGGACTAACACATATGACCATAATCTCTTGTAGGGAGAGCGTGACTGTTGTGTATAGATCTATACGGGACTGACTATCCCGCACCTGGCTGCTAGCTACAGTGGGACCGACGGGTCTACGGGTGACAAAGTCATAAAGGATACTGGCCCCGATACGTGCCATATCAAGTTAATGTATGGTTATAAAACTCACAACGTAGATAACAGCTATTTACTTATGTAATAATGGATCGAGTAAACTAACCTCAGAGTAATAACCCATTGATTACTAAAGAATATTGATAATACCTTCAGGATTTAGTTCACCATATTTTTATTAGTGTAATGAGGCTAATATATCTCACTGGGCGTAACCAGGGTTTTTCAAAGAAAACTACGTTTAACGATATAAGTATGGTAAATATTTGTATACTTCATTTTAGAACGGATAACCAACAACCTACTTTTAGGGAAAATAAAGGATTTTCCCAGGATAACACGGTATTTTCATAAAACGGATGGTTTAACATTGAATTAATGGATATTCATATTCATTCCATGAGTCCTTGGATTGTGCGTTTCTGTATGAATCTGGAAGTCATGGAAGGAATGGGTTTCAAAAATGCTTTTATTAAGAAAATATGGGATTTTCTTGAGGAACACTTTTCAAAAGGATCAAAGAACATTTTCCACCAAAACTAAATGCTTATGAACTCACCAGATTTATGTTGATACTCTTTCAAAACTGCTTGGATTCTCAGGGATTCAGTAATACAGGTAAATCTTCAGCTTTTGGAAAAGGGACGCTAAGACGTCAGTCTTAAAACTTATTAAATCATCATATTGTAATTTATTTTGAGACATGTATTGTATTCAACAATGTAACTTTTAAATTATATTTATGATGGTTGTGTTTACTTTCTTTACAAATATTCAACTGTTATGATACTACATGAAGTCATCCGCCCCCAAATGTTTCCGCCATTCTGGTTTGGGGGTGTGACACTGTTGGATTAGGTATCTAAGCCCATAACTATTTTGGTATGTACTTGACCCGATTATACGCATGGTCCTTTTAGGTTGCCTTCACTCATGCAACTTTATAGGATGACAAGAGGAGAGAGAGTAGAATTCATTATATGAATAATAAATTCGTACTGAAAATGGTTTTATTAATATATTACAAGATTAATATATTATTTGGAAATCATATTATTTAATTAGTATTGATCGGAAATTAATTTGGAATTAATTTGGTGGTCAAAAGAGACTGATTAAATAAAGGGGACTGATATTGTAATTATCTGATATTTACTAGTTGGGCTATGGATTCCTAATAGAAAGGCATTGGACGAAATCTTATGGAAGCCCATAAAGATTTCGTCCAAGGGGCTTCTAGAAAGGGCTTCATGGATTGCTTAAGGCCTAAGTAAGGCAGTTAGGGTTTCCACCATAAAACCCTAATAGCCTCAACTATAAATAGACCCCTGAACATGTAGAAATCGGCCCCTATGTCTTCTTTGAGTTGGCCTAGCCGATTTCACCTCTCTCTCAAGTCATCTTCTTGCATTGAGTGTTTGTGACTCCATTAGAGGTGCAACACTTGGGGCACTAGGCTTTCAGAAGTCAAGATCAAGAAGGATTGTGATTGTTATTGCTACATAACAATCAAGGTAATGTTTCTAACCCTAATCATATGTGATTTTTCAGATTTGCATGCTAGTAATTAGGGTTTATTGCTTTGGTATTCAATGTTGTATGTTCAATTTATAAAAACCTAGATCAAAGCAATTAGGGTTGCATGTACACCATAGGAATGATGCTATGCTCATAACCCAACATTATCATCAAAAGTGAACACATGATCATCGAATTTATTCGTACTACACCCCACTTTGTCTATCCTCTCGTCCAACTCCTACATTAAAATTAAAACATTATAATTATTAACGAAAGGCACCTTAGCATTTAACAATTTAAATCGTAATTGTAATATATTTAATAACCTAGTCGTCTTCGATATCACCAAAATCCTGAACCCAACATGGTGCCCTTGCCATAGATAACCAATTCTCCCCCACTTGGGGTTCGAACTACCACCCGCTGACTCTCACAGTCGATCATGGCACCGAACCAACTCAGCCAATCCCTACCCACAGTCACACATACATCCCCCATAGGGATCAGAATCAAGTCTATCGAGAAGGATACCCCCAAGATCTCCAGAACACAACCCCGATAGATTGAAGAAGTAGAAATACCGTGTTCGTTGGCGATAGAGACTCGCAACGGAACATCAAGCTCTCCCGTAGGAAAACCGAACTCCCTACTGAACTATCAAGAAACAAATTACCGACTCGCCCCGGAGTCAAATAATATCAATGAAGGTAAGGAGTTCACTAAAAACGTAGCTAATATAGGTACAAACACATAATCATAAAACATATATAATCAATAAGATAAAAATGATGGAAACATACCAGCCACCACATTCGGTGTTCTCCTGGCGTTCTCTGCTGTAAGCTGAAAGGCGCGTCCCCGAGCCTTCAGAGGCTCTGCTCTACCCTGACCCTCGTCGGTAATCCTCAGTGTAGCCGGCACTGGAGCCTGCGCCGGCCGGGCAGCGAGCAATGGAGAGTTGGTCTTCACGTGACCAACCTGATCGCAATGGTAGCATATCCTCATATCCGGGACCGGGGCTAACTGGCGGCAATCTCTTGCAAAGTGCCCTTCCTTGCCGCATTTGCAACATGCAACACAAAATCTACAAACTCCAGAATGTCCCTTCACGCACTTCCCACAAGTGCGGCCGCACTGGCCCCCAGACCTAGTATCAGCGATAATAAACCGCTTCAGCACCGGCTGCAACTGCGTCGGGGCCTGCCTATGCTCCCGTAACTGCAACTCAATCTCAAGATCTCGCTGCCTAGCGGTCTCCTATAACTCTAACAATGTATCACAACGTTGGGTTGCAACAAACTATCAGATGTCGGTCTTGAGCATGCTCGGATAACGTGTCATCTGAGCCTACTCGGAAGCAAACTCTGGGCAAAACATCAACCTCTCCGTGAACATGCGGGTGATCTCTGTCACCAATTCCGTAGCCTGCCTCAAATCCAAGCACTCATGTTCCATCTCCTCGCGCTTAACCCGCGCAATGTAGCGAGTGCTTAACATCTCCCTGAACTGATCCCAAGTAACCGCAACTCTCTGATCATCAGTATACGACCCTGTCATCAACCTTCACTAGTCCTTTGCTCCGGACCTCAGCAGGTTTAGAGCACACCTGACCTTCTGGTCAGTAGGACATGAGCATGTGAAGAAGCATCCCTCCACGTCAGATAGCCACCTCATGGATATTATTGGGTCCTGAATCCCATCAAAAGTCAGGGGCTTCGTGTTATCGAAGTCCCAATACTAAAAAGCCCGACTGGTCCCACCACCAGCGGCTGCTACAACGGCAGAGGCTGCAGCGGAAGCCGTCTCAGCAATGGCTGCATAACGCTCATCAAAGTACTCAACCATGGTGGCCGTGATAGACCCAAACATCTTCGGTAACTGTGCCCGGAACAGTTTAGCAACCTCATCCTGCAGGATCTCCCGAAACCTGGCGTCCAACTCATCTGGCCAATGGTCTCGGGCACTGCTGGTCCACCCTGACTATCAGCTCCTGATCCTGACCCGGATGCGGTCACAAATCTCCTCGTAACCACCATGCTGAAAATATACCAGACAGATATCAGACATCCCATATAACAACGGGGAACCAACTCCCAACAAAGCCCTAGGGGTTGTGACTTCATCTCTATGCGTATGGGTCCTGTGCTTTCAGTAGTACGAGCCCATACTACCTTCCACACCTACCCATATTTGTCTCAAGTATCATCACAACACCCTAAAAATATACATAAACATAGGCGCGCGCTTAATCCTCACTCCTAGAGGAACGCTAAATATCTCATAACTGGCTGACTGACCCCGCACAACTCATCCATGAAACTTCCATCAACCCCGCAACACTCGTGTATGTTAGTCATACATAACGCTAGACCCTATAGACTTTCAAATATATGATCCTACCCTAAGCCCTTCATCAAACAAGAACAGGAAATAAGTCCAAACAACATTCTCAGGCTATAAGATCTTAATTATGTACGACTATGGTGCATATACTAAGCAACTACAAAAATGATGTCAATTTCATATAAGGGAAACCCTAAGATATTAGGCATCATATAATCAGGCAATTCTATCATGCAATTCCTGAAGATCCCTAGTCTATCACTAGCAAGCTATTCTAACATATCACATTATCAAATATATGTATGGTATTTTGGGGTCTAATAACTGGCTCCGGCTGATCGTACACTCTGCATCCTCCTTTAATATTTTGAAAACCATTTGAAAATCATTTTAAAAATCTTTTCCTTAGTTTGAGACCAGATTCACATGAGTGTTCCTCCAATTCACTCAAACCAAGACTCTGATACCAATTTGTAACATCCATAAAATTCATGAAAATTTTAAAAAATTTCAAGCATTCAAAAACCAATATCTATTACAAAATGTTTTCAAAATAGTTTCATATCAGAGTATTCGAGAATCAAAATCATAAAAATGCGAGGAGGTGCACGATCACGCCTTCGCCTTCCCGCGATCATCCGAAGTACCTGAAACAAAATCCAAAACTGTAAGCCCGAAGCTTAGTGAGTTTCCCCAAAATACCGACGCCATACAAATCATAACCATATCATAGCAAGTAAACATCATGCATATAGAGTCTACAGTATGACTGGATTGCTCTCACCGGGCCTACAGTCTATGTGGCCTACTCTCAGAACCTTTAGCATGTCTGGTCCGCTCACCCGAGCCTTCAGCCTGTCTGGACTGTTCTCCGGGCCTTCGGCCTAACTAATATGCCCTAATGGGTCTGCAGTCTATCCGGTCCACCCTGGGTTTGTTGGCCTTCATCACAAAGCAAGTCCGCCTCAACCCAACCCCACATACACAATCAACCCATAGATATCGTAAGCTAGCTAGCATGTACAAACAGTCAGACTGATCTAACAGATCACTAATCATAGCATCATCCTATATACCAGGATACCGACCTAAGAGGTCATATTTGAATATTGCATTCAGACTCTTGAGATATCTGAAAGATAGTCCAGATAAGGGTGTTCATATAACAATACATAGTTCTTTAGATCTTATTGGTTTTGTGGATGCTGATTGGGCTAAATGTCCCTTCAGTCGTAGATCAGTTACTGGTTATCTTCTGTATTTTGGAGGTTCACTAGTATCTTGGAAAAGCAAGAAACAAAGTATTGTTTCTCGTTATTCCGATGAATCTGAGTATAGAGCTTTAGATTATATGGCTTGTGAAATAATATGGATTTTGAAATTGTTGTTTGATTTTGGGATAAAAGGTTTAACTCCTGTGAATATTTTTTGTGATAATGAATCTGCCATTAAGTTGGCATTAAATCATGTGTTTCACGAAAAAACTAAACATTTTGAATTTGACCTTCATTTTATTTGAGAAAAAAGATTGAAAATGGTGTATTAAAAATAAATAAAATTGATTCCTTAAATAAAATGCAGACATTTTGACTAAAGCACTTGGGTGTGCTCAACTTGAATACATTTCTGGTCGTCTTGGTCTTATTGATGTTTTTAAAAATAATTTTCTGAATTAATGTTCAGTTTGTGTGTGTGTGGGGGGGGGGGGGGTTGAAATATATTACTCATATTATCAAACTAAACATTAATTCTTATTTTGGGTAAGTATTGTATATTTCTTCTTGTTGTTACGTATTTTGTGTAACTTGTATGCAGGATGTCGAGTTTCTATGCGAGTCTTGGGTTGCTCCATGGAGCGGCTAATGACTTATTTACCCATTGTGTATAATGTATAGTTTACGATTGTTCAGCTCATTCGTTCATTTTCATCTCAGTACAAAACTCTCTCATATTAGGGTTTATTCATATTTAGGGTTACATAGATTAGAAGGCTATTCTTCTGTGAAATTGATCTTCAGGTTCTTGTAATCATTTGAGTGTGAGTGTGAATGTAGAGAGGTTTTCCTTTGTAAGTTGATGTATGATCGAACTGGTTTATAGTGAATAAACTGTTCAAGTTAGGAATCGTTGGTGTTCTTTTCTTTACATAATGCTTATCTCTGTATATTAATCTGGATATGATAGAGTTCCATGAAATGATGTTTTCAAGAGGGATTTATGTCCATGATTTTACCACGGAATCTGGATAATTGCATTTGGAATACATATCGATCAAAGAGTTTCTCAAAAATATATTGTGATGAAAACCTTTGTGAAAGATAAATCCATGTAATGTTCTTCCTGTAATAAGACTATTTAAATTGTCGCAGGCTTTTAGGGCTCTTAGGATTGTTTTCCCCATCTGGTTTAGGTCTGGATTTTGGTAACATTTTCTTGAAAATCTCTAAAGAATGATGGTGTTTGTTAGTTACAACAAAGCGTAAGATCATGACACTCCAAGCGATAACATCATTGTTAGACATTTCATCGAACAATTTCTGTGTATACTGTTTTGTCGTATCTGCATACATGGACAACAAAGAGTTTTGAAATTAAGAGATGGCTAGAAACTCCATTTTAATCATACACCCATGTATTTTTTTGTCTTTCGTGTAAAGCTTTAAGTGTTCGAATTGTTTGAGTTACAAGGACTAAGGTGAAGATACTGGGTTCAAATCCTGTTGCTCTAACTTCAATAAACGAACGTATTCCTTTATCCAAATCACCATCATCAATCTACCTAGAAATCAAAATATTTGATGAGACATAATCCTTGATCTTCATTCAACCAAACACACTAATTGTGGACCTCATATCCCCAACTTTTGTATAGAAGTCCATGATAGAGTTTCCAATAGATGTGCTTGATTCCATTCCTAGCTTAATTACATATGAATGAAAGGACTTCCCATATGCCAAAGATATTGCCGAACAATCCTGCTTTGTTCATGTCCATTGTATAACGACAATACCACTTGTCATCTCCCACTAAACGAAAACTATTTGATATTTGAAACCCAGTTGGAAAGTTTTAAACTTGATATAATGGCTAAATGATGCATAGCATATCCCAAAAGAATCAAAACTAATTTCAAATGTTAAATCTTAATCACGACAATGCGATACAATTTGTTGTGGTTTCCAAGTCCCTGATCTAGTACAGCCGTGACATGTAGGCGACACCCGCCAGTATAAAAAAAGTACCCTGCCAAATATACTAATGTTGTGACAAAAATAAAAGGCCCAAAAGTGAAGAGGGTGACGGAGAGTAGCGTCAGTCTGATGTTGTTTGTTAAGTAGGTGAAGAGGAGGTGGTGGTAGAGAGTGGGGGTAGTGGGTTATTTTTCTATTTTTTTTTATTACTAAAATCATAGAGCTTCAAGGATGGCCCATGCATGAGGTATGGAAAAGACCATTTTGCCCTCACATCACTTAGAGCATCCATAGTAGTGAGTTTAATGGGAGAGTTAAATGATGTGTCAAGTCTTGTTGGCATTCAATAGATTAAACTCTATTATAATGGGATGCTGCCTTGGCATTTAATGGTTTTGAGTTCAATGGTCACTGAGTTCTTCAATGAGAAAAATGAAAATTTTTAGTTCTTAAATATATACTTTAAATTAGCTTTTGTAATTTTCTATTGAACTGTATAAAGTTCAATACATTGTGAAAAAAAAAATTAATAAAATTGTATTAAATGTAGAAAAATGATGTGACTATCCATTGAACTCCAAATAATTGATTGTATTGCCATGCCCTTAACAGCAAAGAACCGATGGAAACACCATGCATTAAACCACAAGACCAACGTTGATTAAAGTTAAAGTTTTTTAGAAACCAAAGGAACAATTTTTTTGAAGAATTCCTGTTTTAATTTGTCGATGTATAATATTCATCTCAATATATAAACAAAATCTAAACATTGCGCAAAAAAGAGGGCAACATAAAGTTTCAATACTCCTCGTTTCTGTAAGAAAAATGTTTTGCTAAATTATGTATTGAGCAAAACGTTTTGCTATTTTGTTTTCCTATATATTTTTTTACAAGAATAACTATTTTGTGATAAAGATATAATATATTTCGATATACCCCTGTAATTTTGGTATTTTTGTAATTATACGTATATGAACCATAAATTTAATGCTCTACAACCAAAAACTTATAATTGAAAGGTTCATGTATTTAAATAAATTATAACACGTGATCATGCCACGTTACAAGACTTATATATCCACTATCATCACAAAAAGTTAATAGATACAATACAACATACACTTCATACAACATACAAGTCATCATACCCAGGCCGGTCGTTAATTCAAAGGGCCCAACATACAAGTCATCATACTCTGCAGGATCAAAACTAGAAATACGACAACAGTATACAATCCAACATTAACTATTTTGTAGAATAAGAGATCTTGATTCAAACAATTGAAGCAAGTCAAGGTAGGAGATATTGATTGCATTGAAATAATCTCATGTCATCATTTTCAAGACTCACCATGGCTTCAATTCCATCTCCATCTGGTGTATCAAACAACACGAATGTGTTCTTCACATGCACATCTGCCATAGTCACCCATTTCGGGTATCCCCATCCGAAATCCATCTGGTAAAAAGGTCTCCTGCACAAACTGGTACACCTGTACACATCAAGATCATCAAACAACTGCTTCACACTACCTGCATAGTCGCTAACATCTATCAACCAATCACTCAAATCAACATGATCTCCACCATTGCAGACTTCTTTGATCCCTTCCTTCAAATCAAGCACCAAACTGGTTAAACTTCTTTCGCTTTGATTACTGTTCGATATTGTGAAGTACCAACTGAAGTTTCCGATACAATTTTCCGGCAACTGTGGCATCATTCGTGGTCGCATGTTAACCAGCTGAATCAATGTTGATATTCTAAAACAACCCGTTTTCTCCAGTGAAGCAGCAATGGCGCATTTGTAGAGATAAGCTGTCACGACTTGGACCTTTGTAGGGTTTTCCACCAATCCCATCACAGAGTTTTTTAATCCGGCGATCTTTTTGGCATCAAAAACGTATCTTTTTGTGACACATGATGTACTTTTGTCCAACACGATTTCAGGCACTGTGTATCCAAGATCTGAAGAAGGAATGGATCTAGCAAGTATTATCGGCAGTGGTCTCACTTCGCCTCGTGCCATGGAAGCCCAGTCACTTAGAAAAGTAGCAATCGTGGTTCCGTCTGCAACCTTATGCGATATGGAAACAGAAACCGCAGTTCCACCACCTTCAAAAGATGTTATTTGAGTCGCAAGAAAACTCTGATCTATGCATGATCCCTTCCATAAGAAACCTTCAGGAAACAATAACTTTTGGGTCTCATACATGGGGTTTTGAAGGAAATCGGCTACCCCACAACCTGAAAATTTTGCTTCCACAAAAATGACACCTTGATCACCACAATCAACAGTGATACCATCTTTTCTAAGTCTGCCTGCAAAAGGGTAGTACTTTGTCAGCGTTTCAGATAATGATTCCTTCAGAACATCAGTATTGGTTAAGCTTCCAGATTCATATAAAAGCAAGATTGGAGTATAGGAATGCAAAGTGAGTTGATCGAGCAACGAAAGCTTAAAAGTTTTGAGGTGATTGGGGGTTGGAGATGAAGTTTTGATGATTTCTTGGGAGATTATTTCCATTTTCATTGCCCTTTTAGCCATGTAAGAAGCCATGTATCTACAAGTAGTATATATGCATAAATATGAAACTTAAAAAAATCGATCAACTTGAACTATTAAGATTCCGTCAACGGTTTCCAGTGATACCAAACGATTTTCTCTCGTCTTATTCATTTAACTTTTTGTTCTTATGTGGCAACTAGCAAGTTATATTTATCTATTCTGTAAGAGATAATTAATGTCAAAGTAGAAGATGATTAATTTAAACTAATTCATGATGCAGTTACCTCTATAGATCTTAATCAATTGTTAGATGATAACATTTTACTTTGAGATTTTCTTATATGGCATATATAAGAAACATTAATTAAAATATTAATTATAAAAAACATTATCATACTTAAATATAATAAACATTAATTATGTGTAATATTACCATAATTAAATGTAAAATACATTAATTATAAATAATACTATTTATAATTAATATTTATTACATTTAATTATGATAATATTCATCATAATTAATACTTCAATTAATGTTTCTTATGTATACACTTAGGTCACTTATTAGAAAATCTCACTTTGGGATTTTATACAACTGTAATATTTTTTTTATTAATCAACTCTACAAAAGTTCAATAGAAATTTATTTTGAACTTAAAACTTTCATTTTTCGTATTGAAAAGTTCAGTATCCATTTAACCCGACCCATATCTATTGGAACGTGATATCTAAGGTTGAGCATGCAAAACCGAAACCGAAATCCGAGAAACCGATAAAACCGAAACCAAACGCGAACCCGAACCATCGGTTTTGGTTTAAGATTTTTCAAAACCGAAAAATTCAAATCTTCTATTAAAGATGACATATTCAGTG
This sequence comes from Lactuca virosa, assembly GCF_052849685.1. Lineage (NCBI taxonomy): Eukaryota > Viridiplantae > Streptophyta > Magnoliopsida > Asterales > Asteraceae > Lactuca > Lactuca virosa. Next base: position 183,155,045 of record NC_136428.1, read on the forward strand.
TATGTCGTGAATTTGAAAGCAACTTATTTGCATATCTCCCATGGTTGAAACTAGACTTATATTCCCACCTGAATAAGTAAAACGATAACAAACGAAAGAGCGGTTTTTAATAATCGATACTGTAGACAAATTGTCATTGCTAACATGATTTTGGGAGCACTTAACTTATGTACTTTGAGATCTCGTATCAAAAATGCAAAAATAAAAAAATAAAAAATAAAAAATAAAAAAAATGTTTCCAAAGGAGCGATGATGCCTACACAACATTTTTTAGTCATACACAACAAATTATGCGTTATACAAGTGTACAGTACAAACGTGTAAATCATAAATTGTTGTGTATACCTAAAAATGTTGTGTACAAATCACCGCCCTGATTCTAAAGGGATAAGATTGTTACATAATGTAAAGGGGTCCATAAATTTAGATGTTGTGGTGCCTGGGATCTCTCCGTCTAAATCTTTAACTCCATGTTATTATCGTGTCATTTGATTGATGGTAAAGAACATGTAGCAAACAGAAAGGGCAAGTTTATGATGATTTCAATTCTTTCTCAATTAGATCAATTTTTGGTTATGTGATTTCAGGTGTTCTTGAAAGGGCAAGTTTCCCTATCTACAACTTGCCTACAATAGTAGATCTTGCAAACCATGTTTGTTTCACCAAATTATAACAAGATTACAAAAAAAGGTCTGTAAAAAATATAAGATAAAATAAACCACACCAACACAATCCAACCAAAAGTAATGTCGATATTCTTGTGGACAGGAACGGTTTACTATTTTGTTGAAGTTCACACCCGGTTCGCTTCATACTTCCTACTTATATACTGTAATATTATGCCTGATTCACGACTTCGGTATTTATGTGCTCAAAATTTCCCTATGCTGTTCTTATTTTACTTAGATATATGTATATCTAACAAGAAAAGGGGAAAACTTCTTGCTTTATCTATAGGAATATAAGCACCAATTGCCACTAATAATGCAAAGCACCACCCCTAATTCTTTGCTCCAAACTGTTCGTTTGGAGTCAATACATCAAAAGCTTTTACATTAGCTACGATAAGGGTTATACCCTTACATTATTTTCTTAATGAATAGGAAATCCTTGTTTATATAACATTTTACTGCTTTTATTCTTGTGTCTAGTAAATACATACTTTCTATGTGCTTATTTCTGCAATGGCCAAGATGTAACATCCTAATAATACCAGCTAAAAATTTCGTTTTTAAATTAGGTTAATACATAAAAACATCGTTACAAAACATTCATAATATTAATTTATGTCTGGAAACCGGTAACATCATAGTAAAATATTCAGAGTACATCCCAGAAAGTCCATAGTGCGGAAACAAGAGTGTGTGTGTGATATGCCGCTACCGCGCCAGCTCCTTTCCCCTAGCTGAAGGGATAGCTGAAAACAAAACTATAAAACGTAAGCACGAAGCTTAGTGAGTTCCCCCATAATGCCACATACCATACAATCATATAATGAGTAACTAAGGGATACGGGCCTCGCCCACACCCATAGAGATACGGGCCTCGCCCACACTTTACTTTCTGAGAGGTACGGGCCTCGCCCACACTCTGCTATCCATGGAGATACGGGCCTCGCCCACACTCCGCTACTAAACCATAACATACAAGTATCACACAGACAACAAGTATAAGCAATTCTATCATACTGGCATATAACACAATCAAACTCAGCTATGAGATACGGGCTCCGCCCACACTCCGATACTAACATATCGTCTATACGGGCCGGCCTTGGTGCCTTAGACCCGTCCCTACTGGAAGGAAACTCACCTCGAGAGTAGCTGCCGAAAACCTGCTCAGACTACGCCTGGCTGCCGCACCGGTAATCCCTCCGGCTATAAATCCGTAAACATGGATTAGGTACTCATTAATACCCCTAAGGTCAAATGACTGGTCAAAGTCAACTCCTTGGTCCAAGTCAACCTTCTGATTGACTGGACTCGCCGAGTCCATATGGCGACTCGCCGAGTCCTTCTATGTCTAGCCCGACTCTGACTCATCGGGTCCCTGTTCCCACTCACTGAGTCAGCCCGACTCGCTAGACGGGGACAACGAACAAACCCGCGACTGGACTCGCCGAGTCCAAGGGGGTGACTCGCCGAGTCCGACGAACAGATCTCACAAATCGCTCCAATCTTCCATCAGAACATCAACCTTGGACATTTGGAGATTCTGGGACTATAGCTACACGTTAAATTGCTAATTCCACGTGCGACTACGAAGGGTTGGACCTCCTACACTTAAACCCTTCTTATCCTAGTGACAGTTCATATGACTCGCCGAGTTGGAAGAACAACTCGTCGAGTTCAAGGCTATATTCAAGGGACTCGCCGAGTTTGAAGAACGACTCGCCGAGTACTAGGCAATCTTCATAGGACTCGTCGAGTTGTTTATCCAACTCGCCGAGTCTAAGGCCATCTTCATGGAACTCGCCGAGTGCACTTTGGCACTCGCCGAGTACCCTTCGACTCTTCACCCATTCTGGCCAACTTTGAGACATGCAATGGTTCCAAACCATAAATCTAAGCTCCTAGGGCATAAACACACGGAGTTTGGGAGGTTTAAGGTCTTGTAATCCACATATAAGGGACAAAAAGGGAATCTATTATACTAAAGATCAAGAAGGAGCTTTCTTACCTGGTTAGGAGCTTCTCCCAGGGTAGATTTCGGATCTACCACACTTCCTTGCACCCTCCAACTTCCTCCTTCTTCTTCTAAGCTTCAAACTTCCTTTACCAAGCCAAAATCACTCACAAGGATCAATATGGGCTAGGGTTTTGCTCTACAGTTCTTCTGGAAGAGAATGGGACGAAATGGGTGTTTTAGAATGGGTAAAATAGGGTGAAATGTCTGAAGATAGAGTTTCATTCAGACGGGTGGACTCGCCGAGTCCATGCATCGACTCGCCGAGTTCACCGCTCAAATCCCGTGTCCACCCTGCTGCTACTCGGCGAGTCGGGACGTAGACTCGCCGAGTTCGTGGCAAAAAAAAAATAAGAATAAAACTTAAATAAAATCATACCATGAACCCGGTGTTACACAAGAATTCCTCCGTTTCACATGAGGGAATCGAGTGTATTCTCCACTTCTGACTAATCAGATGGATCAGATAAAATCACTTAGCATGCATAACAATGATCTTCCTTTTGGAACCATTTATCTCGTATAATGGTGATCTCCTCGGTGAAATCCTTATCTTGAATAACGGTGATCTCACTTGTGGAATCCTTATATTTCATAGCAACAATGTACTTTATTAATGATTAGAAATTAAAGTAAGAAATAAAATGTGCCCAAACACAAATTATTTCATACAGGGGGTTGTTCAATTATTATATATATATATATATATATATATATATATATATATATATATATATATATATATATATATATATATATATATATATATATATAGTATGTCTCTATATTTTGTGACACCCATTTTCCAAAATTGAGCAATTGAAGAGTTAATGGGGTCAAAAATAAGGTTTGGGTAAAACCTTATGCCACCACATGGTGTGTTGATGACCACGATGGATGGACACCATGATGTGGCAATAGGGAAGCTACAATGTGGTGGCTGCAGCAGCCCAAACCCTAGATTTCTAGGGTTTGTCCCATATTTAAGGACATTAACTCTTGGATTATGTCATCTCCTTCAGCCTCTATCTCCCCATTTTGAAACCCTAGTGCCTTCTCATGTCTTTTAAGCTCTTTATTGGTGTTATAGCCATTTAAAGGTTGAAGGAAGGATTTGTTGAGAAAATGATCAACTAGCAACACATCTCCACTTATTGGTGCATCTTCTGGACTTTTATAAGTCCCCAAGTTCCGACCTTTTGTAACTCTGTAAATTTTCAACCAAAATTTTCATTTTTAAAATCACATAAAACCCAATATCACATTTTTCAAAAACCAGAAATGTATAAGTTGTCAAAACACCAGTTAAAAAATCTTTGATAATATCCTAGAATCCTTAAAACATAAACTCCAACTATTGTGTACAATTAAGCCGATGCCTTCCCGCGATCATGAGAAGCACCTGAAACACAGATCACACAACATTGTAAGCACGAAGCTTAGTTAGTTCCCCAAAATACCACACACATATCATTAGCCTCTCATGGCTATATCTCGAATAAGGATCCTCCGATCAATGTGTCTCATTGAAGATCCTCCGGTCTCACAACTCGGGGTGGATCCTCCGGTCCTAACTCAATAAAGCACATAATAATATACATTATAAATCACAAAGACATAATGCATGATATCACATAACTCAGTATAAGCATACAAGACCCTCCAGTCGATAACTCAGATATGACCCTCCGGTTACACAGTATTACCACTCATGTAAGTATGGCGAGAAGACTCACCTCAAAAGTAAGAAAGGAAGCCTCGTACCCCTCGAACGATATAGACTCCGCCTACGTATTATAATCATCTCTAATTACACATTATAATCTCAATCTCTAGAAAAGTTAAGTTAACTCATTCTCTAACTCTCGGAAAGGGTGAAAGACCATTTTACCCCTCCATGGTCTCCATAATCCATGTCTTGACCAACCCTAATAGTCAACATAAGTCAACACTCGACTCAACAGTCCATGTTGACTCAACTCGTCGAGCACAGCTCATGGACTCGTCGAGTCCCTCAGAACTAAGTAAGTTGCGAAAACCCGAGTCTACTCGCCGAGTTGCTAGCCAACTCGCCGGGTCCATGTTGTTGGATTAGGTGTCTAAGCCCATAGCTGTAATTGATATGTACTTGAATTGATAGCAGCACAGTCCTTTTGGGTTGCCCTCAAACCTAGCAACTGGACAAGGAAATTATGAAAGGAGAGATATTGATTTATTATAAGATTAATAAATTAATATAAATGATTTATTAATATGTTAAAAGATTAATATATTAATTAGAAATCATAAGGTTTAATTAATAGTTATCCAGAAATTAATTAGAATTAATTTTGGGGATAATTGTATTAATTATAAAGTGCAGGGACTAGTTTGCAATTATCAAATAGTTGAGTGGAAGATTCCAGAACCTCCTTGGAAGGGGGTGGACGAAATCTATAGGGGAAACCCTAATGATTTCGTCCAAGGGGCTTGGATAAACTTAGGCCCCAAGCAAAGGAGTATTAGGATTTTCCCTAAACCCTAGATCCCTCAGCTATATAAGGAGCCTCCCAGCTCCTAAATTTGGTGACTCCTACCTTGGAAGTAACCCTAGGCTGAAAATTACATACCCTACTCTCTCTCTCCCATTCTAGTTTCCTTCTTCCTAGCTTTTGGGTGTGACTCCATTAGAGACATTACATTTGTTGTGCTAGGCTTCCAAGAAGATCAAGTTCAGGAGGATTAACAATTGTTTGCTATAACAATTAAAAGGTATGTCACTCTTAAACACTAGTTAGTTATTTTCGAAAATAGCCTCTCTCATTAGGGTTCTTGTTTTACAATTCAAAGTTATATGTTCAATAGTTAAAACATAGATCCAAAGTAGGTTGCATGTGAACTTAGGAATTGTTTTTCTAGTTTATTTGTTTACCTAAAACCTATTAGTGGTATCAGAGCCATTGTTTGTTTTAAATTGAATTTCTATAATAGTTGAATTGCAAATTAGGGTTTATAGCTATTAAACCCTAAAGGCCAAAAATTTCGATTTTTAGGGTTTTGGTTCAAAGGGTTTTCGAAAAACCCTAGCCTCCATGGACCCTAATCGAAATTAGGGTTAGCGTTTTGGAAACCCTAGCCTCCTCCCTTGATTTTCAAAATTTACATGGTAATTTAGGGTTTCTTGTTTTTGGATAATTGTTGCCTTATTGGATAATTGAAAAAAAATAAGAAAATTATCCTATCCCCATATTTTCGAAATCTAGAAGGGATATGGATTAGGATTAAATTAATTGTTTAATTTAATTAGATAATCCTTACAAGATTTAATAAATTAATTAAAAGTTAATTAATAGATAAATATTAAATCTAGTTATTTGGTTTATTTTTTAAATTTAAAATTAATGGCTTAATTTTCGAAATTTATATATAAACCTTAAAGTTTTAAAAAGTTTAAAACACACATTATATATGTATTATAATTAAAAGTTAAGTATTATATATGTATAAGAATATGGTCAGTAAAATCGCTAGTATGTCTCATTCACGAAGCTAGTCTATAAGGGGGGTATAAGGAAACTGCCTATAAAATGGTAGTTGAATGGGTGTCCACTCTCACCCACCGCTTCCTTGATTAGTGGAGGGTCGTTAGCAGAACGGATTTGATAGGACAACTACACCTCATTAAAAGTATAATGCTATTAAGAAAGTACTAGAACACTATTTTTCAAAATCCCAACTCTAGTTACTTTAGGAAAAATGTGAAAAGTATGCTAATCCATGAAATCGCACATTATGCTTTATTGGTCGCTAGTGGAGCGTGTGTGGATTACCAGCACACTAATAGGCACTAATAAATAGTAGTAATGGGTATCTCATAATTGTCATTTTGGTGCAGCGTGTGTGGTTCACCGGCACATCAATAGTTAATAATAAAGACAATGAGGTTATCAAGCATATTTGCATGGTTATTGACATCTTGTTTGTGATCCAAGGTATCCCAGTCACAAATAGAAGAGCATAATCTGAGATTAAAACATGCCATTGAATATTTTCAATGTATCTCAAAAGGAATTAGGAATTTCACTTCGTTTGTTTCGTCTAATGGTGGAATTGGTGAATCGTCATTCACCTACCTTTATGAAATTTACACTTGGATCTCGGCATCCCATTTCTAAGTTGTGAATCTTCATAGTTGGATCCTAACTTTGATATTATATCTTTGGGTTATAATATTGAGGTATCTTGAAATCTAACTAAAACTTTCTTTCTTTTCAGATGTCTACTCCTGGAAACACTTATGCTTCATCATCCTCCAACCACAACTTCTCTTTGCTCAACATTTGCTCCAAAGTCGTTATGGATGGCTCTAACTATAACGATGGGATGCGTAACATCAAGATGGCGCTTCGTTTTGAGGACAAAGAATATGTCATTGAAAAGGAGCTCAAAGAAATTGATGAATCTAAAGCTACTCCTGAAGAATATGCTGCCTACAATAAGCACTATGATGATGCCACCAAAGTGGCATGCACCATGGTCGCAACCATGTCCCCAGAACTGTAGAGGTACTATGAGGACTACTGGCCTTTTGAGATGAACAAGGACCTTATGGAAAAGTACCATAAGCGAGCTCGTCAAGAAAAGTTTGAAGTAGTCAAGTCACTCATGGCTTGCAAGATGAAAGAAGGGGAGTCGGTTGTATTTCATGTGCAAAGAATGCAACGCTACATAGAGCGTTTGGTCAAGCTCAATATTCACCTTGATGAGGAATTGGCCATTGACATGGTCTTGAACTCATTACCTGATTGTTATGGTCAGTTTATCCTAACTTACCATTTGAATAACATTGAGCAGACACTGGCCCAATTGCACAACTTGTTGCAGACAGTTGAAGCAGGGATGAAGGGTAAAAGTATAGCCTCCACTCCTGCAAGTGCCCCTGTCTTGGCTATTGGACAGGGAAAGGGGAAAAAGAGGAAAGGTCCTCCTAAGAAAAATTGGAAGAGCAAGGCTCAAGTTGTGTCATCTACAAATGGCCCAAAGGCTAAACCGAATGCTACCATTCCCCATGTTTCTGATCCCAAGGATGCTGATTGCTTTGATTGCAATGACAAAAGGCACTGGAAGAGAAGCTACCCAAAATATCTGCAGGACATCAAATATGGAAAAGTGAAGCCATATTCAGCAGGTATTTACACTATTTCTTCTAATAACTCATTATCTTCTCGTTCATGGGTCCTTGATACAGGATGTGGTTTTCACATCTGTTCTAATTAGCAGGGGCTAAAAGAAAGTGAGGAGGTGGAGCGAGGGAGGATAAACTTGATCATGGGGAACAGAAAGTCTTCACCAGTAACCAAGATCGGAGTTTATCAACTTTTTCTTAATAATGATGTTAGATTAGATTTATTGAATTGTTGCTATTCGTCTGAGATGACGAGAAACATTATTTCATTTCATGCATTGTTCAGACAATGTTTTAAGTATTCTTTTAATGATTTGAATGGTTCAATTTCTGTTTATAAGAATGGTGTTTTTGTGTTTGAAGCTTTACCTTGTGATGGTGTGTATGAAACAGTGACTTGTGTTGATAGCTTAGGAAATAGTGTATTTAATATTGACTTGTCTAATAGTGTAAACAAGGCATGCTTGTGGCATTGTCGTCTTGGACACATTAACAAGAAACGCATAGCCCAACTCCAAAAGGATGGAGTGTTGGAATCATTTGACCTAAAACCAGATGATATGTGTGAATCTTGTCTTTTTGGGAAAGATGACGAAATTACCATTCACAGGGTCTTGTGAAAGAGGTGAAGGTCTATTGGATCTCATACATACAGATGTATGTGGGCGCTTCAGATCAACTACAAGGGATGCTAATCGATTCTATGTGACTTTCAGTGATGATTATAGCAGATATGGCTATATCTACTTCATCAAACATAAGTCAGAAACCTTTGAAAAGTTCAAAGAGTTTAAGCATGAGGTCGAAAATCAATTTGGCAGGAAGATAAAGGTACTTAGATCCGATAGAGGCGGGGAGTATCTTAGTATCAAGTTCAACGACTATCTAAAAGAATGTGGGATAGTCTCACAATTAACTACTCCTAGGACACCATAGTTAAATGGTGTAGCTGAGAGGTGTAATCGAACCTTGTTAGACATGGTTCGTTCTATGATGAGTCGTGCTTCGCTTCCTATTCACTTCTGGGGGTATGCCTTAGAGACAGCCGCCCACATCCTCAATCTTGTCCCTACAAAGAAGGTTGCCAAAACACCTCACGAAATGTGGACGGGGAAACTTCCCTCGTTAGCACATATTAAAGTCTGGGGTTGTGAAGCTTTCGTAAGACGAGAAACTCACAACAAGCTAGCAGCTAGAAGTGAGAAATGTGTTTTCATTGGTTACCCAAAACAGTCTTTTGTATATTTGTTCTACAGACCTAGTGAAAACGTGGTCTTTGTAGCACGAAGATGAGTCTTTCAAGAAAGAGAGCTCATATTCAAAGAGGACAGTGGGAGCACCATAGACCTTGAAGAAATTCAAGAGTTAGCCAATGAAGGAACCTTAGATGACACTAGCAATCAAGCAGAGGAAACAGTTCATGTTGAACCGGTTGATAACTCATTACCTCTTCGAATATCCACTAGGGTAAGTGTGCCACCTGAGTTATATGGTTTTCATATTACTTCAGATGGTGACACATTCATCAGTCACAGGACACTGGTAAATTTAGATGAACCAGTTACTTAAAAGGAAGCAATGGCAGACCCATAGGCTTCCAAGTGGAAAGAGGCAATGAACAGCGAGATGAAGTCCATGTATGACAACCAAGTTTGGAATTTGGTTGATAGTGCACCAGGTCGTAAGACGGTTGGGTGCAAATGGATCTTCAAGAAGAAGACAGACATGGATGGAAATGTGCACACATTCAAGGCTCGACTGGTTGCAAAAGGTTTCACTCAAACCCCAGGGGTTGACTATGATGAGACCTTCTCGCCAGTAGCTAAGATTAAATCTATTCGGATATTGCTCGCCATAGCTGCCTTTCATGACTATGAAATCTGGCAGATGGATGTTAAGACTGTTTTCCTTAACGGGAAGTTGGCTGAGGATGTTTACATGAATCAGCGAGAGGGTTTTGTTGATGCAATGTTTCCCAATAGAGTGTGCAAGCTTGAGAAATCCATTTATGGATTGAAACAAGCATCTCGCTGCTGGAATCTTTGCTTCCATGAGAAAGTCAAAGAGTTTGGTTTCTCTAGAAGTGAAGATGAGTTTTATGTGTATATCAAGGCTAGTGGGAGTATAGTAATTTTTCTAGTGTTATATGTCGATGACATATTACTCATTGGTAGCGACGTTCCAACCTTGAAAGATGTTAAGTCTTGGCACGGAAAGTGTTTTGCCATTAAAGACCTTGTAGAAGCTGCCTATATTCTTGGGATTAGAATATTGAGAACTAGAAAGAAGAGACTGATTGGACGTAGTCAAAGCACACACTTAGATAAGGTACTAAAGAGGTTTAGTATGGAAAATTCCAAGAAGGGAGAGCTACCTATCCAAAGCAATACCAAATTGAGTAAGACTCAATTCCCGAGTATAGATGAGGAAATAGCTGACATGAGTCGTGTACCTTATGCTTTCGCTGTCGGATCGATCATGTACGCTATGACATGTACTCATCCTGATGTGGCCTTTGCTTTAAGCATGGTCAGTCGTTATCAGGGAAATCCGGGTAGAGCTCATTGGATAGCAGTTAAGAATATACTCAAGTATTTGCGAAGGACAAAGGACTGGGTCCTTGTACTTGGTGGCAAAGATACTTTGAGAATAGATGGTTACAGTGATGCCAGCTTTCAAACGGATAGAGATAACTTCCGTTCTCAATCAGGTTGGGTATTTTTACTGAATGGAGGAGCAGTTACTTGGAAAAGTTCCAAGCAAGATACGGTGGCTGATTCTACTTGTGAATCAGAGTACAAAGCAGCGAGTGAAGCGTCGAAAGGAGCAGCTTGGTTGAGGAACTTCATCGGAGATCTCGGAGTTGTTCCAACCATCGAGGAGCCTACGGAACTGTTCTGCGATAATGAGGGAGCGGTTTCCTTAACTAAGGAACCCAGAGATCATGGTAAAACCAGTCATATCGACAGAAAGTACCATTTCATCAGACATAGAGTAGAAGAAGGCCATCTTGTAGTAAAGAGGGTGTCATTTGAAGATAACCCAGTAGACCCCCTCACAAAGGGTCTGCGTAGGGCTAAGCATATTCAGCATGCTCGGATCATAGGACTCGACGAGTCCATGAGCTGTGCTCGGCGAGTTGAGTCAACTTACTTAGGTTTGGGTTGCCCTCAAACCTAGCAACTGGACAAGAAATTATGAAAGGAGAGATATTGATTTATTATAAGATTAATAAATTAATATAAATGATTTATTAATATGTTAAAAGATTAATATATTAATTAGAAATCATAAGGTCTAATTAATAGTTAGCCAGAAATTAATTAGAATTAATTTTGGGGATAATTGTATTAATTATAAAGTGCAGGTGCTAGTTTGCAATTATCAAATAGTTGAGTGGAAGGTTCCAGAACCTCCTTGGAAGGGGGTGGACGAAATCTATAGGGGAAACCCTAATGATGTCGTCCAAGGTACTTGGATAAGGCCTTTGGATAAACATAGGCCCCAAGCAAAGGAGTATTAGGGTTTTCCCTAAAGCCTAGATCCGTCAGCTATATAAGGAGCCTCCCAGCTCCTAAATTCGGTGACTCCTACCTTGGAAGAAACCCTAGGCCGAAAATTGCATACCCTACTCTCTCTCTCTCTCTCTCTCTCTCTCTCTCTCTCTCTCTCCTTCTAGTTTCCTTCTTGCTAGCTTTTGGGTGTGACTCCATTAGAGGCATTACATTTGTGGTGCTAGGCTTCCAAGAAGATCAAGTTCAAGAGGATTAACAATTGTTTGCTATAACAATTGAAAGGTATGTAACTCTTAAACCCTAGTTAGTTATTTTCGAAAATAGCCTCTCTCATTAGGGTTCTTGTTTTGCAATTCAAAGTTATATGTTCATTAGTTAAAACATAGATCCAAAGTAGGTTGCATGTGAACTTAGGAATTGTTTTTATAGTTTATTTGTTTACCTAAAACCCATCACATGCAACACCCAAATGACCAGGAAACCCTACCTACTCGTCGAGTTGTCTCATCAACTTGTTGAGTCCACTCTGAATCCAAAGACGGGTAAAACCCTCTCAACTCGTCGAGTTGTCTCATCAACTCGCTGAGTCTGTAAAGCGTCCAACCCATCAGGGTAAACCCTAACCGACTCGTCGAGTCGGCTCACCAACTCGTCGAGTCGGCTCACCAACTCGTCGAGTCCTTTCAGTCCAATTCCTCATTCAGACAATTCTGGACAGAAATAAGGTCTCATACTATGGATATAGCCTCCTAAGGTTGAATCATCATGTAAAGCTGCAAACTTTACGTTCTTTGTAGGGCATATACGGCTCAAAATTCCAAAACAAGCTCCATAAGGGTCTTCATGCATGGAGACTAGCCCAAAGCTTGATAAAGCTTGGATCTTTGGGCTCATAAGGACTCATATAGCTCAGATCTGGAGTCTCAACCTCCATTACCAGCTCAACAACTAAAAATCCAAAAGATGGATGGAAATAAGCCCTAAAACTCCCTAGGTAGTGATCTATCACAAGAGATGATCAAGATGGTAGCTTTTTTACCTCCAAACGGAAGCTAGCATAGAGAAAAACTTGATCCAAAAACCTCTTCTTGTTCCAAGGCTTGATGCTCTTCACTCTTCTTCCACAAATGCACTTGAACACAAGATCTTTAGCCTTTCTCACTCTCACAACGACTACAAATCGTCTAGGGTTTCTCTCAGTGTGTCTAAATGATCAAGGAGGCGGAAATGAGGGCTTAGGATCCTTTAAATAGGGTTCAAGCCCTAAAATTAGGGTTTTCTCAACACAGACTCAACTCATCGAGTCCAACCCTTCTACTCGACGAGTAGGCTTCATAACTGGCGTGGCTAGCTCAGCTCCTACACAACGACTCGAGACCAACCGACTCGTCGAGTAGGTCCTAAAATATGCATTATAACTCTCAAGTTGCACATCCAGAATTCGGGGTGTTACAATTCTCCCCCACTTGAATTAGATTTCGCCCTCGAAATCGCTCCGAAACAGCACATAGATCGAAAACAATAACCCAAGAAGCACCACCGAAAAATTTCATATCATACAACAATCTCCTTCCCAAGACAACCGAAAACTGACAGGAACTCCCAACCCAAAAAGGACTGACCCCCTTGTCGTTGCAGTATCAGCTCTGACTCTCCGGAACTCAGGACCCTAGTGGTCTGTCTCCCCGGCAGACCACTCACGCAAAATATCAACATGACAATCACTCATCGAATGTCGGATTGATAAAACACTCTCAACTCTGATTATCTCATCACCACTTATGGGGACAAGTTTTCGACCTTAATTGATTGTTAATTACTCATGTCAGATGCACTAGTCGATCCAGATCGTAACTCAAAAGGAACGGAGGGGTCACATCTCACAAAGGGCCAACCACCGATAATGCTATCAGAACCCATCTGAAGAATGATCATCAATAGTCTGTCCCCAGACACTAGATGAATGACCATGCCTGGTCAGAACTATCCTCTGGTCTCTATAATCATAAGCCCCAGCTTCCTTTCAATGTCCCTCCCAACACCGTGTACCGGGTCATCTCCCGACCCAAGAGTTGAATATCGAAGGCTACCCTAGCCCATCCGGCAATACGACTTCCCAGTCGTCCTATCCAACCGAGATGTCTCATCTAATCACACTGAACTCCAAAATCACAAAGTTCGTGTTGGGTCTAGTAAGATTGCGTCTTGGGCTCGGTCCTTAGCCCAGTTTTGTTATCCGGTTTGGGCCTGTCCAACCGTGATTGTTTTATTAGGGTTTAGTATTTAAGGTGCATGCATGCAGCCTTTATTGTTAGCGCTTTGATAATTATTTCTTGAATTGTACTACAAACCCTAGCTCGCCTCTACAGCGGAAGTTCTTTGTCGAGCTCTGCTGAGGCGTGACTACTTTGAATCATTAAGCATTATTTGATTCTACATCTTGCTTATTGTGTTTGTTTTGATTATTTTGTTTAACCTGTTGAAAGATCGAATCGATCTAAGAGCTTTTAAACTCATCAATTGGTATCAGAGCGGGAGACTGTGTAATTTATACACATTTCTTCTGTTGAAGAAGATCTTAGGGTTTTTCCGCTTTGATTAATATTGCTAGAGCCTTCATTTGCTATTGACGTTGTTCTTTAAATATTCGATCTTAACCCTAACGTTATTTACAGTCTGATCTTAAGCAGGTTTTAAACAAACATCGTCATTTCCATAGATGATTCTCAGTCAAACCCAATCAATATCTCCAACAGCATAGGATCGACAACAAGGATTCCCATTTTATACACTCAGGATTATGAGGTCTGGGCGCATCACTTTGAAGACTACGTGATTGGCTCAGAAGACAATGGATACTTAATCTGGGAAGTGATCACTGTAGGTCCGTTCACTCACGTAAATACTTCAAGAGTTGTTAAAACTCAAAAGGAGTATAATCAACTCATCAGTGACATGAAAGATATACCTCAAGATGAGAAGGAAAAGTTCCAGTGCAATATCAAAGCTTTAAGGATGATTAGGTTTTCTTTACAATCTGACACGTTTCGGTTGGTAAGCTCATGCACAACGGCAAAGGAAATATGGGACAGATCGAAGGAGTTGTACTCTATAGATGAAGATCCTTAGCACTCAATTCAAACATTGTTGCTCTCAGAATTTGGTGACTTCAAGCAGAAGGACGAAGAGAAGCTTATTCAAGCCTTCGATCGCTTTAATCATCTCCTTAGTAAGATGATAAAGCATGGGATCGAAAGGAAGGTTATTGAACAGAAGGTGACATTCATGAATGGGCTTAGACCAGAATGTATGGCTGTGGTGTCTACGGTGAAGGCACATGAACAATTCAAAGCTTACTCTCTGGCAAAACTGGTGGGAATATTAAACTCGCATGAGAGTGCCTTGACAAAAGAAACGAATGTGGTATCTAGCATGAGATCTTTGGCTCTAATCTCCAAAGGAAAGAATGTTGCCGAGGAAGAGGAAGATTTAGATCTCTTTGAATATGATCTAACAAGTGAAGGTTATGCCTTGATGGTGTCAAATCCCAAGAAGTTAATCAAAAGAAGGTTCCCAACAAACAAGAACCGAAACTGGCAAGGCAGCTACAGTGCCGAGAAAACAAAGGAGGAACCGAAAAGTGTTTCTCAGACCGAAGATCCAAAGAAGGAAGTCAAACTTGGAGGTGACTCAGGCTTTAACTGTCACTACTGCAGAGGCAAAAATCACTTCGCCAAAGACTGCATGCTGAGAAAAGTGTCAGAAAAGAATGAAGATGAGGACGAGGAAGCGAACCTCACACAGCGTTTGGAGGAAATCAGGAAGAAGAAAGTTGGATCTAACAACACTATGAATGCTCTCATTATGCAGGGAAATGTTGCTGATGATGAATTTGGAGGTGTTGAAGTTTGGTCGACTGATTCAGAGGATGAAGAAGTGAGGAAGCCTACTCATGGCAGGGCTTTGTTGGTGAAGGAAGAGGATGTTGCAGGAAGGTGTTTGATGGTGACTTATGGGGTGTCACACATACGAGGCTATACCACTGACAGGGGACTGGATGAAGATGAAGAGAGTGAAGACAGTTGTTTTGCAGCAAAACCTGTCAGTCAGCAGATCAACGAATGCGACGAGTTGATCAAGAAGGTAGAATCTATTCTTATATCCTTGAAAACTCCCATCCCTAACTATGAAAAAGAACTGAATGGATTAAAATCTAAATTTTCTAGTATAAGTGGTAATTTAACTCAAACTCGCGTCACAAACTCTAACCTAACTGATCAAATCAGTAGGGTGTCATCGAAGAGTGAGGAGAGGCGAATGTGGATTGAGCAGACGGAGAAAGAGTTTATTTGGTCTAGGGATGAAACAATTTATTTGCAAAGAGATAATTTGAAGCTTTTAAAACAAAAAATGTTTTAAGGTTAATTGCTAAAATATTATATTCCAATATTACTCAATTGCATCTTGATTGTGAAATAGGGAAGAAGATACATCGTATGATTTTACCCTTCCTTGAGTTAAAGGAGGATGAAATCGATGTCGATGCATATAACTGTGAAAATGTTGTTTCTTCTAATGATGTTTCTCCCGCTTATAGAATTGGTCTTGACAAAATATAGTCCTTCATAAAGTCTAAAGACCATAAGGACATGCTCAAAAATTTGTTGGATGAAAATGACAAATTGAAAATCCAAACCGAAGTCGTACAGAAATTTGACTCGTTGAATGCCAAGTTGAGTTCATAAAATAAAATTGATATTGAAAACACTTCTGAATTCGATGAGGATGATGATATGAGTGTCATTTCTGTGGAAGATAAGGTTGATTGTTTAGAATTTGTCAATAGCGAACCGGAAACTAACAAAAATCTTATTTCTGAAAATTCGGTTGAGTTCGCTCGTTTATCCAAAGACAAGACCAAAGTCCTGAAGGAAAAAGTTGTTGTATATCAAAAGGTCCAAAGGACTCCAAATCAAGTTTACAAAGTTAATGGAGTTACTCAGCAGCAAACAGCCGAACTGACAGCAATAGTAGCAGAAGATAATGCTGAAGGCTGTGATGAGTATTTCTAGTCAGCACCTATTGATAATGCTGATGAAACAGTAGGTTTGTCTCAGAAAACATCGTGGAGAGTAAAAGGAAGGTATGTGGCAGAACCTCTTAAGGATCCTACTCGCTTTGATGAGCCTAGCACAAGTGGTACCAAAATTCCTTTGGACGAACCAGTCGTCGTACCTAGCGAAACCTCTTCACTTAAGAGCGAAGCTCATGTTCGAAAATCTGAGAAAAAGGCCAACATCCACAGAAACCTAAAACAGGTGAAAGATCGAAAACATCAAAGAAATGTGAGGTACAAAAATAACCTCACTGAAAGGAAGCAGTTCTGGCGATCTCAAAATCCTAACTACGTTCGCTATGAAAAACCTTCTAAGCCAAAGGAGGAAGAAAAAGATAACTCAACTTCTCATACTCATCATGATGACAACAACCGAAAGCAGAGTTTCGGTCCTCATAATCAACCCAACCGAAAACAGAGTTTCGGTCCACAAAGGCATATCAACCGAACACGAGGTTTCGGTTCTCAAGATGAGAGAAACCAAAAGGGTGGTTTCGGTTCTAGACCAACCGGTGAGAGGAACCGAAGGGAAAGTAGTTTCGGCTCTCAACCACGAAAGAGCAATAACCGAAAGTCCAACTTCGATTCCAAATCTCATCTCCCCTATTCCAAACTTCACTCACAGAGTGATCAAAAGGAAAAAGGAAAGCTTTGCCCAGAAAATGCAAAGAAGACGTCATTTAAGCCTGATGTTGATAATCGAAAGTATGCTAATGTCAAATACACATACTCAAAAACTCCACCTGTAGTGCTCAAATCTGATAAAATCAAAGTTTTTACCTTAAAAAGAAAAGATGAAACAACTTTAACAAAAAGAACCTTTTTAATTGATGTTTCTCTTGGAATTCCATGTTCTGTAAAAGGCTCACAAGGACCCAAGAAACTTTACGTTCCTAAATCTGCTTAATCTTTGCAGGTTATGCGTGACGAGCAGTTTGACGATGAATGGTACATAGACAGTGGTTGCTCGCGTCACATGATGGGAAGAAAGGAAGAGCTGAGGGAGTTTCGGTCCCTTACAAATGGTGGAAGTGTTAAGTATGGTAACAACTATTTTGGTACGATTAAAGGTTATGGTATGATCACCAATGGCGAGTTCTCGATATGAAAAGTGGCCTATGTTGAAGGTTTACAACACAACCTTATCAATGTTTCTCAACTAGTGGTGGGCACCGGATTGAAAGTTTCGTTCGATGACGATGGCTCAGAGATCATAGAAAAGAAGACGAACAACATTCTGCTGAAATCAAAGCGAAAAGGATAAATGTACCCTCTAAATCTCAATCCCATACGAGGGAAACCAGCAATCTGCTTACTGACAGAAGCTCAATCAAACGAAAGCTGGCATTGGCACCGAAGACTCTCCCATTTGAATTTTAAAGACATCAACAAACTGGTGCTTGGAGATCATGTTCGAGGTCTTCCTATTCTGAAATTCGATAAAGAACATCTATGTGCTTCATTTGAAATGGGAAAGCAAAGTCGACAGAGTCATCCTTCTCGGATCAACACAAAAGTTATTGAACCACTTGAATTACTTCACATTGATTTATGTGGTCCGTCTTCAATCGAAAGTGTTGGTGGCAACAAGTATATACTTGTCATAGTGGATGACTTCTCTCGGTTTACTTGGGTATTCTTTTTGAAGCAGAAATCAGAGGCCACTCCCACACTTAATCTGTTTATCAAGCAGGTAGAAGTTCAACTACGAAAGATAGTTCGCAACATAAGAAGCGACAATGGGTTGGAGTTCAAAAACAAAGCCTTTGAAGATTTTCTTGCAGAGATGGGAACTACTCACAACTACTCGGCTCCATATACTCCACAACAGAATGGTATTGTCGAAAGGCGAAACAGATCTCTATGTGAAGCAGCCCGAACCATGCTGAGCTTCGCATCTCTACCTTTGTATTTCTGGGCTGATGCCATTGCTGCTGCGTGCTTTACACAGAACAGATCATATCTCAACAAACGCTTTTCCATCACTCCATATGAGATCTTGAACAACTGAAAGCCAAATGTCAACTTTCTCCATGTGTTCGGTTCAATGTGCTTCATCTTTAATTCAAAGGAGCACCGAAATAAATTTGATGTGAAAGCAGATGAAGGAATATTTCTGGGTTATTCCTTAACCTCCAAAGCATATAGGGTTCTCAACAAACGTTCAAAGAAAATCGACGAGACCTATTATGTTACCTTCGACGATAACTACGTCAAGAAACCCAAAACCACCGAAGGCTCTGTAGAGGAAATATTTCCAATCTCTGGTCAAGTTACGATACCTATTTCAAACCTCTTTGAGAAATACATGCTGCTGTTTGATGAGCCCGAAAAGGCTATTCTCTATGAATCTCAAGCTGCAGACAACAAGGTAGATAACTTGAAGAAGATAATCGATGAAGCTGCAAAGAATATGGCAGAAGAAAAACCGGTGGCAACCGACAAGCCAGACACAAGTGAACCTCCAAAAGATAGTTCTCATGTTCAGGGGGAGGGTTCGTCTGTTCTACCCAACCAAGATTCAACATTCCAGGGGGAGAGGTCTTCATCAACCGAAAGTCAAAGTCTAGGGGGAGAATTCTGAGCCTGCAACTGAGGAAGTATCATCATTCGAAGGGGAGAATTCCAATCCTGGAACAGAGGAAGTGTCATCATTCGAGGGGGAGAATGCGAACATAAACGATGATGATACTCAGTCGGAGTTTGAAGAAGATGTGAATGCTGAACTGGATCCCTCATATGATCCCAATTACCCTCCACTCGTCAAATGGACCAAAGATCATCCACAATCACAAATTATTGGTGATTCGACAGAAAAATTTCTCACACGATCACAACTAAAAGCGAAACGGACTGCACTTTTCTCTAAAGTACAATTTGGCATGTTTAATTCGTTCGTCTCTAAAGTCGAACCGAAGAAAATCAAGACTGTACTCGATCATTCTGATTGGGTACAGGCAATGCAGGACGAACTCAATGAGTTCGAGCGAAATAACGTGTGGAGACTAATTCCAACACCAAAGGATGCTTCCGTCGTTGGATTAAAGTGGGTGTTCAGGAATAAGATGGATAAGGAAGGGAATGTGATATGCAACAAGGCGAGGTTGGTTGTGAAAGGTTACTGTCAAGAAGAGGGCATAGACTACGAAGAGACCTTCGCTCCAGTAGCAAGGCTAGAATCGGTTCGCATTTTTCTCGCCTATGCTGCACACAAAAACTTTGAAGTATTCCAAATGGATGTGAAGTGTGCCTTCTTAAATGGAGAACTGGAAGAGACGGTGTATGTAGAGCAACCACCGGGTTTTGTGAACGAGAAGTATCCAAATCACTGCTAGATTCTGGACAAGGCGGTCTAGGGTCTCAAACAAGCACCAAGGGCCTGGTATGAAACTCTAACTAGATTTTTGAAAATGTCTAAATTTAAACAAGGTTCGGTTGACCCAACCTTCTTTCATAAGAAAGAGGGTGACCACCTTATGATCGTTCAGATTTACGTTGATGATAACATCTTCGGTTCCACAAATCCTACCTTAACAACTGAATTCAGGAAGTTGATGGAAACTAAATTTGAAATGAGCTCAATGGGTCCTATTAACTTTTTCCTTGGTCTGAATATAAGACAGGCACCCGAAGGCATTTTCATTAATCAAGAGGCTTACACGAAGACATTGGTTGCCAAGTTTGGAATGATGGGAGATTCAAAAGTAAAGGTTCCTATGGCGTTTGGCACAAAGCTAACACCTTCTCTGGACAAACCCGCTGTTGACATGACTCTTAATCGACAGATGATAGGGTCTCTAATGTATCTTACTGCTAGTCGACCAGACATAATGTTCTCTGTTTGTTATTGTGGCTGGTTTCAAGCTAATCCACGCGAACCTCATCTTCTAGCTGTGAAGAACATCTTTCGGTATCTAAAGCGAACCACTAATCTCGGGTTGTGGTACCCAGCCAAATCAGGGTTCTTTGTCCAAGCATTCTCAGATGCTGATCTTGGGGGATGTGGACTAGACCGAAAGAGTACCACTGGAGGATGTCAATTTCTGGACGGCAAACTCGTAAGCTGGCAATCTAAGAAACAAATGTGTGTATCTCTCTCCACTGTCGAAGCAGAATATATTGCCGCAACATCATGCACATCTCAGGTCATTTGGATACAAAGTCAACTTCGAGACTTTGGCCTGAACATGAAGAAAATCCCACTATATTGTGACTCCGAGAGTGCAATTAGGATTTGTCACAACCCAGTGCAACACTCAAAGATGAAACACATAGCACTGAGGTATCATTGATCAATTGGCTGACATCTTTACTAAGGCCTTGCCTGAAGCAAGTTTTAATAAAATCCTACAAGGCTTAGGAATGATGGAAGCTGAATCTGTACCGAAATCTCTTGTGCCTCAATAAAAGTTGGAAGCGAAATAGAGCGAACGCTCGGTCCATTTCGGGTTCGGTTCTTCTGAGAACCGAAATGCACCGAACGCTCGGTCCATTTCGGGTTCGGTTTCACCGGGCTTGGTTCACCTCTTATTTCTAAGTCATGGTTTCGGTTGTATAGTATATATACTCTTTTCTTGCAACTTATTTTACGTATTTCCTTTGTTTTTCATAAAATCCAAAAATATTTTTCTTTCTGTTTTTAATTCTTTTTCAGAACATTTCATAAAATCAAAAAATATTTTTCTTTCTATTTTTAATTCTTTTTCAGAATATTTCATAAAATCCAAAAATATTTTCCTTTTGTTTTTATTTCTTTTTCATAAAATCCAAAAATATTTTTCTTTTTAAAATCCAAAAATATTTTTCTTTTCTTTTCTGTTTAAGTTGTGTATAAGGGTTTCTCTCACTGATGGAGCTGGGGCAGGTATCATTATCTATCTATGTACTAGCTAAGTGTCCCTAGAAGCATGCTGCCGTATGTTGACCAAAGCCTCGAACGATTTTGAGTGAAGCCTTAATGACTTGATATATACAAATCTTGTCTTCCCAATCAGGCTGTCAAATTCACTCTAATCATGAGCTGCCTTACTCTTCTCAAATTGAGTTAAGAGTTTTTCTGCTTAGTCAATCTTTTATGGCAGAGGCACATTTGGTTCTCTTAACCACCTTATTTTTCTCCATCGGGATTCGTTTCACAATTGTAACCCTTGAGATTCTCAGCAATAACCACTGAGGTTTATGGTTACACAATTTCTATGTTGATGATCTTAGTTTCGTCCACCACGAATTAAGTGAAACCCAAAATCCCACACCTTCAATGAATTAACGGTGAACGCTCCAAAGTTCTAGCTTTTACATGTCACCTTATGAAATCTCAATTTTCTTTTTGCGCGATCCTTATGAAAATGTTTTTCACCAAGACTTTTCTTCCAAAAAGATCCAGATTTTCAAAAAATTTTTTTGAGATCTCATGTTAACAAATTTCAACAATTCACTGAATATGTTCCAAACCTACTTGTTTAACAGGCCACATCGGTCTCACAAGTACTTCGTTCTATTCCGGTCTTATATCAAGTATCGAAATCAAGAATTGAAGCGAAAGCCACCCTTAATAGCCTTATATATAAAAGATGCCTTTCAATGCTTCCCAACAAGTACTTGATCGTAATTCAACGGGATTCCAAACAAGCACTTTGAAGTCTCTCTTGACTTTGAAGGAAGAGATTCGTGCCCGGGATCAACGGTTTTGTGTCTTAATTGACATCACAAATTCCCACAAATAGTTTGCTTTATTTCTTTATCTTTTACACTCTTTTGCACGAAAATCCTGTATTTTCAAAAAGTCTTGTTCGGTTCCTAACGATATAATGCAGATGTTTCCAAAATTAAAGAGATGGGTTGGTGTAACGCCTTTGGTTATTACGGTCATAAAGATTTTATTGAAGATTCAAACGGTGACTCAGCAGGAAGCTTAATCGCATGGTAATTTGAATATTGGATAAGGTTGGAAGGCGCGAGAATTTGAACAGTTACCTTATTATACGTCATCACTACTTTATCGGGGTTTCCAGTTGTCAAATCACGCCTTTTTAGGCGTCGTTTCCCAAAATTAAGGAATCATTACTTGCGATTTTTCTCTCTCTACAAAATCGTATATAAGGGTTTGATTTCTGTGAGACTCTTCTTTACCACTCTTCAACCCTCTCAAGCAATAGACGGCGATCCAATTCTCACTGTTCATCTTTTTCTTCGACAAGCTTCACCAATGGCAGAATCTTCATCTGTTCAAGAAACTACCGGTCGCTCCACTCTTCTTGCAATCAAGCCTAATCAGAACCTGTTGATAGATCTCACACCATTTCTCTACGATGCGTACATGCATCAAGTGGTGGAATGTCTGAAATATTCCCCACTCATTCGCGCTCTGTCAACGGTGGAAGTCGTCCCTATGGCTTGTCTCTCTCAAATCTATTCCTCAGCCACTTACGAAAAAGGGACAGACAAGATTTACTTCGACATTCTCAATCAGAAAGCTTCGATCTCCAAGAATCGATTTTGCTCGTTGCTAGGGCTTCCGTATGAAGAATTCATGGTAAACCCTGATTCCATCTCAACAGGTCAGCTTTTCTCGATGTTCTACAATATGTGGTACACTGAAACCCTAACTACTGTGACAAAGTTCAAAAAGTCATGCCTTCCTCCTCAATGGAATGGCCTCTTCACTCTTCTCTTCACAGGGCTTTCTGAACGCAGTGCAGGATCTGATGGTGCTACCAAGTCCTTTATGACTCTGCTTTACGGGTTGTACCTTGGTGTCAATCTTGACTATAGTTCAGTTTTATGGCTTCAAATTATTCAGAGTTTGTCATCTTCTTCACGCCACACAGAGATTTCTTGTGCCCGGTTCCGGACGATTATAACTCAATGGGTTATGGAGCGCTATCATGTTCCTATCATGGCGGACTCCCTGCTCTCCTCTATTACAACTTTCCATACCACCAACATCATTGTCACTCATCCATCGAAGTTTCTCTTTGTTGGGTCCATTCCTGAGACAATGTATGCCTGTGTGTCTCCTGAGAGCAAGGTTATTCAGTAATACAAGAAGCTTCCCTCTTCTGGTCCAAGGGAACTCACTCCTGACATGATAAAATCAATTGAGAAAACCGATAAACCAGCTAAACGAGGAAAGAAGCCAGAAGCAAAAAAGGGAGATAAAGGAGGTCAAGTCTCAAAAGTTCAGACTCCCAAGAAGCGAAAGTCTGAGAAGCCAGCACCTTCCCAGCCCAAGAAAAAGAAAACAAAGAAACTTGCACGAAAGCTAATTCTTCAATCATCAACCGATTCTGACTCTGAATATGTGCCTCCCGGTCATCAATCAACTATTCCTAGCGAATCTGAGAGCGAAAGCTCTGAGGATGAAGGTTCGGTTCGTGGTGATACACCACCTCGTTCACCTACACCTGAGGTACCTGTTCGCTCCCTACCACCTTCTCCTCCGCCTGTTTCTGTTCCTATTTCCTTACCTCCCACTTTACCTATCATCACATCTCAACCTTCCTCTACTATTCCCATTTCTACACCTATCTTCACTGACGCTACAACTACCACCACTACTGGAGTTCGAACCAACGTATCTGATACGTGGGCTCGTTCTTCAGCACCCGAAACCCCTGTTACTACCAAACCTCCATCACCTACCCAATCCACAGAAACCAACACTGTTCTTGGAGGTGAGGACTTGGAGTTTGATTCCACTTACTTCAGTCCTTATCGTGTCCAAAGCGACGATGATGAAGACGCTCCCCTCACCAAACGACACCTAAAGGTGGTAACTGAGAAGATTGATAAATTATTTTCTTCGTCTTCTGCTGGTGCTTATTCAGAAGCAGCCCTAAAAGCTATGTTCTCTTCAGTGGTCCAAGAACATGCCTCCTCTATCTCTGATGCTGCAAAGGCCATTGACGCTTCAACTTCTCAATGCTAGAAGGCTTCGCTTGCTGTTGAAGCCTCCACAAAAGAATGCAAGGAAGCGACCGCAAAAGTCGATAAACTAATTTCAGAGGCTCAACTGTTCTTGGACTCTTTGCAAGCAGCGGCTCAGAAAAACGCTCAAACGGTGAATGCTTCTGTCGAAAATCTCTCGCGTTCACTGGAAGTTGAGAAGACAAAACTTGAAGATGCTCGAAAAGCTATTGAAGCTGCTAACGAAGAGCTTCATACTAAATTCGATGATCGCTCAACTCAGCTTGAGGCTGAGCTTGCAGTGGAAAACCGAATAATGGATGAGCTAGACAAGCGAACCTCCCAACTCAAGATTCAGAGTTTAAAGCTCTGTAATGCGACAAAAGAGCTTGATGATATGAAGTCTGAACGAGAAGTTATTCGAAGCTCCGTGGGTGATGTTCATTCCATTTTGCTGCATCTTCTTGACGCCCATGACTCCATTTTAACTATCTCCATTCGGCGCTATTTAGCTGAGAAGCTCAAACCTGCTTTGGATATCCTAAGTAGGATTGAGGGTGTTTCGGAGACTTCTGTCAAACCGAAACAAGGGGGAGAAAAGGTTACACAAGCTGGCAAGGGTCATTCTCAACCTCCTCCTGAACCAAAATCAATAGTTGAACCAAAGGATAATGTAGCTTCGGTCAGTAAGAGGGATAAGAAGAAGAAGAAGATTGGTGAAGATGATGAAGATGATGATGATGATTTTGAAGACATCTTGGGTGAAAATCCTTCTAAACCTTATCATAAAACTAAGTCCACCGATAAGGAAATTGAGGAAAGAATTCAGAAGGAAAAGGTACGTTTTGAGAAGGAGCTGAAAGAAAAAGAGCTCTTAGAGAAAAAGAAGTCCATGTTTCCAGAATGGACCATTGATTCGCTCCAAAGGGAAGTAATAGATGAACCGAGCACTCACTGGCTCGAGCCCGTTATGTCGTTCGGTCTTGAAAACTCTAAGGATGCTCAATTTGATATGCCAATCACCCGAAAGGCATTTATCTTCCATTGTTTTGCATCAACGACTGTCGTTCCCTCTCCAGACCCGAAGGTAGACCGGGACTTATTGGAGTTTTATCTGGAATTTGCACAGCCACAATACTTGACCTGGAGCACATAGAAGATCACAACGGTCAAGGTATTGAAGCCTTATTCGGCTGGGAAATTTGTTAATGTTAAGTTTAAAGTGACCCGAGGCTTGGACAGCTCGGTCCATACCATTTCCTTGGCTGATCTTCCAAACCTGAACCCGCACGACTGGATACTTCTCAACAAAATTTTGATTTCCAATCCTCAGGAGTATCAGCCGATCATCGATCATGTCAAGAGAATGCTTGTCTGCTACATTCACGAAGTAGCAAAGATGGATCAAGAAATCGCATCTGCCATCCACAAGCGAACTACGGTAAAACCAATTGGAAGGACTCGCAATGTGAATACGATGATCAAGGGCAAAATCGATCCAAAATTTCATACTATAATGTTCATTAGAGGCGAAAGTCAAAAATGCCTTTTTGCTCTTATTTATAAGCACCTGTTCTCAACTGCTTGCTTGGAGCACATTTTGGAGATCATTCACAGGTGTAATCTGAATAGTGAGGCTGACAAGAACTTGTTCACCGATATACTTCGTTGGTAGATTCAGTTTCGGCAGACACTTCTTGCTATCATCCCTAGGCTATTCAAGGTGGTGAAAAAGGTCAAGCCCACTCAACCGAAGTAGTCTCTCGCCTTAATTGACGCAAAGGGGGAGATTTTTGGGTCTAGTAAGATTGCGTCTTGGGCTCGGTCCTTAGCCCAGTTTTGTTATCCGGTTTAGGCCTGTCCAACCGTGATTGTTTTATTAGGGTTTAGTATTTAAGGTCCATGCATGCAGCCTTTATTGTTAGCGCTTTGATGATTATTTCTTGAATTGTACTACAAACCCAAGCTCGCCTCTACAGCGAAAGTTCTTTGTCGAGCTCTGCTGAGGCGTGACTACTTTGAATCATTAAGCATTATTTGATTCTACATCTTGCTTATTGTGTTTGTTTTGATTATTTTGTTTAACGTGTTGAAAGATATAATGGATCTAAGAGCTTTTAAACTCACCAGTTCGCTTTACCCTCAAGCGATTACTACAACCGGTTTGAAATCGCACCCCACATCCGACCTCGGTCGTCTATTACTTGCTAATTCATGCGCGTTGTGGTCCTTCTCAGACCAACGAACCGATTCATCCAAGTCTAAATCATCAGATGGAGAAACGTCCCACTCAGGATGAGATCCATCTAAAAAATCCAAAATCCCAACCTGCACGTCCTCCACACAAGTAGTGCCAAACTCAACCGCAAGAGCCTGGTCCGACACATAATTGGAAGTACTCGTCCCAATCTGGTACTCAACTCATGACCCATGTTGCACGAATCTTCGCATGCCTTACACCTCGATCCTCCCGATTTGCGACAACCCTTCCCTAACTCAAAATATAATGATTTCCAACCACCGTTGAGACCCCAGTCTCACCCCTGGTCCGACCACCAGGTTCCCACAGACTCAATTGGCCAGGCTACCCAGGCCTAAGAACCCCTCTGTGTCACACTCTGACTAGTGAATGCTACGACTTTCCGCATTCCTTCAATACTTTCTCACTGGCTGATGAGTGCTCGGCTGCCCGCAATCTTGTAACATTCTCTCGCTGACCACTAACTGCTACGGCTCCCCGTAGTCTTACGATACTCTCTCTTACCGACTCGTGAATGCTACGGCTCCCCGCAGTCTTACGATACTCTCTCTCACCGACTCACGGATGCTACGGCTCCCCACAATATTACGATACTCTCTCTCACCGACTCATGGATGCTATGGCTCCCCGTAGTCTTACGATACTCTCTCATTAACCCATACATGCTGCGGCTCCCCGCAGTCATACGATAATTTCTCACTGATTCATGCATGCCATAGCTACCTGCAGTCATACGATACTCTCTCACTGAGTCATGCATGCTAAGGCTCCCCGTAGTCATACGATACTCTCTCACTGACTCATGCATGCTACGGCTCCCCGCAGTCATACGATACTCTCTCACTGACTCATGAATGCTACGGCTCCTCGCAGTCATACTCATTCACTCTCACTGACTCGTGAATGCTACGGCTCCCTGCAGTCTTACAAGACTATCTCACTCGCCGTGGGCTCACACCACTGTTTTCCCTGACAGTCCTAAGTGATTACTCCCACCCGTATCCACTCATTCTCTTATCGTCCTACAATCTCATCATCAAGTCATCACCACACTGAGTTCTCTAACTTATGCTTGGCGGTCCAACATAGACATGTGCACTCACCTACCCAGGTTATGCATCACTACTCTTGACGAAAACTCTCATAGACGAGGCACTTTCCTTCAGTACAGTTCACACCCCTGGACAATCTCTGTCGAACGACAACTAACTGATGGTCTCACATCTGGACATATAGTCGCTTGATGTTCCACTTGCCTTCTGACAAACCCAAATCTCATAGTAATCCAACAGTTTAGGGCATCACACTCGGATATCTCGATACACCACCACAGAAATCTCACGACATCTTGCCATGACCACTGATCTTGCACTTACACAACTCGAAACCTTAAAGTGCTCCAACTCACAATTTGAAACATGGAGGAATATTCAATGACTGAGAACACATTGATGACAATCCAAAACCCTATCCTCTATTGATTAAGCCCATGCGAAGCTACTCATTCCGACTCTGAGTTTGATTTACAATCAACTACTGCCCCTCTCGGAGTACCGATAACAATCTATACGTCGAACTATCAGTATCTCAGCAATTGAATCTTAACCTCTGCAATCCAAGTAACTCAAAACTCAACATTGGCACACCGAAGCAACACAGACCATAATCAGATTCCTGTCCAACGATCACCTGCCGTGAAGACCCTCATTCTCTCCTGAGCATATGCAACATGCATCATCTCGCTCCATACCTTGCCTTGACTACCACATAACTCAAGTCTCATATACCCAGACCGTAGATCCCCCTATCCAATCTTCTAAGCTGCAACTCAAACAGATTGATGATCCTCCCAACAGAATACTCAGTTCTCCCCTACTTAAGGTTTGAACCATCATCCATTGACATACCCAACAGACCAAACTACAGACTGGCTCGCCAGATATACCATTCCCGACTCATGGAACGTACCATGCAACACTCTATGATCTTCCAGATAATGACCAAATAACTCCAGTATCTCGTATCTCAGATGAAAACCTCAGAATCCTCCCAATGTGACTGCCTCTAGTCAACCAAAATCACGTATTCACACATCACCGGACATCTCGACTGTCCCGAACTAGTTACGACTCTCAACCTGAGAATAATGAATTATCACACACACCTCATCTCCGATTTCTCAGCCAACATTCCATAGTGCGAATAATCATAGAAGCAAGAGACCTCACTCTCACAGTCGATATACAACGTAAACAACGAGGGCTGCCACCCCGATATTCTCCTCTTGATCACCTGGATCTGCTGCTATAGTAGGCCTTACTATACTCAACTAGGGCATATCCTTGTCCTCATCCATCTCAGTCCCATCTGATGACTCTCTCACGGTATAAGAATACATCGCAGCAGACATACCACAAATACTCATGTGAAAATATCGCAACTATATGTTACCCCACAGGGTTCACCTCCAAACTCTGAAACTGGAAGTTCGTCATCTCTGTTGTTCCATACGGAAAGCGGAGATAATGTAATTCTCGTCACGGCAACTGACATCACACCCATCGGTCGATCACTCTATTCAGACTGAAACCCTCAAAAGCGCACCACTTTCACCTCCTTTTTGAGTCCTGTGACTCCACTGGCACCTCCAGTCAAGTCCCTCGAGACCTAAATTCGATTCTTCTCGTAAGGTATACTCCATATAAGCTCGACCAACATGGCCCTTTGGCCTCACAATCTACCATATCCACCCTCAGCTGAACTGCCATAGCCGGATAATCGGTAAAGATGAAAGCGCTCTCTGCTACGAATCATGGTACTCGAACCATGTTATCTCCACTCCACCTACTATTTAGGACCTCTGTAATTCTCCCTGCTTTGAGTATGGGTCCTCTTCTTTCAGTAGTATTGTCGACAATCTATTCGGGCTCTTCGATCAGCCTCTTATTCTCATCGATTATGAACTCTGTAAGTGGAATTATATCTGGAACTTCTCCCAAGAACTTCCTCAAATAACACACATGGAAATTGTTATGAATACCATCCAATTCTTCTGGCAATTCCATCTTGTAAGCTTGGTTCCCAACACTCTGAAGAACCTTGAATGGGCCAATACATCTTGGACTCAACTTCAGTCTCATTCCAAATCTAATAAGTCGCTTCCATGGAGAGACTTTGACCAACACCAAATCTCCAACTTCAAAAGTCATTGGTTGTCTCTTTTTGTCAGCGTAGCTCTTTTGTCGACTATGAGCTCCTAACATCCTTTCTCTAATCACCTTTAGTTTCTCAACAGTCTGATGGACTATCTCTGGTCCCATGAATTGCTTTTCTCCAGTTTCAAGCCAACAAGATGGTGTACGACATTACTTCCCATACAAGGCCTTATAAGGTGCCATCTTAATGCTCGAATGGTAACTATTATTGTAGGAAACCTATGCTAGGGGTAGATGCTCATCCTAGTTACCTTGAAATTCCAGGGTACATGCTCTCAACATATATTCTAGGGTTTAAACTATCCTTTCACTCCGACTATATGTCTGTGGATGGTAGGTTGTACTTAAACACAACTTTGTACCCATCTGTTCCTCTAAGCTCTTTCAAAATATCGAAGTAAAATGACTATCATGATCTGATACGATCGTTAAGGGAACACCATGAAGTCTTACTATTTCCTTCACATAAATATTTGCAAGCATATCCATAGACCACTTATCATTGGCTGCTATGAAATGTGCACTCTTCATCAATTGATATATGATTACCGAAATCATATCGTGACCTCCTCTTATTCTGGGCAATTTGGTTACAAAATACATGGTAATGTCCTCCCACTTACCCATGGGTACAGGTAAAGGTTCCAAATTCTCATATGGATTGTGATGTTGCACTTTAACTCTCGTGCAGGTCACACACTCAGCCACATACTTTGTAATGTCTAGCTTCATCGTCGGCCACCAATAGTAAGGTTTTGGATCCCTATACATCTTGGTACTATCGGGATGAATGGAGTACATGGTTTTATGAGCTTCTTCCTTTCGAACATGAAGTATATGGAGTACTACCGAGATCTCTTATACCTCCCGTCTTGCGCACCCAAATTCTATTTTGGAATACCTTAAATCCTTGGATGTTTGTACTGAATACTAATATTTTGCCTAAACGTTCTTCCTTTTGGTTACACTGTTGCAAAGCTTCCTCCTTAGCCTTCTTAATATTTTCCATAAATGTCGAGACAATCTCAATTCTCAACGCCCTTAGCCTTCTCCTTTCCAAGTTCATTTTCCTACTCAAAGCATATCTACGACATTAGCTTTACTAGGGTGGTAAATGATCATGTAGTCATAATCCTTGAGTAATTCTAGCCAACGTCTTTCCCTCATTCAACTCCTTATGATTAAAGGGATACTAGACAGTCTTATGATCAGTGAAGAGTTTGCAATTCGTCCCAAAAAGATAATGTCTCCATATCTTTAGCGCAAAAACTACCACTGCCAACTCCAGATCGTGAGTGGGGTAGTTCTTCTCATGTTCTTTCAATTTTTGGAATGCATATGCGATTACTTTATCTCTCTATGTCAAAACACGCCCTAACCTAACTCTAAATGCATCACTATAAGTTGTGAAGTCTTCAACTCCGTCGCGTAAAGAGACAATCGGTGCTTCACACAATTTCTTCTTTAACTTCTCAAAAGGTTCTTCGTGTTTCTTAGTCCGTCCATTAGTAGCTCCTTTATGGGTCAAAGTTGTTAACGGAGTAGCTATTGAAGAAAAAAGCCTTGGATAAACCTTCTATAATATACAACTAATCCTAGAAAGCTACGAATCTCAATGGGGATTTTTGGTCGTTCCAACTTCATTACTACTTCAATTTTTGTTGGGACAACCATTATTCATTCTTGGTTAACTACATGACCAAAGAATTGCACCTCTCGGATGCAAAACTCACATTTGGAGAAGTTCACATACAGTTTCTCTTTCTTCAGAACTTCCAATACTTCTCGCAAGTGATTGTCATGCTCCTATTCGCTCTTCGAGTAAATCAGAATGTCATCGATGAACACTATTACAGATCTATCCGAGGAATGGTTTACAAAACCTATTCATTAGATCCATAAATGAGCTTGGAGTTTTGGTTAGTTCAAACGACATAACCAAAACCTCGTAGTTCCCATATCTTGTTCTGAAAGTTGTCTTTTCGATGCTTGTTTTCTCACTTTCAACTAATAATATCCTGACCTAAGATTAATCTTCGAAAAATAGCTCGCACCCTACAACTGATCTAAAAACAAAAACAATGTTTGATGTTTTAAATAATTACAATGACAGAAATTAAATTTTGAAGCAAATAAACTTTTTAAGATTAATTAATCATAACAATAACTATAAATATCATTAAACCATATATTATATTTAATTTTATTCATGAGTAACCCGGAGGTAGAGATCATTGAGACAGTCGGGATTATAGAATTTTAAAAGATGTCTACATTAACATATAATTCAAAACAAACAATGTTTATACCAACTTATTATAAGATTTATTATATAAGAGCTAACAACTACGTCATTGATATATTTAAAAAACATATATTTGTAAAGATTTCAAATATATTGTTTTATTCTGTGTAACGTGTGGGTTTTACCTAGTATCATATCATATCATACTATATTATAAAGGAAACATTTTTTCTTTCACCACATTCATTTGAAACTCTCATGTATTTTTCCTTTCGCCACATTCATTTGAAACTCCCATGACTTTTCAATCTGTTTCCAATAATGATTATAAGTTGGTTAATAAGATTAAATAAATATCAAACCTAAAGTGTAATCATATATAAACTAAATTTCAATATTAAAAAAATATATTTACTTCTACTTATAAAGTTATGTTTTTTAACTATTTACATATTATACTTAATTTATTAGTTTTAATTTATTGTTAGATGTAAACCATTATCATTTTAAAGCTACAACTTTTGAACAATTTGTATAAAAAATTTAAATTATAAACATAAATATAACATTACAGGACCAACTTAAATATAAAGTTTAGTTTAACTTAAGCAACTCAAATAATATTTTGTAAATAGTTAAAAGTGATAAATTGTAGTGTCTTTCTAATAATGATTATAATTTGGTTAATAAGGTTAAATAAATATCAAACCTAAAGTGTAATCATAAATAAACTAAATTTCAATATTAAAATAATATATTTACTTCTACTTAAAAAGTTATGTTTTTAACTTTTAACATATTATACTTAATTTATTAGATTTAATATGTTGTTGTATGTAAACCATTATCAATTTAAAGCGAAATGCAAAAACTATATTATAATATCAATTTAACTAAAGAATTTTCTAAAGATATTTGTATAATCGTTAAAAGTGTTCAAATAAGTAGCTTAAAATAACTTACAATAACAATAGTTAAAAATAACTCTATATAAATGGTTATATTGTGACCTTTAAAATCAAAAAACAATGTCTGATGTTTTAAATAATTATAATGATAGAAATTAAAACGTTAAGAAAATAAATTTTAAAAAATGAATTAACAATAACAAACACTATAAATAACATTAAGCCATATATTATATTTAATTTTATTCGTGAGTAACTCGCGGGTAGAAGTCATTCAAACAGTTGAGATTATGCAGTTATAATAGATGTATATATATTATCATATAATTCAAAATAATCAACATATTATATTAATTTAGTATACGAATTGTTATATCAAATTTAACAACAACGTTATTCTTATATTTAAAAAAAACATATATTTGTAAAGATTTCAACTATATAGGTGTTTCTGCGCAACGCGCGGGCATTCACCTACTATACTTATAAAATATGCATCTTTACTTGTACCACATTCATTTGAAACCTCCATAATTTTTCAATTTCTTTTTAATAATTATTATAAATTGGTTAGATAATGTTAAATTAATGCAACAACTAAATTCTAATCATAAATTAACTAAACTACAATATTAAAATCTCATATTTTACTTCCATTTATAAAATTATAATTTTAACTTTCTAACATATTATAGTTACCTCATTAGTTGGATATGTTGTCGTATGTAAGCAATTGTCATTTAGAGTTACAAGTTTTGTATGATGATGATTTTATGCAAAATAGTTAAATTATTAATTTCAATATAATGTTAAACGGTTAACTTAAATCCAAATTTCGGTTAAACTTAAAAAAAATGGGAGACTATTTTATAAATATTTAATAGTTATAAATTATGGTGTTAAACCTAAATTATAATCCTAAATTAAGAAAAAAAACCATGAAACTAGTTTTTCAGAATTTTTAAATAAATAGCTTAAAAATAACTTACAATAAGAATAGTTAAAAGTAATATTATATAAAAAAATATAATATTATCTTTAAAAACAAAAACAATGTTTTTTTAAATAATTACAATAAAAGAAACTAATAATATTCATCAAATAAATTTAAAAAAAGTTAATTTTATGAAACCAAATTAAAATAACTAAATGTTTTCAAATACGTTATTTTAAATAACTTACAACAACAATAGTTAAAACTAACATTATATACAAAAATTATATTGTTACCTTTAAAATCAAAAACAATGTTTGTTGTTTTAAATCATTACAATGATAGAAATTAAAATCTTAAGCAAATACAAATTTTAAAACTAATTAATCATAACAACAACTATTAATATCGTAAAACCATACATCATATTTAATTTTATTCATGAGTAACCCACACATAGAAACATTCTACACAATTCCGATTATAGAATTTTCAAAGATGTCTACATTATCATATAATTCAAAATAAACCATGTTTACAACTTATTATAAGATTTAATATATAGGAGCTAACAACAACGTCATTGATATATTTAAAAAACATATATTTGTAAAGATTTCAAATATATTGTTATATTTTATGCAACACGCGGGTATTCGCCTAGTTGGATTATAATACCTCATATTTTTTTAGAATACACAAACTCACTACTCTAATCCTAAACCAACACATTTCATCCATAGCAGGATTTGAACCCTCAACCTTAGGTTAAGGGACACCTATCCATCAACTCCTGATACCACTAGGACAAATACCTTTTGGTACAACACATCATATTTATTTAGGCATATTTCTTACTTATAATGGATGTACATTATTAGTAACTCTTTTGTAAGGCTATCTATAAAGTCATTTAGATGTCGTTTTTTTCGTTCCTACATATTCTTTCTCCCCCCCCCCCCCCCCCTTCGCTCTCTCTCTCTCTCTCTTTCTCTCTCTCTCTTGGAGTTTTATCAGTAATATAACTATTCAGTAACTAGTATCCGTTCGTAGTGGTTTTTTCGCTTTTGCGTTTTCACTTTATGTCGTCATGTACGTGATTATTTGATTGTGTTTCTTTCATATTTTTTTATAACAATCGGTATCAGTGTGTGTAAAAATATCAAAACCATGTACATGTCGATGTTATTTTCTGAAAGTATAAAGAGCTTTTCTATGGTCATTTTCTTCTATTGTTGTTTGTCGATACTATTAAGATTTTCAACTTTATACTTACCATACAAACATCGATTTTTAGACGATATCATTCAAGACTCTCACCCTATCTTTCTCAAAAAATATAGTTCTTTTTTTAGCATCCCCACTATGCTTTTCTCTTAAAGCCTTAGGGTGCATGGCGTCGGAAGTGAGTTGAGGAAAACAGAGTCCGGAACCGCTAATGTCACAATTTTGGGCAGAAGGTGGTACCATATATTTGAGTGTTTATCGGATTGTGCAACCCTTCAGTCTCCATCTCTCTCATCTCCCTCCTCCCCGCTCTCTCTCTCTCTCTCTCTCTCTCTCTCTCTCTTCAAACGATAACATTTTGAATTTCTTTTTCTTTTTCTTTTTTAATAAAAGTTCCCATTATAAAGACCCCTCAACTCCATTTGAAAACCACACATCCTCTGAATTTAATTTTTTTATAAATGGATTTCACAGGCCAATCATATTCGTAAAATGATACGAATTCAAAGAAGTTGCATTGGCTAGAGCATACATTGACACTCTCGAATAGTCAGGTTACTCACCATAAATCGTCATATTTTTTGTGATTAGTTACGGATCTTCTAAGCAACAACTTAGGGATTCAGATCGTTCAACACATTAAATTGCTATCACATGGAAAGATATGCAACGAAAAGTGAAAGAATTTAATGCTACTTTCACCCACAAGATGAATGCTCGGGAGGTCAGACTTTCCGACGAAGACGTTTTAAACGCAACAAAAAATGAATATCGCAAACACCACAACATGAAATATTTTCGTTATGAGTCGGCATCAAATATTTTAAAAAATCATCATTTTATTTAGAATTTAAGTATTTCGTTTAGTTTGTAGTTTGTAGTATTTTAAGTATTTCTTTTTATTTTAATTGTCGTTTTTGGGATTTTAATTAGGTTGTTCTTTGTTGTGTTTTTTTAATAATCATGTTTTAATTAATATCATGTATTTTATATTTGTATTAATTCTTTTAATTGAAAAATATTATATTTTATTTATTTTTAATTTTCTAATTTAATTAATATAATAGTGGCGTGATAAATAGATTGAATGGGTTAAAAAAAACTGAAAATTCTATTTTTTATATTGAAAAAAAACACCTAATGTAACAAATAAATCTAATGAATTGGAAGGAATAGTTCAACGTTTATCTTTTAAGTCCTATCCCACCACAAAACCCACAAACTAACATTTTTCCAAGCCAACGAGCCCAATAATAATAATTTTTTGGCGTAAATAATTAACTTTTTATTTTGTTCACATCTGGTAACTATCTTTTTTTTACATATCTACATAACTAACTTTTTTGAGTGTTTACATATGACTATTATAACCTATTGTAACAGGTTACATGCGGTCATAATGATGATTTGTGAACATTTTCAACAAGTTCGTTATCTAGATGTTACAAAAAAAAGTTATCTAAATATCATCAAAACGAAAAGGTAATTAACCTGATAAGTCAATTTGTATTTTTATTAAGGTAGTCGATCATAATGTTTGCTAAATATTAATATACTCAGTTAAATTTCCTTAAAACAATGTTTATAACCATTTAGGAGCATTTAAATTGGTCATGACATGTTAGGAGTCGTTTTTTGTAGCACAATTATATATATATATATATATATATATATATATATATATATATATATATATATATATATATATATATATATAAAGCGAGAACCTAAGAACCCTACTTTGTATATACAAAATTCATAGTAAAATAATAACATAAAAGTAGTGTTCTCACGTGGATTGACAACTATTGTGCGGACGTGTGGACAGTGCTATTCTATGAGAATTACTAAGAAAATAATTTGTTTACTAATGTGAATACGTTCAATCTCACACAAGTATCGCCATTTTCATACATTCTCACTAATTCTTATTCATTTTTGTTCTTACACATCGTTTTTCACTCATTCTCATGCTTACAGAATACGACTCAATAAACATTCCGACAACATTTTGATAGAATGATAAAATAATAATAATGAGTCTATAATGACCTTATAGACTATTTAATTAGTGAGAATGTGTGATAATGACCATAGTTATGTAAGATTGAACGTATTCATATTATCAAACAATATATTTTCTTTGTCATTCTCACAGAATAGCACTGTCCACATGTCCGCACAATAGATGTCAATCCACATTTGAACCTAGCTCTCTCTCTCTCTCTCTCTCTCTCTCTCTCTATATATATATATATATATATATATATATATATATATATATATATATATATATATATATATATATATATATATATATATATATATATTGTAACGCCCGGGTTTCAGAGCTAAGCATTTTAGACGATGTAATAGTCTAGGTCAACTATTGTAACTCTTTTTATAGTAATAAAGATGAATTATTTGAGTATTATGTGAATTATCTGCATTGATATGCTTATTACTTATTTATAAATTTAAAATAAATAAAGGATAAAAATAAGCGTCAAAATTAAAATGTGAGATAAGTCCGATATCTTTATATAAAGTTGTAGTGGTCGAAACAAGGATTCCGGGGATATAAAGAACGCCGAAATCCGAGTTATAACGAAGAAGTTATGACCCGTCGAAGTTTCGCGACGAAACCGACACGACACAGGGAAGCGTAAATAGTGAATTTACGATAGAAGAGTTTTTAGCCTTAGTGATCTAAACAAAAGTTATAGTATACGTTAAACCGAGAGTGCCCATAAGAAGAACGCCCAAATCTGGCTTCGTATGAGGAAGTTATGATTTTTCGAAGTTTCGACTTAGCAGTGTACAGCCCGAAACTCGAATTTTAGTTCGAGCGGTTTTTGGCTTACGCAACCTAAATGAGAGCTGAAGATTTCATTAATAGGAACTCAACGGTAAAAAGACAGATGAAAACGGAGTTCGTATGAAGGAGTTACGAATTCTTCGCGGTCATTTAACAGTATAAACTCCTCCTGCTGTTAAATTTAAGATCGGTCGAGAATTAGCCGACGAAGTCTAAATGAAAGTTGTAGATCTTGATTTTACCTACGCGTGGAAAAAAGAACGTCGAAAACGAAGCTCGTATGCGAGAGCTATGATTTTGCTAAGTCGGGAGGCTAATACGCGAGTTTGGGTGACGTGGCACCACCAGAAAGAGGACACGTGGCACCACCAGAAGGCTGCCACATGCACCAACTCGGCGAGTTTGTGTCAAGACTCGGCAAGTCCATCAGATATTTTCACTATAAATAGAGGTGCCGGGTCTTGCCATTTCTTCACACCTCTCAAACCTTCTTTCTCTCTCTAGTTTCTCTCTCTAGCCTCCCTAATCCCCCCTAAAGTCTAGGTAAACCCCCTAGCACCCGAAGGAAGCCCCGAGGCTCCTGAAGTCCCGAGAAAAGAGCCTTTCGGCTCGGGAACGCTGCTCCAGCGAAGCCCAGTTTTGCGAAAAACCCGCTGTAAGTGAGCTACGTCTAACCTATCTTTAGTATAACTTATGTTTCAATATAGTAATGTTATTAGGACCTTATAATAAGTATTTGGGCTATTATTATTAGTTATATAGTGTTGTTTAACGCTTATATAATAGTAATAATAGCCAGACTATTAATTAGTCTTGGTGAATATTAGACTAAACTCTAGTGGTAATGATGCTAGGTTTTTGTCCGAGGGAAATTGTTTTGAGATAACGAAGTGTTGTCCGAGTATCCAGTCACCACCTTCTCAGGTGAGTGCATAGTCACTTTCATCTTACACATAGATATGAAGTATTTAATATAAATTACGTGCTATGTGTGCATATTGTCTGAATACTTGTTGTCTATGCTGATGAAAGATTTTTATACATGTTTTAAATAATTTAAACTGTATATGTATTTTATATCTACAAAAATGTTGGGGTAAAACATGGGTAGATGTAATAGACGGTGTGTGTGATAAAATGATGAGAGGCCTCGATGTTGTTGTTGTTGATTCTGTCATCTAGCGGAGTATGGATGACGACCACAGACTCTTCTAGACAGTCCAGTGGAACTCTAGCAGGCTCGCAACCTGTAGGTGTTTGTGAACGATGTGTTCACCGGTGTACTCCACCCCCCTCATGGTTGCCTTTAGGACATTTATTGCTGAGGAAACCCCTTGGCAGTAGTGTCCATCCCGATGTTGATCCTTAGTCTAGGTCCCTTATGATAGGTGTTTTAGGGACGTAATGTGAGGATAACGGGAACGGGTAATCGGGTTAATGTTGGTTGATGAAATTAATAAACTTATTTATTGTGGGTTGAAAACCCTGTGTGCTCACCAGGCTCCCAAGCCTGACCCACTCAGTTTCATGTATTACAGGTAGTGGTGTACGAGCATAGATGTGATGTTTTGGCTGAGAGATTACGGATATAGGCCTGTAGATATGAAATAATGTAGTAAGGCTTATATTGTACTATTTATGCTTTTGATCTGTATCGAACATGACATCCCGAGTCTTTTAATGAAATACATTTCTTTGGAAATGCTTTTGATAAATCTTTATCATATTTTGTTTTGGGACAAATTCCGCAACACTTTTATTTAAAATGTTACTCTGATTTTCAAACAAGCATAAACAAAATCGGTCTTTTCTGGCCGTGAAAATGGGGATGTCACAGTTGGTATCAGAGAATTAGTTTAAGCGAACTAGGAATATGTAGGATTTCTAGACTTAAACTTAGAATGCTAAGCAATGATTGTGAGAGGTGAGCACTAGCTTATTTTAGGAATTATGCCTAAAATGCTTTTTGTGCTAAATGCTTTGTGTCTGATATGTTGTTATTTGTTCGGATCTATGGTCTGTTGCCGACTGGATCTGGAAACCTTATGTGTTTAGGATTCTAAACGTATGACTAACATGTAAACGTTTCAGAGTGATAAGGACGGTTTAAACGACTATCGTAAATAAAGATCTAAATTCACCTTATTCGATGTATAGATCAAAATGGCAAGAACCCGCAGTGGAGCCGGGAATGCAAATGGGAACAGAAACCAACCCCCAGTGATTGAGCAAATACCGGTTGTGGTAGCCGCTGCCGAGTCAATAACGATGGCCGAAGTGCAAGCGATGATCCAGGCGATGTTAGAGCGTCAGATGGAGGAGACCAGACGTTTACTTCAACAAAATCGAGAGGAAGCTACAATACTGGTCGAACAGCCCGAGCTGAATGATGGGCCGTCAGAAGAAGGAAACTACAGTGGGACTGTTGGTTAAGTCAACCCACCGATAGTTAGACGAAACAACTAGGATGGAGGAAATGACGGACGTGGATGCAAATACAAGGATTTCATTGCATCCAAACCACCGTGTCTATCTGGAAACCCGACACCGGTGGAAGTCATGAACTGGATCTCCGAGATGGAGACAATGTTTGAGAGTTGCGAGTGCAGCAACAGGCAGAAGACCGCTCTTGCGGTTCCTCTGTTGAAATCTGGAGTACTAAGTTGGTGGAAGCTACTAGCTGATTCGATGCCTAAGGGGGAAGCTAGTAAGATGTCTTGGGAGGATTTTCTAGGGCAGCTGAAAATGCAATACTGCTCTGAGCAAGATCTTCTGGAGATTAACAATGAGTTCCAGAATTTGAAGAAGGGAAGAATGAGCGTTACTGAATACGCTGCAAGCTTTACAGAGAAAATGAAGCTTGTTCCTCACCTAGTCCCAACCGAACTCTCCAAGGTTAACAAGTTTTCCCTCGGATTACCAGCGGACTTCGGTCCAATGGTCAAGCAAACAACCAATCTGAAAGCCGCCATCTGGGCTGCTAAGAATGTGGAGACCCAGGTATGAGAGAAGGGTGTGGAGAGAGCGGAGGTGGGAGAGAAAAGGAAATTTGATGGGTCGTCGAAATTCAGCAAGAAAAGCAAGTCCTCAAGGTCTGGTACGCAGAAGTCTGGAGGAAGTGAAGCCAAATGGTGTGACAAGTGCAAGAAGAAGCACAAGGGGAAATATGATGGAGGAGTCACCTGTTTCAAGTGTGGAAAGCCCGGACACTATGCC
Source organism: Lactuca virosa (assembly GCF_052849685.1). NCBI lineage: Eukaryota > Viridiplantae > Streptophyta > Magnoliopsida > Asterales > Asteraceae > Lactuca > Lactuca virosa. Next base: position 183,196,253 of record NC_136428.1, read on the forward strand.
AACGAGAGCACGTTCACTAAGAAGGTTTGTTATGAGTGCAACGAGGAAAGGCACATTTCGAGGGACTGCCCGAAGAAGAAGGAGGCGGGAAGACCCAACATTCCACCAAAGCCGAAGGCTAGAGCCTTCCAGATGACGCTCGAGGCTGCAAAGGAGGCAGCAGACGTCGCGTCAGGTACCTTTCTTGTAAATGGATTGCCTGCCAATATACTATTTGATTCGGGAGCAAACTATTCCTTTGTGTCACATAAGTTTGGTGGGAAACTAGCATTGCCCGTAGAAAAACTTGATAATGCCCTGATTGTAGAAGTTGCCAGTGGCAAATTCGTACCTGTTAGTGATCGTATTTGGAACATCGTCATCGACCTAAATGGAAACGAATTCCACGAAGAGCTGTTGCCCATAGAGTTGAACGGTTTTGATATCGTTTTGGGAATGGATTGGTTTAGCGCCAACGACGCCGAGACACAATGCCGAAAGAAGATAGTAAGGGTAAACCCACCTGGAAAAGAGGTCATTTATGGTGTACGGGGACAAACACAGAGTAAATTCTGGAATCATCTCCCTGATGAAAGCCAGGAAATGTTTGTCCAAGGGATGTGCATCGTACTTGGCATTCGTGATCGATGCAAAGAAGGAGAAAAAGGAGGTGCAGAATATACTGGTCGTGTGTGATTATCCGGAGGTCTTTCCCGAAGATCTTCCTGGATTACCGCCTGATAGACAAGTGGAGTTCAGAATAGACTTGTTACCAGGAACAACACCGATAGCGAAGGCACCGTACCGATTAGCACCGACGGAGATGAAGGAGCTTATGACGCAGCTTCAGGAGTTGTTGGACAACGGTTTCATTCGACCTAGTTCATCACCCTGGGAAGCTCCAGTGCTATTCGTGAAGAAGAAAGACGGAAGCATGAGAATGTGTATAGACTACCGAGAGCTGAACAAGGCAACGATGAAGAACAAGTATACATTGCCAACGATTGATGACCTATTCGATCAACTGCAAGGTTCGAGCTATTTCTCAAAGATCGACCTTAGGTCAGGATATCATCAGCTGAAGGTGAAAGAGCAGGATATTGAGAAGACTACGTTCAGAACGAGATATGGACACTACGAGTTCTTGGTTATGTCGTTTGGACTAACCAATGCTCCAGCAGCATTCATGGATTTGATGAACAGGGTTTGTAAACCATTCCTCGATAAATCCGTGATAGTGTTCATAGATGACATTCTCATCTACTCGAAAAGCCAGGAGGAGCATGGCCGACATCTACGAGAAGTGTTGGAAGTCTTGAAGAAGGAGAACCTGTATGCAAAGTTCTCCAAGTGTGATTTTTGGATCCGAGAAGTCCAATTCTTGGGTCATGTGGTTAACCAGGAGGGGATCATGGTTGACCCAGCAAAGATCGAAGTTGAGATGAAGTGGGAACGACCGAAAAGTCCCACGGAGATTCAAAGCTTTCTAGGATTAGCCGGATACTACCGACGATTTATACAAGGCTTTTCTTCGATAGCTGCTCCATTGACAACTTTGACCCACAAAGGAGCTACTTATACATGGAGCGAGAAGCACGAAGAAGCATTCGAGAAGCTAAAGAAGAAGTTATGTGAAGCACCGATTCTTTCTCTACCCGATGGACTTGAAGACTTCGCGGTCTATAGTGACGCATCTGGAGTCGGGTTGGGTTGTGTTCTGACCCAAAGAGAAAAGGTGATAGCATACGCATCTCGACAATTGAAGGAGCACGAAAAGAACTACCCCACTCACGATTTGGAGTTGGCAGCGGTAGTTTTTGCTCTAAAGATATGGAGGCATTACCTCTATGGAACGAAGTGCAAACTTTTCACTGATCATAAGAGTGTCCAGTATCTCTTTAATCAGAAGGAATTGAACATGAGACAAAGACGCTGGCTAGAGTTACTCAAGGACTACGACTATGAGATACTTTACCACCCCGGTAAAGAAAATGTTGTCGCTGATGGTCTCAGTTGGAAAGTAAACCTTGAAAGGAAAAGGCCAAGATCGTTGAGAATAGAAGTTGTCTCGACGATTGTGGAAAGTATCAGGAAAGCTCAAGAAGAAGCTTCAGAGAAGAATGACTGAAAGGAAGAACGTTTGGGCAAAACGCTGGTATTCGGTACAAACCGTCAAGGACTGAAGGTATTCCAAGATAGGATTTGGGTACCAAGGATGGGAGGAATAAGAGATCTTCTGATGGAAGAAGCTCACAAGACCATGTACTCAATTCATCTCGGTAGCAGTAAAATGTATAGGGACCCAAAACCCTACTACTGGTGGCCGACGATGAAGCTCGATGTTGCAAAGTATGTGGCCGAGTGTGTAGCTTGTGCAAGAGTTAAAGCACAACATCAGAAACCGTATGGGAGTTTAGAACCTTTACATGTACCCATGGGTAAATGGGAAGACATCACCATGGATTTTGTGACTAAACTACCAGAATGAAGAATGGTCACGACATGATTTGGGTAGTCGTGGATCGTTTCACTAAGAGTGCACACTTCATAGCAGCCAATGAGAAATGGTCTATGGATATGCTCGCAAATGCTTATGTGAAGGAAACTTTAAGACTTCACGGTGTTCCTCTTACGATTGTATCTGATCGTGATAGTCGTTTCACATCGAGGTTTTGGAGGAGTCTACAAGTGGAACAGGGTACGAAGTTGTGTCTGAGTACAGCTTACCATCCGCAGACTGATGGTCAGAGCGAAAGAACGATTCAAACGCTTGAAGATATGCTGAGAGCATGTACCCTTGACTTCCAAGGTAACTGGGATGAGCACTTACCTTTGGTAGAATTTTCCTACAACAACAATTTCCACTCGAGCATCAAGATGGCACCTTATCAAGCTTTGTACGGAGAAAAATGTCGTACGCCTTCTTGTTGGCTTGAGGCTGGAGAAAAGCAGTTTATGGGCCCCGACATAGTCCATGAGACTGCTGAGAAGCTGAAGGTGATTAGGGAAAGAATGTTAGCAGCTTAGGATCGTCAGAAGAGCTATGCTGACAAGAAAGGACGACCGATGACTTTTGAAGTTAGGGATTCGGTTTTGCTTAAGGTCTCACCATGGAAGGGACTTATAAGATTCGGGAAGCGAGGAAAGTTGAGTCCAAGGTTTATTGGACCGTTCAAAGTTCTTTAGAAGATTGGGAACCAAGCTTACAAGCTCGAATTACCCGAAGAACTAGATAGTATTCATAACACCTTCCATGTGTGTTATTTGAGGAAATTCACGGGAGAAGTTCCCGACATAATTCCAATCTCAGAGTTAAGGATGGATGGGAACAAGAGGCAGATTGAAGAGCCCGAGACAATTGTTGACCGTAAGACAAAGAAGTTACGATGCAAGATGGTCGATTTAGTGCTAGTTCGTTGGAAACATTCGAATGGGCCGAATCTCACTTGGGAAACAGAGAGTGACATGATGAGTCGCTACTAGCATCTGTTTGCTGATGCATGATTCCGGGACGGAATCATCCTAAGGGGGAGAGAATTGTAACGCCCGAGTTTCAGGGCTAAGCATTTTAGACGATGTAATAGTCTAGGTCAAACTATTGTAACTCTTTTTGAAGTAATAAGGATGAATTATTTGAGTATTATGTGAATTATGTGCATTTATATGCTTATTACTTATTTATAAATTTAAAATAAATAAAGGATAAAAATAAGCGTCAAAATTAAAGTGTGAGATAAGCCCGATATCTTTACATAAAGTTGTAGTGGTCGAAACAAGGATTCTGGGGATATAAAGAACGCCGGAATCCGAGTTATAACGAAGATGTTATGACCCGTCGAAGTTTAGCGACGAAACCGACACGACACCAGGAAGCGTAAATAGTGAATTTAGGATAGAAGAATTTTTAGCCTTAGTGATCTAAACAAAAGTTATAGTATACGTTAAACCGAGAGCGCCCATAAAAAGAACGCCCAAATCTGACTTCGTATGAGGAAGTTATGATTTTTCGAAGTTTCGAGTTAGCAGTGTACAGCCCGAAACTCGAATTTTAGTTCGAGCAGTTTTTGGCTTACGCGACCTAAATGAGAGTTGAAGATCTCATTAATAGGAATTCAACGGTAAAAATACAGACGAAAACGGAGTCCGTATGAAGGAGTTACGAATTCTTCGCTGTCATTTAACAATCTAAACTCCTCCTACTGTTAAACTTAATATCGGTCGAGAATTAGCCGACGAAGTCTAAATGAAAGTTGTAGATCTTGATTTTACCTACACGTGGAAAAAAAGAACGTCGAAAACGGAGCTCGTATGCGAGAGTTATGATTTTTCTAAGTCGAGAGGCTGATACGCGAGTTTGGGTGATGTGGCACCACCAGAAAGAGGACACGTGGCACCACCAGAAGGCTGCTACATGCACCAACTCGGCGAGTTTGTGTCAAGACTCGGCGAGTCCATCAGATATTTTCACTATAAATAGAGGTGTCGGGTCTTGCCATTTCTTCACACCTCTCAAGCCTTCTTTCTCTCTCTACTTTCTCTCTCTAGTCTCCCTAACCCCCCCCCCCCCAAAGTCTAGGTAAACCCTCTAGCACCCGAAGGAAGCCCCGAGGCTCTCGAAGTCCCGAGAAAAGAGCCTTTCTGCTCGGGAACGCTGCTCCACCGAAGTTTGGTTTTGCGAAAAACCCACTGTAAGTGAGCTACGTCTAACCTATCTTTAGTATAACTTATGTTTCAATATAGTAATGTTATTATGACCTTATAATAAGTATTTGGGCTATTATTATGAGTTATATATTGTTGTTTAACGCTTATATAATAGTAATAATAGTCAGACTATTAATTAGTCTTGGTGAATATTAGACTAAACTCTGGTGGTAATGATACTAGGTTTTTGTCCGAGGAAAATTGTTTTGAGATAACGAAGTGCTGTCCGAGTTTCCAGTCACCACCTTTTCAGGTGAGTGCATAGTCACTTTCATCTTACACATAGATATGAATTATTTAATATAAATTACGTGCTATGTGTGCATATTGTTGTCTATGTTGATGAAAGATTTTTATACATGTTTTAAATAATTTAAACTGTATATGTATTTTACATCTACAAAAATGTTGGGGTAAAACATGGGTAGATGTAATAGACGGTGTGTGTGATAAAATGATGAGAGGCCTCAATTTTGTTGTTGTTGATTCTGTCATCTAGCGGAGTATGGATGACGACCACAGACTCTTCTAGACAGTCCATTGGAACGCTAGCAGGCTCGCAACCTGTAGGTTTTTGTGAACGATGTGTTCACCGGTTTACTCCATCCCCCTCATGGTTGCCTTTAGGACATTTATTGCAGAGGAAACCCCTTGGCAGTAGTGTCCATCCCGATGTTGATCCTTAGTCTAGGTCCCTTATGATAGGTGTTTTAGGGACGTAATGTGAGGATAACGGGAACGGGTAATCGGGTTATTGTTGGTTGATGAAATTAATAAACTTATTTATTGTGGGTTGAAAACCCTATGTGCTCACCAGGCTCCCAAGCCTGGCCCACTCAGTTTCATGTATTACAGGTAGTGGTGCACGAGCATAGATGTGATGTTTTGGCTGAGAGATAACGGATATAAGCCTGTAGATATGAAATAATGTAGTAAGGCTTATATTGTATTGTTTATGCTTTTGATCTGTATCGAACATGACATCCCGAGTCTTTTAATGAAATACATTTCTTTGGAAATGCTTTTGATAAATCTTTATCATATTTTGTTTTGGGACAAATTCCGCAACACTTTTATTTAAAATGTTACTCTGATTTTCAAAAAAGCATAAACAAAATCGGACTTTTCTGGCCGTGAAAATGGGGATGTCATATATATATATATATATATATATATATATATATATATATATATATATATATATATATATATATATATATATATATATATATATATATATATATATATATATATATATATGACAAGAGCAATGTTATCAATGTAGATAAAAGCTACTTTTATTTTTTGTATTTTAAATTCCTATAATACATGAAGCAAATTTAATTAAAGATGGTGTTCTTCTTCATGTTATTGGTCTTCATTTTTTATATTTTTAGTCTCTAGTAAATTAAAAGTTTTATATTTAATATCTTAAACAATAAAATTATATAAAACGACGATGTTTTTTTTTCCATGTAAAATATAGAGTTTTTTTTTTAAATTAAAAAAAGTAGTGTATTTTAAAAAGATATTTACCAAAATGTTGTGGTTTAAAAAACATATTTACTATTTAAGTTAAATTACGAAATCAAAATTAGAAGGTAAAATAAAAAGAAAAAAAATGACTTATCAGGGTAATTAACTTTTCGGTTTGTTCATATCTTGATAACTATTTATTTTTGTACACATCTACGTAACGAACTTTTTGGAAGTGTTCACATATGAACATTATGACCGTATGTAACCTGCTATAGCCAGTCATAATGGTCATATGTGACCACTTCCAAAAAGTTTGTTATGTAGATGTGTATAAAAAAATAGTTACCTAGATTTGAATAATCTGATAAGTTAATTACCTTAATAAGTCAATATATATCGCGTATCTATGCTTTTTCTATACCTTTTTTAAGAGCCTTATTCCCGTATTAATAAATCACTCATAGTGACTACGGGTTTTTATTAGATGGAAATCTAATTAACTAACTTATGTTTCCATGGAGACTTGAAATCATAACTTTTCATTTGATTTTTTTAACAAAATAAATTAATTTCTTTAAGCCTACTAATCTTTTTTCTTTACTTGCCTTATACTAGCCTAAATTGTTTTTTTTTGTTTGTTTTGTCATTTAAAATTAAGGGAAATGACACAAATGCCCTAAAAACTTTCTAGGGTTTTACCAGTTGACTCCCTAAAGTTTTTGTCGGGCTTTATGGGTACCTAAACTAAGATATGACTTGCTCTTTTAGTCTTTGTCAACCTGTAATAGCCAGTTCAGTGACCTTTTAGACCAAAAAAACTCACATTGTGCCCCTATAAGCCAAAAATATAAGTCTGGGGATCAATTTGTACCAAAAAAGCTCTTCTTTTCTTCTAAAGCTGAGTCACACTCAATTCGTACCCTCCCAAGAAATCGATCGCTGCTCTTCTTTGCGTCTTCACCGTCGATCGTCACAACAGTCACCGAAGATCACAACCTTCTTCCCCTTCTAATCGATTCTTGATCACAACCCCCTTCCACTATATTCTAAATTTGATTCGATTTCAGCTCTTCAAGGAATTGAACCCCTCCTTCCTTATTCTCTGTTCAAAATCGCATAAGCTACCTCTCCCTCTCCCTCCGAGTTGCAGGTTTGATGGATGCGATGCTGAGAAGCAATGTGTGGGTTTGATGAGGTTCATAGAGAAAACGAGAGTTAATCTCTTTTTTTCGTCGATTTGTAGGTGCTTGCTTATGGTGGCTGACTGGTAATTGTCGGTTATGGGTGCTCCAATGGTGACTTATTTCATGATACAAATGGGAGGAATAAGGGTGTTTGAATTAGGGTGTTGTAATATTGATTCTATAGTGATTAAGGTGGGTTATGGTGACTGTAATGGTTGAATAAAATTCTGATGAGCATTTAGTTCAAGAGGGTACGAATTGAGTGTGAATCGGCTTTAGAAGAAAATGAGAGTTTTTTGGTATGAATTGATCCCCAAACTTATTTTTTGCCTTTAGGGACACAATGTGAGTTTTTTTGGTCTAAAAGGTCACTGAACCAGTTATTACAGGTTGACAGTGACTAAAAGAGCATGTCATATCCAAGTTTAGGGACCCATAAAACCCGAAAAAAACTTTAAGGACTCAACGATTAAACCCTAAAAAGTCCGTAGGGAATTTGTGTAACGCCAGTTGATTCGGGCTAGTCAATTTAGAGACGATAAGTGTCAAAAACGACTTTTTGATAGAAGATTATTTACAATGACTAATCTTAACTAAGTTGTAGTATATTGTTGAGTATTTGAGATATTGAAACTGATTTGGTATGTTTGGTTATTTAGGGAAGCCTTTTTTAGGGTTAATCGTTTTATGATTCCCTATGGTGCCTTTACAGTAGAAGTTCTTCATCGAGCTCTTCTAAGACATTGATTTTATATTAAGGCATTGGTTTTACATTTTTGGTAAATATTTATGTTCCGAATATATAATCATTAGGTTAGCTTTTGAGAAAAGCATTTTCCTGATTAAGGTTTTCTTTGTACGTTCATATCCTAATCAATATACACAAAAACCTTTATCAAATTACTTGCATATTATGGTGATTGATTCTTGATTGTTCTTGATATTCCGAATATTTTTTTATCTCGGATTTCTTCCCAACATATATGTTATAAGGGTTTCGTACATATAAAGAACGCTGAAATCCGAGTTATAACGAATAAGTTATGACCTGTCGAAATTTTACGACAAAGCCGGCACGACGACAAGTATTATAAAAAGTGAATTTACGATAAAATACGTTTTAGCCTTAGCGATCTAAACGAAAGTTGTAGTATACGTTAAAACCGAGAGAGTGCATAAAAAGAACGTCCAAATCTGATTTCGTATGAGGAAGTTATGATTTTTCTAAGATTTAGCATAGCAGTGCACAACTCGAAATTCTAATTTTTGATCGATCGATTTTTAGCCGACACAACCTAAATGAGAATTGAAGATATCATTAATATAAGTTCAACGATAAAAAGACAGTCGAAAACGGAGTCCGTATGCAGAAGTTATGAATTTTACACGTTCGTTAAACAATGCAATCTTCTCATATTGTTAAAGTTAAAATGGGTCGAGAATTAGCCGATGGAGTCAAAAGCAGAGTTGTAGATCTTGTCAGTACCTACGCGTCGATATAAAGTACGTTGAAAACGGAGCCAGTAAGGAAAAGTTATGGGGTGTAGAAGTCAGAAGGGTGCTGCTACGAATGAGGTGACGTGGTAGAATATAGGTCATCCACGTTTTGCCACCAGAATAGTGACATGTGTGTAACACTAGTCAAAATAGGTCAATAGACAATCACATGTGATTATGCCAATCATGTAATGTGATTTTGTTAAACTAGTAATGTAATAAGAGTGCTATGTAGTTAATGATAAATTCTAATACAAATATGAACTTTCTTTATGATACAACTCAAAGTATACGTCCATACGATTCCAAAAATATAGAGAATGTCTGAATCTGACTTCACATGAAGAAGTTATGATAAACCGAACACTATAAATCTCTATAATAAGAAGAATTTAAAATAGACTTATAATTAGCTATTGGAGTCTAAAAGAGAGTTGTAGTACTTGTAAATACCTACGCGTGCATATAAAGAACGTCAAAAACGGAGTTTGTATGTGAAAGTTACGACCTTCTGAAGATTCAGCTTTCAGAAACCCTAATCTGACTGAGCTCGCGACGTGAGCACAAAACTCACGACGTGATGAGTCATTTTGCAACATCTCGGAATCTAGAAGGTGTGTGACGAGGCTGCGAGGGGATAAGATCCAAACTCACAACGTGAGAAAGGATATCCCACGACGTGATGAGTCACATGGCCACCTTCCGAAGCTAGGGACGCAAATGGCAAGTCTACGGGGATAAGATCCAAACTCACGACTTGGGCCTTATAAAACTCACGACGTGGGGGTCCAAAACCCTTACTATAAATAGAAGGTCCGACTTCATCCATTCTTACACCTAAACTTCTTTCTCCTCTCTCCTTTGCTGAAGCCATCTTGCATCCCGAGCCCCGACGACCTTGTACGCTGACCGTTTCTGATTAGATTTCATAAAATCACGCTACTAGGGTGAGTTTCACGGCCCCAATTTCTAATATTTTGAGGGAAAACGCATGCTAAATATTGTATATACATTACTATTATGTCTATATGATAGTATATAGTTATAATAGTTAGGGTATAGTTGTTCTAAATATAATATTTTGAATATATACAACTATTATCAACCTGTCAGCATGTTATTATACTAATGTAGATCTTGAGTTATAGTTAGGATTCTATATATATATATTTCGTGGGCGATATAGTTCCGAAGTTGTATTCGGAAGTTCTATATATAAAGTATGTTGTTATTATTGGTTTTATGTTAAGATAAAACTTCATATGCTATATGCTGTTATTGTTAGTTTGACGTCAAGATAAAACTTGGTATGTTATATATTGTTATTGTTGGTTTTATGTTAAGATAAAACCTGGTTTTCCCTCAAGTTATAGTTGTTATACTGCCTAAAGTAATATGAACTTAGGAGTAATGTTTAAAAGCAAAGTCTAATAACTTAGGGTTGTAGACACGAAAATGCTTTTGTTGTAAGAGCTATAGGAAGCCGTCAAAGTCTACATGAGTAATTGTATTCATCAACTAAGATTGGGGGTCTTAGCGGAAATCCTGTGAACTGTAACCGTTAATCCCGTGTGAACGAGGAAGTTGTGTATAATTAGTATACGGGTTGACCACGCCACTTGTGACTGTTAGCTACAGTCAACCATAAGCAAGTGACGAACTATCCTTTTACTTGTTATTGTTTCGGCGTCGATGAAGCGTACGGTGTTGTCCTCATGGAAATCATGAGTGGGTTGTCCTCATGGAATCAAGAGTGGGTTGTCCTCATGTAAATCATGAGTGAGTTTTCCTCATTGAAATCATGAGTGGGTTTTATCAGAGGTATTATGTCATAGCAGCGGTTACAGGCTCATGGTAGCAAATTGTTAGAAACATTATACTTTGTTGTATACAAGTATTAATGTTAAGTATAAGTTTCCCCCTACTTATACCCTAGGTACTACTTGTATATTAAGTAGATAATTATACCTAACACACATACTCATATAGAATTGAAATAAATTTATACGTAGCGGTTTTACTCGTATAGAATTGAAATAAGATTTATACATAGCAACTTTCGTTTGTATGGAATTACAAACATTTATATTTATAATATATGAGACTTATAGGTATATACTTATTTGGTAAGTAAACCATTATACCTAGGATATATATACTAAACGTTGGAGAGTCAAAATGATACTTTCAAAACTATACTTTTGAACGTGAGAAATGTACTATTTTATGGAGTCAAAACCTGTGGACTCACCAACTTTATGTTGACGTATTTTACAATGCATGTGTTTTCAGGAACTTGAAAATCTGGTATGTATTCGAACAGAAGAAGTTTTACTATTACCTTTCTGTTCATTAAGAAGTATGCCATAGTCGGATATTATGTAATAGGTCCTAGAAAAAGAGTTATGTAACTTTCAGTTATCAATAAAGGTATGTATTTTCTTTAGTACTGTTTAATGTATGTTATATAACTGTGATACGAAGAATGACGTTACACCACCCGGTGTTTCCGCCGATGGCTGGGGGTGTGACAATGTGGCACCAAATCGACGAGTTGGAGGCCAAAAATCGATGAGTTGGACCCAATTTCAGCCTATAAAAGGGGTGCGAGGGTGCCTTCATTTCTCACACCAAAACCCACTTCTCTCTCTCTCTCTCTCTCTAACTTCTCTCTAAGCCTCCCAAAACCCTCCCAAATCCCTAGCAACCTTAAGGTGCTAGAGAAAAGCCGCGGAGCGCCCGAAGGCTCCGAGAAAAAAAGCTTTTCAGCTCGGGAAGTTCTGCTCCAGCGGAGCCCGGTTTTAAGCAAAACCCACTATAAGTGAGATACGCTTACCCTACTTTAAGTATAACTTATATTTAAAATTAGTATTGTTATTATGCACTTATAATAAATATTTCGGCTACGATTATGACTTATATAAGTGTCGTTATAATATCTTTTTAACTACTCGCGGTACGGGGAATCTGGTTTAAAGGGTCGCATAGGGTTGTTGGATTTCAAAAGTACTATATGCCAAAATGGTCCTGCCCTCCGGTGTTTTATGTCTGACCCCTGTCGGTACATAGTGGTTGGAAAAATATTGTTTAACGCTTATATAATAATAATAATACTAAGACTAATAATTAGTCACGGTAAATATTAGACTAAAATGTAGTGGGAATGATACTAGGTTTCGTCGAAGGAAAATAAATTAATAGAAGCGAAGTGCTGTCTGAGTTCGGAATCACCACCTTAACAAGTGAGTGCATAGTCTCTTTCATGAACATGATTTTAATACAAGTATTTGATTAAAGTGTTAAATATATGTTTGTGTGTGAAATATTTGTTACTACCTGCAATACGTGTTAAGAGCATATCTGATAATATATGATAAATTGAAATACAGAGTAAACCTAAATTAATTAAGAGGAATATTGGGTAGTAACTACTTATGAGTGTGGGCGAGAGATACACGGTGAATCGAACTTTAAGATTTGTCATTGATCCGTGAGCATGGATTAGACATAGTCATTTGTCGTTAGTCCGGGAGTATGGAGAAGACATAGTTATTTATCATTAATCTGGGAGCATGGATTAAACATAGTCATTTGCCCTTAGTCCGAGAGTATGGAAAGGACATAGTCATTTGTCATTAATCCGGGAGCATTTCTAAGTCTTCTTAGCAAGCATTATTATTATTATTATTATTATTATTATTATTATTATTTTAACAAATCTGTCTATACCTTCTAATCCAGCTCCATATCACTTTTTCCTATCCCTTATATATCACTTTTTCCTAACCCTTAATATAGACTATACTTTTTCCTCATAAATTCAAATATTAAATTATCGTGGGACATTGTTTTTTTTGTAAGTGAAGAGTTAATTATGATAATGTGTTGAACTATTTCGAATGAGATAAATGTTTGGAATCATTTATAAACTGAACTTTATTAAACTCTTTTGATGTTTCAGATTATTTTTCTTTCTTTTGCCAAGTTTCAGAGGTTCTGGTTTTGGAGTGTTAGGATATTAAGATCATATTGCTTGTTCGTTCAAGAAAATATATAAATTTAAATATCGTTAATCTTTTCTCAAAACTTTAATATCGTAAGGTATATTAAGAATCGAATAATGTAAGGTGTTTTCAAGACATTAATATCCAATGTTATTTTCCAAGCATTATGAAACCGAAAGGTATTTTGGTCGAAAGACATTTATTTGAAGTTTATAGCTCTTTAATATCTCATATCTCATTTGGATAAAGCTTTATTTGAGAAAGGTGTTGATTTTAATTCGCAAGTAAATTCAAGAACATGTTATATTTTATGGTATAAAGTCCATTATGGCACGAGAAGCTTGACATCACTACAATTTATGATGCATTTATAATTTTGATGTACTTGCCTTGAGTTTGAAGGTTTGTATCCAGTGTGTTTTGATGGTTCGATCTATCATCATATGTTTATCTTCTATGTTGTTTGAGAGAGTTTAGTCTATAGAGACTTCTGATACTATTTATTTTTGAATTATGTATTCTGAAGTTTGAGCGTTCTTTTGGTGAAGATTGATTTCTTATTAAAGGAGAGTTTGTTGAATGTGTTCTAAAATGCTTTTGTTGCACGATTCTTTTATATATGTAAGTTCCAAAAATAACACATATTTATGAGTTATTATTTGATTACAACACCCCATATTTATTTAGGAATTCCATATTACAAATATTTTAGATTATAATTATGACTCTTTTGTACGTCTCTATATATAGCCATTTAGATGTCAAGTTTTATTAAATCCTACATATTCTTTCTTTCCTTTTTCTGTAGAGTTTTATCAGCGTTGTTGCTGTTCATAGTGAGGTTTTTTTTTTGAAGGATTTTCACTTTATATTGTCGTGTTTCTGTGATTATTTGATTTTGTTTCTTCTGTATCCTTTATTTTATAATAGGTTCAATAGATATCTGTCTTCTAATCTTTCTAATTTGTCTTTGTTTCAAGGGAGAAGAAAATTGAAGAAAGAAGCAAATAGTGACCTTGATAGTAAGCCCTTAATTAATGGGCCTCATACAACCTATAAATTGTACTCTCTATTTGTTAACAGATTAACTTCGTAACCCACTTTAAGTGGTTTTGTTAACAATGTTATTAGTATCTATGGTAACGAGAAATCGATGTTATCATATTGATTATGAACTTTAAATGTGAATTTTGTTTAAAGGAAGTTATGCATACATAACAGTCTTTGTATATCACAATTTATGTTTTATAGCGTTGTACAATACAACATTTTAAAGTATAAATTGTTATGCATGGAGAAAAACTGTTGTTTACAAATCAACATTTTTTTTTAAATATTGAATTAGAGGGATTTGAATTTGGTAGTTTGTATATAGAATACATCAAATTTAAGTGGAGTGATCTTGTTTGAAGGTCATTTTTGTTTTACTCATGGGATAGGAACTATATGTAATAAGATTATGTGGCAAATCAATATAAGTTATAAAACATGAAATTATCAAAGATATAGTTTGATAACTTTCTTGGATTAAGGGGAATACCCAAAATGCTAAATTGATATCCACTACTAGAAAAATGGCTTTTCATGACAGACATTGTCTGTCATAAATACCAATACATGACAGACAAATGTTTGTCATTGAAAGCCATGTCATAATTGAACATGACAGGCATTTTGCATGTCATAAATATTTACGACAGACCTTCATGACCTACAATTATGGCAGACATACACGACACACATTTTCGACATACATTTACGACTGACTTTGTATGTCGTAATTTGTAAGTTGTTTCTAATGCTCAACGGACATTTTATGACATATTTTGTACGTCATTACGACACACACACACACACACACACACACACACACACACACACATATATATATATATATATATATCAAACTAAAATACACATTTAATGTCTCATAATGCAAACTAAAATATCATACATACCCAAAAAAGATAATCCATTACACAAACCATAGTGTCAAATTCAAAACTATGTTCCAAATTCATCAAAAACTAATTGTCAAATACATATAGCCCAAGTTTTCATACACCTTATCGAGCTTCAGTTGTGTATCAACATTGACAGGCATGGTACTACTAGCACCCGATGGTCACTGTAAAAACCCAAAAACCAAATTCAAATTAAGAAAAATAATTGTCCCTTTTCTTTTTCTAAATATTTTATGTTTTTCTTATTATAGCATTTTACTTTCATATTCTGAATTTATCATCTTAATTTTATATTCTAACTTTAAATTATAATTGAACACGCTACAAAAGACGTGAATGCCCTTTAATGGAGAAAGGCCAACAAAGCTTACTCAGTCATGTCCCATTTTAGTTTATTACAGTGGAATCAAGGTTGGTATGAAATGGTTCTTACATTTGATTTAAATAATGTTGTTTGGCTTGTTGGAATGGAATTGACAATTCTTAAAGGAATGTGATTCCTTTCATTTTGTTCAATTTCATTCCATAGTTTTGGGTTGTTTCTTTTTATTCCAAGATGAAATGGAAAGGAATCAAACATTGCAAAACGACCCATTACGCAACTTTTAATGGAATGAACCATTGTGAAAGAGTAAATTATTTTTTTCCAAAGTCAAATCTATAAAATATGTTGTTATTTCATGCATTTTCACCAAAAAAATCACCTAAATGCAAGAAATTGCTACTTACTTCTATTTCATCCAATACTCAAGTTAAAAAAAATGAAATGAAATGGCATGAGGCTCACCTTTAAACCATTGTAATATGTTTTAACAACATGAAGAGATGGAGTAATATTACGAGCTTGCATCAGATCTCATACCATAATAGAACCCTCCACCCTGTAACAGAAAAATTAGTACAATAACAAACAATTGAAAACAATAAAAAAATCTTGCTTACATTTTCACCAACTTCTGCAAGAAAGAGCACATTGCTCGTTGATGACACCAAATTAATGCCATATTAGAATTCATTTCCTTCTGAATCAATAAAAACACAAAAAGTAGTGATTTATTAGAAAAACATTATAAAAAATCAACTATATATACATGGGGCAACATCATCAGTAATTTACCAGTTTGTCCACAACAACTTGCATACCCTTGGGTGTTAGGAAATTTTTTTTTCTAAAGCTTTGTAGCCTCACTATAAGCTCTTTCACAGAAGTTCTTTGATAGTTCTCCATCTTCAACCTTCATTAAGCCAAGTAAAACTGTTGTTGCATGCTCCCTTACATGTGAATATATATAATAATATATTTATTGTTTTTCAATATATATATAATGAGGCTATTTTAGTCTTCTAATAAGAAATCAAGGATAGAAATGAATTCCTTCCAGACTCCCCTAGAAATGAAAAAATCTAACAAACATGGAATTCCAATGATTTTATCCATTTGTCAACCAACGATGCCATGGAACAGAATCTTGAATTCCAATTCCGTCGGATCCACATCACCATGATTTCCATAATTTTATACATAGCAATACGCATAAACAAGGTGAAGTCCACATACCACATTAGGCATTTCTTTCTTTTTGTTGAGGAACTATAGAGTATTCAAGAATCATCGTATGTCACATTCTAAAAAAAGAAAAAAATAGATATATAAATATAGATGAAGTGATAACCACTTTTCTATATTTTTCCATTACTACAATATCAAAGTTTTATTAGGATAAACTATATGTTGAGAGTATAGATATTTTTACAATGTCCCAGTATATTCAGCAAGTGCAGTAAGTGAAATCGAACTTGTCCTCATAACTTCTTTGTTGCATATGTACTTATGCCTAAATATTAAACAATAAATCTAACATTAGTTGTGATTTATTACCATTTAATTACTTTGTCTATGTAAATCATCACCTGTTGACAATACTATTTACTATTGGCTGAACAAATACAAGAATCCTGCAATTTTTAAATGTGTTGTCAATAATTTAGCCTGAAATCTGAATAATACATGAAAATTAATAAACTAAGATAAAAGTTAATTTGTTACTTGACGCAATGGTCTCGAGGCAGGGGTATATAGGTCATTGCAAACACAAATTTCTTGTAAATAAAGACAACCCATGTGTATTAAATAAATAAGAAATACTAAATCATGGAATAACCATATAACTACATAAGTAAATTGGTCTTACAGGTCTTAAAAGTGGAGTATCCTTTCTCTTCTTCTTTGAGGATGTCTTGCCTGATTGTTCAGTTTAACAAAATTTTATGTCCCACTATCAGATCGTGTATGCATCGATAACTGTAAGCCATATAAACATACTTGTGTGAAAAACTGAAAAAAAAATAATAAAGCGATATATTAGGAGATTAAATGTGTATATTAGGTTAAAGAAAAGCATGATTTACCATCATTAAAATTACATCCACTGCCCCTTTACCATCACCGGTGAGCTCCATCAATTTCATTAACTATCTAAGAGAAAAAAGGTTAATTTCAGTAAATTACATTCTTACCCAGAATAGAAAATCATAATAGTATTGTGCGGTATAACCTACCCAACACTTTGGCCTTGAATCAGCCATGACAGAGTTCATTTGAACCACATCAAGAATTTTGGTTTCAATTGTAGAGGATGACCTGTCATCACTAGTATTAATCTCCACCATACGATGTCCACAATGTCTAGCAGCCACATGTGTGACAACCCGAAATTTCTATATTGAATAATTGTTCAAATCAATCAAGGTTGGACTCATTTTGCTATCTTCTAGCATTGTTTAGAGTCCATTAGAGCGTTTTAAGCCTAGTACATCCAAGAAATGAGTGTTAGGAAGTATCTGCTTGTGTCCATTGTGCACCAAGCAAGCCATTAACTTCATCATGTAGAGTTTACGACCACACCATATGAGTTTACAGCCGTAAACTCAGGGTGACCGTAAAATCATGCTATAAACATGATATTACATCCTTATTCCTCATTATTCACCATTTCAACCTCAAGAACTTGATTTCTCTCTCAACTATCATCCGATTTTTACTTTTAGATCTTCAAAATTGTAAGTATTCTTCCATTGAATCATTGATACATCTCATTATCTAGTATCACCCTTTGATTTCATCCATTAACTTCATCTTTTGGGTTTTATCTTCAAGTGTTCTTCATTCCCACCAAGAACACCTACTAAGTTCTTGGACTTCAAACACCCCTAAAGGCTTCTAAACTCGTAAGTACCTTCCTATGTGTATTACTTACTAGTTATGCTACTTGAAATCATCAAATATCCAAGATCAAAGAGAGTTTACAGCCAAGAGCATCTCCCTTGGCCGTAAACCCTTGTTAAGTCTTCTAGTTGGTCATAAACTCTTTCTTAAGGCTTGGATTGGGTCTAGAACACTTCCATGATGTTTGTATGGCCTTAAATAAATTTTTGACACAAAACTTCTTGAGTTTACGACCGCGAACTCATAGGGCCGTAAACCCTATGGCCGCAAACTCATAGGGCCGTAAACCCTATGGCCGCAAACTCAAAGGGTCGTGAACACTTGGGCGTAATCACCATTAGGTGGCCATACACCCCTTATATGCAATCCTTAATACTTTTTACATTTTAATCTAAGTGTTTCCTAAGTCCTAGGGTGTTTTCCTTACATGATTAGTTGTTTAAACACTAATTATATACATATATGTGTCATTATATGCTTATTAGGATCCGTTGTGCTCAAGGCTTCACTTGGCACTTAGCATCGTTCAAATCGATCTTTCATTCGTATCACTCACTACAGGTGAGTTCATACCCCTTAACTTATCTTTTAAATGATTTTAAATGCTTTTATGGGGGGGGGGGGGGGCGGAATACAAGTAGAACTAATATAGTTATTATACCAATCACATGTGATTAATAACTATCAAACCAGCGGATTTCTTACATTTCAAAGTGTGTTATCAAACAAACTGTTTCAAATCATTTTATAAACCCTTTTACATGATAAATACTTTCTATTAAACTCTTTTAAACTTATACTTTGTCAAAATCATGTCTATATAGATATAGTTATATAAGTAGGATTGAAAGGACTTAGGACTGATAACTTGCCTTATTTCCTATTCCTTTTTGTTTGTGGACTTAGGGTATCGGTTATTTGTCCAAAGGTCGTTTGAATCTTAGTTATACATTATGTGTATGTATATAGATATTAAAGTTCTTCATTCAGTTCAATACCTTTGGTTAGCAAAGGTGTACAAACAGGTTCATTCATACAAACAACATTGCTAGTAAACTATAATAGATATCGTTTAGGAAGTCACTATTACTATTACCAGAACAATAAAACACACAAAGAGTCAGTTCATACATGAGTCAGTATATACTATAATGAGAAACAATACTCACTATAAAGAGAAACAGATAGAGCATACTATAACGAGAATCAATACATACTACACACTATACACTAGAGAACATACTACATACTAGAAAGAGAGAACATACACTACACTAGTACATACTATACAAATACAAGAATACTATAACATTAATATGAGATACTACTTCATGGCTCGGCAAGATACTGCCGCGTCATGTTTTGTACCCAGAGTCTCCTGGAGGGAGAGCGTGAATTTGTGTATAGATCTATACGGTACTGACCCTCCTACACTTTGCTGCTAGCTACAGTGGGACCTGCAGGTCTACGGGTGACGAATGTCATATCCTTTCGACGTCTCGAACGTCATGTTTTACTGGTCGATCAAGTATGGTTACAATCATATCACATTTTACCTTAATTAACTAACAAGTTTAAAGGTAGTTAGTACATTAGTAGTTACCAAGATAAAACTACAATACATCTTTATTTTTCCCATTTCATTCACATTGTGATCTTCTCACATAAACGGTAATGAGAAACTATATTTTGGTAATGACAGTCATACTTTGGGAAAACTCACACTTTTACAACAGAACAAACATAGAGAACAGTTGAGTCTTGGTAGAAGACTACTTTAGTAGAAAATATAGGACTTTCTAGGAAGTTTACAAACTTTTACATCAAACATTTACAAGTACAATCTTCAAACTTATACAAACAATGACACTAAAATACTTATGAACTCACCAGCTTTAATGCTGATCTACGCTTTCAAAATAAGTTGTATTCTCAGGTCACCAGTAGACAGGTACCGATGACCATGTTTTGAGAAGATGGAGCACGTTCAAGACTCATCTCTTATTTTGATTTACATTTTGGTGTCTTATAAACTATACATAACATACTTGTATTAAATTATACTATTAATGCAATGGATGATGTTGTTGCTTGTTTTACTATTATGCATTGTTGTGATATTATACATGACGTTCTCCGCCCCCGAACGTTTCCGCCATTCCGGTTTTGGGGTGTGACAGATTGGTATCAGAGCATTGTTTATAGTGAATTGAGTATATCAATCCATAAAAGATATACAACTATAAACACAACGAGATTAAATTACTCTGACCAAGAGTTTATACTTTTAAATAATAAAATATTTTACCAAAGTATACATACCTGCATTCATACTAAAATCAGTGTCACTAGGACATAACAAAATTATTACAATTGTTGGACAGCACAAGTAGGCTTGGGAACATATGATCAGATATGGGAGTGATATAGCCTGATCAACTATATCTTTCCGAGAAGTGATTAGCATGTGCCCAAGAATGGTTGTGGTGTTGCAGCAAGTCTAAAAACTTACCAACACTACTACAATGAAAACATTAGAACATAACATAAACTTAAAATACGATATGAGTATTTTGTGTTACTATAATTACTTATGTGCAAACTAAAAAGGTCTTTATTTATATGTCAATAGTTGCGGAGTGGATACGATAAGGTTATATGTGACTAAGGTGTTATAGACTTAGAATCTGTGATCTTTGCTTTACTTCCTGTTCCTTGTTTGGTTGTGGGCTTAGAGTTAGGGTCACCTATTCGAAGGTCTATCCTGTTTTGGTCACATATGACTGGTATGTGCTACGCAAATGTTGGAGTAACTGGTAAGGATCATCTTATAATTATCTTAATTAGTGTGTCTATTAATTATTTCTTTTACCTCTATTCTCGCGTAGATAACATGGCTGTATTCCATATCCCCGGAGATCCGTACTATCCAAACCAAGGCAACGGAGGATGGCTCGATGTAGAGCCAGAAGATAATCATCCAATCCCTTTGGATGATGACTTTGCAGAGAACTTCCCGGAGGATTCTGACTCTGAGCCAGAAGTCAACGATCTACCTATGGAAGCTCCAATCCCCAATCCTAACCCTCGTCCGGCTTTTCAAGGCTCGACGCCTCTGTGGGCGGAATACTTGGATGGATGGAGTCAAGAACAGGGTCAACCAATGTCATACAATGGACACTGAAGCTTCTACAACCTGAGCGAGGGAGGCTCAGCGGACAGAATCCTTCCTATTCTGGTCCGCATGGTTGCTCGTAATGAAGAGCAGGGTAGGGCAGCCATCAACCGGGTCATGCAGGTTGATGCCAATGTTGGCCTCAATACAGTCTACATTCGTCGACTGGAGGATGCTCGTGAGAGAACTGCGAGAGACAACGAGTCTCTACTGCAGGAACTGGCTGCAACTCGGGCTGAAGTCATAGAGCTCCGAGTACGTCAAAGGGTTTTCGAACGACACCTTCTCGATGTAGAGCTTCAGCTGTCTGACTTGAGGGTTCGCCCAAGAGGTGCCCATCGCCAGTAGGAGATGCTCTTCTCATCCTTTCTTTTGGTTTAAGGAATAGCCTTCATAGCTATGCTCTAAGTAGCACTTTTCCCTGTAAATTCTTGTTTATCTTAAGACCTTGAACTTTCGGTCAATAGGTCCTTATTCTGTCAAAATATTCTTATCTTGGTATGATGAAAGACCTACTCCTAGGTCATTTTTCCCGAACTTGTTACATCTATAATTCCAGTATAATTGGCAGATATCTAATCTAATAGGAAATCTTTAATTCAATCATACTTTCATCTGTTTTGTTGGGCTATGGAGAGTTAGTCCATGTTTCACTCTCATCATTCTCTCTATTTGAATTCTTACCTATATCTTCATCTTTTAAACTTATAGCTACAAGATGCCCCCACGTCGATCAGCGAGGCACAATCCTACGATAACTCCGAATCAAACTCCACCTCCTCCTCCTCCTCAATACAATCCCACAGCGATTCAAACTGCTGTGAATGCATTTGTTACGACAACTCTAGTGCAATTCACCTCGACCGGTACTAGTGGGAGTGGGACTAATGTGCCTCCCACTATAGTTGAAGCTCCAATGCGCTCTAGAGAGTGATCGTATAAGGACTTCACCAACTGCAAGCCCAGATCCTTCAATGGGACTGGCGGAATCATTGCCCTCTCGCAATGGTTCGAGAAGACGGAATCGATCTTCGAGATATGTTCCTGTCCGGAAGGAAGCAAGGTTAAATTTGCTGCTTGCACCTTTGCGGACCGAGCCCTGACGTGGTGGAATAGCCATGTCAAGTCACTATCCCTTATAGTGGCAAATGCCATGGGCTGGGAAGCTCTCAAGGAGCTTATGATCGAGGAATAATGCCCGAGGGGCGAAGTTCAAAAGTTGGAGCAAGAGCTCTGGAGCCTAACCATGAAGGGCTCCGACATAGTCTCCTATACTGCCAGATTCATCGATCTGGTGGCACTATGTCCATCCATGGTCCCCAATGAGGGGAAGAAAATAGAGAGGTATATCTGGGGGATGGTACCTCCATTCCAAGGGAACGTACTAACTTCTCACCCCACTACCTTCGACAGTGCCATGCGATTGGCACAGCGACTCATTGATCATGGAGTCCATACCCCATCAACCACAACAACCCTATCCATCTCAGAACCCTCCAAAGCCGCTGATAACAAGCGGAAGTTCTGGGATGACAAGAAAAAGCAGAATGCTACCAAAAAGCAGTAGGTCGTGGCGGTTCATGCTGCGATAGCACCTGCCGCTGCAGCATTGGTAAAGCAGTACGCGGGAAGCTTGCGAAAGTGCAACAAATGCAACATCCACCACAATGAACCCTACTGGGAAATGCAGTGCTCTAACTGCAACAGGAAGGGGCACACTGCCCGTTTCTGTAAGGCTCCGACAAGGCCAATCACCCAAGTCCCCGACGCTGGTGTGGGCCAGGCTTGCTACGGTTGTGGCGAGGTGGGCCACTACAAAAGGAACTGCCCTAAGGCAGGGAATGCCGGTGGAGTGGGAAGAGTTTTGGATATAGGCCACGAGGAAGCGATTGCCGACCCCACAGTGGTCACTGGTACGTTTCTCCTCGATAACTCTTATGCATGCACACTGTTTGATAGTGGAGCGGAGAGGAGTTTCGTGAACCAGAAATTTGCTTACTTGTTTAAGCAAAAATCACGTGCACTTAAAGAACTGTTCACTGTAGAAATGGCTAACGGAAAGACAGAGAGCACTAGCTGCATATTCATAGGTTGTACACTAACACTAGATAGCCATTCATTTCCAATCGACCTCATGGCGGTCTCGATTAAAAGTTTTGACGTCATAATCGGCATGGATTGGTTGAGTTCTCATCGTGCCGACATCATGTGTTACAAAAAGGCTGTTCGCCTTAATCTGCCGTCTAGCGAAACTCTAGTAATCTACGACGACAAACACGACACGAACCTTCGTATCATTTCGAGCATACAAGCCCGGAAGTATTTGCGAAAGGAAAGTCGCGCATTCCTTGCTCATGTGGTTGATGTGATCCAAGAGACGAAGGACATAAAGAACATCCCAGTGGTAAGCGACTTTCCCGACGTCTTTCCAGAAGAACTCCCAGGATTACCTCCGCAACGTCAAGTCGAGTTCAGAATCGACTTAGTCCCAGGGGCTACCCCAGTAGCCAAATAGCCCTATCGTCTAGCACCGACTGAGATGCAGGAGCTATCCGATCAACTTAACGAATTGCTCAGTAAGGGCTTTATTAGACCAAGCTTCTTACCCTGGGGAGCACCGGTCTTATTCGTCAAGAAAAAACACGGATCGTTCCGTATGTGCATCGACTACAGAGATCTAAACAAGCTAACCGTCAAAAATCGTTACCCTCTGCCTCGCATAGACGATTTGTTCGACCAACTTCAAGGAGCGAATTTATTTTCAAAGATTGACCTGAGATCCGAGTATCACCAGTTACGAGTGCTAGGGGAGGATGTTCCGAAGACAGCCTTCCGAACTCGTTATGGACACTACGAGTTTGTAGTGATGCCATTCGGATTGACCAATGCACCCGCAATATTCATGGATTTAATGAATAGGGTTTTCCGTCCTTACTTGGATCAGTTCGTCATTGTCTTCATCGATGACATACTTATCTACTCTCGTAGTAAGGAGGAGCATAGTCAACATCTGCGACAAGTCTTAGAAACGCTGCGATCAAAGAATCTCTATGCGAAGTTCTCGAAATGCGAATTTTGGATCCGAAGAGTCGAATTCTTAGGTCACGTGGTTAGCGAAGAGGGAATACACGTGGACCCTTCCAAAATCAAAGCCATTGAGAACTGGTCAGCACCGAAGACGCCTACAGAAATTCGTTAATTTCTAGGCCTCGTTGGCTACTATCGCAGGTTCATTCAGAACTTCTCTCGAATTGCGAAACCGCTTACAACATTGACCCAGAAGGGCGTGGCCTTTGTCTGGGAAGAGAAGGAAGAGAAAGCGTTCCAAACGCTGAAACGAGCCTTATGCACCGCACCGATACTATCCCTCCCCAAAGGGATAAAAGACTTAATGGTTTATTGCGATGCATCCAACCAGGGGCTCGGCTGTGTTCTGATGCAACGAGGTAAGGTCATCGCCTATGCCTCAAGACAGCTGAAGACACACGAGGTCAACTACACCATACACGATATTGAGTTAGGAGCAGTAGTGTTTGCTCTGAAGATCTGGAGACACTACATGTACGGTACGAAAAGCACTATCTTCACAGACCACAAAAGCCTTCAACACATATTCGACCAGAAGGAGCTCAACATGAGACAACGACGGTGGGTCGAGCTACTCAGTGATTATGAATGCGAAATTCGTTATCATCCCGGCAAGGCCAACGTAGTAGCTGATGCCCTAAGTCGAAAGGAATACTTTGGTCGTAGAGTCAAATCACTGACTAAGACTATCCATTCGCACTTTTCCACACAAATTAAGGAGGCTCAGCTTGAAGCTTTGAAACCTGAAAATGTGACGAGTAAATCCCTAAGAGGGATGGATTAGAACTTAGAAGTCAAGGGTGGCAGAGCCTTATATCTCATGGATCGGATCTGGACACCGAAACACAGTGGTTTCGGAGACTTGGTCATGATCGAAGCTCACAACACTCGATATTCCGTCCACCCAGGTTCAGATAAGATGTATCTGGATATTAAAAAGTTTTACTGGTGGCCTAACATGAAAGCAAAGATTGCTACCTTCGTGAGTAAATGCCTTACTTGCGCAAAGGTTAAGGTCGAATACCAGAAACCATAAGGTTTACTTCAACAACGGGAGATACCTGAATGGAAGTGGGAGCGGATCACAATGGACTTCATAACCAAGTTGCCCAAGACAACTGGTGGTCTCGATACCATATGGGTGATCGTAGACAGGTTAACAAAGTCCGCACACTTCCTGCCTATCAAAGAGACTGACAAGATGGAGAAACTCACTAGAACATACATTAGAGAAATCGTACGACTGCATGGTGTTCCCATATCTATTATCTCAGATAGAGATAGTAGATTCACTTCGAGGTTCTGGCAGTCGCTACAAAGTTCCCTAGGAACTAAGCTGGACATAAGTACAGCCTACCATCCGCAAACCGACAGACAAAGTGAGAGGACTATTCAAACTTTGGAAGATATGCTGCGATCCTGCGTGATAGATTTTGGGAAGGCATGGGATACTCATTTACCTCTTGTCGAGTTTTCCTACAACAATAGTTATCACATGAGCATAAAGGCTGCTCCATTTGAAGCCCTCTATGGCCGTAAGTGCAGATCCCCTCTATGTTGGGCTGAGGTTGGCGACACTCAGTTAGCTAAAGGACGAGATCCTGACAGCACTCTCACAGGTCCAGAGATCATTCGGGAAACGACAGAGAAGATCGTTCAAATTCATGAACGTTTGAAAGTCTCTAGAGACCGACAGAAAAGCTACGCAGACAAGAGAAGGAAATCGTTGGAATTCCAGGTGGGCGACCGTGTTCTATTGAAGGTCTCACCCTGGAAGGGCTTGATACGCTTCGGAAAGCATGGAAAGCTAAATCCAAGATACGTAGGGCCCTTCGAGATTATCGCTAGAATCAACCCTGTAGCTTACAAACTCAAACTACCTCGCGAAGTTAGTAACGTACATTCTACTTTCCACGTCTCAAACTTGAAAAAGTGTCTGTCCGACGAGACTCTTGTAATCCCACTCGATGAGATCGAGATCAACGAGAGCCTCAACTTCGTGGAAGAACCTGTAGAGATCATGGACCGAGAGGTCAAGAAACGAAGCAAAGCCGTATCCCGATAGTGAAGGTTCGCTGGAATGTCAAGCGAGGACCTGAATTCACTTAGGAGCGCGAAGATCAAATGAAAATGAAATATCCTGATCTTTTCGTTTAGTTATTTGTAATAGCTTAATTGTTAAACTCTAATTTCGAGACAAAATTCTCTCTAACGGGGGGATGATGTGACAACCCGAAATTTCTATCTTGAATAATTGTTCAAATCAATCAAGGTTGGACTCATTTTGCTATCTTCTAGCATTGTTTAGAGTCAATTAGAGCGTTTTAAGCCTAGTACATCCAAGAAATGAGTGTTAGGAAGTATCTGCTTGTGTCCATTGTGCACCAAGCAAGCCATTAACTTCATCATGTGGAGTTTACGGCCACACCATATGAGTTTATGGCCGTAAACTCAAGGTGGTCGTAAACTCATGCTAAAAACATGATATTCCATCCTTATTCCTCATTATTCACCTATTCAACCTCAAGAACTTGATTTCTCTCTCAACTATCATCCGATTTTTACTTTTAGATCTTCAAAATTGTAAGTATTCTTCCCTTGAATCATTGATACATCTCATTATCTAGTATCACCCTTTGATTTCATCCATTAACTTCATCTTTTGGGTTTGATCTTCAAGTGTTATTCATTTTCACCAAGAACACCAAGAACACCTACTAAGTTCTTGGACTTCAAACACCCCTAAAGGCTTCTAAAATCATAAGTACCTTCCTATGTGTATTACTTACTAGTTATGCTACTTGAAATCATCAAATATCCAAGATCAAAGAGAGTTTATGGCCAAGAGCATCTCCCTTGGCCGTAAACCCTTGTTAAGTCTTCTAGTTGGTCATAAACTCTTCCTTAAGGCTTGGATTGGGTATAGAACACTTCCATGATGTTTGTATGACCTTAAATAAATTTTTGACACAAAACTTCTTGAGTTTACGACCGCGAACTCATAGGGCCGTAAACCCTATGGCCATAAACTCATAGGGTCGTAAACCCTATGGCCGCAAACTCAAAGGGCCGTGAACACTTGGCCGTAAACACCATTAGGTAGCCATACACCCACCCCTTATATGCAATCCTTATTACTTTTTACACTTTAATCTAAGTGTTTCCTAAGTCTTAGGGTGTTTTCCTTACATGATTAGTTGTTTAAACACTAATTATATACATATATGTGTCATTATATGCTTATTAGGATCCGTTGTGCTCAAGGCTTCACTTGGCACTTAGCATCATTCAAATCGATCTTTAATTCGTATCACTCACTACAGGTGAGTTCATACCCCTTAACTTATCTTTTAAATGATTTTAAATGCTTTTATGGGGGGGGGGATACAAGTAGAACTAATATAGTTATTAAACCAATCACATGTGATTAATAACTATCAAACTAGTGGATTTCTTACATTTCAAACTGTGTTATCAAACAAACTGTTTCAAATCATTTTATAAACTCTTTTACATGATAAATACTTTCTATTAAACTCTTTTAAACTTATACTTTGTCAAAATCATGTCTATATAGATATAGTTATATAAGTAGGATTGAAAGGACTTAGGACTGATAACTCGCCTTATTTCCTGTTCCTTGTTTGGTTGTGGACTTAGGGTATCGGTTATTTGTCCAAAGGTCGTTTGAATCTTAGTTATATATTATGTGTATGTATATAGATATTAAAGTTCTTCATTCAGTTCAATACCTTTGGTTAGCAAAGGTGTACAAACAGGTTCATTCATACAAACAACATTGCTAGTAAACTATAATAGATATAGTTTAGGAAGTCACTATTACTATTACCAGAACAATGAAACACACAAAGAGTCAGTTCATACATGAGTCAGTACATACTATAATGAGAAACAATACTCACTATAAAGAGAAACATATAGAGCATACTATAACGAGAATCAATACATACTACACACTATACACTAGAGAACATACTACATACTAGACAGAGAGAACATACACTACACTAGTACATACTATACAAATACAAGAATACTATAACATTAATGTGAGATACTACTTCATGGCTCGGCAAGATACTGCCGCGTCGCGTTTTGTACCTAGAGTCTCGTGGAGGGAGAGCGTGAATTTGTGGATAGATCTATACGGGACTGACTCTCCTACACCTTGCTGCTAGCTACAGTGGGACCTGCAGGTCTACGGGTGACTAATGTCATATCATTTCGACGTCTCGAACGTCGTGTTTTACTGGCTGACCAAGTATGGTTACAATTATATCACATTATACCTTAATTAACTAACAAGTTTAAAGGTAGTTAGTACATTAGTAGTTACCAAGATAAAACTACAGTACATCTTTATTTTTCCCATTTCATTCACATTGTGATTTTCTCACATAAACGGTAATGAGAAACTATATTTTGGTAATGATAGTCATACTTTGGGAAAACTCACACTTTTACAAAAGAATAAACATAGAGAGCAGTTGAGTCTTGGTAGAAGACTACTTTAGTAGAAAATATAGGATTTTTTAGGAAGTTTACAAACTTTTACATCAAACATTTACAAGTACATTCTTCAAACTTATACAAACAATGACACTAAAATACTTATGAACTCACCAGCTTTAATGCTGATCTACGCTTTCAAAATAACCTGTATTCTCAGGTCACCAATAGACAGGTACCGATGACCAGGTTTTGAGAAGATGGAGCACGTTCAAGACTCATCTCTTATTTTGATTTACATTTTGGTGTCTTATAAACTATACAGAACACACTTGTATTAAATTATACTATTAATGCAATGGATGATGTTGTTGCTTGTTTTACTATTATGCATTGTTGTGATACTGTACATGACGTCCTCCGCCCCCTAACGTTTCCGCCGTTCCGGTTTTGGGGTGTGACAACATGTGCAAGTGCTGTTTTCCCAAGCCCTTGTGCGCCACATAGTAGAAGGATCTGCAACAATTGTTGTATGATATTGATAAGCTCTAGCAACAAGGATGATCATATTTGTTTTCTCCAAATATTTCACTATTAGATGTATAATCTTTGTTCCACCCAAAAAAATTCTTGCTAGAAACTTTCTTATGCTGAGAAACAGTGGAATGCCTTTTTAAAGTAGATAAAACATTGTCTATTGTACTCTTTAGTTCAGACCCAAAAACATGCTTTATTGTAAAAGCATCTAATTTTGAGAAAATAAAAAAAGTATGGATCTTGATCGATCATCATATTAGCACCAATTGAAGGAGACATATATTTCATTAAGCCATTCTACAGTAGCATAAAACAGAACCTAATTGCAAATTTGTCACATGCCTCACAAATTCTTTCTTAAGTTCTTTAATAAGGAAAAAAGAATGACAAGGCCCATGAATAAGATGTTAGACCTAAAACCTTTGAGTAAGATCATTGTAGGCTTAAAATGTTGAGATGTTTAAGACTAATACCTCAATTTGTTGAAACCCTAAATCACAATGTGGTTACAGTGTTGCGTACAAGAGAAGAAGCCCTAAATTCTTCGGTCGATATCATTATGCGTAATTAGCGGCGACAATGGCGAGTGGTGGAGTCGATTTTGAAATCGCCGATTGCGAGTGGTCGGTCGATATCTCTGAGACTCTTCACGATGAATACGCCAAGCGATTAGTGTGATTGTTTGATGAACACACAGAGCGAGTCAATGAGGAAGGGAAAAGCTGGAGAGAGAAAGTCATAATCAATTTCAATTTTTATTTAATAAACACGATTGCAAATTCTAGAAATCGTTTTATTTATTTTTCTTTTTTATTTAATAAACACGATTTTTATTTAAAAAAACGTAACGTGTGTTTTATTTATTTTTCTTTTTTAGACAATACTGATCTACTGGATGCCTAGTTCTCGGTAGTAAATCAACAAATTTTTATTGAAAATTTTATAATAAACATTTTTTGTCTGTCATAACACAAGTGTTCGTCATAATTCGTCTCTCAAGGAAAGCCTTTTTTCTAGTAGTGATTCTTTATTGCAAATTCTAGAAATCGTTATGCATATAATCTAATTTCATGTTAATTATGTGAATATCTACAACCCACTTAACCATGTGGAAATAATGAAACATATGAGCATCTAGGAGCGAACCTACGTTTATTTTAAATGCATTTCCATCAAGAATCTTATCTTGTATCAGCCATGTCACTGACGAGTCGACAATGTTCTCTAAGACTTTCTTCGCCACTTGAAACATTCATAGGCATCACGTAATTAGACAATAAAAGACGCAGATTCTTTCTTTGGAATCTTTAAGCCTTTTAACGAAACTTTAGCCCCCCTTCCTAACATCGCATGAAGTCTTGGTAATAACATCATCCATACTATTAGAATGTTATTAATCTTTTAAAATTTAATATGTTTTGAAGAATCGAACTATTCAAAATGTTTTCCAATTGCTGACAAGCTCGCTTAGTTAATTGTGTAGAAATTTAGATTTTGTTTTAAGCATTATTACAAATTTGTTCTGAAATTTCATTATATTACAAATCCATCTCAATTTTTATTTATTTATTTATTTATTATAATTTTGTTTACAACTTTTTTAAACTTTTTTAAGACCTTTTGTATAGATTTTTTATAAACTTTTTTTACAATCATTTCTTTATCTTCTTTAAAATTTCTTTTATAAAATTTTCTTACAAATTTTTTGACAACCGACTTTTTTTATAACATTTTGTACTCTTTTTACACTTTTTAAACATTTTTTACAACCTTATTAAAAGTTTTTCTACAACCCTCATTAAACTTTTTGTATAAACTAACAAGTTATTTTCTTGTCTCCGTTTTTTCACTTTTGTTTTTGATTTCCGACGGGTTCAAACGCCGGTGATCACGCTCAATTCTTCGTTTTCGTCTACGGTTTTTGTGTTTCCGTCTAAGGCTCTGATTTTTGTAGGAATTTTCATGTATAAAGAATGATGCTCCATTAAAAAAGATCTATAAGAAGATGAAGTTAGATGAGAGAGACCTACTGAATGTTCCAGATGTGGCATGTGTAGTTCTTGCAAAAGTGAAGGATGTTATTTTTATTTTTAAGAAGTTTTTACTAAAAGAAGGGTTTATGGATATGGAATGTAATTACATAGGCGGGCTATGGGTGTGGTTAGATTCCATTATCGGAATGCATGTATGATATTTAAGCAACATGATGACATAAAGAACTACTTTTAAGAACTTTAACTAATAAAAAAATTGTTCATTGTTGAGGAAAAAATGGTGTGGATTGAAATAGATTGTCTACCTGTCCAAGGCGTTCAAGAAAGTTGTAACTACTTGGGGGGAGGTCATGTTTATAGATGATAATCAGGAAGAGAATTTTGCTAGTGGAAGGGTTTGCATCAAGATGTCCATTAAGGGTTTAATTTTGGAGGTCTATGGTGTCTCGATAAACAATGAAGAATATGAAGTGTGCGTGAAAGAATTTACAGGGTAGGTTCCAAAATTTGATACTTCATTGACTAAATCCTAATCTTAAATTGAAAGTGATGCGTCTCAAAATGAAGAAGAATAAGAAGAAGAAAAGGATAATGATTCTGATGAGAATCGGGGGAGGGGGGGGGGGTGAATCTAAATAATAGGAATACAACTTTGTTCCTAACGACATGGTAAACCCAAAAGAGCATTAGGTGAATGGGGTGATGGAGGATGTCACTTTAGAAGAAGAAATGGAACATGAGCTAAAAACTAATACTAGATGGGTTAATGAAGTAGAAAATGGGGAACCATCAATTCAAGAACTTCTAAAAGTGAACTCTGGTAAGATCATAGAAGTAGCATATAAGTCTTCTAGCAAAGTTCATACAACAATTCAAAGTCCCCCTCTTTCTAAACCTCATAGTTTTGAGGAAGCTAAATTTCAAGGAAGATACTCATCTACATAACACCCATTTTTCAAGATAGATCAGTTGAGGGCTTGAGGGATTAAAAGTAAGGTTATTAGGAAAAACCCTATGCCACGACGTGTTGAATGGGGTACCACGATGTGGCATGGCTAAAGCATGATTCGTGCATCTGATGGTCGCCACGACATGGAAAGGAGGGGTGACACGACTGGCAACTGTTGAAGCCCAAGAACATGATTTTTAGGGTTTCTTCCATATTTAAGAACCTAAACTCAAGGTTCAGGGCATCCGATTCAGCCTCTAACCCTTCCAAATGAAACCCTAGCCTTCATTGTAGCACTCGGTTCCTGGTATGTAATTTATTTTTTTGTATTTTGCATTTTGGCCTTGGACACGGCGAGTTGAGGTCCAACTCGTCGAGTCGGAGCGTATTGGACACAGAAGTTTAATGACCTACTCGATGAGTCTGCGTCCGGACTTGGCGAGTAGGCGCTGTCCGGACAAAAACCCTAGATGAGGGTTTGCACCCTATTTAAACCACTTATTCAGCCTCCTTTTCGTCCCCAATGCTTCCAGAACTCCCCATAAGCAAACCCTAGCCGTTTTTGAGAAGAACTAAAGCATTTTGGTGGATCTTGCTAGTTGTGTCCATAAGGAGGAAGGGAAAAGCTTGAGGAAACAAGTGAAGACCAGGGGAAACCGAGTTTGTGCATCTTCCACGGTTCATTGGAGGCATAAAGCTGTAACCTTGCTCTTTCATTTGATAGATCCCTTTTTGGGGAGACTTAGGGCTTTTATAAGCCATTTTTGGTAACCAACCATGATTGCAAGCATGGTTAGGGGTTGAGGCTTCGGAATCAAGTCGTTAAGGGAGTCACAAGGCAGTTAGGGGTTGCTTTTGCATCCATCTAAGGTCCCATGCATCATAAGAGCTTATTTTATGTCCTTTTGAGCTCAAAGTCCCATGCATGCACGTAATGTTTGTAACTTTACGTGCTAGATCGACTGAAGGAGCTTAGATCTAACATTTGGTCAAGTGTTGTACATCAGAAATCGAGGATTTAGGGAGTGGACGTTATCGACTCGTCGAGTCTGTTCTTGGGACTCGACGAGTCCAAGGCTTTGAGTCCCACATCTGTTGAGGGCCAAAGAACTCAGTTGGGTGTTAGAAGGGTTATAGCAGGACAGAAAGAGTGACCCGACGCATTGGACTTAGTTTTAGACCTGGAGTTCATGGGACTCGACGAGTGCTAGAACAGACTCGGCGAGTCCAAGGCAATCTTCTTATGTTTGAAGATGAACTCGACGAGTTGTTCATACAACTCGGCGAGTCAAGGTCAGGACTTGTTCATCCGTTGAAGGTGAACTCGACGAGTTGTTCATACGACTCGGCGAGTCGGATGAAGGTTCATTGATGTTCGTAAAGAAGGGGAACTCGTCGAGTCGTTGCCAAACTCGACGAGTCAAGTCGTGGATAAGGACGAGTAAAGGGAAGGGACTCGACGAGTTGACGGCCCAACTCGGCGAGTCGGGTCAACTGGAAGTTGACTTTGAGTTGGACTTGGTTGGGGGTAAAATAATCATTTTACCCTAAGAGTAGATATCAGATTCTGACTGAGTGTTTTGTGTGGATTGTAGCCGGAGGATTTATGGAGCAGCAGCAGACAGAGGTTTCCCGCACAGATTATCAGCAGCTACTCGTTCGAGGTGAGTTACCTTCCAGTAGGGGTGGGTCTAAGGCCACAATGTCGGCCCACCAAAGAAGGTTATTTAGGAGATGACTGTCTTTGTGATAATTATCTTGGTCTGGTTACGTGTTTTGGTCATGAGTTTTATCTGTATGATATGCTACGTGTATAATAGGGATTAGTTTCCCTGACAGCGGTCCTTAGGACCGAAGGGTAGGTCAGTACCCGGATATGCCTGACTGTATGTTTATATCTTGTTGTTGTATGCTAGTGGTAGGGGTGGAATAGTCCCCAGTTACCGGTTGGAAGATACCGATGACAGTTACCGGTTGAAAGATATCGATGATGATTACCGGTTGAAAGATACCGATGATGATTACCGGTTGAAAGATACCAATGATGATTACCGGTTGAAAGATACCGACGATGATTACCGGTTGGAAGATACCTTTCATATTGTATGGTATGTGGTATGATGCGGGAACTTACTAAGCTTTGTGCTTACGGTTTCGGTTTTGGTTTCAGGTACCTCTTCGTCTATGGGGAAGGAGCCGGCGGCGTAGCATCGCATCACACACACACACAAACATGATTCCGCATCGGACTTTCTGGGATTGTACTCTGATTTTCCTTATTCTTGATGTCATGGTTTGGGACACAACTTTATGATTTTGTAATGTGTTGCTTTGTTGACAATGTCATGGTAAAATGTTTTAAAAATTATTAATTTAAAAATGAAATTTTCGGGCTTGAATTTTGGGATGTTACAAGTTGGTATCAGAGCCCTGGTTTGAGGGATTCGGACACACCCTCGGGGGTGTCTGGACTCAAACCGAGGGACTAAAAGATTTTTACAAGGAAAAATGGTTTTCTAAAATCTAGATGGAAGAATTTTAAGAAAGACGAAGTGTGTGATGCATGCGACCGGCCGGGCTCAAGTAAGTTTTCCCCAAGATACCCATACTTGCTATGTTATGCTATATAGTTTTGATTCAGAAAACTGCATGCTAGAATAGGGCTAAGGATCTAGGAGGATGCCTTGTGTGCCTGATATATGATTCTGAGAATTGCATGCTAGTTAGGGCTAAGGGTCTAGGGAGGATGCCTTATATGCCTGTTGTATGAGCTGTATGCTAGGACTGTTTAGTCAACAGTAGGATGGCCTGTGTAGGTTATGCCTGATTTGGTTACCCAATGCACGAATGTTGCTTGCTTTGTGCTATGGGGGTTCTGGCCATATTCAACTAGCTAAGGAACGGATACGTAACAGTATTTGCAAGTTAGTTAGGGGGAAGTGGTGGGGACTCCTAGTACAGCTGATGGTGGAGGGTAGGTCGGAGAGTGCCCTAGGGAAGCCTAGGATGAGGTCAGTGGAAAGGGTATCGGTAAAAAAGGGACTTGGTGAAGTCGAAGCAATCCTTGAGGAAAGTACGGGTAGATATGGAAGGTAGTGTGGCCCCGTACTACTGAAAGCAAAGGACCCGTACTCGAATCAAGGTGGGCCTAGATGGAACCTGGAAATTTGGAAAGTGTGCGAGACCTCCGAAAAGTATATGTGACCCTGACATTCGTATGTTTATTTTCAGAATGGTGGTCACGCGGCATGGAGCAGGAGGTTCAGGATCTGGGTCAGGATCGGGCTCGGGCGCAGGATCCGAGCATGTGGATGATGGGTTACGCGAGTTCATCGTGTCCGAGATCACGAGAGGTATCCTTGATGCGACACTGGTTATCTTTGGGTCGATCAAGGAAGGGATCATTGAGCTGATGGAGGATCGCCTCAGGGCGTTCAGGAGTGACATGGCAGCCAGCCAGTCAGGATCACGCACACTGTCCTTTAAGGACTTCAGAGGGAGTGGTGCGCCGGATTTCCACGGGGTGAAAGACCCCATTGCTGCTAGGAGATGGATCGCAGACATCGAGTCTGCGCAGCTGACGAGCTTCTGCCCGGAAGGGTCGAAGGTCCGTTTCGCTACAGGGTGTTTGAGAGACAGGGCCAGAGATTGGTGGGAGTCGGTTGGCGACTCTCTGGGAGCCTTGGCTGTTGAGGCTATGACCTGGTCAGACTTTGTGACCAGATTTTGGGCGGAGTTTGCGCCAGCTGTGGAGCTTCAGCAGCTGGCCAGGGAGTTCTTGGACATGAGACAGACCACGAAGACTGTGGCGGAGATCACCGCCAAGTTCCGGGAGAGGGCATTGTTGGTGCCCCAGTATGCGGGTGATGAGGACATGAAGAGGAACCGCTACCATGACATGCTACGAGCTGACATCCGGGAGCATGTCAGTTTCTCAGCTTGCCCTACCCTGGATTCCATGATTTCCAGGGCTAGGGAGAGGGAGATTGATCTAGAGCACATCCGGAAGAGAAAGGCAGCGGAGGGGTTGACGACGGGGGCTTCAGGAAAGAAGCCCAAGGGATCCGATGGTAGGCCGAAAGGCCAGTCAGGGCGGGACCGCTGTGGGAAATGCGGTCGGTCACACGAGGGAGCTTATCGCACTGGGCCGGGTTCAGGCTGCTATAAGTGTGGCAAGGTT
Source organism: Lactuca virosa (assembly GCF_052849685.1). NCBI lineage: Eukaryota > Viridiplantae > Streptophyta > Magnoliopsida > Asterales > Asteraceae > Lactuca > Lactuca virosa. The sequence continues at coordinate 183,232,682 of NC_136428.1, forward strand.
GGGCATTTTGGCAGAGATTGTACTACCCCTACTCCTGCGATTCAGATATCAGACCTGATTTTCTTTCATTGCAATCAGAAGGGCCAGAAAAAGGCCAATTGCCCTAGATTGACAGTAGCAGCGGCGCCGACAGTGGCGCCGACTCCAGCGACAACACGGGTTGTGGATGGCCGGAAGGCCAAGTTGGAGGCTCCAGTGGTTCGGAGCCGAGCATTTCAGCTGACAGCCGAGGAGGCACGTGCTGCACCCGATGTGGTGATGGGTATGATTTCTTATTTTTTTATGTTTTTGTTATGTCGCTGTGATTTTGATGTATTATGTGCCTTGCTTAGGATCGTTCCATGTGAATGGTATCCCAGTTCAAGTGTTGTTTGATTCGGGTGCCACTCGATCGTTTGTCTCTCTTGTGCTTAGCAAGAAGTTTCCGGTGTCTTCGGGCATGTTGGATTGCCCTCTAGAGGTCGAGATTGCGGACGACCGGTCGGTACGAGCATCAGAGGTCTACCGGGACTGTGTTTCGAGGCTGTTCGTGGAACGTTACCTGGTGGAATTGGTTCCCATACCTTTGCGGGGGAACAAGGTTATTATTGGTATGGATTGGATGAGCCCCAATGGGGCAGTGATTGACTGCGCGCAGCAGTCAGTACGGATTAGGACCCCTAGTGGGGGAGAGCTGGTGGTTCAGGGCGAAAGGCCACAACGAGGACCAGCTTTATGTTCGGCAGCGAGGGCTAGGCGCTACCTCCAGTAGGGTTGCGCAGGTTATGTCGCCTATGTTATGGATACCCGGGAGGCGAGTAGGGCGACGATGGGCGATGTGCCCGTGGTACGAGAGTTTGCGAACGTATTCCCCGAGGAGTTGCCTGGGATACCTCCGGAGCGACAGGTGGAGTTCAGAATCGACCTAGTCCCTGGTGCAGCTCCGATAGCCAAGGTACCGTATCGGTTGGCACCTCCTGAGATGCAGGAGTTGTCTACACAGCTGCAGGAGCTGTTAGACAAGGGATTCATTAGACCGAGTAGTTCTCCCTGGGGAGCCCCGATTCTGTTTGTGAAGAAGAAGGACGGGTCGCATCGGATGTGTATAGATTATCGGGAGCTGAATAAGGTAACAGTGAAGAACCGTTACCCACTCCCGAGGATTGATGACCTCTTTGACCAGCTACAGGGAGCGTCTTGGTTCTCCAAGATTGATCTGCGTTCAGGGTATCACCAGATGAGGGTCAGAGAGGAGGATGTGCAGAAGACTGCCTTTAGGACCCGTTATGGTCACTATGAGTTTGTGGTGATGCCTTTCGGGCTCACCAACGCTCCTGCCGCGTTCATGGATCTCATGAACCGTGTGTGCAGGCCGATGCTGGATCGGTCTGTGATAGTTTTCATCGATGACATCTTGGTCTATTCCAAGACGCAGGAGGAGCACGAGGAGCATCTGCGAGAGGTTCTGGAGACTTTGAGAAGGGAGAACTTGTATGCTAAGTTCTCCAAGTGTGAGCTCTGGTTGCGCGAGGTGCAGTTTCTTGGGCACCTTGTCAACCAGAACGGGATTTCGGTAGATCCGGCCAAAGTGGAGGCCGTGATGAGATGGGAGGTTCTGAGGTCTCCATCTGAGATTCGGAGTTTCCTAGGATTAGCCGGCTACTATCGGAGATTCATCCAGGATTTCTCCAAGATAGCCGTACCCCTGACCAGGCTAACGAGGAAGGTTGTGGACTTTCGTTGGGGGCTTGAGCAGCAGGCCGCATTCGAGACATTGAGGCAGAGATTGTGCGAGGCGCCAATCTTAGCCCTGCCAGAGGGCATGGAGGATTTCGCGTATACTGTGATGCATCCATCTCGGTTTTGGGCGCAGTATTGATGCAGAGAGGGCATGTCATTGCTTACGCTTCGAGGCAGCTGAAGCCTCACGAGGCGAACTACCCGACGCATGATTTGGAGCTGGGGGCTGTTGTGTTCGCCCTCAAGATTTGGTGTCATTACCTCTATGGGGTTCGTTGTATGATTTACACGGACCACAAACTTGGATCTATGTTTGTCTAAGATACATAAGGTTTTGAGCATTCTAACACTTCCTAAGTGTACATGAAACCCTATTAAACCTTGGATCTATGTTTGTCTAAGATACATGCAAAATATTATTTTCCAAGGTTTATAACCTATCTAGCATGGCATGGGGTACTTTTAACCATAAAAGAACTAGATGAATTACATACCTTTTGTTGATTGTTGATTCCTTGGAGTTTGAGAGCCAAGCACCAATAATGTGAATGCCTCAAATGGAAATCACAAATCACCACAAACTTGGAAAATGTATGAGAGAGTATACTAACTCTTGATTTTGGCCACCACACTTACACACACCTTAGTGTCTTTTTCATGCAACATAAGCTTGTTTATATAGTGTACATGGTTAGGGTGAAACCCTAATAACCCATGTCTTTTCCTCTTCCAAAGATCCATGGGTAAAAGCTCCATGGATCATCCATGGACTTCCATATAAGCTTAGCCCATTCCAAATGAGTGTTAGCCCACACCATATAAATATAATAGCCCATGATTTAATTAGTCTTCCTTTTAATCACTAAATTAATTCATAATTAATTCAAGATTAAAACTAATTAAGTAACATGACTTTATATTAATATATTATAACTTATAATATATTAATAAATCGTAAGTATACAACTCTCATAAAATTATCCATAACTAGTTCGGGTGAAGTGCAACCCAAATGGACCATGCCGGGTCGGGTCAAGTATATACCAAATAAGTTATGGACTTAGACACCTTATCCAACAGACTCCCACTTGGATAAGTCTAATAACTGTATTTGCCTATATTACTTCAGGAACCAACCGGCAATCGTAGCTCTCGAAAACTCTGTTGAAGTATGAAGCGCCATTTTAGATAAGTGATCATATAATCCTCTGCTCTCATGATATCAGGCGGACAAATACATGGAACAATGTCTTACTTATTGTCTAGCAGTTGTTTCTCGATTTTCGATTTGTTTGACAAAGAACTTAACTGAACACATCAATTTAGTTCTGACCGGGCCCAGTACATGGGTCAACACAAAATCATCGAGGGGCCCAGATATCGCTTCTATTTCTAGAAGGAACAGATAAACTTCGACTCATATGCTTGTTCTACTACTTATTGAATTGCACACAAAGGCACGTTTTATAACATCAAGTTACTGATGCGTTTACGTGCAATCAATGCACAACCAACTCATAGGTAACAACTCATATCTCTAGGTTTGAAGACTTATATGATATTACCGTCTCACGATCACTCGAGATAAATTCCATGAAGTGATACAAGTGAGCGTGGGTTTATTCCAATACTCATAACTTATGAGAACTCATGAACGTTGTAGCAACCATTGCTATGTCTAAACACCTTTAGCCATCTACAAACCCAATTCATGACAATCTTGATTCATACCTACTTCCGACGTATGACCGATTGTGGAGGTTTGAATAAATTAATTATTCTGGAAGTCAAAACATGCAAAACTGAAACAATAGTAAATAATTGACAATGATAGCAACACTTTACTCATGAATAAATCACAAATTTTATTCATCATCAAACGTCGATTACATTTTACAAGTTTCAGAAAAGGCTATCTAATCTGTAAAACTAATATCGTCCCTCAGCCCGATGCGCCTCGCATGCTGCAAATGCTTCACCCTCGTCAGTCCCTTCGTAAGGGGATCCGCAGGGTTCTCATCCGACGATACCCTCTTTGCCACGAGGAGTCCCTCTTCTATCTTGTGTCTTATGAAGTGATATTTTCTGTCAATGTATCGGGATCTGCCATGATCTCTTGGTTCCTTGGCTAAGGCAACCGCACTATTGTTGTCACAGAAAATCTCCATAGGCTCCTTAATAGTTGGTACAACTCCAAGGTCTCCGATGAAGTTCCTCAGCCATATCGCCTCCTTTGCCGCTTCACTCGCTGCTATGTACTCTGATTCACAAGTCGAATCAGCTACAGTCTCCTGTTTGGAACTCTTCCAAGTGATTGCCCCTCCATTTAAGGTAAAGACCCAGCCCGACTGAGAGCGGAAGTTATCCCTATCAGTCTGAAAGCTAGCATCACTATACCCTACTACTCTCAAGTCATCACTCCCACCAAGGGTAAGGATCCAATCCTTAGTCCTCCGCAGGTACTTGAGAATATTCTTTACCGCAGTCCAATGAGCCTTGCCAGGGTTCCCCTGATATCTGCTGACCATGCTCAAAGAGAAAGCCACATCAGGACGGGTACAAGTCATAGCATACATGATCGAACCAACAGCGGAAGCATAAGGTAATCGACTCATCTCAGCTATCTCATCTTCTGTACTCGGGCTCTGAGCCTTGCTCAGTTTGGCATTGCTTTGGATCGGTAATTCTCCTTTCTTGGAATTCTGCATGTTGAACCTTTTCAACACCTTATCCAAGTAGATACTCTGACTAAGTCCAATTAGTCTTTTACTCCTTTCTCTTAATATCCTTATCCCTAGGATATAGGTAGCTTCTCCAAGGTCCTTCATAGCAAAGCACTTCCCAAGCCAGGACTTAACCTCCTGCAAGGTTGGGATGTCATTTCCTATGAGTAGTATGTCATCCACATACAGTACCGAAAAGCTAACTATACTCCCACTAGCTCTGACATACACGCAGGACTCATCTTCACTTCTTGAGAAACCAAACTCTTTGACCTTCTCATCGAAACAAAGATTCCAACTTCGAGATGCTTGTTTCAATCCATAAATGGATTTCTCAAGCTTGCACACTCTATTGGGGTACTCTGCACTGACAAAACCTTCTGGCTGATTCATGTAAACATCCTCAGCCAACTTTCCGTTAAGGAAAGCGAATTTGACATCCATCTGCCATATTTCATAATCATGAAATGCAGCAATGGTTAGCATAACCCTAATAGACTTAATCTTTGCTACTAGTGAAAAGGTTTCATCATAATCAATACCCTGAGTCTGAGTAAACCCCATTGCAACCAGTCGAGCCTTATAAGTGTGCACTTTCCCATCCATGTCGGTCTTCTTCTTGAAGATCCATTTGCACCCGACTGTCTTACGGCCTGGTACATTGTCAACCAAGTTCCAAACTTGATTGTCATACATGGACTGTATCTCGCTGTCCATAGCCTCCTTCCATTTAGCAGACTCTGGGCCTGCCATGGCTTCCTTAACACTGTTAGGTTCATCCAGATTTACCAGTGTACTGTCACTGATAAATGTATCACCTTCCGTAGTAATATGAAATCCATAATAAAACTCAGGTGTGTTCCTAACCCTTGTGGAACGCCTCGGAAGTATAGACTCGTCAGCTGGATCAACAGGAATTTCCTCCTCAAGTTGATTGCCAGTGTCTGAGGTTCCTTCACCAATCGAGTCTTGAATTTCTTCAAGGTCAATTTGCCTCCCACTGTCTCATTGGCTTATAAATTCTCTCTCTCGAAAGACTCCTCTCCTAGCCACAAAGACCACATTCTCACTGGGTCTGTAGAAGAGGTAACCAAAGGATTTTTGTGGGTAGCCGATGAAAATACACCTTTCACTTCGAGGTTCGAGCTTGTCATGAGTTTCGCGCCTCACGAAAGCCTCGCAACCCCAAATCTTGATACGGTCCAAATTGGGAACTTTCCCAGTCCACATTTCATGAGGTGTTTTGGCAACCTTCTTTGTAGGGACTAGATTAAGGATGTGGGCGGCAGTCTCTAAGGCATACCCCCAAAAAGAGATTGGTAGCGAAGCTCGACTCATCATAGAGCGAACCATGTCCAACAAAGTTCGATTGCGCCTCTCAGCTACACCATTCAGCTGTGGTGTCCTGGGAGGTGTCAATTGTGAGACAATCCCACACTCCTTAAGATAGTCGAGGAACTCAGTACTAAGATACTCACCACCTCGATCGGATCGAAGCATCTTAATGTTCCTGCCCAATTGATTTTCTACTTCCTGTTTAAACTCTTTAAACCTTTCAAAAGTTTCTGACTTATGTTTGATTAAGTAGACATAACCATATCTACTAAAATCATCAATAAAAGTCACATAATAGCGATTAGCTTCCCTTGTGGCGGTTTTGAATGGTCCACATACATCAGTATGTATAAGGTCCAACAAACCCTCACCCCTTGCACAAGTACCAGTGAAGGGTGATTTTGTCATTTTTCCAAGTAGACAAGACTCACAACTATCATCCGACTTGAGGTTGAACGACTCCAAGACTCCGTCCTTTTGGAGCTGGCCTATGCGTTTCTTGCTTACATGTCCAAGACGACAATGCCACAAAGATGCTTTATCCAAGCTAGTAGAAGAATCAATACATAATACATTATTTACTAAATTATCTACAACCGATACAACTTCATACACACCATCACAAGGTAATGCTTTAAAATAAAGAATATTTTTAAAGAAAGCATTAATACTACCAACTTCATTATCAAAAGAAAAGGTAAAACCTTGTTTGTACAAAGCATGAAAGGAAATAATATTCCTCGCCATTTCAGACGAGTACACACATTTATTCAAATCTAACTTTAACCCACTATCTAGCAACAAAGTATAAACTCCAATCTTGGTAACAGGTGCAACCTTCTTGTTTCCCATGATTAAGTTTATCTTTCCGTGCTCCACATCCTCACTTCTTCTTAGGCCCTGCAAGTCACAACAGATGTGAATACCACAACCTGTATCAAGAACCCAAGAATTAGAATATGGTGAGTTATTAGACAATATTGTGTAAATACCTGCATGGGATGGTTTCACTTTCCCATCCTTGACATCCTGCAAGTACTTTGGGCAGTTTCGCTTCCAGTGCCCCTTATTTTGACAGTAGAAGCATTCAGCATCCTTAGAGATGGCAGAAGGAGTGATAGAACCACCTTTGGTTCCAGATGAGGAGCCTTCAAGGGACTTTCCCTTGGTACCCTTCGAAGGGTGCTTCCTCTTCTTCCCTTTGCCTTGCCCGATAGCCAAAACAGGGGTAGTAGTAGGAGTAGGAGTAGCAACCGACTTACTCTTAAGACCACTTTCGGCAGTCTTCAGAAGTCCTTGAAGCTTACTGAGTGTGACTTCCTCCTTGTTCATATGGTATATCATACGAAATTGATCATAACACGATGGCAAGGAGTGAAAAATGATATCAATTGCCAACTCCTCAGGGAAGTTCACATTCAGTTTCATTAGACGCTCCACATACCTTTGCATTTTCTGCATGTGGCTCGTGATTGCTTCATACGGGTAGTGATCATGGAGGAGATTATTTCATACCGCTCTTGACGAGCACTCTGATGGTACCTTTCCATCAGATCCTGATGCATCTCAAAAGGGTAATAGTCCTCATAGGACTTTTGGAGTTCAGCTGTCATGGTGGCCATCATGATGCATGCCACCTTGGTGGCATCTCTTTCATGTGCCTGATACTCAGCGACCTCCTCAGGAGTAGCAGTGGACTCATCAAGCTCCTTTAGCTCCTTATCGAGGACATATTCCTTGTCCTCGTAACGAGTAACCATCCTGATGTTCCGGATCCAATCCATGAAGTCGGAACCATCAAAGATGACCCTCCTACAAAGGTTCATGAGGGAAAAGGAGCCAGTAGGGTTAGAGCCCGAAGCTTTGTTGTTGGAAGACATCTGAAAAGAAGAAAACAAGTTTAGATTAGATATATTGAATCCTTAATAATACACCCAAATGTAATATTAAGGCTAGGATCCAACACAATATATTATAACTTAGAAGAGGGATGTCGTAATCTAAGCTATAATATATTTGAAGGTAGGTGAATGACGATTCACCAATTTCCACCATGAAAACGAAATGAATTATTAGGTTTAATTGGTTTTGAAATTCCTAGATTCCTTTGAGATTCATTGAACTTTTCAATGGCATGTTTCAATCTCGATTGTGCCCTTCAAGTTTTGTGACTGGGATGTCGAGGATCACAAAACAAGGTGTGAATAACCATGCAAATTCACTTGGTACCCTTAATATTATCACCTAATCAATGTGCCGGTTAACCACACACGCTCCACCGATCTATGATAAACATTAAGTCACCCTTCGTGATCCTTACTAGTCCAAGTTAGTGTGCCGGTTAACCACACACGCTCCACCAACGACTTGGTAAGGTACAAAGTGTGAATTTCATGGGTTAGCACCTTATTCACATTTTCCTAAAGTAACTAAGATTGGGAATTTATAAAAGGTTTAGTTACTTTATAATATTCATCATACTTTTAATGAGAATTTATAAGTCCTTGTCCTACCCGTTCGGCTAACGACCCTCCACCAGTCAAGCAAGCGGTGGGTGAAAGTGGACACCCATTAAGTTGCCATTTTATAGGCAACAACCTTATACCCACCTTATAGACTGGCTTCGTGAATGAGGCGTACTAGCGGTAAGACGACTTTGATCTTATACATATATATAATAATTAACCATTAATGTTATAAATAGTATAAGAGTTGAATTTTAACTTTTAAAACTCTAAGGGTTTGGAATTAAAGTATATTAAAGTGTGTGTAACTTTACAAATTCCAAAACTTGAGGACAAGTTTTGAAACTATTCAAAACTTTTCATTTCATAACTTATGAATTAAAGGTTCATAAAAATGAAGACTCTTCATTTCCATGTAACTTATGTGTTTTAAGTGTGTGTTTAAAAGAAGTGACCTTTGGATATCCATAACTTGAGGACAAATTATGGACTCCATTAAAACACATCAATGATCAAGAATTAATCCTAAACAATTCAGCAAATAATTCTTATCATCTTCTAAATTCATAAGAACATGAACATGATCATCAAAGTTTCAAGAATTATATGAACACATACAAAGCATGAAATTTTGATATAAGCTATTGTAAATGGATTAGAACAACCATTACACCAACTAAAACAAGTTTTAAAACACCAAAACAGTTTAGGGTAATGTTTCTAGTCCATTTCCAACAGCAAAAGTCGAAAATCTGCATTCTGAGGCTCCTACTCGCCGAGTGCACGAACCTACTCGCCGAGTAGGATGAGTTTACTCATGAACTCGGGGAGTCCCCCCATGGACTCGGCGAGTTCATCAGGCAGACAGCAAAAAATTCGATTTTTTTCACTATTTTGCATCAAGTATCAAACAAACAAGCCTAGGTTCTGACACCACTGTTGGGTTTTGAGCATTCTAACACTTCCTAAGTGTACATGCAACCCTATTAAACCTTGGATCTATGTTTGTCTAAGATACATGCAAAATATTATTTTCCAAGGTTTATAACCTATCTAGCATGGCATGGGGTACTTTTAACCATAAAAGAACTAGATGAATTACATACCTTTTGTTGATTGTTGATTCCTTGGAGTTTGAGAGCCAAGCAGCAATAATGTGAATGCCTCAAATGGAAATCACAAATCACCACAAACTTGGAAAATGTATGAGAGAGTATACTAACTCTTGATTTTGGCCACTACACTTACACACACCTTAGTGTCTTTTTCATGCAACATAAGCTTGTTTATATAGTGTACATGGTTAGGGTGAAACCCTAATAACCCATGTCTTTTCCTCTTCCAAGGATCCATGGGTAAAAGCTCCATGGATCATCCATGGACTTCCATATAAGCTTAGCCCATTCCAAATGAGTGTTAGCCCACACCATATAAATATAATAGCCCATGATTTAATTAGTCTTCCTTTTAATCACTAAATTAATTCATAATTAATTCAAGATTAAAACTAATTAAGTAACATGACTTTATATTAATATATTATAACTTATAATATATTAATAAATCGTAAGTATACAACTCTCATAAAATTATCCATAACTAGTTCGGGTGAAGTGCAACCCAAATGGACCATGCCGGGTCGGGTCAAGTATATACCAAATAAGTTATGGACTTAGACACCTTATCCAACAATCTCATGGACCAGCCAAATCTGAATATGAGGCAGCGTCGGTGGCTTGATGTGGTAAAGGATTATGACTGTGAGATCCTCTACCAACCGGGAAAGGCCAATGTGGTGGCCGACGTGCTTAGCCGCAAGTCAGCGCCGATCAGGGATATCTGTCTGAGGATGACAGTGGCAAGATGCAGCCGTTGGATATTCCGCTGTGGAAATGGGAGGACATTACAATGGATTTTATCACAAAGCTTCCCAGGACCGCGCGAGGGGTGGATTCGATTTGGGTCATCGTCGATCGATTGACCAAGAGCGCTCTATTTATTCCGATTCAGGAGAGCATCTCGGCCGAGAAGCTGGCCGATATTTATATTCGAGAGGTGGTGGCTCGACACGGGGTGCCGGTCTCCATGATTTCTGACAGGGATGTTCGGTTCACTTCCAGGTTTTGGAAGAAATTGCATGACGAGTTGGGTACTCGTCTGCATTTCAGTACCGCCTTTCACCCGCAGACCGATGGTCAGAGCGAGCGAACCATCCAGACTTTGGAGGACATGTTGCGATCGTGTGTCTTAGACTTCGGAGGTAGTTGGGATACTTACCTTCCGTTGGCTGAATTCTCGTACAACAATAGTTATCACGCGAGTATCGATCGTCCTCCCTTCGAGATGTTGTATGGGAGGAAGTACAGGACCCCGATATGTTGGGGCGAGGTTGGCCAGAGGGTAATGGAAAGCACCGAGTTAGTGCTCAAGACGACAGAGAGGATTCAGCAGGTCCGGAGCAGGCTTCAGACCGCTCAGAGTCGGCAGAAAAGTTATGCCGATAAGCGCCGATCAGACCTGGAGTTCCAAGTCGGGGATATGGTTCTCCTGAAGGTGTCGCCATGGAAGGGCGTCATCCGTTTCAGGAAACGGGGCAAGTTGGGCCCCAGGTACATTGGACCATTCAGGGTCCTAGTCAGAGTGGGCAAGGTGGCGTATAGGTTGAATCTGCCAGCTGAACTCAGCCAGATCCACAACACTTTCCACGTCTCTCAGTTGCGGAAGTGCCTGGTGGACGACTCAGCGGTGGTACCCTTAGAGGATATTCAGGTTGATGACAGCCTGAATTATATTGAGCGGCCAGTGGCGATCCTCGACCGGAAGTCGAAGGATCTGAGGAACAAGAAGGTGGAACTAGTGAAGGTGCAATGGCAGCACCGGAAGGGCTCGGAGTGGAATTGGGAGCCGGTGGATGAGATGTTGGAGCATTACCCGGAACTTTTCCAGGAACGAGCAGTAGACTTTGAGGACGAAGTCTGAAATAAGTGGGGGGAGATTTGTAGCACTCGGTTCCTGGTATGTAATTTATTTTGTTGTATTTTGCATTTTGGCCTTGGACTCGGTGAGTTGAGGTCCAACTCGTCGAGTCGGAGCGTATTAGACACAGAAGAATAATGACTTACTCGACGAGTCCACGTCCGGACTCGGCGAGTAGGCGCTGTCCGGACAAAAACCCTAGATGAGGGTTTGCACCCTATTTAAACCACTTATTCAGCCTCCTTTTCGTCCCCAATGCTTCCAGAACTCCCCATAAGCAAACCCTAGCCATTTTTTAGAAGAACTAAAGCATTTTGGTGGATCTTGCTAGTTGTGTCCATAAGGAGGAAGGGAAAAGCATGAGGAAACAAGTGAAGACCAGAGGGAAACCGAGTTTGTGCATCTTCCACGGTTCATTGGAGGTATAAAGCTGTAACCTTGCTCTTTCATTTGATAGATCCCTTTTTGGGGAGACTTAGGGCTTTTATAAGCCATTTTTGGTAACCAACCATGATTGCAAGCATGGTTGGGGGTTGAGGCTTCGGAATCAAGTCTTTAAGGGAGTCACAAGGCAGTTAGGGGTTGATTTTGCATCCATCTAAGGTCCCATGCATCATAAGAGCATATTTTATGTCCTTTTAAGCTCAAAGTCCCATGCATGCACGTAAAGTTTATAACTTTACGTGCTAGATCGACTGAAGGAGTTTAGATCTATCATTTGGTCAAGTGTTGTACATCAGAAATTGATGATTTAGGGAGTGGACGTTATCGACTCGGCGAGTCCGTTCTTGGGACTCGACGAGTCCAAGGCTTTGAGTCCCACATCTGTTGAGGGCCAAAGAACTCAGTTGGGTGTTAGAAGGGTTGTAGCAGGACAGAAAGAGTGACCCAACGCATTGGACCTTTTTTAGACCTGGAGTTCATGGGACTCGATGAGTGCTAGAACAGACTCGGCGAGTCCAAGGCAATCTTCTTATGTTTGAAGATGAACTCGACGAGTTGTTCATACAACTCGGCGAGTCAAGGTCAGGACTTGTTCATCCGTTGAAGGTGAACTCGACGAGTTGTTCATACGACTCGGCGAGTCGTATGAAGGTTCATTGATGTTCGTAAAGAAGGGGAACTCGTCGAGTCGTTGCCAAACTCGACGAGTCAAGTCGTGGATAAGGACGAGTAAAGGTAAGGGACTCGACGAGTTGACGGCCCAACTCGGCGAGTCGGGTCAACTAGAAGTTGACTTTGAGTTGGACTTGGTTGGGAGTAAAATAGTCATTTTACCCTAAGAGTAGATATCAGATTCTGACTGAGTGTTTTGTGGGGATTGTAGCCGGAGGATTTCCGGAGCAGCAGCAGACAGAGGTTTCCCGCACAGATTATCAGCAGCTACTCGTACGAGGTGAGTTACCTTCCAGTAGGGGTGGGTCTAAGGCCACAATGTCGGCCCACCAAAGAGTGGTATTTAGGAGATGATTGTCTTTGTGATAATTATCTTGGTTTGGTTACGTGTTTTGGTCATGAGTTTTATCTGTATGATATGTTACGTGTATAATAGGGATTAGTTTCCCTGACAGCGGTCCTTTGGACCGAAGGGTACGTCAGTACCCGGATATGCCTGACTGTATGTTTATATCTTGTTGTTGTATGCTAGTGGTAGGGGGTGGAATAGTCCCCAGTTACCGGTTGGAAGATACCGATGACAGTTACCGGTTGAAAGATACCGATGATGATTACCGGTTGAAAGATACCGACGATGATTACCGGTTGGAAGATACCGTTGATATTGTATGGTATGTGGTATGATGGGGGAACTCACTAAGCTTTGTGCTTACGGTTTCGGTTTTGGTTTCAGGTACCTCTTCGTCTAAGGGGAAGGAGCCGGCGGTGTAGCATCGCATCACACACACACACACAAACATGATTCCGCATCGGACTTTCTGGGATTGTACTCTGATTTTCCTTATTCTTGATGTCATGGTTTGGGACACAACTTTATGATTTTGTAATGTGTTGCTTTGTTGACAATGTCATGGTAAAATGTTTTAAAAATTATTAATTTAAAAATGAAATTTTCGGGCTTGAATTTTGGGATGTTACATTCATGCTTGATCTCTTGATTTAGAGCTTATTTTTTGGATTTTGGTGAAACTTGGGGAAATGAGAGGTTCATCTTGGTGCAAAGGATCAAGGAACAAGTTTGGATCCATCATTCTCTTCAGATTTCTAAGTTGTTGAAGGTATATAATTCATACCTTGGCACTTATTCTTGTATATTCAAGTTTTAGGTCACATTAGGGTGGTTTTGGTCCCTTCCATTGATACTCTTGGAGTTTGAGGAACTCCAGAGCTTGGTATGGTTCCTCTATGGTTTGTATGTTCTAAAGAATGGGAAAAAGGAGCCATGTTGGAGCTACCTTGTGTCCATGTACAAGTTTTGGCCCCATTATGGACTTAATAGAATTAGGATTGTAGATCTAGCCTTAGTTAGGAGTACTAATGGATAAAGTTGGAAACTTTATGCATTAAGTCATTAAAAACTAGTAGATTTGAAGTTGTTGGTTTAGACCTATAAGAATTAAGCTCTTAATGAAAAATATGACACTCTGTCAAGATCCACAACGTGGCCTACAACTTGGCCAAGAGGAATCCACGTCGTGGTGAGCATTGACATAGTTGGCCGTTGACTTTTGTTGACTGTTGACCATTGACTTTTGACTAGTTTGACTTTGGGTCAAACTTGAAGGACTTGGGTTATTGATTAAGGGTCTATCTTTTTCTGGTGCTAGTTGGCTCTCAAGGGCGATCGGTGTAGGGAGTGAGGGCGTTGCTATGTTTCCGGGTCTGCATTTTAGGTGGGTTTCCTCACTGTACTATGTGTTACAGTTTATATCATTGTGTTTCAGGATATAGGAGTCGTAGTATGCTGGTTAGAGTACCAATAGGTGGCTAATCGTCTAATGGAGTGCTCTAGGGTTGTATGTAGAGGTGTTCAAAACCGGATATCCGAAAATTCGGATAGTGCATTTTAGATATCCGAATCCGTATCCGAAATTTCGGATATCCGAATTTCGGGTGTTCGAAATTTCGGATATCCGAAAATTCCGATATTAAATCGGATATCTGAAATTCGTGGTTTGCAAATATGAATTTCCTTTAATTGATGTGTTGTGTTTACTTTTGGAAAAGAAATTAACACACCATTTACTTCCTAATAAATTTGATAAAAATAAATAAAAAAGAGAAGCATTATGTAATTTAGTATTAATTGATCCTCACAGTCACTTTATATGCAGAAGATACTTTCTTGCATATTGCAGGTGCTAATTTTATAAACTATGCATTATGTAAATATTATATTAAGAAAGGAAAAATGACTACATAAGTCTTTCTTGTTCTTAAGTTTTTACTTTGCAGATAAATTGAAGATAACAATTAACTTTTCAAACGTTACAATTAACTTTAAATATAAACTAGAAACTAATTTTGCAAACAACTGATATTGTGGTTTCAGAAGATTAACTAAAAATAAATACAAAAATATCCTTCCATCTATAAAGACAACAAAATTATTATATAACAATGATTAAGGGGATCAAAAGAGTAAACGAATGAAAACATAAACGAGGGGTTATTAGTTATTACAATCTATTTGATAAATAAATAAATTTCGGATATCAGATATCCGAAATATTCGAAAATGTCTAAAATCAGTATCCGTATCCGAATCCGAAAATTCGAATATCCGAAATTCCGGATATCTGAAAATTCGGATAAATTTCGGATCGGATTTTCGAATTTTCGGAACAGATATCCGATAGCGGATATTTTTGAACACCACTAGTTGTATGTAGTCACGTAGGATAGCTGAGAACTCTTAATCTAGGATTTCTTACCGGTTCCTTGTTTGGTTGTGGCTCTAGAGTGGGATCACCTGTTCAAATTTATATCTCACATCTGATTACATATAACTATGCTTTCTTTGGAGATCTTCCGGTCGTGGCGTAGTGTACCGTATGGGGCCTGGTATGCAGTAGCGAGTTGTTAAATAGGTAGACTAGAGTAGATAGTTACATGTGTATATGTGTTTACTTTATTGATTGTTTGTTACATATATCGACATATTGGGTGGTGGATTGAGGCGGTCCTACTATGTGCGATAGGCCAAGATGCCCGGGCAGGCCAACAGTGTGTTGTAGGCCAGGTGTGGAACATATGTATGTTGTGGGGGGAGCGGTCCAAGCATGTTCTAGGCCTTACGAGGCAGTCCAAACAGACTGAAGACTCATGTGTGCATGCATTGTATGTATATTGTGGTGTGTGGTATTTTGAGGAACTCAGTAAGCTTTGGCTTACAGTTGTGGATTAAATGTTTTTCAGGTAGCATTGGTGATTACAGGAAGACGAAGGCATGACTGTATACACTCATCAACAACACTGAAGTTTCACGTTATTATATTAATACTTTGTTTTCCTAATTAATTGTAATTAAAGAAATGAATTTCTTAACTTGGGGTCTTATGAAAATGATGTTTTACCTTAATTAAAAATGAAAAATTTGTTAGTGAAAATGGAACGTTACAAACTGGTTTAGTGGGTCGAAGGTGTTATGGTTATTCGACAACAACTAATTCTACTACAGCTTCTAAAGGTGCTTTTGGAACTAGAATTCGGAATAAAATTTTCAAGTCTCGGGGCTCTATTATTGATTCTTTCATTACACATATAGAAATGGGGAGTATTTGTTAGTATGATATTGGAGATAACAAAGCAGATATTATAAAATACATCGACAGTATTGGCGAGAACATTGTTAAAAAATAAATTTGATGTCCTATAATTCTTGTGGTTTAGGGGTGGATAAATGTCGGGTGATTATTACATCTTGTTACAAATATAAAATCATTTTTATTTGGTTACAAGAAACACATCTTACACATATCCATTTGTGTTAAATTAAATGTTTATAAGGTAATTATCAATTTCATTTTTCCTCTAGTTCCGCGGTCGGATGATCAGGGGGTATTCTTTCGATTTGGGGTCCTTTAGTGTTTTATAAACATAAAAATTTGAGTATGGAGAACATGTTGATTGTAGAGGGTGAATGGGTCTTCTTAACACTTAAATATTTTTTATTAACGTTTATGCGCCTTTGCAAGATAAGAAGAAAGAAGAGTTGTGGAATGCCATTCATGATTATATGAATCAAAATCATGGCAATTATTTATTGTTTGGAGATTTTAATGTTCTTAGAAGTTTTTTTAGAAATAATTGTTTTATTTTTCATCAAGGTCCAACTAATTCCTTTAATGGTTTTATTGAAGAAAATCGCTTATGGGATGTTGCTTTGGGTGGGCATGCTTCCACTCAAATCGGCAACGACAGAGAGAAATTGAGCCGTCCTGTCATATTATTTATGTCAAAAGACTTGCTTGGAAATATTGCTAATCTCCAGGACATTGCTTTAGATAGGTTGATTTCTGAATATTAACCGATAATATTGAGACAAGCGTGTGATGATTATGGTCTGATGCCCTTCAAATTCAATAATTATGTCTAAATGTGGTTGACTTCGTTGCCCTTCAAATTTCATAATTCTTGGATGAATGTGGTTGAATTTTATGAAATGGTAAGAAAAGCTTGGATTGATCCATAAGCTTGTTCAAGACCAAATAAATGTATTATTTTAAAGATAAAATGAAGGTGTTGAAACAACACATTAGAGAATGGTATTTTCTTCATAATTTATGAAGAATTTGAAAAAGAAAGAATTGATCAAGGCTATAACCATGAATGAGACGAGTGTAGAGGATGACACGAATTCCTTGTAAACTAAGCACATCCAGATGGTATGTTGAAAAATCTTAGAAATACTGAAAACACGGACGAATTGAGCGAGTCAAAAAGCAAAAGTTAAATGGGGGATAAAAGCTGATAAGAATTCTAAATTTTTTCACAAGTTAATTAAAAAAAGAAGACATCTATCTATGAAAAGGTGTCAAACATGAAGGAGTTTGGGTCACGTCTCCGACGGCTGTTAAGGAAGTTTTCCTTAATTTCATTGTAGAGAAATTTAAAAGATTTGAAGGTGTTAATGTTAATAGGCTAAGTAATCGGTTCAAATCTTTAAAATGTCAATCAAGCTTATTTCTTGGAGGCTACAATCTATAAAAACAGAGATCTGGATGTTGTTTGGACATATGGCTCTGATAAATCTCTATGTCCATATTGATTTTCTTTTGCATTCTATAATAAATACTAGGGTGTTTCGAAACCGAACCTGATGGAGTATGTGACAGGATAGTTTGTGATTGGAACAGTCCCTTAGTTGCAACTCGTCCTTGTTTACCTTAATTCCTAAGGTTGAAAGCCCATTGATTGCTAATGATTTTCTCCATATAAGTCTTATAGGTGCTCAATACAAAATTATAGCAAAGGTCTTGGCTATGCGGTTAGCTAGTGTAATCACCTCTATTGTTAGCCGGGAAAAAACTACCTTTATAAGTTGTCGTTAAATCCTGGATGGCCCCCTTATCGTGAACAAAATAGGTGACTAGTATAAAAAAATTATGATTTTCGAAACTGATTTTGAAAAAACTTTTGATTCAGTGTCTTTGGATTTCCTAGAGACTATTATGGAGTTTACAAAATTTTGTTCTAAATGGATTGGGTGGATTCATAGTTTTCTCTCTTCGGCTAAGGCTTCAATCTTGGTCAATGGTAGTCCTACCTCAGAGTTCCGGTTGGAAATAGGATTATGAAAAGGTGAACCTCTCTCTCCATTACTATTTATGTTGATGATGAAAGCTCTTCATGTTGCAATTGAGCATATCATAGTTGCAGGATTTGCCCGTGGAGCCCTGGTTGGATCTTTACAGATTTAACACTTATTATACATGGATGACGCTTTATTTGTAAGTAATTGGTCTCGTGTGAATGTTATTGGAGTGGTTGAACTTCTCTAATGTTTTTAGTCTATGTATGGTCTGAAAACAAACTTATAGAAATCGAGTTTATATGGTGTTGGGGTGAACATGGAGGAAGTTTGTAATATGGATTTAATTACCGAGGCCTTTTATGTATTTGGGACTTCCTGTTGGTGCTAGTATAGCGAGAATGAATAATTAGGATTCCATTATAGAAAAATTCAAGAATCATTTCTGTAGATGTAATATGTTGTCAATTGGAGGCAAATTGGTGCTTATCTCTTTGGAGCTGGGTCCAGTTTGAATCTACTATCTTTCTTTATGTCTTATGCATGCTCAAATCAAGAAGAAACTATATTCGATTCATTCTAACTTCTTTTGGATTAGTGATTGTAACTATGCAAAATATTTGTGGGTGGCTTGGAATTCGGTTCTAGTTTCTAAAGAGAAAGGTGGGTTAGGTATAGGTAGCCTCGAGGTGTTTTGGGTCAATGTCATTTCTGAGTTGCATGGTGATTACGTTGGATGAGGGTTGTGTTTCTTTCCTCGAATTAGTGGAACATGAATGTGGTCTAGAATTATGGACCCGATAAACACCATGCGTGAAAAAATATTAATTTTGAATTCTTGTCTTTAAAAACATGTGAAAGATGGTAACAACAATAAATTCTGGAGGGATGTGTTGATTAGAGACATCACTCTTAAAGATATGTTCTCTCGGCTCTATAGTCTGGATTTGAATTCCCATAGTTTAGTTTGTGATAGATGGAAAAATGGGTGGAGTTAGTCGTGGTTTAGATCGATCATTGGTGGGGTGCTAAATCCTAAATTGCAGGAGCTTACTTATTTGTTGTATAATTCCAATATTTTAAATGGTAAATATGATGGAGATAGAATCTTGATGGGTCGGATACTTTTACGGTTAAAGGCACTCGATTTTCTATAGACAAAATGAGCCTTCCTTATGGTAATATGAAAACGAGGTGGTCTAGATTTGTTCCGAAAAGATTAACATTTTAGTTTGGCAGGTGTTACTTGACAAGATTCTAACCAGATGGAATTTAAGTAGGAAATGAATGGAATTAACTTCCCTTTTTTGCCCGATTGGTTCTAAAGCTCCGAAAGAAGTTAATCATGGTTTATAGTCTTGTGAAGTGGCATCTCAAGTGTGGGATAAGGTTTTCATGTAGACCGATGTTGATCCCCTAGATAGAAATTACGTGCTCCATCTAGTTGGTTGGATTAATGATCTTAGGTGTGGAGGTGTCCAAAGAAGCTAACTTGACTCAATTATCTTAATTGGCTTGTGGGTGTTATTATGATTTCGAAATCAGATTGTGTTTGCCGACAAACTTCCCTAACATGATGTTATTTTTGATAGTATTATTGATGATTCTTTTTTTTTGTGGTTTACTAGTAGACATATGTAGGGTTTTGAGCATTCTAACACTCCTATGGTGTACATGCAACCCTAGAAACCTTGGATCTATGTTTTATCTATGATACATGCAAAATTGTTTTTCCAAGGTTCATAACCTATCTAGCATACATGGGGAACTTTTAAACATAAAAGTTAGTAGGAAATACATACCTTGTAGTAGTTAGGATTCCTTGAAAACCTTGTGAGCCTAGCACCTCAAGTGTGATGCCTCAAATGTCTCACACAACACCAAATGCACTTGGAATAACTTAGAGAGAAATGAAGAACACTTACAAATCGGCTAGCCCTCACTTGTATACTTAGTGGCCGATTTTGGTGAATAACATGATACTTATATAGTGTGTTACAATTAGGGTTGCACCATGTAAACCCTAATTGTCATGACTTTTCATTTCCATGACCCATGGGTTCTACAAACACCGTGGAGCCTCCATGGAGCATCCTATGGGTTTTAGCCCAACTTGATAATCCAAGAAGCATTAGCCCACTATATAAGTATGGATGATTTACACAATCAACCCATATATTTAATTAGTCTCCTTTTGATCACTTAATTAATTCCAAATTAATTCTTGATCAATACTAATTAAATAATACTATTAATATATTAGAACTTATAATATATTAATAAACCTTAAGTGTTATTTCTCTCATTTTAGTCTATCCAAATACATGATGTCATGCAACCCAAATGGACCATGCTAATCGGGTCAAGTACATTCCAGAAATAGTTATGAACTTAGACACCTAATCCAACAGTCTCCCACTTGGATAAGTCTAATAACTATAACTGCAAGAATGACTTCAGGAACATATCAGCAATCGTAGCTCTTTAAAGGTCTCTCGGAACTGAGATGATGATGATAGGCCATTTAAGATAAGTGATCATATAATCCTCTGTTCTAGATATCAGCTGGACAAATACATGGAACAATGTCTTGCTTATTGTCCTGCAGTTTGTTTCCCGATTTCCGATTTGTTTGACATAGAACTTAATCGAACACATCAACTTAGTTCTGACCGGGCCCGGTACATGGGTCAACACAAAATCATCGAGGGGCCCAGATATCGCTTCTAATCCAAAAAGGAACAGCTAAAGTTTGACTCATATGCTTGTTCTACTACTTGTTGAATCATACACAAAGGCACATTTTATAACATCGAGTTACCAATGCATTTTCGTACAATCAATGCATTACCAACTCATAGGCAACAAGTCATATCTCTTGGTTTGAAGACTTATATGATATTACCATCTCGCGATCACTCGAGATAAATTCCATGAAGTGATACCAGTGAGCGTGGGTTGAATCCAATACTCAGAACTTATGAGCACTCATGAGTGTTGTAGCCATGTCCAACATCTTAAACCTCTAAAACCAACTCATGACAGTCTTGATTGATACCTACTTCCAACATATGACCGACTGTGGAGAATTCGAATAATATGATATACCAAACATAATTATTCTGGAAGTCAAAACATGCAAAATGAAACGATAGTAAATGATTGACAAAAGATAGCAACACTTTACTCATAAATAAACACAACTTTTATTCATCATCAAATGGCAATTACAATTTACACATTTCAAAGCTATCTAACTACTAAAACTAATATCATCCTTCAGCCCTATGCGCCTCGCATGTTGGAGATGCTTAACCCTGCCCAGTCCCTTCGTGATGGGATCTGCCGGGTTCTCATCCGATGATACCCTCTTTGCTACGAGGAGTCCTTCTTCTATTCGATGTCTGATGAAATGGTATTTTCTGTCAATATGTCTGGATCTCTCGTGATCCCTTGGTTCCTTGGCTAAGGCAACTGCACTTTCACTATCACAGAAAATCTCCATAGGCTCCTTTATAGCTGGTACAACCCCAAGGTCTCCAAAGAAGTTCTTTAGCCATATAGCCTCCTTTGCTGCCTCGCTTGCCGTTATATACTCTGATTCGCAAGTTGAATCAGCCACTGTCTCTTGCTTGGAACTTTTCCAAGAAATTGCTCCTCCGTTTAAGGTAAAGACCCAGCCTGACTGAGAGCGGAAATTATCCCTATCAGTCTGAAAGCTAGCATCACTATACCCTAATACTCTCAAGTCATCACTCCCACTGAGGGTAAGAACCCAATCCTTAGTCCTCCGCAGGTACTTGCGAATGTTATTTACCGCAGTCCAGTGAGCCTTGCCAGGGTTCCCATGATATCTGCTGACCATGCTCATTGCAAAGGCCACATCAAGACGAGTACAAGTCATAGCATACATGATCGAGCCTACAGCGGAGGCATAAGGTACTCGACTCATTTAAGCTATCTCAGCCTCTGTACTCGGACTTTGAGTTATACTCAGTCTGGTGTTACTCTGGATCGGTAACTCTTATTTCTTGGAATGCTGCATGTTGAACCTATTCAACACCTTATCCAAGTAGGTACTCTGACTAAGTCCAATTAGTCTTTTACTCCGGTCTCTCAGAATCCTTATCCCTAGGATATAGGCAACTTCTCCAAGGTCCTTCATAGCGAAACACTTCCCATGCCAGGACTTAACTTCCTGCAGAGTTAGGATGTCATTTCCAATGAGTAGTATGTCATCCATATACAATACCAAAAAATTGACTATACTCCCACTAACCTTGACATATATACAAGATTCTGTTGGGTTTTGAGCATTCTAACACTCCTATGGTGTACATGCAACCCTATAAACCTTGGATCTATGTTTTCTCTATTATACATGCAAATATTAACTATTCCAAGGTTTCATCCTAACTAGCATATTATGAAGCACCTATACTACAAAGTTCTAGTTAGATGACATACCTTTTGATGTAGCTTGATGTCTTCAAGCTTTAAGAGCTTAGCCCCAATAGTGTGGAAGCCTCAAATGGAATCACAAATCACCAAAACACCTTGGAAGAACTTGAGAGAATATGTATGCACACTAAAATCAGCCCACTCTTATTTTCACACACTTGTTCCAATTTTGTGAGCCAAGGACCCCTTTATATATTATGGAGGATTAGGGTTACATCCATGTAAACCCTAATACCCATGACCTTTCATTTACATAGAATCCATGGGTTAAAAGCTCCATGGACCATCCATGAAAGCTTAGCCCAACCTAAATGAACTTGGCCCATTCCATATATATAAGAGTCCATATTTAATTAGTTCTTTTTGATCACTTAATTAATTCTAAATTAATTCTTGATCAATACTAATTAAATAATATGATTCCATATTCATATATTAGAACTTATAATATATTAATATAAATCATAAATATACTATTCTCAAAAGACTATCCATATAAATTGTGCCGGTGAAGTGCAACCCAAATGGACCATGCCGGGTCGGGTCAAGTACATACCAAATATAGTTATGGACTTAGACATTAATCCAACAGTCTCCCACTTGGATAAGTCTAAAACTATTATTGAGTATGACTTCAAAAGCTAACTGGCAATCGTAGCTCTTAAAGCCGCTGTCGAACTCTGACCTTGTCAATGACTTGTCCATTAGATAAGGGATCATATATTCCTCCATTCTAGATATCATATGGACTGAGACATGGATTATAATCATTCTCTCTGTCCATTTGTTGTTTCCCGGTTTTCGATTTATGATGACTGACTGATTGAACAAATCAAATCAGTCTTGGCTTGGCCAAGCACTCACATGTGTCATCACTAAATCATCGAGGGGCCCACATATATCGCTTTTATCCCGAAGCTAAAAGGAATGGATAAACTTCGACTCATATGGCTTGTTCTACTACTTGTTGAATCATACACAAAGGCACGTTTTATAACATCAAGTTACCAATGCGTTTTCGTGCAATCAATGTATAACCAACTCATAGTAACAACTCATTTCTCTAGGTTTTAAGAATATAAAATATTATCGTCTCATGATCAATCATGATAAAATCCATGAAGTGATTCAAATGAGCGTGGGTTGAATCCAATACTCAGAACTTATGAGCACTCATGAGTGTTGTAGCACCACTTTGTCCACCAACTTGGACCTCTACAAACCAACCCATGACAGTCTTGATTCAGATCTACTTCCAACATATGACCGACTGTGGATGGTTTGAATAACTTAATCATTCGGAAAGAGCGACTTAGTTATTTTGGAAGTCAAAACATGCAAAGTGAAACACAAGAATAAATGAATCAAATATGGTATCAAACCCTATGAATATAAATAAACACTGTTATTTATCACCATACTGATTACTCATTATTCATTGTTTCAGTTTTATCAACTTTATACTTGAATTAAAAACACTAGTTGTCCCATGCTCCAAGCATGTACACTATGTTTTTCTTAAACAATAGCTTTGCCATACACCAAGTATGCACTCTATGTTTGTCTATGATCCTTACTTTGTGAAATAAACCAATTGAACATAATTTCAATGATTCTAATTTCACACTCCCAAATCCTTATCGAAAAATGTGAGAATTTCAAATTCCTATCATTTATCGAAATCTGTTTAGATTTTAAACTTATATGCACTGACCCTCCTGTAATGAATATGTACAAAGTCACAAAGACTTGTCAACAGTCATTATAAGGTATTCCAATGGAGATCAACTCCATGGAAACTAAGTCTCATATTCAAAGTACATTGCTTTGGACATGCTTCTTGCATTAAGTTTTCTAATCTTACACAGATAACTTCCACCTATGGAGACAACTCCATATTCTCATTTTGACTATCACTTCTGAATAAGAGATGCCTCTTTTCAGAATATGTCAATATGGTCCTTCCAAAATTAGCACTATACTTCCAACTGTCCCTAAGCAACCAATCTTTGGTGAACCTCAGATTGTCCTCGACAATTGCTTAATCATTTTAGTCATATCCAATTCTAGACCTTTTCCCTTCTTAATGCCTCTGGGAATTTGGAAAAATTTAGAAATGACAAATATTATAGCACATGCAATCGATCCTGTACCCAAAGCAAATGGTACATGATTCATGATGTCTCACATAAAGACATGATTCTAGACCAGTCTTTTGCTACAATATTTTTATTTGCCATGTTTTCAAAATTTGACTATGAAGAGGGATGTCGTAATCATAATCGAATTTTGAGAACGCAATATATAGAATTTCCTTAAGTTGAACCAATCCAACATGATATTCATATATATATTCTTGACTAAAGATGATTAAGGTCTCAATCTAAGCCTTTAGAACTGAAATGAAGTATATCCTCTCCCTTAATTATAGCAAAACAACTTTTTCCATCCCTGCAGCCTCACGAATTGAAACTTTTGTTTTCTATAATTAACATTGCTAACTTGCAACACTAACAATAATTATCATTCTCCCACTTACATGATGATTATTAGCATAACACTTATGCTCCCACTAGCTTTGACATGTACTCAGAAATCAGCTGGACTTCTAGAAATCAATACTTTATTGACTTTCTTACCAAAGTTCAGATTTCTGATACGGGATGCTTTGATAAAACTTTATCAAAATCATACACCTTTCCTTAGATAGCATGCATGTGTGTCTAAAGAATTTCAGAACTATGAAAAGGGATGCCGTAATCATAGTCTCAATTGTTTAGACCTTTTGCCATCTGCTTCAAATCTACTTGGTGGAAGTGTTTCCTCACCATCATTTTCATTAATCGGAGAGAAACCTTATGACCCTTAGATTTTATGGTGTATGTGTTCTTATCCATGTGAATCGTCAAAACCATAGTCACAAGACAAGGATAATGACAAATCCAAACTCATATGGACTGAACTTATGCAATCTTAACTTCTTGCCACCTGGCAGTACCGGGCCTGCCATTGCTTCCAAGTTGTTATGCAACCAATTAAGAACTTTCAGAACTCCTATGCAAAGCCAACTTTAACTGGAATGGGCACAGAATATGTCAACATGATAGGTTATAAACCTCAAGTCGTGTGCTAGTGAAGAACCTCAGGTTTTATTCTTGATTAGTTCTTGAAATTCTTTTTAGGATCTTTAAGACTCCCACTATCCTCTTAACATATAAGACTATCTTGCCAAATATTCAAGAGATAGTGCGGATTCTTTATCAAGACAAACACTTCACACAATTGGCCTTAGTTGGTCTTTGTTTTATCCAAAACATCACAACTTACCAATTTCAAATGTACAAGAGTAGGACACTTTTACTCTTACATTTGACAAGTGTTTTAAACCTTTCTTTAAGATATATCACTCAAGTTACAATCTTGGAGTATCACTTTAAGAATTGTTTTGGAACGAAGTATGACTCATCTTCCTTATCTAACCATTTCAACAATTCATGACTCCTCTTCTTAGTCACAAGAATGCACTAAGAAGACCTTTAGAGGACTAATTGTGATATGATTTCTAAATCATTAAGATGATCACAAACATGATACTAAAGTACTCTCCCATCTTTTTAGATTTGAGAAACTTTTATCTTTCTGCCTAATTTGATTCTTCCCATTCGTTCTGCCATACATTGAGACTTTTCCAATGTTTCAGAATTATACTTAAACTTGTAAGTATAACCATATTTACTAAACTTTAGTAAATCAAATAGTCTTAACGAGCTTTGTGGTGGACATGACCAGTGCACAAGAATGTGTACTCGATCCCTTTAGTCCTTCACTTGACTCACACATCCATGTGAACAAGTAATTAGTCTTGATTTTCCAATGCTTGAAAGTTCTCATTCATCATACTATTCAACTTGCATGATTCCAAGTTTCGGTCCAATTGAAACTTGGGTGATGAGGAACTTTCCTGATTTGGTAAATTTAGACACTACCACAAATGAAATAATCAAATCCATTTTCCATTATTGCTGTCAGTGGAATCATATAAGCAACAATTTTCCACAAATCCCATTGTAAGGATACTTCAAATAAACAAAATTAAACAATTTTCTTTTATTTTAAAACTTTGCGGAAAAACTTATCCTTACAATCCACACGGAAAATTGTTGTTATCTATTCCTTAGCAATATATCATAACTTCTTAAGCAACTGCTCAAAATTCTGATGCGATCGAAATCCACCTTCACGGTCAGAATCAGCATATACTTCCTTTAAGATTTCTCTCTATTCTTTGATTCTTAAAACATCAACATGTGACCCAGTAACATCATGTAATGAGAATCTCAGAATAGAACTTAACAGAGTTAGATAATGGGCTCTACCTGATGTAGAGTCAAACTTATTGACTTTAACATCCTTAGGTAAATTTGGCAGCTTTGCAATCAACGCCCCTTCCTTTGGCAAAATAAACATATGGACCCTTTGGTAATGGGACTATCTCAGACTTAGCCTTTCTCTTTACCATTTGGTCAACCGGGTTGACTATGGCCAATCCCTTTCCATTGGGAAGAGAATGCTTTTTCTGGATTTCTAGTGTCACCATTGTCACTATCCATAAAGTTTTTGGGAAGTTGATCTTCTAATCAAATTTGCTTCACTATCGTTCCAAATCATTGTTGATTCAGCAGCACCAAGCAAATAAATATGATCATTAAGGTTCATGTCATAGTCTGTATCATAGTAGTCCCAAAGGAACTCACTATGTGACTTAGAAAGTGATTGAACATCCAACTTTCTCAAGACTTTGAAACCCAACTCTCCCGGCTTGTCAATATGTGACTTCATCTCTAAGATGTGATCACACATAGACCTTGCTTGCCATTAGGGCTTGAGTGACCTTGAACTTGTGGGTTAGGGAGAATAATTGGAGGAGGTGGAGGAAGTAAAGTTCCAAGAGATTTGGGAAGATCATAGATGTCTGAACTCGACATCTTTTGGGAGATATTCAAGATAGTTGATTTAAAGTCCTTAATATAACACCCAATATGAAATATTAAGGCTAGGATCCAACAACCTATTTATAACTGGAAGAGGGATGCCGTAATCCGAGTTATAAAATAGTTGAAGGTAGGTAAATGACGATTTACCAATTTCCACCATGAAAAACGAAATAATTTAATTAGGTTTTTTACTTGGATTTGAAACTCCTAGATCTTTTGAGATTCATTGAACTTTTCAATGGCATGTTTCAATCTCGAGTGTTCCCTTCAGGTTTTGTGACTGGGATGCCGAGGATCACAAAACAAGGTGTGAAGTAACCATGCAAATATACTTGGTACCCTTAATATTTACCCCTCAATCGATGTGCCGGTTAACCACACGAGCTCCACCGATACTATGATAAATATTAAGTTACCCTTTGCCTACTTTGTTAAATCCAGGTTAGTGTGCCGGTTAACCACACACGCTCCACTAACGGTTTAAACAAAGTGCAAAGTGTAATTTCATGGATTAGCACCTTATTCACATTTTCCTAAGTAACTAAGATTGGGAATTAATAAAATGTTTAGTTACTTAGTATTTATCATTAATACTTTTAATGAAGGGAGAATTATAGTCCTTGTCCTACCTGTTCGGCTAACGACCCTCCACCGGTCAAGGAAGCGGTGAGTGAGAGTGGACACCCATTAAACTGCCATTTTATAGGCAGTAACCTTATATCCCCCTTATAGACCGGCTTCGTGAATGAGGCCTACTAATGGTAAGACGACTTGCTCTTATACATATAATATATTAAACTTTTAATATTATAATAGTATAAGGGTGTATTTTAGACATTTAAAATACTTGGTGGTTTAATCTATTAATTAAACTAGACTTTTAATTTAATTAAACTCAAACCATATATTTATGGATTAATAATACTCTTTTAATTAAACGCTTTAATTAACTATTAATAAAGTCCATAAGAGTTAATTTGAACTATTCAACAAAACATCATAATTCCAATTATTAAACTCAAAATTAAAACCATTTAATTAATTGTTTAAGTTATGAACCCAAGAGTTTTAGAATTCAATTCTTTTTTTCATAAATTGTTTTTCTCAAATTCCAAAACTTGAGGGCAAGTTTTGTAATTCTTGAAAACCTTTGGATTCCATAACTTATGGAATTAATGGTGTTTTATGATAAAACTTTCTATGTTCCATAACTTAAGAACAAGTTATGGAATTCTTTAAAACATTAACACCAAATTTTGTAACTCCATAAAAACTTTGAATCAAATTTTTTTTTTTAAAAAAACTTTCATATCCATAACTTATGGAAGTTTCAAAAACCCTTAAGATCACAACTTTAAAAAAAAAACTTTTGAGCTCCAAAATTTTATGACAAAATATGTAACTCCTTAAAACATTTAGATCAAACTTTTAAAACTAATAAAATAATCATATCATTTTATCTTTTACTAAATTTGACCTAATTCAACTCATATAACAAATGATTGGAATTTTACAAATAATTCGTTTTTCACAAAACAAGTAATTATCTTAAAATTTGACGAACGTCATGTTTTTTATTTCTTTTTTTTCCAACTTGAAAATAAAACATTTGCATCAATATAACAGAAAACAACCCATGGCTCTGATACCACTGTTGGGTTTTGAGCATTCTAACACTCCTATGGTGTACATGCAACCCTATAAACCTTGGATCTATGTTTTCTCTATTATACATGCAAATATTAACTATTCCAAGGTTTCATCCTAACTAGCATATTATGAAGCACCTATACTACAAAGTTCTAGTTAGATGACATACCTTTTGATGTAGCTTGATGTCTTCAAGCTTTAAGAGCTTAGCCCCAATAGTGTGGAAGCCTCAAATGGAATCACAAATCACCAAAACACCTTGGAAGAACTTGAGAGAATATGTATGCACACTAAAATCAGCCCACTCTTATTTTCACACACTTGTTCCAATTTTGTGAGCCAAGGACCCCTTTATATATTATGGAGGATTAGGGTTACATCCATGTAAACCCTAATACCCATGACCTTTCATTTACATAGGATCCATGGGTTAAAAGCTCCATGGACCATCCATGAAAGCTTAGCCCAACCTAAATGAACTTGGCCCATTCCATATATATAAGAGTCCATATTTAATTAGTTCTTTTTGATCGCTTAATTAATTCTAAATTAATTCTTGATCAATACTAATTAAATAATATGATTCCATATTCATATATTAGAACTTATAATATATTAATATAAATCATAAATATACTATTCTCAAAAGACTATCCATATAAATTATGCCGGTGAAGTGCAACCCAAATGGACCATGCCGGGTTGGGTCAAGTACATACCAAATATAGTTATGGACTTAGACATTAATCCAACAGATTCATCTTCACTCCTCGAAAAGCCAAACTCTTTGACTTTCTCATCGAAACAAAGATTCCATCTGCGAGGTGCTTGTTTCAATACATAGGTGGATTTTTTAAGCTTACACACTCTATTAGGGTACTCTGTACTGACAAAATCCTCTGGCTGACTCATGTAAACATCCTCAGCCAACTTTCCATTAAGGAAAACGGTTTTGACATCCATTTGCCATATTTCATAATCATGAAATGCAAAAATGGCTAACATAACCCTAATAGACTTAATCTTCGTTACTGGTGAAAAGGTCTCATCATAATCAACTCCCGGTGTTTGAGAAAAACCCTTTGCAACCAGTCGCGCCTTATAAGTGTGTACATTACCATCCATGTCAGTCTTCTTCTTGAAGATCCATTTGCACCCGACTGTCTTGCGACCTGGTACATTGTCAACCAAGTTCCAAACTTGATTGTCATCCACAGACTGTATCTCACTGTCCATAGCCTCTTTCTATTTAGCAGGCTCAGGGCATGCCATGGCTTCCGTTTAGCTGTTAGGTTCATCCAGACTTACCAGTGTGCTATCACTGATAAGTGTATCACCTTCCGCAGTAATATGGAAACCATAGTAATGATCAGGTGCATTCCTAACTCTTGTGGAACGCCTCAGAGGTACAAACTCTTCTGTCGGATCAACATGAGTTTCCTCCTCAGGTTGATTTCTACGGTTTGAGGTTCCTTCACCACTTGACTCTTGAATTTATTTAAGGTCAATTTGCCTCCCACTGTTTCCTTGGCTGATGAATTCTCTCTCTCTCGAAAGACTCCTCTCCTAGCTACAAAGAGCACATTAGTGTGTACAAGATCCAACAAACCTTCACCCCTAGCATAAGTACCAGTGAAGGGTGACTTTGTCATTTTCCCAAGCAAACAAGATTCACAACTATCATCTGATTTTAGGTCAAATGACTCCAAGACTCCATCCTTTTGGAGTTGGCCTATGTGTTTCTTGCTTACATGTCCAAGACGACAGTGCCATAATGATGCTTTATCCAAACTAATGGAAGAATCGATACATAATACATTATTTCCTAGGTTATCTACAACCGACACAGTTTCATACACACCATCACAAGGTAATGCTTTAAAATAAAGAACATTATTAAAGAAAGCATTAATACAACCACTATCATTATCAAATGAAAAGGTAAAACCTTGTTTGTACAAACCATGAAAGGAAATAATATTTCTTGCCATTTCAGGCGAATAACAACATTTATTCAAATCTAATGTTAACCCACTACTTAGCAATAAAGAATAAACTCCATTCTTGGTGACAGGTGCAACTTTCCTATTTCCCATGATCAAGTTTGTCTTCCCATGCTCCACATTCTCACTTCTTCTTAGTCCCTACAAATCACAACATATGTGAATACCACAACCTGTATCAAGGACCCAAAAGTTAGAATAGGGTGAGTTATTAGACAATACATTGTAAATACCTGCATGGTTGGGTTTTACTTTCCCATCCTTGACATCTTGCTGGTACTTTGGGCAGTTTCGCTTCTAGTTCGACTTTTCATGAAAATAGAAGCATTCAGCCTCTTTAGGGTTAGCAGAAGGAGTGAAGAAACCTTTCTTGGTTCCACTTGAAGAGGAGCCATCAAGAGACTTTCCCTTGGTACCCTTCGAAGGGCTCTTCCTCTTCTTTCCTTTGCCTTGCCCGATTGCCAAGACAGGGGCTGCGGTAAGAGTTGGATTAGTAACAACCGACTTACCTTTAAGACCACTTTCCGCGGTCTTCAGAAGTCCTTGAAGTTTGCTGAGTGTAACTTCCTCCTTGTTCATGTGGTATGTCATGCGGAATTGATCATAACACGAAGGTAAGGAGTGCAAAATGATATCTATTGCCAACTACTCTGGCAAGTTCACATTCTGTTTTAGCAAACGGTCCACGTACCTTTGCATTTTCTGTATGTGGCCCGTGATGGGTTCACCATCCTTCATCCTGGTTGTTATCATGGAGGAGATGATCTCATATCGCTCTTGACGAGCACTCTGATGGTAGCGGTCCATCAAATCCTAGTGCATCTCAAAAGGATAGTAGTCCTCATAGGAATTTTGGAGCTCGGTTGTCATAGTGACCAACGTGATGCATGCCACTTTGGTAGCATCTCTTTCATGGACCTGATATTCAGCGACCTCCTCAGGAGTAGCAGTCGGCTCGAGTTCTTTAAGCTCCTTGTCGAGGACATATTCCTTGTCCTCATACCGAGTGACCATTCTGATGTTCCTGATCCAATCCATAAAGTTGGATCCATCAAAGATGACTCTCCCACAAAGGTTCATGAGAGAGAAGGAGCCGGTAGGGTTTGAGCCAGAAACAACATTGTTGGAAGACATCTGAAAAGAAGAACGACAAGTTTAGATTAGATATAAAGATAGTAATAAATCACCCAAATGTAATATTAAGGCTAGGACCCAACACAATATTTTATAACTTAGAAGAGGGATGACGTAATCCAAGCTATAAAATATTTGAAGGTAGGTGAATGACGATTCACCAACTTCCACCATGAAAAACGAAATAAATTATTAGGTTTTAATTGGTTTTGAAACTCTTAGATTCTTTGAGATTCATTGAACTTTTCAATGACATGTTTCAATCTCGAGTGAGCCCTTCAGGTTTTGTGACTGGGATGCCGAGGATCACAAAACAAGGTGTGAAGTAACCATGCAAATTACTTGGTACCCTTAATATTTACCCCTCAATCGATGTGCCGGTTAACCACATGCGCTCCATCGATACTATGATAAATATTAAGTTACCCTTTGCCTACCTTGTTAAGTCCAGGTTAGTGTGCCGGTTAACCACACACACTCCACTAACGACTTAATCAAAGTGCAAAGTGTAATTGCATGGGTTAGCACCTTATTCACATTTTCCTAAAGTAACTAAGATTGGGAATTTAGAAAAAACATTTAGTTACTTTATTTTTCATCATACTTTTAATGAAGATTTAGAAGTCCTTATCCAACCCGTTCGGCTAACGACCCTCCACCAGTCAAGGAAGCGGTGGGTGAGAGTGGACACCCATTAAGCTGCCATTTTATGGGCAACTACCTTATACCCCCCTTATAGACCGACTTCATGAATGAGGCCTACTAATGGTAAAACGACTTGATCTTATACATATATATATATATATATATATATATATATATATATATATATATATATATATATATATATATACATATACATATATATATATATATATATATATATTATTAACTTATAATATTAAAAAGTATAAGGGTTGAATTTTAACTTTTACAATTCTAGGGGTTGGAACTAAAGTTTTTTTTAAAGTGACTTTACATGTTCCAAAACTTGAGGGCAAGTTTTGTAAATTTCAAAACTTTTCATCTTTCATAACTTATGAGTTAATGATGTAATAAAATGAGTGACTTTTCATTTTATGTAACCTATGTGTTTCTTTAATGGACTTTAAAAGAAAGACTTTTGGTAATCCATAACTTGAGGACAAATTATGGATTCCATTAAAACACATAATGATCATGAATTAAACATTAAACAAGTAATTGCTATGATCTATCAAGAACTCATAAGAACATGAATATTACTATCAAAATTTCAAGAACATATGAACAGATATAAATATGAAAATTTGATATTAGCCATTGTAAATGGATTAGAACAACCATTACACCATCTAAAACAAGTTTTAAACACCAAAATAGTTTAGGGTAATGTTTCTACTCCATTTCCAGCAGCAAAAGTCGAAAATATGCAATCAGAGGATCCTACTCACCAAGTGCATGAACCTACTCGACGAGTAGGATGAATTTGTGCTTAGACTCATCGATTCCCCCGATGGACTCGGCGAGTCCACTATCCAGACAGCATTATTTTCAGCTTTTTTCACAATTTTGCATCAAATATCAAGCAAACAAGCCTAGGCTCTGATACTACTGTAGGGTTTTGAGCATTCTAACACTCCTATGGTGTACATGCAACCCTAGAAACCTTGGATCTATGTTTTATCTATGATACATGCAAAAATGTTTTTCCAAGGTTCATAACCTATCTAGCATACATGGCGAACTTTTAAACATAAAAGTTAGTAGGAAATACATACCTTGTAGTAGTTAGGATTCCTTGAAAACCTTGTGAGCCTAGCACCTCAAGTGTGATGCCTCAAATGTCTCACACAACACCAAATGCACTTGGAATAACTTAGAGAGAAATGAAGAACACTTACAAATTGGCTAGCCCTCACTTGTATACTTAGTGGCCGATTTTGGTGAATAACATGTAACTTATATAGTGTGTTACAATTAGGATTGCACCATGTAAACCCTAATTGTCATGACTTTTCATTTCCATGACCCATGGGTTCTACAAACACCATGGAGCATCCTATGGGTTTTAGCCCAACTTGATAATTCAAGAAACATTAGGCCACTATATAAGTATGGATGATTTACACAATCAACCCATATATTTAATTAGTCTCATTTTGATCACTTAATTAATTCCAAATTAATTCTTGATCAATACTAATTAAATAATACTATTAATATATTAGAACTTATAATATATTAATAAACCTTAAGTGTTATTTCTCTCATTTTAGTCTATCCAAATGCATGATGTCATGCAACCCAAATGGACCATGGTAATCGGGTCAAGTACATTCTAGAAATAGTTATGAACTTAGACACCTATTCCAACAACATAAAAGGGCAAAATCTTATCAGGATAATTGGCTCCATAATCCCCTTTTGGCCTTACAATCATTGTAACTGTTTTTGCTAGTCTCTTGAATAAATTTACCGTTCGAAAAAAAGTTAGTTTTTATTTTATAAACATTTTTTTATAAAAAAAATATATAAAAAATTACATGTTAATGATAGCCCTCAGGACTGTTGATAGTCTCAGTGTTAATGATAACCCATAGTTGATTATTATGTTGTAATGTATACGATATTTTAGGGGAACTCAGTAAGCTTTGTTCTTATATTTTGGATTAAATGTTTTTTCAGGCGCTTATCAGTTTGCAAAGGTGGGACTGTACACACACACATAAACAATTTTATGATGAGAGATTCTGCATTGCCTTCCTTATAATTCTGATTTTTGGAATTATGGTTTATAATAAAATTGGTTTGAATTGAATGTAACTTTATAATAATGGGTGCTTATTCTATCTTTAAAATAAAAATTATTCTGGAAAAAGTGGGACGTTACAAGTTCGTATTAGAGCCTTGGTTTGAGGGATTTGGATGAACATTCGTGTGATTCCAAACTCAAACTAAGGATATGAAGATTTTCATAAGTCTTTTGAAAAGAATAATTTTAAAAATGATAAAAAAATGATGTGATGTGTACAATCAGCCAGAGATCAAGTAAGTGATTCTCAAAATACACATACATGTTGGATATGATATTGATGTTATAAGTATGAATTACATTCTAGAAGTAGCCAAAAGGATCTGCTTAGGGTTACATGCTAGAGTTCTTAGGAAAGATGCTTTTTTGTGTCTAATATGTGAACTGTTAGAGATGCATGATAGTTTTTAGGCTAGGGATCTTCAGGAATTATGTGTTAGGATTTCCTAATCTTTAAGATGCCTTATTGGCCGTTGGTTTTTTTTGCTCGAATGTTGCTTGCTTTGTGCTTTGTGAAGCCTATATTGATGTTAGTTAAATATTAAGTAAATACATTAAGTCGCATGCCACGAAGATTAAATAGCTTTAGAATGTTTGATTTGGCCCTATTGCATAGCTCTTGTCTGAGTCCAACCGTTGTAAGACACGATCTTTCTGCCGAAGGACTGTTTAATCTTTGTTACATGTAATTGTATTCGTAAGATAGTCAATTAATATTAGAAGAAGTTTCCTTTGCGGTTGAGGGAGGGTGACGCAGGGTTACTAGTGGATTAGGAACAATGTTATAATGTGATTATATGGGATGTGGAATCCTAGGAGAGCCTAAGAAGTGCCTTCGTACATTGTTTAGCATAAGGATTTATAATAATGTTTATAGGGAAGTGACTTAGAGGATCCATGATGATTCCTGAGGAAAGTACGAATAGGCATGGAAGATAGTATTGGGCTAGTACTACTAGAAGCACATGATCCGTACTCGAATCAAGGAAAATCACGATGATTCTAAGGAGCTGGTTGAGGGTAGATAGTATGGTTTGGCACTATGATTCGTTGCAGTGTTTCCGTATTTATCGATATTTCGGGTATGTTTGTCCAAGATGAAGATGATTCTGGTATTTGTTCGGGCCTTAGTGTACATGTAAGGTTGGATCTGGAGGGTACATGTTTGTACGAGTTTGTTTTCTTGGGTGTCGAAAACCTTGTTAAAAGTAGTGCCAATTTGATTCGCGGGACACATGTAGGGGATGTGATGATCGATCCGAGTTTGTTCTACGTATCAGTTTTTACCGCTAGGGGGTATCGTTCAATTTGTGGTGAATCGTTTCCCTCTTTCAGCAAGGGAATGTTCGAGACTTTACAGTTCTTTTGGTTTGGTGGCCTAGGTGAATACCATGTCGTGAGTCGGATATGTGGCATAGTTTTGAGAAAATCGGGCGTATATGAGTAGGATTGAGATGTTTCTTATTCGGAAAGGAGAAATCTATTGATATGCTGAGTTTGTTGGAGCTATTATTTGGGCACTTGTAAGGGATTCTTAAAGCTTCATATGAGGATCAGGTTGTGGATAACTTCTTCTAATGCGAGTTTTGGTTGCATGAAGTTTAGTTCGTAAGGTGTATCGTCAATCCAATGGTATTATGAGTGCTTTTGGTAAGATTAAGTCAACGATGTTGATAAGAGTTTTCGAGGTCACCATCTGAATTTTAGGGTTTCCTTATGATTTTTGGGTCATTATCCGAAGGAATCGTCATATGTTTTGTTGCATTCCGATAGTGAAGGTTGGTATGTACCTGGTGGATCCGATATGAGGCTTTGATATTGTAGATGTCAGTCAATGATGGTTTGAACCCTAAGTGGGGAAGAACCGGGTATTCTGCTTAGAGGATCATCGACCAGCCCAATTTTATGGTTTCAACACAGTGGCTTAGAGGAATTAGCGGTTCAGGTAGATTTTTGTTCGGTTTTATTGCTACATAAGAGAAGGAAAGTGGGCTATGATCGAAGTTCTCAGGTTTGGAAGATTCTCGTTGCGTTTCTCAAGGACCCGTCGGAGTCCTTCATAGTTGCGGAGAATTTAAGGATTGGTCAGATTGTGGGTGCAGAGCAAGTTGTGATCAGGTTTATACCTTCAAGGACGCATGCGTTGTCCTCACCACAGGAAGCTGATGGGCAAAGAATTTGTTGTGGTTAGTAGTTCCTTTTAGAAGTGTCAGGGATCTTGATATAGGAGCGTTGAGCCGCTCGAGTTGTGCATCAAATATAGAGATCATGGTTAGCCCACAGTATGGGTTTGTTATCTTTGATTAAGATGGGAAATTGTTAATTTGTAGATTGACCTCAGAGTGCGGTAAGAGTATTTTCGTGTGGATTTTGTTCAGTGTTAGTGGGTTCATTGGGTTTAGTTTTCGATCGATTTGTCATTTCTGATAGGTTTTATAGGTTACATAAAAATATGTGGCAGAAAAAACTTAACCCTAAGTTCACATGCAACCTATTGGATCTAAGTTTTATCTATTGATTTGAAACAAACAATTCTACATCAAGAACCCTAGGAGTAATGTACTATTTTCGAAATTCACAAAGGTATTAGGGTTTACATACCTTTTGATTATTGTTGTAAATACTCAATAAAATCCTTCTTGAACACGCTCTAGAAAGAAAGCACCAGAAATCTCGTGTTTCTGATGGTTCACACCCAAAATCCTAGAAACCCTAGAATTAACAGGAGAGAGAGGAAGGAGAAGGAAATTTCGTTCCTAATACTCTTAGGAAAGTCATGAACGAAAATTGATGGCCTTGGGGTTCTATTTATAGTTTAGGTAACTTGCAAGCAAATCAGAATCTGAATTAATTAAATAAGAGATTTAATCATAATTCAAATCCTTTCCTTTTATTCAACCAGGAGACTTCTGGAATCCCTAGAAAGACTCCCAAATTCGTTCACCACATGGATGATTCTAGAATTGCTTCTTTTGTCAAACTATTGAACAATTACAATTCACCAATTGCACTTTTAATTAACTCCAATTAATCCCAAATTAATTCCAGATTAATTCTGATTAATAATTAATTAAATCTAATTGATTTCTTATTAATTTATTAACCATATAAATTAACAAATCAGTTATTTAACTATTGATCTCATGTTAATTTATTAATCACATAACAAATTAACATATCAAATATTTATTCCCAATTAATATACTAATCACATAATATATATATATATATATATATATATATATATATATATATATATATATATATATATATATTAACAAAACATTTCTCTCTCTCTCTCTCTCTCTCTCTCTCTCTCTACGAATATCATTTCTAGCTATTTCTGGGTATGAGGGCAATCCAAAGGACTTTGCTTCTATTTTCAAGTTTATACCAATTTAGTTATGAGCTTAGACACCTTAATCCAATAGTCTCCCACTTATATAAGTCTATAACTACAATTGGAATTATAACCAAACAGTAAAGAGTGCTTTCCAAATCTACTACCGAACTCTGATTTAATCAGACATTTGCTCTAAGATAAGTGATCAAATATTCCTTCGCTCTTGAAGATATCATATGGACATGAGACATGGATTAGAATCAATCTCATAGTCCAAGATTCTATTTCTCTATCGCCTGATTTATGACGACTGAATTCAGACTACTAAGTGAACACATTAATTCATTCCGGGATCGGCCAAACACT
The DNA here is from genome assembly GCF_052849685.1 of Lactuca virosa. Taxonomy (NCBI): domain Eukaryota; kingdom Viridiplantae; phylum Streptophyta; class Magnoliopsida; order Asterales; family Asteraceae; genus Lactuca; species Lactuca virosa. The sequence goes on from NC_136428.1 coordinate 183,271,354, forward strand.
TTAAATGTCGACAACAAATAATCGAGGGACCCAAAGGTATTGCTTTTCCCTTTAGGGAAAAAGGAATGAATAAACTTTGATTGATATGGTTGTATCTTTTACTCATCAAATCATGCATGATGTTACGTTTTATAATCATGTTACTGATGTGTTTTCTTAACACCAATACACATCCGACTTGTAAATTACAACTCATATATCTCCATTTCAAGAATATAAGATATTATCGTCTCACAATTACTCATGATATAATCCATGAAGTAATTCTCTGAGCCTGAGCTTATCCAATACTCAAAATATCCATTTCTAAGTACTCATGATATTGTGGCAACCATTGCAATGTCTAATCTTCATAAACAATCTACAATCCAATTCATGACATTATTAATTCACTACTTACTTCCAAAAGTATGAGCGACCGAGGAAATTAGATAATCAAATAATTAAGGAAGTAAAATATGCAAAGTGAAACACAAGAATAAACTAATTAACTATGGTCTCAAAACTATTGAATATAAATAATATCTATTATTTAATCACCATATAATTACGACTTTATTCATTGTATAATGTTTCGATTAATCAAATAACCATTTGAATTAAACATCAGTCATGACATGTTATGAACATGCATATTATGCCTCTCTATGGTCCTTCCTTTGTGAACAAATCAACAAGACATTATTCAATGATGCTCATTTCATAATTCCAAATTGTTATCACTATCCAAGATGTGATCGAATTCAAACTTAACATGCATTAATCTCCTGTGATGTCAAGATTCCAAGGTCTCAAAGACGAAGTCTTCGATATTACATAATATCTCATTGGAACTTTTTCACTAGAAACAATTCCATGGTAATGAAGGTTCAAATTCAAGGTACACTCCTTGAACACTTCTCTTGCATTATAGTTTCCAACTTTCATGCAGATTTTACAAGTATCTCCCATTATAGAAACATTTCCATATTTCCATATGACCATCAATTGTGATCAAGAACCATCTCAATCCAGAATCATGTCACTATGGTGCGTCCAAATTAATATCATACTTCTAACTGTCCACAAGCTACCAGTCTTTAGTAAACCTTAGAATGTTCTTGACAGTTTGTTTAATAACTTTAGTCACACAAAATCTAGTCCTTCTTCTCACAATGCTTTGAACATTTGAAAAATTAGAATAAGTGAATATTATAGCATATATAATCGATCCTATATCTGAAGCATACGGGACTCGACTCAATACTCTTGACTCTCCTACTGAAGTATAGATTTATGTGTGTGTTAAGCTTGTACACCTTAATTGGATAACATATGTGTGTGTTATAAACCACTCAATACTGATCGATATATCTCTCAAAAGTTCAAACATTTCCTTGCTATTCCTTACTGTTCAAAATATGAAGAGGGATGCCGTAATCATATTATGAATTTCATAATGCAATTAACACAACCAATATCCATATTGATCTATTTTAGATCTTTAAAATCTACTAGCAACAATATTTCCTCATAATCATTATCATGAATAAGAGTGAATCTTTGCTACATATATTTCAATGGTGCATACGTTCCCATCCATGTGAATATATTAATTCCAACCTAAAATCATAAGACAAGGTTTAGTACAAAACCAAATTCAAATTTAGATTTCCTTCATGGACTGAACTTCGCTATTTCTAAATTTCTTTTCCTCTGGTAGCACAAGGGCCTACCAATGCTTCCATGTTTTCAGCAGCTCACCCATATTGATCAATGTACTTTCACCGACCAACGAGCTTTTTTTGCAGTTAAACGAAAACATAGAACTTATAAGCATTACCAACTCAACTTGAAGTGCAAAGAAATAAGAATGTGTCAACCAAACATGATAGGTTATCAACCTCAGGCCGCCGGCGAGTGATAACTAAAATGTTTATTGTCGGTTGACTCTTGAAACTCTCAAGATCAATATGACTCACACAGACTTCTTGACATATGAGTTTTTGTCTCAAGGAACATTCCTTGACGAGCTAAAACAAATATTCAAAAGTTTATGTGGATTCCCAACAAAAAACACTTCATAGAATAGGTCTCACTTTATCTTTTGTTTCTCGATTAATGAAAACATCACAACTCCAATTTTAAATGTGCTAGTGTAAGAAAACAATATTAATCCACATTTCACAAGGTGTTATCAACCTTCTTAGTTTGAAATGAGTTTCAAGATATGATTCATAGTTACTAGATCATGGCTCTAAAACTTGATTGGAACGAAGTATGACTCATCTATGATCGAACCATTTCCAATTTGAATGAAGTATGACACATATATGTTTGATTCCTCTTCTTAGTCATACAATTGCACTAAGATGTTCTTGGAGGAGTCAATTGTGATACAATTTCAAAATTATTAAGATGATCATAAGACATGATACTAAATTATTCTCCTTTCTTTTCAGATTGGAGAATCTTTTATCTTTCTGCCTAATAGATTCTTCTATTCGTTTCGATAGTCTTTGAATCTTTTCAAAATATTAGAATTATTCTTAATCTTATAAACACAACCATACTTACTGAAACACCAGTAAATCTTGACGTATAGAGTTATCATCCTTTTTGGTGGATCTGAATAGCCATATCAACATGTACTAGATCCATCAGTTCTTCACTTGACTCACATAAACATGTGACCAATGAATTAGTCATAATTTTCCAATGACCAAGATTCACATGCATCACATAATTCGAATTGCACGACTCCAAGTTTCTGTCCAATTTGAAACTTGGTGATGAGAATTCTTTTCACTTAGTTAAATTTGACAATACCACAAGCGATATCATAAGAATCGAATCCACACTTAATATTGCTATTGATAGAAATGTAACCAACACTTTCATAAATGCCATTGCAAGAAAATATAAAATTAGGTAACTAGATAAGCCAAAACTGCACTTTTATTGAGAATAAACGAAAAGTTTGAACTTTTCCTTACAACGCGTAAAATGAAAACTATGTTTGTAGACATCTCTGAAGAGTAATAGCAATCTATTAAATTATCCCAACTCCTTACTAGTATCTTCAAATTTTGATCTTCGACCCATGTGAACAAAGTCAAATTCTCATGATCAGATTTCACTCACTTTACTCAAGCTTCCTTCTTTCTCTTAGCTCCTTTAATACCATCAAAATTTGATCATCACATCATGTTTTAAAAGTCTATGAATAGGAACTTATAAAACAATGGAGTCAGATAATGGATGTACCTGAAGTAGAGTCACACGACTTGACTTTACTATCTCTAAGATCTTTCAGGTATTTTAGGCAGGTTCATTTCCAATGTCCCTTCAATTGGTAGTAGAAACAAATAGACTCTTTGGGGTTAACACATGGAACAATCCCATAACTAGTTTTTTCTTTTACCATACAATTAAACGATTTGATCTTGGATGACCCCTTTCCATTGGGAAGCGAAATATTTTATGGACCATCATTGTTACCATTTTCACTGTCCATGGAAATCTTGGAATTAGAACCAATAAGTGTCTCTACTTTAGATGTGCTCTTAATCATTTCTGCTTCAGCAACAATCAACATTTGGATCAGATCAACTAGGGTCACGTCGAGGTTCCTCATATAAAAGTAGTTAATGAACTGATCATACGATTTTGAAAGCGAGAGAAAAATAAAATCAATGGCTTGCTCCCTTGGGAAAACGACACCCATTATATCCAACTTGTCAATGTACGATTTCATTTTTAGAACATGCGCACACACAAAGTTTCCATCTTGATGTTTACATGCCAATAAGGATTGAGTAGTCTCATATCTTTAAACTTGAGGAAAACGTGATGTTGGGAGAGTCACAGGAGGAAGAGGTGGAATAATTGAAGATAGATGATGTCCAATTCCATCATTTCCTAAGAAAGGGAAAGCAATTTCACCTTAACTTGAAATTGGAAGACCATCTCCAGAAGATTGATGAAAACCATTTCCATAAGAATGAGGAAGACCATTTTAATCTTCATAAGACATCTAAAAATAGGAGAAAAGAGAATTCAACTTAGTTGACTTTAATCCTTAATTATTAACCCAAAATTTAAATTAAGACTATGATTCATATTTTCGATTTGAACTTTGAAGAGGGTTGCCGTAATCAAATTCGAATCTATTTTAGGTAGGTAAGGATTTTACCAATTCCATTCTTATGAAACTCTTAAATCTTTTGAGATTCATTAAATCTTATCAATGGCATGTTTAATCTCTTATTATGCTCTCACTTTTGTGACTGGGATGCTGAGGATCACAAACGAGATGTGAATAACCATTCAAACCCTCTTGACAACCTCGATGTCATTTATCATCTCATATTGATGTGCCGGTTAACCACACACGCTCCATTAACAATGATAATTTTCAAGATGCCTATCATATCTTTTTATAGTCCCTATTAATGTGCCAGTTAACCACACACACTCCACTAACGACATATAAAGCATGATGTGCGTTTTCATGGATTAGCGTACTTTATACATTTTTCTTTAAAGTAACTAGAGTGGGAATTTAAAAGAAGGTTCTAGTACTTTTATATAATTAAACTTTTAATGAGATTATATTCTATCAAATCCGTTCGACTACCGACCCTTCACCATACAAGGGAGCGGTAGTGAAAATGGACACCCAATGACAGTCATTTTATTGGCTGCTTCCTTATACCCCCTTATAGTATGGCTTCGTGAATGAGGCATACTAGCGATTTGGCTGACTTCTCTTATAAAAATAGTAATTAACTTTTAATAATAATATATATAAGTTATATTTTAAAACCTTTTAAAATATGAGGTTCAAATATTAATTATTTAAATTAATCTTTTTAATTAATTAATATTAACCAGTTATGATTTATCTTTATATTTTAATTAAACAAATAATTTAATTAATTAAATAGTTATGGATTTAATAATTATTTACAATTAATAAATTAATAAAATAATTCAAATTTAATCCTAATCCAAAGCCCCCTAATTTTCGAAAATAGGGCTAGGGTTTATTAGGTTTCAATAGTTTAAATTTTAAGGTTTTTGTAAATAACAAATAAGGAAACAAGGTAAACCCAAAAGGGGGCTCCTGAATTTTTCGAAAATAGGCTAAGGAGGCTAGGGTTTCTATAACCCTAATTTTTTTTTGAAAACCCAAGGGTGGAGGCTAGGATTTCAAGAACCCTAGCAATTTTCGAAAAAATGCCTCCTTAGGGTTTAATTTCTATAAACCCTAATTTTTATATATTCAACATTGTGCAAGATCAATTGAAAACAATGACTCTGATACAACTAATGAGTTTTATAGGTTACAAAAAAATGTGGCAGAAAAAACTTAACCCTAAGTTCACATGCAACCTGTTGGATCTAAATTTTCTCTATTGATTTGCAAAAAATAATTGAACATAAAAAATCCTAGGAGTATTCTACTATTTTCTAAATCCACAAAGGGATTAGGGTTTACATACCTTTTGATTATTGTGATAAATAATCAATAAAATCCTTCTTAAACAAGCTCTAGAAAGTAAGCACCAGAAATCTCGTGCCTTTGAAGGCTCACACCTAAAACCCTAAAAATCCTAGAATGAAGAGGAGAGAGAGGAAGAAGAAGGAAATTTCGTTCCTAATACTCTTAGGAATGTCATGAATGAAAATTGATGGCCGTAGGTCCTATTTACAGTCTAGGCAACTTGCAACAAAGCAGAATCTTAATTGATTAAAGAATAGATTTAATCCTAATTTAAATAAGATCATTTTATGTAACCATGAGGCTTCTGGAAACCCTAGAAAGACTCCCAATTTCCTTCACCCCTTGGATGATTCTAGAAATTCTTTTTTTTTCAACTATAGAACAATTACATTTCACCCCTTGCACCTTTAATTAATTCTAATTAATCCCAAATTAATTCCAGATTAATTCTGATTGATAATTAATTAATTCTAATTGATTTCTTATTAATTTATTAATCATATAAATTAACAAATCAATTATTTAACTATTGATCTAATGTTAATTTATTAATCACATAACAAATTAAGATATCAAATATCTATTCCCAATTAATATATTAATCACATAATATATATATATATATATATATATATATATATATATATATATATATATATATATATATATATTAATAAGAAATTTCTCTCTCTCTCTCTCTCATAATATCATTTGTAGCTATTTTTGGTTATGTGGGAAACCCAAAAGGACTTTGCTTCTATTTTCAAGTTTATACCAATTCATTTATGAGCTTAGACACCTTAATCTAACAATTTCATTCCTCCTCAACATCCGGGAGTCGTTCAAGGGTCTCCGAGTAGTACTAGTTGATGGTGTAATTGAGGTTCGTCGTTCCGTTTGATCCAAGCTTCATTTAAGGTGTGGGATACTTTTTGGTTTTTAAGAAGGTGTTTCTATTATCGGTTGAGTTTTGTCGTTCCGTTTGATCCGCTGGTACTTCACCGTTGGATAAGGTTATGTTAAAGAAGGAACACAGTCGGTCTGGGGAGCATTGTGTTTTCTCCTGGGGAGTGAAACTTTGTGTTTTCAAGTTGGCGCATACGTTCAACTGTCTATCTTATTTTCTAGTTACGTGTGACGATGTTTTCTTCTGATGATGAGTCGGTGGTAGCCCAAACTGTGGGAGGGTTGCATGTTATAAAATTGTATGGATCTTTTCGTGTTTGGATGTTAACTGGGTTCCTACAGGTCGGTGGGATGATAGTCGTGTACCTATAGGCCCATTGGGTGTTGGTCGGATTCTTCTTGTTTATGGTTGGTTGATGGCAAGAATGGTTATGAATCATGAGCTTCTCATTCCAACTGGTGGATGGTATCACGACGTGTCATGAACCATCGTGGATTTCACCTACGAAAGTTGAGCCGACAGTGTGTCGTTGTGACCCGTGTGTTTGGTTTATTGGTCTTTGGCATTGTTAGGTATTTAAGTAGTATGGAGATACTAATGATGGCTCAGTAGCAGACATATTTTTGATCGGACTTTTGTAGAATGTGACTAGTTGGAAAAGTCATGGTTGTATATTAGTAGTTCACTATTGGGTTTCTTCTTAGTGGATCTGTGTTCGTTTTATGACATGGCTTCGAGTGAGTAAAGTTACTAGATGTCACAACTGGCATTTTGCTAGGAAATTCTATTCTCATGTAAACATCATCCATTGTAAAAGCATGTACTCTAAGTAAAAATCCCTCAATGTTCATTCAGATACACCTCTCATGTTCAACAAAGAGTTTAAAACTCTAAATATCCCGGTTCAAGTCTAATATGGTCTAAGATTTTCTTATTGGGCCTAATGGACCAATAAGTATCCAAGTTGACTATTTTGGGCCTAGAAACCCTTATATGGGCTCTAATTGGACCCACTCTCATGAAACTTATCATTTTGGGCCATAATGGGCCTAAGATGAATAGGGTTACCTCTAATGGGCCGTGTTGGGTCATAAGTAATTCCAATAGCCTTAGTGGACCTTAAACCTCTTTAATTAGACTCATTGGGCCGTGGACATCTGTGAGGGCCCAATAGGCCGAAAAGTAATTATTGGGCCTAATAATTTCGAGTAAAAAAAATAAAGGCCCAAACTACTCAACCCCTTTTCTCCAAGCCCAAGTTCTCGGCCCAACAACATCACTTAACAAAAAAAAAAGAAATCTTGCATGGGGAAGAGGTTGACACCTCATTTTTACATGTAGGACTTCCACACTATTTACCTCTAATGTATCAACACACTCTCATACTTCCATGCAAAGGTCACTTCTCTCTCTTCCCTCCCTATTTCTCTCACTCTCAGCCTATCTCTCACTCTCTACCCTCTCCCCCATTTGAAATTCAACCCATATTCTCTCAACTCTTCTCCATCCTTCATCTCCCAAAGAAATCGTGGATTTAGGGAGATCTTCAAAGAATCACTTCAAGTTTCATATTTGTGGTAAGATTTTACAAACCCAAGTGATATACTTCATCTTTAAACTTATTCACTCCTCTTACACTCATGTTTTCGTGAATCATGCTCTTAGAACACCTTAGAGCCCGAAAATCATCTCAAAACCACATCTAGGGCCGAGATCTCTTCATTTCTTCATCAAAAATCAAAATCTTCAAACAAGGCGAGTTCGTACACCCTATTTTCGATTTTTACATGGTTTGGGGGAGAATACAAGTTGCTTTATGTAGATCTATGTGTATATGCATGAATATGTGTGTTTTTCATGACTTATTTGTTGATTATGTGCTATTTACTTCATAAATCTAAAAATATGTTAAGAATATTAAGTTTATCACTTGGATCCACATGAAAACCTTGAGAAAAGTATGTGTTATCACATATAATACATGTAAACTAGTAGATATGGGATTTATACACTTAAAATAGTAAAAATGAGTGTTGTGTTCAAAGATCTATAAACTAAACTCAAAATTCAGCCCTTGACAGAAAAGTTTTGGTCCAATCTCGAACTGTTTTGACCATCTTAATGATAATATTTTTCAAAACTATTTTACATGAAAAAAGTTTAAGTTTACAACTTTAAATGACTACTCTCACGTTTACATATGATTTTTCTACAATTGTTGGTGAATTTTACAAAACTGCCTATCAGATTTGAAATAATTTCGGACCAACCTGTGAAGGTGAGAAATTTCACACTTGTTAGAAGCCATTAAAAATTATGAAAAAAATTGTGAACAAAGTAGACAAAATTTTCAAACTTTCAAAATTTATGGATCCAAATTTCGACTTACGATGATTTTTCTACAAAATTTCCAACAACTAGGTCAGAAAAGCCAAAAACCAGAAAAATGTGTGTTTTCACAAAAATCAAGCCAAAAAAATGATATTTTTGACAAAAATGGGTTTAAAATGTTATTTTTACCACAAACTAGTCATAAACACAAGTTTTGAACAAAATGGGGACTAAACTATTTTAAGAAAATACAGGATTTTCTTGTGATTACAAAGTTATACAAATCATTTTCTCAAATATACTTATGAACTCACCAAGATTATATATGTTGACGTTTTCAAAATAACTTGTATTCTCAGGGACTCGTTAAGCAGAAGAATCAACAAGATTAGGGGATTTTGTTTTGTGTCTTGTCAAACATCATACATTGAATGTTTTGGTCATGTTATTTAAAAGATTGTACTTGATGTAAACAATGACAGTTGTATTATATTATGCATGATAATGATGATGTTATGTTTCATTTATATTCACTGTAATGATATTTCGAGATGAAGTCACGCACAAGCCCCCGGACGTATCCGCCGTCTGGTTCGGGGGTGTGACAGATTGGTATCAGAGCATTGTTTATAGTGAACTGGCATATCTAACCATACAAGATATGCAACTATAAATACAATGGGACTAAACTACTCTGAACATAATAATTAAAATACATACTTATGTGTGCATTTTAGAGTAATAACACAACAAGAACAGTAAAAGTCTTTGGAGGATTTGGACATCGCTATTAAACCCGGGCAGTTATGTAATCGTATTGGGGGTGAATGTAGCCTGATCAACTACATTCATTCAAAATACGACCAATATGTGTTCGGGAGTAATTGTGATGGACAATGAATTAAAAACTTACCATTTAATTATCCAAAGAGCTTATAGAATCAAACCTAAACAAAATTTAAATACTATAGGAGTATTTGGTGTGCTATTTATTTCTAGTATTAATTCCCCTTCGTGCAATACACTATAGACGGGCATCACTGGCCAGGAGACCCCTATTTACCTATTCAGGGGAATGCAGGGTGGCTTGACCCAGAAGAAGGCCCAAAGGAAGAACCAGAGGAGGAACATGAAGTAGAACTTAGAGATGAACCCACCGAGGCAGTAGTGAACCTCGAAGAGGAAGAGATCGAGGGCAATGATGATGATGCCTCGGATGCAGAATCCGAGGTCATCAATCCTCCGTACATGGCCAGAGTACCGACTTATCGTATGGTCACCGGTGGCCCCACGCCTCACAGGCAATCGATATTGGAGGTAGATTCACCAGCAGGGGATACGACCACACCTACGGTAGGAACCGAAGTTTCTTCGATCTTAGTCATAGATGACCAGCTGACCGTGCCCTCCCAGTCATGGTCCAGCGCACCTGAGACATTGGCAACTGAATTCAGAACACCCCCAATCAAATGGACCAAATGCGGACTACTGCGGAAAGAGCTGAGAGACAAACACGGGGAGTGATCGGGGACTCCCAAGCAAGACAGTTAGTTGGGAGGTACGACTACGAGATGCCGAGCGACAAGTAGCTCGTCCCCGAGGTGCATCTACTTTATCAGAACCACCACCAGACACTTTCCGCCACGATTAGGATCAGCCTTTTCTTTCCCTCCCCCTACTATCCGATATGACCCTCTTTCGTGTACTAGGACGGTACTTACCAATAAAACAATTATGTGCTATCTTTATTTAATGTTATTGCATAAATTCAATTATATGCACAACCAAACCCTCGAAAGCGCTAGATACTTGAGGATCTCGAAACCAAAAATAACTCATATACTCTAAGGATAGACGTAACGATCGAGCCAAATTTGCGATTACCTACTACCGTAAATACATCATAGGGATGTAGATGGAAACAATGAGAATCATACGACAAGACGCGAAATTGATAGAGTACAACCAGGAATGACGATCGCTACTTACGATCTGGTTTATCATCATGCAGCAGGAAAATGCCATCCCACAGAAATAACAAGCACATCCACGAGACACCACTCCTGCAGATGTGCTCTGCTACATTCCAAGCTGCTGTAACAGCGGCAGTAACTGCTGCTATGGCACAACTCAACGCAAACAACACCAATAGAGGTGGAAATAGCATCGACAACTCCAGACGTAGGAACGAGCACGGAAACCAACATGTGACAGCTTATCAAGGCACTCCAAACCCCAAGCTTAAGAACAGAAAGCGAAAGTCTGGAAGTAAGAGAAAGGGACAGCCAACTCGAGGGTTCTCGAAGAAGCAACATGTTGTTGTTGTCCATGCGACCATGACCCCTACTACACCAAAACCAGCGAGAGCATATGCTAGAAGTCTTCCAAAATGCAACCAGTGCAATTTCCATCATAAGGGAGCCTGCCAGGAGCCGCATTGTAAGAAATGCAACCGAAAGAGTCACACTACCAAATACTGTAGAACTTATCCACGACAGAATCGTCAGCCAAACAAAAACAACAACAATCGTAACCACCTTAACAACAACACCAATAATGAGACCAGTCACACCTGCTATGGGTGTGGAGGAACCGGTCACTTCATGCGCAATTACCCCAAGGCTAACAATCAAGGAGCAGAAGGATCAGGAAGGGTCCTGACCTTGGGTCAAGGCGAAGCAGTCAAAGACCCGACAGTTGTTACTGATACGTTCCCACTTAAGAACTCTTTTGCTTGCATCTTACTCGATAGTGGAGCTGAGCGAAGCTTCGTTAATAACAAATTCGAGCACTTACTAAAACAACAACCCCAAAAGCTAAACGAAGCCTTCACGATGGAGATGGCTAATAGGAAAAACCGAATTAACCTAGGATATTTATGTAGGGTATACCTTAACACTAAACAACCATTCATTTCAAATAAATTTAATGCCAGTAAATATTAGGAGTTTTGATGTGATAATCGGCATGGTTGGGTTAAGCCCCCACCGTGCTGATACTATGTGTCGCGAGAAGGTCGTTTGCCTTCACCTCCCCAATCACGAAACTCTAATAATCTATTGTGATAAACCTGGCGCCAATCCTCGTCTTATCTCATGTATTAAGGCAAATAAGTGCCTGCACAACAAGAATTACGTTTTCCTCGCTCACATTGTGGACAAGGCCAAGGAAGAAGTAAGCATACAAGGTATTCCAGTAGCATGCGATTTTCCGGATGTATTTCCCGAGGAACTTCTGGGAATACCCCAGAGAGACAAGTCGAATTTCGAATCGACCTCATACCGGGAACCACATCAATTGCAAATTCACCCTATAGGTTGACTCCCGCCGAAATTTAGCAGTTATCCAGTCAATTAAGAAAATTTCTGAGCAAAGGATCCATCGGACCAAGCTTCTCACCCTGGGAAGCTCCGGTCTTGTTCGTCAAGAAGAAGGATACTTCAGAATGTGCAACGATTTTAGGGAATTGAATAAGCTCACTATCAAAAACAGATACCCACTTCCTCGGCTTGACGTCCTATTTGACCAGCTTTAAGGAGCTAGTTATTTCTCCAAATAGATCTAAGATTCGGTTATCATCAGCCCCGAGTCCGAGAAGAGGACATTCCAAAAACTACCTTTCGAACTCGATACGGCCATTTCAAATTCGTTGTGATACCCTTCGGTCTAACGAATGCCCTACGGTATTCATGGACCCTACGAACCGAGTTCTCCCAACCATTCCTAGTCAGCCTTTTTAATAATTTTCCTCGATAACATACTCATCTGCTCTCGAAGCAAGAACAAAACATTGTCAACATCTACGACCGGCCTTGGAAAGCATCAAATCCGGAGAATATCGCGGAGGAAGCACTGCGTGGATCGAGATAACGGAATTACTTCAAGATTTTGACAGTCACTTTGGAAGGCTATAGGAATACAGCTAGTCATGAGCATTGCTTACCATCCTCAAATCAATAGCCAAGGCGAACGGACCATTCAACCCCTCGAAGTCATGCTACAAGTCTGTGTGTTTGAATTCAACAAGTCATGGGATGCCCAGTTGCCCTTGATTGAATTCTCATACAATAATAGCTATCGCACGAGCATCAAGGTTGCTCCTTTCGAGGCTCTTTATGGTCATAAATGCAGATCACTCGCCAGTACTCTCACGGGACCAGAAACCATTCGCAAAACGACGGAGAAGATAATCCAAATCAGAACTCGACTTCAAGCATCACGAGACAGGCAAAAGAGTTATGCTGGCAAATGACGAAAACCTCTGGAATTCCAAGTTGGAGGCCGGGTACTATCGAAAGTCTTTCCCTAGAAAGGAATGATTCGCTTTAGGAAACGGAAAACTCAACCCGCGATACATTGGATCGTTCGAGATTCTTTCCCGGATTGGTCCAATGGCTTATAGGTTGCAACTACCTGCCGAACTCAGCAACGTACACCCCGTGTTCAGCGTCTCGAATCTGGAAAAGTGCCTATCGAGCAAAACTCTTATCATTCCTTTAGAAGAGATCAAAATAAACGAGAATCTCCTGTTCGTCGAAGAACCAGTTGAGATAATGGATAGGGAAGTGAAGCGTACGAAGCAAATTCGTATTCCAATTGTGAAGGTTTGATGGAACGCAAAGCGTGGACCGGAAATCACAGGGGAACGCGAAGATCAGATGAAGCAGAAGTACCCTCACCAATTCTCTCATTCATGAACCTATCTTTCGAAAGAATTTCGGGACGAAATTCCCTCTAACGGAGGGATGATGTCACAACTGGCATTTTGCTAGGAAATTTTATTCTTATGTAAACATCATCCATTGTAAAAGCATGTACTCTAAGTAAAAATCCCTCAATGTTCATTCATATACAACTCTCATGTTCATCAAAGAGTTTAAAACTCTAAATATTTCGGTTCAAGTCTAATATGGTCTAGGATTTTCTTATTGGGCCTAATGGACCAATATGTATCCAAGTTGACTATTTTAGGCCCAGAAACCCTTATATGGGCTCTAATTGGACCCACTTTCATGAAACTTAACATTTTGGGCTATAATGGGCCTAAGATGAATAGGGTTACCTCTAATGGGCCGTGTTGGGTCATAAGTAATTCCAATAGCCTTAATGGACCCTAAACCTCTTTAATTAGACTCATTGGGCCGTGGACATCTATGAGGGCCCAATGGGCCGAAAAGTAATTATTGGGCCACATAATTTCGAGTAAAAAAAATAAAGGCCCAAACTACTCAACCCCTTTTCTCCAAGCCTAAGTTCTCGGCGCAACAACATCACTTAACAAAAAAAAATCTTGCATGGGGAAGAGGTTGACACCTCATTTTTACATGTAGGACTTCCACACTAATTACCTCTCATGTATCAACACACTCTCATACTTCCATGCAAAGGTCACTTCTCTCTCTTCCCTCCCTATTTCTCTCACGCTCGGCCTATCACTCACTCTCCACCCTCTCCCTCATTTCTAATTGAAACCATATTCTCTCAACTCTTCTCCATCCTTCATCTCCCAAAGAAATCGTGGATTAAGGGCGATCTTCAAAGAATCACTTCAAGTTTCATATTTGTGGTAAGATCTTACAAACCCAAGTGATATACTTCATCTTGAAACTTATTCACTCCTCTTACACTCATGTTTTCGTGAATCATGCTCTTAGAACACCTTAGAGCCCGAAAATCATCTCAAAAACACATCTAGGGCCGAGATCTCTTCATTTCTTCATCAAAAATCGAAATCTTCAAACAAGGCGAGTTCATACCCCCTATTTTCGATTTTTACTTGGTTTTGGGGGGAATAAAAGTTGCATTATGTAGATCTATGTGTATATGCATGAATATGAGTGTTTTTCATGACTTATTTGTTGATTATGTGCTATTTACTTCATAAATCTAAAAATATGTTAAAAATATTAAGTTTATCACTTGGATCCACATGAAAACCTTGAGAAAAGTATGTGTTATCACATATAATACATGTAAACTAGTAGATATGGGATTTATACACTTAAAATAGTAAAAATGAGTGTTGTGTTCAAAGATCTATAAACTAAACTCAAAATTCAGCCCTTGACAGAAAAGTTTTGGTCCAATCTCGAACTGTTTTGACCATCTTAATGATAATATTTTTCAAAACTGTTTTACATGAAAAAAGTTTAAGTTTACAACTTTAAATGACTACTCTCACGTTTACATACGATTTTTCTACAATTGTTGGTGAATTTTACAAAACTGCCTATCAGATTTGAAATAATTTCGGACCAACCTGTGAAGGTGAGAAATTTCACACTTGTTAGAAGCCATTAAAAATTATGAAAAAAATTGTGAACAAAGAAGACAAAATTTTCAAACTTCCAGAATTTACGGATCCAAATTTCGACTTACGATGATATTTTCTACAAATTTTCCAACAACTAGGTCAGAAAAGCCAAAAAGCAGAAAAATGTGTGTTTTCACAAAAATAATCCAAAAATGATATTTTTGACAAAAATGGGTTTAAAATGTTATTTTTACCACAAACTAGTCATAAACACAAGTTTTGAACCAAATGGGGACTAAAGTGTTATTTTTACAGAAATTGGGCCTTAATTGTAAATTTTTGGCTTATTGGGCCAAGAACGTCATTTTTACAAAAAGTGGGCCTTTTATGCTATTTTAGTGAATACTTGAACCAAAACCAACAATAAACTAAGAAACGGATTAATTTTGATCATTTCTAGGTCATTGGGCCTTAGTGACCCATTTATATGTTTGATAGGTTTTGTATACTATTTGCGTGCTATTTGGGTCTATAAATACCTTACATGTAAAATGAGCCTTAGTTGTCCTTTTAAATATATTTTGGGCCCATGTTATATAATCTCATTCATATTAGGTTTTGAAATAACTCACATGTTTAGCGATGCCCTAGTGGCTCACTTACACGGTTCGTTGGGCCTGGAATGAGTTTTATACGTTTATCTTCGCGTAAATTCGATTAAGGATCTAGTGAGTTTTTGTCGGTCGACACTTATTAAGTGTACGATCGTAGTCTGTAGTTATAATCAGAGTTTCTTTGAGGGAGAGCAGGGTTTTGTGTATAGATCTATACGGGGATGACACCCCACACCTGAGCTGTTCGCTACAGTTAGACTACATCGGTCTAGGGTGACTATAACCTTATTCTATTTTTCAGTCGGCGTTCACAAACGCCAAGATAGGTGAAATTGTCATTATTTAGTATGGTTATGACGGCTCACTTAGAGGAATTAACGTTATGAAGTTTTCGGAAGACTATTTTCTTTTAGATTACTAGGTAACTTACTCACACTGGTACCCCACCTCGGTGTTGGTACGACAGCATTATCTATTTTCTTTTATGATTGGATTACTCGGTAACTTACTCACACTAGTACCCCACCTCGGTGTTGGTACAACAACATTAACTATTCTTCTTTTACGGGCAACATCGGGTTGTCCGAGGACATTCTATATACATTTTCTTCAATCACTTTTGACATTCTATTAAACAATAACACACGGGCAACATCGGGTTGTCCGAGGTCATTGTAATTCATGTAAACAATGACAGTTGTATTATATTACGCATGGTAATGATGATGTTATGTTTCATTTATATTCACTATAATGATATTTCAAGATGAAGTCACGCACAAGCCCCCGGACGTTTCTGTCCGTCTGGTTCGGGGGTGTGACACTAGTGATGCAGTTCGTTGTAAATCTCTTGGATTATTTGGCAGATAGTTGTGCACCTTAGCTATTTGGGAGCTTGGATGCCACACAAGATTCTATACTGACCATGGTTACGATCGTGGGAGCGGTTGGTTAGTGATGACTTGTCAGGAAGTCAAGTGTGTAATTGAGGTCTTTTGGTCATGACTGGTTAAAATTCACGGTCGGGATGTTCTGGAGTTTTTGATATGTACGATTAGTGGTGTTCCTGGTTAGGGACTAGGGGCAAGTTTGTCTAATAAATAATCATTAGTCTTTAGGTTTGGTTTTTATATTTTAGACCGATTGGTTCCCTGTCTAGCAAATTATGTGGATAGAGTTGGTTTGTTATTGCAGTCGAGCATTTTCAAGCGATTGGATTGTTTATTGGAATCAATGGGTTCTTAGTGGTCTCTCAAGTTTTCCTTGTGGATGCCTTGATTTTTTGAGATGGTTAGAGAAGGCATATGGAATTTGTAGGTGTTGTTTTCATAAATACTAACCAAGACGGATTTCGAGGACGAAATCTAGTTTAAGTGGGGGAGAATTGTAACATCCAGTTTCAAGACGTTTCTTATTTTGGGATTTAGGGTTGTATGTGATCAAGTATAGGTCTTGGCCTTCCAAGGAATAGAATTTAGACCCTATCGAATACTAATACTACTGGTTAAGTGATTAAAGTCCTCGAATTTGTTTTAAATCGAAGGGTAAAATGGGAAAGGTGATATTTCGGGGTTCTTGCATCAATTAATGATTTTAGTTTGGTGTGTTTTTGGTCAAAAGTAATTAGTTGGAATTGTGGGGCTTTCCAATACCTTCGCATGCATTTAAAGGTCGCCAAAAAGGGAGTTGAAACGAAGAAGTTATAACTGTTTGAAGTTAGAGTGGAATTGGGTGAAAGCCCATCGCTACCAGGTGGGGAGTAGATACCCACAATATGGTGAGTCACCACAAGGTAGGGAGCAGGTCCCCATGACGTGGTGAGTCACCATAAGGTGGCAAGCAGGTTGCCACGAGGTGGCCGCTGTGCAACCCAATCCCATGAATTTTTAGGGTATTCTATGTATTTAAAGGGTGGTATTTTTCCATCTTCTATCATATCTAAAGCCTCTTGAGAGAAACCCTAGCCTACCTTTCACCATTTTGAGCCTCCCGTCTCCTCTTTCATTCATTTGTGAGCATTTGGTGTTGTTTTGATGCCTTGGATAAGAATAAGGTGTGCTCTTAGTGTATAGATCTAACAAGCAAGTTCCCTCACCACCTTGGAGCACATATTATGGACCATTATAAGTCCTCAAGTTCCAACCTTTCTGTGTCATGCTTCTAGATCTAGGATTTTAATCATTGTTCTTCATGGTTGGGGTAGTTTGATGATTGGATTCCATAAAGTTGGCAATTTTATGGATCCTTGGGGTCTATTTGAGGTTTGGTTTGCTAGATCTGAAGTTTGGTTGAGTTTTGGTTCCACGCATGAGATTTTGACCTCATTTTCACCATTTTTTACCCAACCAAGTTCAAGAATTGCATTGGACATGCATATACATAAAGCAATGGTTATTATGAAGCTTGTGGACATTTAGAAGTATTCTGGAAGTTATGAGTGTGTGGCTTAATGGATTAAGGGCTTAATCTGTTAAATGGTTTCTGGACAGTTCATACAACGTGGCAACCTACTTACTATGTTGTGGCGAGTGGATTCTTTGCGACTGTTTTGTTGAGGGATTGTCACGATGTGGTAATTAGTTGTGTTGACTTTTTTCTGTTGACTTTGACCGTTGACCATTGACTTTTTGACCGATTTGACTTTTGGTCAAACTTGGAGAGGTGTTGAGCTTTAGTACGAGGTTTAGCTTATGATTGGTGTAGGAGGTTCGTATAGCTGATTCTGTGGGAGTTAAAGTAGTGGATTTCAACTCTTCGTTCAGGTGAGTCTTCTCACAATATTACCTATGTTATAGTGGTGTGTATGCTCGACCACCTTGGTCTTATTTATTGTTGTAATATATGTATCCGAGTTACTGATAACTCCAGGACTGTAGATAGTCCACAGGTTTGCTGATAACCCACATGGTTGCTGATAACCCATAGATGTTTATATTGGTGTGCTGTATTTTGTATTTAGGACTGTTGATAGTCGTCATGACAGTTGATAGTCCCAGGCTAACTGATAACCCATAGCTGATTATTATGTTGTGCTATATGTGATATTTAGGGCAACTCACTACGTTTTGTGCTTAAAGTTGTGGATTAAATGTTTTTTTAAGGTGCTTATCAGTTTCCGAAGGTGGGACTGTACACACATATCAACAGTTTTATGATGATAGATTCCACATTGTCTTCCTTATAACTTTGATTTTGGAATTATGGTTAATGAAAAATTGATTTGACTTGAATGTAACTTTAAAAAAATGGATGTTTATTCTATTTTTAAAATGAAAAATTTATTCTGAAAAATAGGACATTACAAGTTGGTATCAGAGCCCTGGTTTGAAAGTTTTGGATTGAAACTCGTGTGATTCCAAACTCAAACTAAGGATCTGGAGATTTTCACTGGTCTTTTGAAAATAATAATTTTAAAAATGAGAAAAAAAAGTGATGTGTACAGTCAGTCAAAGCTCAAGTAAATGATTCCTAAAATATCTATACATGTTGAATATGATATTGATGTTATTAGTATGAATTTCATGCTAGGAGTAGCCAAAGGATTTGCTGAGGGTTGCATTATAGAGTGTCTGCTTAAGAGAGATGCCTTTTTGTGTGTGATATGTGAACTGTTATAGATGCATGATAGTGTGTAGGCTAAGTATCTTCATGAATTGCATGTTAGGATTGGCTGATCCTTATTGCCCATTGGTTTTTTCTGCTCGAATGTTACTTGCTTTGTGCTATGTGAAACCCATATTAATGTTAGTTAACTATTAAGCGGATACATTAAGTTGCATGCCATGAATATAAAATAGCTTTATAATGTTTGATTTGGCCCTATTGCACAACTTTTGGTTGAGTCCAACCGTTATAGGACATGATATTTCAGTTGAAGGACTGTTTAATCTTTGTTGTGTGTAATTGTATTCGTAAGATAGTTAATTGAAATTGGTAGAAATTTCCTTTGCAGTTGAGAAATAGTGAGGTAGGGTTCCTAGTGGATTAGGAACAGTGTTAGAACATGCTAATATGGGATGTGGAATCCTAGGAGAGAGCCTAGGAAGTGCCTCAGTATGATGTTTAGCGCAAGGATATATGATAATGGTCATAGGGAAGTGACTTAGAGGATACGTGATGATTCCTGAGGAAAGTACAGATAGGCGTGGAAGGTAGTATTTGGACTGTACTATTGGAAACACAAGATCCATACACGAATCAAGGAAAATCACGAGGATTCAAAGGAGCTGGTTGAGGTTAGATAGCATGGTTTGGCACCATGGTTCTTTGCAGTGTTTCCATATTTATCGGTCTTTCGGTTATGGTTGACCAGGATGAAGATGATTCTAGTATTTATTCGGGCCTTAGTGGCCATGGCAGTTTGGATCTATAGGGTTCAAGTCTGTACGAGTTAGTTTATCTTAGGGTGTCGAAGACCTTGTTCAAAGTAGTGCTAGTTTTAGTTGTGAGACTCAAGTAGGAGGTGAATGTGATGATAGATCTGAGGGTGTTCTCCGCATCAGTTTCTACCGCTAGGGGGTATCGTTCGATTCGTGGTGAATCGTTTCCGTCCTTAAGCAAAGGAAAGTTCAAGACTCGAATGTTCGTTTGGTTCGTTAGCCTAGGGGAAGTCCATGTCCTGAGTCGGCTATGTGGCACAATTTTAAGAAAATCTAGTGTATCCGAGGAGGATGGAGATGTTTCTGATTCGGAAAGGAGAGTTCTATTGTTGTGCTGAGTTTGTCAGAGCTATTATTTGGGCATTTGTAAGGGATTCTAGAAGCTTTGTATGAGGATAAGATTGTGGATAAATTCTTCTAATGCAAGTTTTGGTTACATGAAATTCAGTTCGTAAGGTGCCTCGTCAATCCAATGATATTATTATTCGAATTCGCTAAGATTTAGGCGACGATGTTGGGAAGAGTTTTTGAGGTCTTCATATGAGGTTTAGGGTTTCTTTTGGTTGTTGACTTTTTGACCTGTTTGCCTTTTTGTCAAAAATTGGAGAGCTGTTGAGCTTTATTCTGAGGTTTAGCT
This sequence comes from Lactuca virosa, assembly GCF_052849685.1. NCBI lineage: Eukaryota > Viridiplantae > Streptophyta > Magnoliopsida > Asterales > Asteraceae > Lactuca > Lactuca virosa. The sequence goes on from NC_136428.1 coordinate 183,291,963, forward strand.
TGTGATTGGTTTAATAGGTTCCTGCAGTTGATTCTGTAGGACTTAGAATAGTGGATTTTAGCTCTTTGTTTAAGTGAGTCTTCTCACTATATTACCTATGTCATAGTGGTGTGCATGCTAGACCAGTTGGGTATTATTTGATTATTATTGTTATATGTGTATTTGAGTTGCTGATAGCTCGAAGACTGTCGATAGTCTTCAGAGTTGTTGATAACCCACAGGGTTGCTGATAACCCGTAGTTGTTTATATTTTTGTACTGTATGTGATATTTAAGATTGCTGATAGTCCTCAGGGCTACTGATAGTCCCAGGGTTGATGATAATTCATAGTTGATTATTATGTTGTGTTGTATATGATATTGTAGGGAACTCACTAAGCTTTGTGCTTATAGTTTTAGATTAAATGTTTTCTTCAGGTGCTTATCGGTTTGCGAAGGGAGGAATGTACACACACATTAATAGTTTTATGATGAAAGGTTCCACATTGTCTTCCTTATAACTATAATTTTGGAATTATGGTTTATGAACAATTAGTTTGACTTGAATGTAACTTTATAAAAATGGGTGCTTATTCTATTTTTAAAATGAAAAATTTATTCTAGAAAATGGGACGTTACCGAATTCTTATTTAGTAGTTTATTATTTTTACTTAGTTGATTCCACTTGGACTTGTCATGGTGCCCACTATTAATATTTTGGTTTATCAAACATAACGACTTTTATTTTGTGGTGTTTTGTAATAAAAGTAACATTGGTGGTTGTTTTCGAAATGTTTAGTTAAAAGACTTCCATTTCAATTTTCTGTTAAAAGAACGTTAAAATAATGATATTTTTTTTTGGTGAGAAATCACAACATTATAGTTTGGGTCGGGTAGGGTTTAGGTGGTTGACCATTCCTTTATTTGGTTTAATATAAATTGAAATAAAAATGGTGATTAAAATATAAAGAAATTAGAAAGCGCAATGTAGTCATTTTATTTTCATCAGTGATAGTCTGAGTGAAAAGAAAACATTATAGGGACGGTTCAAGTTAATTTTTGTAAATAGAAAGTAAACGAACAATTTGACACTTGAATCAATGATGAATCTTGTAATTTATTTAAATAAAAGTTCACACCACATTTCATTTATATAGATTGGTTAGTTGATTTAGATGGAAAAAAACAAAAAACACAAAAATCATAATAGGGGTGAGCATTTGAATAAGACCGGTTTGGAAGGATTCTAAGGACCATGGATCGGTCCGATTAAAGCATACTAATGTCGGTACCTTTTTTGGTTTTTTGGTTTTTGGACTAGTTGGACCGATGCAACATTGTTTGTGTATAGTAGAAGTCGTTGAAGAAATAGCGATAGTTAATTTTTTTTTTTTATGCTAAAGTCCATATTTAAGGGAGAAATATTATCCTGGGGATTAAAACAAATATGTATTTCAGTAATCTACCAATATCCTTTTCAAGGAAAACTACCATATTCGTGATCACGCTAAAGTCAATTTGTTCCGTTACTAGAGAAAACATAAAAGATGAAAAACATTTTGTTTTGACCCCGACATTGATGGAATGGAATTCATTGAACAAGAAATGATGAAATAATAGCCTACATTGAAGTAGAAACTCTAAACTCTATGTTATACTTGATCTCATATTAAACTCACTTCAAACAAATGAGTTATGCAATTTTTTTTTAAATTCATAGATTACAGAGAAACACTGAAAAACATTCAACTTTGATATGCCGATTTCGGATAATTATAAATCATTGAATATGGAACCAAAAATCATGAAATTAGCCTAAAATGAAGTAAAAATTTTAAACTACATGATAAAAAAGATCTCTTGTCAATCTATCCTCAAACAAACGAGTTATGCAAATTTCAAAAATTTCACGGATTACACAAAATAGCTGAAAAACTGAAAAACTTTCAACTTTGATACCCCCAACTCCAATGGACTATAACTCAGTGAAGATGGAATAAAAATGATGGAATTATATTTGTAAAATGAAGGAAAAACTCTAAACTACATGCTAGGAAAGACCACACACCATCAAATGAACGATTTAAGTAATTTTCTAAAATTTCACAAATTACACAGAAATTTGGTCCAAAACTGGAAATCGGTGGACCGAACTGGTAAAGAAGAAAAACTAGGTGAGTGTAATTACATGAGTCGATAACCAGCCCGATAATATAAAATCGGTCCTGGTTTAGGTATGAGCCACAGTCCGATCCGGATGCTCATCCCTCGTGCATATGTACACGATGCATATTCACATACAAATGTTGGTGTGCATGACGCAAATGCACATACATATGTAGGTATGTATATACAAAATTGTGTATTTCCATGTGTTATAGTATTGTGAACCCATGGTGTTATCCGATGCACTAGGTGGAAGATGATTATCTTTAGTATCTATTTTAGCTTATCCTTTTTTTCACAATAATTAGATTGTAAACTTTAGATGTTTGAGGGTTGCTTATCTATGGATGGATTCCATTTGATGTCTTTTAGGTTTCCTTAGCTAACATTTCTTGTTTAGTTATAAGAAAGCCTTTGTTGAGGGGATTGTGTAATCCATCGTTTGGTCAATTGGAAATTTAGAATCAATCGGTCCTATCGAGTGCTTATATTTCCCTTAATGTAGATGGGGTTTAAGTAGTTTGTGTTATGTGGTACAATAGCTAGGGATGATAACAAGGAAAGTATTAGTGATTCTGGTCCCATACTTGATTATAAAATTGTATCTCAAACCAGGTCCAATCTATTTGGATACCCAATTAGTAGATACCTATGAGTTATACCCTTGGGTATCCTATTTATGATCTTAATATGTTAAAATTACCCATTAAAATTGAACTGGATATTATAATAATTCAAGTTCCTAACAACATCAACAAAGTGAACTGGATATTATAATAATTCAAGTTCCTAACAACATCAACAAAGTTTAATCTCTATCATGTAACATCCAAAAATTCACAAAAATTTTAAACTTTTAAAACAATACCAAAACATCACTTGTTTACAAAAAATAGTTTTCCAAAACATGTCAATTATTAGAGTTTTCCCAAAATCATAAACAAAACATGAGGAAGTGCACGGTCAAGCATTCCCCTTCCCACGATCATCCAAGGTACCTGAAATATAACCCAAAATTGTAAGCCGAAAGATTAGTGAGTTTCCACCAAAATACCAACATAGTAAAAAACCAGAATAATAACAATAAATAACATGCATACAGAGCCTTCAGTCTGACTGGAACACCCTGCCGGCCTACAGTCTTCATGGTACGCTCACAGAACCTTCAATATGACTGGTAGGCCACATCAGGCCTTCAGCCCATCTGGACCATTCTCTGGGCCCTCGGCGTGTCTGGTACGCCCTACTGACCTTCAGTCTATCCGGTACGCCCTGGGTCTTTTGGCCTTCAGCACAAAGCATGTCTGCCTCAACCCAAGCACTCATACACCGTGTCGACATATATATATATATATATATATATATATATATATATATATACATATATATATATATATATATATATATATATATATATATATATATATATATAACAGATAATCATACAATTAACCAGCCAAAAAAAAACAGACAGATCTTACAGATCACTAAGCATAACATCATCCTATCTACCAAGGATACAGATCTAACAGATCACTAAGATACTCAATCATGCAATAATCAGGATAACATTCCAAAAACGCCAGCCTTGGTGCCTTCGACCCAACAAGTACATTGAGGAACACTCACCTCACACTACTAAAATCACACTGGAAGTCTCCGGCTGCTAGCTCACTAAAATCCTCGCACTATCACAACATAAAATCATCCAATCAATACTTGGATTACAATCTAAGCTGATAGTCCAATATTAGGGTAAATGGCTACTTTAACCTTATTCCTCAGTTGGGCTAAGGCCCAAGCCAAAATCTTGATCCAAAAGCTCCAACCGTTTAAATAACCATCCAAGGCCCATTATTGGCCCAATTTTCCAAATTGGGCCCAACTCCATCTCGGGCTTTTCCCCAAGGCCCAATCCTTCACTTGGACCAAAACATCAACACTTAGATGGCCCAAAGAGGACCCAAGCATCTAAGCCCAAAAAGGTGGCCCAAACTCGAAGCCCAAAACGACAAAGCCCACAGACAGATTATGCGGGGCGTACTCAGCTGTACGCTAAGCATAAGTGCATTGGGGCGTATACGCTGCGTATATTGGCTTGTACGCCCAATGTACTCCTCTGTTAAGCGAAAAATCCCATCAGGCACTTAATACCTTAAGATAATGTCCCAAAACATAGATTTGAATTCCATGAGGTGAAATAACATGTAAAGTTGCTAACTTTACGTTCATGCATGGCTACATGAAGCTACTTAGCTTAGAAATGACTTAATGAATGGCTTAATGCATGAAAGATGACTAAAACCCCATAAAGTTGGCACCTTTATGCCAAAGAAACCTCTAACAAGGTCAGATCTAGAGAACTGATCCCATCAAGTCGACCCAAACCATAAATCCATGAAAAAGGGACCAAAGTGAACCAAATCAACCCATAAAGGAAACTAGATATTGACAAGTCAAGGTTTGAACTTTATACCTTGAGAAGCTTGCAATGTGATGGAGAGTTCTGGATATCAAATCTCCCACCAAGCTATGAAATTCACTATCTTCTTGGTTCTTCAAAGATGGACCCAAAACAACACAAATTTCTCTTGAAAAGTTCAAAGATGCAAAATGGAGGCTAAGGGGACGATTAGGGTTTTCTGGAGGTTGAGGGACAAAAGATGAAGCCAACCCTAAAGGTTAAGGATGAATATATATGGTGCAACACCCTACCTTAGGGTTTCAGAAAGTCGCACGTACGCGCAACGTACATTAGCATAAGCCCAACGTACACACCCGGTTGTCCCGATCCTACTCTAGCCAATACGCTGAGCATACCAAGTGGTACGCCCTGCGTAGCAGCTTATTAGAAAAAAAAATCAAAACTTGATAAATGAAGGGGCAAAAGCATACATACCAGAAATCGGGGTGTTAAAACTCCCCCTTGAACTAGACTTCGTCCTCGAAGTCTGTTGTAGAAAACAAATATGGATAATGCTCCCGCATCTCAGCCTCCGGCTCCCAGGTCCACTCAGAGCCCCTCCAATGCTGCCAACGTACCTTCACCAAAAGTAATTCCTTGTTATGTAAAACATTTACCTTTCTTTCTAAAATAGCCACCGGTCTCTCAACATAGTTTAGGCGCTCATCGACCTGAATATCATCCAAGGATACCACTACGCCCTCATCCAATACACACTTCCGCAGCTGCGAAACATGGAAAGTGCTGTGAATCTGACTGAGCTACTAAGGAAGATCCAATTTATAAGCAACCTTGCCAACCCTGGCGATCACTCGGAACGAACCAATATACCGGGGACCCAATTTTCCCCTCATCCTGAAGCGGATCATACCTTTCCAAGGTGAGACCTTCAACAACACCATGTCGTCGACCTGAAACTCCAACTCGGATCGGCGTCGTTCGGCATAACTCTTCTGCCGACTCTGAGCAGTCTGCAATCTCTTCCTGTCTGTTGAATCATCTCAGTGGTCTGAAGGAACACTACGGTCCGCCCCACAACTTGGTAACCAACCTCTCCCCATCAAATCAGGCTACGACATCTCCGCCCTTACAAGATCTCAAAAGGCGGAGCACCGATGATGGAGTGATAATTGTTGTTGTAGGAGAACTCTGCGAGAGGTAGGTAGGAGTCCCATCTCCCACTAAAATCAATGACATAGGCCCGCAACATATCCTCAAGGGTTTGTATCATCCGCTCACTCTAGCCGTCGGTCTGCGGATGATAAGCTATGCTGAAGTGTAACTTCGTGCCCAGTTCGTCATGGAACTTCTGCCAAAAACAGGAGGTGAATTGAACATCACGGTATGAAACAATGGAGACCGGAACTCCATGGCGAATAGCAGTCTCGCGAATATATACATCATCTAACTTCTCGGCCGAAGACCTCTCCCAAATCACCAGGAAGTGAGCACTCTTGGTCAATCAATCCACGATGAGCCAAATAGCGTCGAATCCCTTTGTCGTCTTCGGCAACTTGGTGATGAAATCCATCGAAATCTGATCCCATTTCCACATGGGATCCTCCAGAGGCTGCAGCTTGCCATGCGGCCTCTGATGCTCAACCTTGACCATCCTGCATGCCATGCACCTCTCCACGTACCAGGCTATCTCCCTCTTCATACATGGCCACCAATATCTCAATATCAGTTCCCGATACATCTTGGTGGCCTCCGGATAGATAGAAAAACGATACTTATGAGCCTCCTCCAACACGATCTGTATGACCCCACCAGACATAGGAACCCATACCTGAACACGGGTCAACCGCCCACGACTATCCGGAACGAATCTGGCGATCTCACCCCTGATCCTCTCTATTTTCTAGTTCTCTTCCCAAACACCCTCGGCATGATCCTTCCTAATCAATCCCAAAAGTGTAGAATCCACTAATATACTCATACACGACGCCCCACCTGAAGACCCAGTCGAATTGCGGCTCAAAGCATCTGCCACCACATTCACTTTACCCGGAGGGTAAATAATCTTGCAGTCATAATCCTTGACTACGTACAGCCACCTACACTGCCTCATGTTCAGGTTTAGCTGATCTATAATATGTCTCAAACTCTTATGATCCGTGCAGATAGTACATCGGACCCCATAAAGATAATTCCTCTAAATCTTTAGGGAAAAAACCACATCCTCCCAACTCCAGATCATGTGTGGGATATCGTGTCTCATGCGGCTTCAGTTGCCGCAAATAATAAGCTATCACTCGTCCACTCTGAATGATGACCGCCCCCAAACTAGTGATGGATGCATCATAGAAAACCACAAAATCCTCAATTCCCTCAGGGAGGGTCAAAACCGGAGCCTCACATGGCCTCTGCCGGAGGGTCTCAAATGCTGACTGCTGCTCAGGGCCCCACCGAAAATCCACCCCCTTCCTCGTCAGACGAGTGAGAGGTACTGCAATCTTGGAGAAATAGTGAATGAATCTACAATAGTACCCTGCCAACCCCAAGAAACTCCTGATATCTGAAGGAGATTTCAGAACTTCCCACTACATCACCGCCTCGATCTTGGCCGGATCGACCAATATCCCGTCCTTGTTAACTAGGTGTCCAAATAACCGAACCTCTCGTAACCAAAAGTCGCACTTCGAGAACTTAGCATAAAGTCGTTCTCGCCTCAAAACCCAGAAGCTCGCGAAGATGCTTCTCATGCTGCTCTATGGTCTTGGAATACACCAAGATATCATCAATAAACACAATAAATGAATGATCGAGCATCGACCTGCATACCTAATTCATCAAATCCATAAATACTGTAAGTGCATTGGTGAGCCTGAATGGCATCGCCACAAACTCGTAATGCCTATAACGAGTCTGGAACGTGGTCTTCTGCACGTCCTCCTTTCTCACCCTGACCTGATGGTACACAGACCTTAGATCTATCTTGGAGAACCAAGACACGCCCTGCAACTGTTCAAATAGATCATCCATCAACGGAATGGGATAACGGTTCTTCACCGTTAGCTTGTTCAACTCCCGGTAATCAATACATATCCAGTGTGAACCATCATTCTTCTTGAAGAACAAAATCGGCGCTCCCCACGGAGAACTACTCAGCCTAATGAACTGTTTGCCTAGCAGCTCCTGCAACTGATATGACAACTCCTGCATCTCAGGCGGTGCCAAGTGGTACGACGCCTTGGCAATCGGGGCCGCACCTGGCATGAGGACAATCCTGAACTCAACCTGCCTCTCAAGAGGCACACCGGGTAACTCCTCTGGAAACACATTGGTAAACTCCCTGACAACCGGGACCTCTGAAACTGAAACTTGATCCCCAACACGCATATCCACCACATAAGCCAAATAACCCGCACACCCGTGCTAAATATATTGTCGAGCTCTGGCTACAGAACAGAACTCTGTCCCCATCATGGTGCCCTCTCCATAGATAACCAGATCTCCCCAACTTGGGGTTCCAACTACCATGCGCTGGCCCTCACAATCATTCAGAGCACCAAAACGGCTCAGCCAGTCCATACCCACAATCATGCAGACAACCCCCATGGGGATAGGGATCAAATCGGTCGAAAAGGATACCTTGAAGATCTTCAGGACACAACCCTGATACACTAAAGAAGCGGAAACCCCGTGTTTGTTGGCAATAGAAACTCGCAACGGATACTCCAACTCCCCAATAGGCATATCAAACCCTCCACTAAACGACCGAGAAAAAAAGGACCGACTCGCACCCGAGTCAAACAACACTAAAGCAGGCAAGGAGTTTACTAGGAACGTACCAGTCACAACATCTGGAGCTACTCTGGCCCCCTCGTCAGTGATATGAAAAGAGAGACCTCGAGCCCTCGGGGGATCTGCCTTCCCATGGCGCCCATATGTGATCCTCAAAGTAGCTGGCGTGGGGGCCTGCGCCGGATTGGCGGCGAGCAACGGACAGTTAACCTTCATATGGCCAACCTGATCACATTGATAGAAAATCATAGTACTCTGGATAGGGGCCAACTGGTGGAAATCCCTGGCATAGTGCCCCTCTCTTCCACATTTGTGGCATACACCTCCTAATCGACAAGCCCCGTCATGAACCTTTCCGCACTTCCACAAGTGCGGCCTCGTTGAACCCCAGACCTAGAATCAACGACTTTGAACCGCTTCGGCGCTAGCTACGACTGCGTCGGGGCCGTTCTCTGCTCTCTCATCTGCAGCTCTATCTCAATCTCATGCCGCCTAGCCGCCTCCTGCATCTCCAACAAAGACTCATATCACTGGGTGGAAACAAACTGCCTGATATCCGTCTTGCGCATGCTCAAGTAACGGGTCATCTGAGCCTGCTTCGAAGCAAACTCAGGGCAAAACATGGCCCTCTCGGTAAACATCCTAGTGATCTCCGTCACCGACTCCGATCCCTGCCTCAGATATAAAAACTCCTAGGCCCACCTCTGTCGCTCTACCTGCGGCACATAATGGGTATGAAACATCTCTATGAACTGATCCTAAGATACCGTAGCCCTCTGCTCAGCAGAATATGATCTGGTAACAAGTCTCCACCAATCCTTCGCTCAAAACCTTAGGAGGTTCAGAGCACACCTGACCTTCTAGTCAGCTGGGAAAGAGCAGGTTAAAAAGCATTCCTCGACATCAGATAGCCACCTCATGGCTACAATCGGGTCCTGAACTCCATCAAAAGTCGGGGGCTTTGTATTATCGAAGTCCTGATACTGAAAAACCTAACTCGGTCCAACACCTGCGGTTGCAACAGTTGTAGAGGCTCCAGCAATGGTAGTCTCAACAATTGTTGCGTATCTGTCATCAAAGAACTCCATGATCATGGTCTTAATAGACCCAAATAACTCCGGTATCTGACCCCTGACAATAGCCACAACCTCCTCATGGAGAATCTTCCTAATCCTGTCGTCCAACGCAATTGACTCACCCTGACTGCCAGCTCCTGATCCTAATCCGGAACCAGTCTCAACTCGTCTTGTCGTTATTATACTGAAAATAAACCAGGGAATATCAGATAACACGCATATCAAAATAGGGAACCAAATCGTAATAAAGCCCTAGGGGTTGTGACTTCCCTATTACGCATACGGGTCATGTGCTTTTAGTAGTACGGACCCATACTACCTTCCACACCTACCCGTATTTTTCTCAGAGGATCATCACAACACCCTAAAAATACTCCCTAGGATACCCATACGCTCAATCCTCACGCTGTAGAGGAAGGCTATATATCTCAAAACTGGTCGGCTGACCCTACACCACTCATCCATGAAACTTCCACCATCCTTGCAACCCTCGTGTATGCTAGCCATACATAACACTGGACCCAATAGACAGTCGACTATCTGATACTACCCTAAGCCCTTCATCAAACAAGAACAAGAAATAAGGTCAAACCAAACATTCTCAGGTTATACAATCTTAGTTATGCATGACCATTAGGCATACACTAAGAAACTAGAGTAATGATGTCAATTCCATTAGAGAAGAACCCTAGGCTATCAGGCATCATATAATCAGGCAATTCTATCATGTAAAATCCTAAAGATCCATAGCCTATCTCTAGCATGTTATTCTAACATATCACAATATCAAATAACAGTATGGTATTTTGGGTTCTACTTACTGGCTCCGGCTGATCGTACACATCGCATCCTCCTTGATTATTTTGAAAACCGTTGGAAAAATCATTTTAAAATCTTTTCCCTTAGTTTGAGACTGGATTCACACGAGTGTTCCTCCAATTCACTCAAAACAAGGCTTTGATACCAACTTGTAACATCCAAAAATTCACAAAAATTTTAAACTTTTAAAACAATCCAAAATCATCACTTGTTTACAAAAATAGTTTTCCAAAAGATGTCAATTATCAGAGTTTTCCCAAAATCATAAACAAAACATGAGGAGGTGTATGATCAAGCCTTCTCCTTCCCACGATCATCTGAGGTACCTCAAACAAAACCCAAAACTGTAAGCCCAAAGCATAGTGAGTTTCCCCCAAAATACCAAGACATCACAAAACCAGAATAATAACAATAAAGAGCAAGCATACAGATCCTTCAGGCTGACTGGAACGCTCCGCCGACCTACAATCTACTTGGTACGCTCACAAAACCTTCAACATGACTGGTACGCCACATCGGGCCTTCAGCCCATCTGGACCGTTCTCTGGGCCATCGGCCTGACTGGTACGCCCTAACGGCCTTCAGTCTATCCGGTATGCCCTGCGTCTGTTGGCTTTCAGCATAGGAAGTCCGCCTCAATCCAATCACTCATACATCGTGTCGAAACATATATATATATATATATATATATATATATATATATATATATAACAAATAATCATACAATTAACCAACGAATAACAAACAGACTGATCTTACAGATCACTAAGCATAACATCATCCTATCTATGAGGATACAGATCTAACAGATCACTACGATACTCAATCATGCAATAATCAGAACAACAATCCGAAAGGGCGGGCCTTGGTGCCTTCGACTCAACAAGTACAGTGAGGAACAGTCACCTCACAGTGCTAAAATCACACTAGACTCCGGCTGTTAGCTTACAAAAATCCATGCACTATCACAAATCTTGATCCAAAAGGACCAACCATTAAATAACCATCCAAGGACCATTATTGGCCCAATTTTCCAAATTTGGCCCAACTCCATCTTAGGCTTTTCCCTAAGGCCCAATCCTTCACTTGGTCCAAAACATCAACACTCAGATGACCCAAAGAGGACCCAAACATCTAAGCCCAAAAAGGTGGCCCAAACTCGAAGCCCAAAACCGCAAATCCCACAGACTAAGTACGCGGGGCATACTTAGCTATACGATAAGTGTACACATATTGGGGTATACGCTGCGCGTACTGGCTTGTACGCCCAGCGTACTCCTCTGTTAAGCCAAAAATCCCATTAAGCACTTAATACCTTAAGATAAGGTCCCAAAATGTAGATCCGACTTCCATGAGCTGAAATAACAACTTTACGTTCATGCATGGCTACATGAAGCTACTTAGCTTAGAATTGACTTAATGAATGGCTTAATGCATGAAAGATGACTAAAACCCCATAAAGTTGGCACCTTTATGCCAAGGAAACCTCTAACAAGGTCATATCTAGAGAAATGATTCCATCAAGTCGACCCAAACCATAAATCCATGAAAAAGGGACAAAAGTGAACCAAATCAACCCTTAAAGGAAACTAGACATTGACAAGTCAAGGTTTGAACTTTATACCTTGAGAAGCTTGCAATGTGATGAAGAGTTCTAGATCTCAAATCTCCCACCAAGCTATGAACTTCACTCTCTTCTTGGTTCTTCAAAGATGGACCCAAAACAACACAAATTTCTCTTCAAAAGCTCAAAGATGCAAAATGGAGGCTAAGGGGACGATTAGGGTTTTCTGGAGGTTGAGGGAAAAAAGATGAGGCCAACTCTAAAGGTTAATGATGAATATATAGGGTGCAACACCCTACATTAGGGTTTCTGAAAGACACACGTACGCACAACGTACGTTAGCGTACGCACCCGCTTGTCCCGATCCAACTCTAGCCAGTACGCTGAGCGTACCAAGTGGTACCCCCCGCATACTAGCTGAAAGGCTAAAAATGCAAAACTTGATAAATGAAGGGGAAAAAGCAAACATACCAAAAATCGGGGTGTTATATATCAAATGCTATATAATTATAATCATCAACACATATAATATTAGAATTTCATGATAATCTAATGAAGATCACACATAAAAATTAAAATGAATATCAATAATTTATTTTCTAAGAAGTAAGTAAATGATATATATATATATATATATATATATATATATATATATTGATAATAAAAATATAAGTATTATAAAAGTATAAATAGTTCAGAAATAAATACGGTGTGAAGTGCCGACTAGAACTTGAAATGCAATATTCTCTAAGCTTGATATTGATTGGTTGGAACTTGATTCAGCTCTAGGATTGTTTCTTTCAAATAAAAATAATACGATGTCGTCAATGAAGAAAATGCTGGTTGATGCTATTCTTTATAGCACAATATGGTACATTTGGAAGTTTAGGAATGACAGTATGGTGTTCAAAGCGGGCAAGTTAAGGAAGAGTGAAGTTGTTGACTCTATTAAAGAGTATTTGTTTTTGTGGTTTGCAAATATGAATTATAGATGTTGGTTTAGTTGGTTAAATTGTCCTCAAAATCTTCTAAACTTTATGTAATTGTTTTTCTAACTCCTCGCTAGTTTTTATTTTCAATATATGGTTGACTGTTTAAAAAAAAAAAAAAAAAAAAAAAAACCAGATATAAATAAATAAGACCGGTTATAAACACGGGCTTAAAATCCTATGGTTTATTATATTTTGGACCTAGTTTTCAATATAGATAGTTTGAACAAATGCTGTTTATATTTTGAAATAGGAGATCCTTCTGATTTTCTATCTAAAATCGGTTATTAAAAGTGATTATATTCGATGATTATTCCTATTAACTATTGTAAAAATGAAAAGGCCACTTCTACCGCGTGAAAATGATAGCAAACAGAAAATGACTTAACCACATTTGTTGTGATTAAACAAGTAAAGAAACCTACATAAAGCAGTTTCGAATAATCATTAAATTTATGCCAATTCTAACTTGGACATAAGGTTTTCCACTGCTAGCTGCTTGTGGGGCAATACTTCATGATTTGCTTCTCTCATTCTCTTTGTTTTTTTATTCAGATATGTTTAAATCAAATAAAACTCTTCCTTATAGCGTTGATATGACCAAATTTTATGTCATAGCTCTAAATCGTATGAGGTGTGATATATGAACCCCACGAATTCATACATACATATAATCATATGTAAGCGACTCATGTGTAAGCATACACCGCTCTCTAATATTTGATTTTAGTTTATGTCACAAAATTTCAAAAAGATGATTTTATTACGCCAGATATGATTTGTTCATAGTTTAGGAAAATACATAAATTAATGTTTTTTTTATATGTTCATACACATAAAAATAATTTAAAGTAATAAATAAATTAGAATAAACAAACGTCACGTTTATAAACATGTAGAAGTAATAAAAAACTTGTTCCATATAATATGTAAAATTATAATAATGGGAGATTGGAAAAAGAAGACAGTTAACACTTAATTTCAAAGTGTGATAGAAACTTTTTTTTTGTTATATCAAGCGTTATATTGTAAGTTATTTTCAATCTGATCTAATTATTTCAAGCAGTTATCTACCCGAATGGGTTTACTCATTATTCCACGATCAGTTTGCTTATTATTCCACATCTATATGGCTTGGTCTTCAGTTACCATCATTGTTTATAACGTGTGAAATGAGATTGGCGAAAATAATATGCTAGTGTCATTTGGAATTGTACATGTATATTCTTAATCTTGTATCCTTAACATAAATAAATAAGATAGGCATACTACATATACCTTTATGATAGGATCATATATAATTACATTTCTGGTCCAACTTTAAGCAATGCTTAATTAGCTTTTGTATAAATACCAACTACCAAGCCCTAAGCACATAAAAATATAGACCCACAACTCTCTCTCTGTCTCTCTCTCTCTCTCTCTCTCTCTCTCTCTCTCTCTCTCTCTCTCTCTCTCTCTCTCTCTCTCTCTCTCTCTCTCTCTCTCTCTCTCTCTCTCTCTCTCTCTCTCTCTCTCTCTCTCTCTCTCTCGTGTGTGTGAAAATTTTCTTTCTGGAAGCAATTATCAAAAAAATGGGAGCACTTGATTACCTCTCCAATTTTTGCACAGTCAGAAGCACCAGCATCAGAGGCAGAAGAAAACCGATGCAGGCACCTCACTCTCTCTCTCTCTCTCTCTCTCTCTCTCTCTCTCTCTCTCTCTCTCTCTCTCTCTCTAAATTTCAATCTGACAAGCAAAATATGGATTGTGGTTTCTTTACCAGACAGTTGAAATCAAAGTCAAAATGGACTGTGATGGATGTGAAAGAAGAGTGAAGAATGCTGTTAAGAACATGAAAGGTATCCATTCATCCACTCTGTCTCTCTATCTGTCTGTAGATCTGCTTTTCTAAGTGCTTTGATTTATTATTTTATAAGGTGTGAAGACTGTGGATGTTAACAGAAAGCAAAGCCGAGTAACAGTTAGCGGATATGTGGAGCCAAACAAGGTGTTAAAGAGAGTAAAGAGCACAGGAAAAAGAGCCGAATTATGGCCGTACATACCTTACAACTTGGTCAGTTATCCGTACGTTAATCAAGCCTACGACAAAAGGGCTCCGGCTGGTTTTGTTAAGAATGTTGTTCAGGCTGTGTCAGCCCCAAATTCTACAGATGAACGGATGACCTATCTCTTTAGTGACGATAACCCTAATGCTTGTTCAATCATGTGATACATATACTTACTATATTTAGTATAATTAAGTTCAATCTTTCTTTACTTGGTTGTTTGCTTTTGGCGTTATAAGTAGTAGCAATATGATGTGGTGAATTGTACGTTTAGATACAGTTTGTCATGCCTCGTAATCGAGATATAGTTTTTGTATCTGAGAGGCTCATGCAATCGAAATTACAAATAATATGATGACATATTATGTAACTTCCCCTGCAATATATATTTCATCATTTGTACTTAATATCTTTTTAATTAGTCGACTGTTATTTCTTTAAAAAGATGAAAGGTATTTTGAAAACCATTACTCGAGAGCTCCGAAAATAAAAATGTGTTAAACGACTAAGATTTTATTACAAGTCTTGAATACGGTTAATATATTTATGTAAAAGGAGTACAATATTCCTAAAAGAGTAAAGGAGGGCATACAGATAGGCAGGAAGCAACGCTGACGAGAACTTTTTATCCTGCTTATTCGTTCGGCAAAGAGCCTAAAGCATCTACATTTACAATTTTAAAGCTATTATCATGATAAATAAATGTATCTCTTGTTTATTATTACTTTTAAGTTAAAATTCCACCACCATATATACATGCAACGATGCAACCCAATCCAACAAATATATTTTTTTTATGTCCAAAACGATTGGCAATTGACTTTTTGGTATCTAACGAGTAATCTATGCGCCTAAAATGATCAAAAACTATTTTTGTCATGTGAAAATATTATAGCTACGTTTAAGTTTTAACTGTGAGATAAATAAAGGAAAAAAAAAACTTCGAACATATTGGAAAAAGATGAGAGAATCGATGTCCAATTTACGTCTAGACGTACGAAGTTTGAATCTTTAAAAGTCAAAACGAAACATGTTCTTGAATGATGGGTATTGCGTATCTTAATGATGTATGCTAGTTCTTCATTCATACCCATTCTTTTTTCTAGAAACATCAATTTTTCGGTCTTACTATTCTTATCAAGAAACTTTAGAGATTCTTTCAAGCATTCTGCTTTACTTTCTTTCACCATCACATTTGGGTTTGTTCGTTTTGTTATCAAGCCATTCGATGTATAAGATCGCAAATTCTATCCTACGCTATATATGCATTGAATGTTTTGTTCTGGTCCATTAATGACATAAACATGTGTTCATCTAGGTGGTTCTCATGTAATGGCTACACAATATTCTTCTCAATAAATCTTTGAGTGCACAAATATACCCTTAAATATGTGACAGCAAATTTGAAATGATTCTGCAAAATAGAAATGGAAGAAAGAATGAAGGGTTTGTAAAAGGTCAAATCGACATATAAGTGTTCAAAAGCGAAACATGATTTTTGTAAAGCTAAGCTTTTGTTAGGAAGAATGGATTCTTGGTTGCCACAACAATATGCTCGTAGAACGTTTAGCCATAAAGCAAGGTTATTGTTTCATTGTCTCATTAACTTGTTAAACGAATATATTTTATCTCAAATAACTACAATCTAAAAAAACAGTGGTAATTGGTAAAGTTGGAAATTCAAATGCAAGAGATAATTAGCATCATGACACTAGTAGAGAAAAGAGATTTAATGACATACGAAACATAAACAAATTATTATGACAGGCAACATTCTGTCATAAATATCATGTCATCGTTTGTGTATTTGTAATGATTTACGACATACAAAATGTATGTCGTAATCATAAACTGAAATAAAAGAAAACAATGTGCGATCCTTTTCAATTATGTTGGTTGTCTCTTTATCGCCGTTTTATATTTGCTGCTTATATACAAATATTTCGTCTCCTTTTGAAACACGTACATTACAATGGGTGATTTATGGTTTGATTTAGTTTTTCCTCTCACACTTGTCGCTTTCGTCTCTCTCCTCCGCCACATATGTCAGTCACCACCACCATTAGCATGTCATGTTGACATTACTACAAATCAATAAATAGAAAACGTACTTTATAAGGAAATTGGCACATAGAGTATGGTCAGGAAAACGGAAATGTGCTTTATTAGGGATTTTCCCATGGCTTCCTCGCTCCTCTTATTCTCGTTGTAACTTCTCTTATCATCCTCTTCTGAGTTGATTTTTTTAATACTTTCAATGTGTTCTTGAAAAATATTTTGGTTCAACTCTAACCTATTCTTGCAAACGCCATTTTATATTCAGGTAATGACATGCTTGGAATAATCTTTTAAATTCCCTTTACATTTTGACTTCTTTGAATAATATGGTTTTGTTAATTAATGCAAACATGAACATCCTGGAAGAACTTATTTACTTTGCTAACCTAAAGACAACCATGATCTTGAGTTTCTTGAGCATTACTTATAAAGCTTCGTACTTGTCATTACCATTCTTTGTTTCTTTATAATTCATTAAAGAACAATTCTCCGAGTATATTCCTTGTTGATTAAATCAAAAGCACAGAAGCCATATTATTTACGTGGTTCGGTCAAGGTGACCTACGTCTACGGGCAGAAAGGGAATATTCTTTATTTATGAGCTCTCAAACAGAGGATACAAGTACAATTCAACAGAGATTCATCCATCACTCTAGTGTTGGATCTATATGCCCAAAAATCTTTATTGGAGTGATATTGCTAATAATATATGATCATATAGGGTCACACTTTTACCAAGTTGGCACATTTTGTATATTTATTATTAATATGATTATTAATAAATAATATCAATTCTTGTATTTTAATCAGGGAATAATTATTGTTTTATGAAAATAATAATTATAAGAGAGTATAACTAATTATTAGTAAGTCATACACACTATTTTCGACTAGTTGGATTCTTTTGTCTTTTACCTAAAGACAAAATTTATATTTTATAAACTTGGAGTTTATAAAAAATATAGAATCTTACTTTTTAAAAGGCATAATGATGGTGTAGGAGGTTGCTTTTTCAACCTTCCACCTTTTGTCTCACATGCTTCTAAAGGCTACCATTACTTTAGATTATTTTAATGGTTACGCCTTACTTTTCAAGGGCTATATAAGAGATTCATGAGGCATGCATTTTTGCAAGAGTGAAACTCTTCTTTCTTCCCTTCTTTCTCTCTAAATCCATGAGCATGAAGAAGCTCTTTTCTTTTGAAGTTTGGTGCTTTCCTTTGGTGATTAGAAGACCTCTTGAGTTGTTCCCTTTAGTGCTTAATTGAGTTAAGCACTTAAAGGCTTTAGATACTCAAGAATACAAGAAGGAACTAGCATTCCAAGTGTCTTACTCTTGATGGTGGATACTTGTAGAAAAGATCATAGACTTTGATCTTTTGTTATCTTCATCAACACCCCAAAACGAAGTGGGTTCAAAGGCTTCAAAGGGTATCTCTAAAACATCATATGGTTGGTTTTATTTCATTCTAACCTCTATGAATGGATCCATGATGGTTCGGTTTTATTATGAACTAAAAATAAACTCGTTATTTTTAAAGTTTTCCGTTGCCGGTTTTTGTGAAAAACAAACTTTTATTTCGTATCAAAACCCAACAGTGGTATCAGAGCCATCTTTTATATGTTAGAATGATTTTTTATGTTTGATAATCTTTGGTTTTCGGAAAACAAGCATGAATTTCTTTTGGTTAAGAAAAATTCATATTTGTCTTCATTGGCAACTTCTTGGTTAAAATTGTTAATTTTTATATATAACTATTTTTCATGCATTTTGACTATATAAAAGTTGCCTTAGAAAAAACAAAGAGTTGTTTGTTATAATATTTTGATATGTTAATGTGTATAAACAAGCCATTTGTACATTTGTATTTGGTTGATATTTATTTATTCATAAGATGTAATAGATAAATATATATTTTTTCATTTGTTGACTTGTTGTAATAAATTAGTTAGACTAGTTGTATTCCTTTTAAATGTAACAAGATGAAGAAATAACCACCTTGAAGATCTTTTTAAGTGTCCATTAAGTCTTTTAGGAAATACTTAATAATTCTTGTGATGACTCACAAAAAATATTATTAGACATGGCTTTGTTTATACACATTATAATACATGCTTGTGATGTTTATTTTATGTTAAATATATGTTATGTTTTATGTATGAAAATGGTTTTTACATGTCAAATAACATTTTTTCATAAGATAATATCACTTGGAGTTTGAGTAAAAAAAATATTTAAAATACAACATAAGATGTTTATAAATGGATATTTATAAAAACGTTTTATCAGTTTACCGGTTAAAACTCAATTTTCTTGAAAATAGTTTTATTGTAAAACTTATAAATACCCAACTTTAAAATATTAGAAATGGTTTAAAAGATGTTTAAACTTTATATAAACTCCATGTCTTTATAATAAATGAAGAGTTTTTATTAAAAAGACTAAAATTGGTTTATTGCGTTATAACGGCAAATAATAAACTAGTGATTATTTTTTACGTCGTGTCACACCCCCGGACCAGAACGACGGAAACGTCCGGAGGCGGGTGACTTCATTGTGCAGTATCATAACAATTGAATATAAATGAAAGATAGAAAATCCAAACGTCATACATTAAGATACCAAACTTACATTGTTTTACATCATGGTTATGTTCTCAAATTACACAAAAGAGACATTAGTAAGTAAAAGCAAAATAATCCTGAGTCCGCGATCCATAAACCTGCTTATTGATTTTCTGAGAATACAAGTCGTTTGAAAAGCGTCAACATAAAATATGATGGTGAGTTCAAAAGCATTTTTGTATAAAAATTTGGCGATAGTTTAGAAATCCAGAAAATCCAATATTTTCTTATCAAAACAGTTGTAAGTCTTGTTTCAAATCAAGTATAGTTGCATGTGTGTCTTAGTTTATCATTTTCGAAATCGTATAAAATCGTTTTCTCCATAAAATCCTATATTTTCTGATAAATAACATAGTAGCCTTAAACACTTTAACACTTGTGTGGAAAATTTCGTTTGAGGTAACCAAAACATAGTTGATTACAAAGAAAAAGGTGAAATCCGCGTAAATACATTTTTGATATATTCTAGCGAGTCGTTATAACCATACTAATATGACGGAGTGTCGGGTTCGATTAAGACATTTGTCACCCTAGACTAACCGGTCTAGCTGTAGCAAAGAACAAAGGTATAGGGTGTCAACCCCGTATAGATCTATATACAAATTCCCGCTCTCCCTCCAGGAGACTCTGGTTATAACTCTTACAGGACTTCAACGTACACTCATATATATATATATATATATATATATATATATATATATATATATATATATAATTGAAAACCATTATTTATTTTATAAATAATAATAGTTGCACTCGTTGACTAGATATTTCGTTTCGTTTCACTTCGTTTATTGAAAATAATCAACTTTGATTATTTATCAAAATGGCCCAATATTATCGAAGTTGACAAAAATGGTCCTTCTTTTTCTAATTTATCAAATAAGACCCAAATTTGTCGGAAGTTGTCATAAGTGGTTCAAAACTATATGAATTGTCAAAAATGGCTCATTTCTTCTAAATACCATTATTTCCATAATTTAACCGCTTCCAAATATTTTGTCCAAAAACTTGTTTAAGCAATTTTGAATAAATTCTTATAGTTTTTGTCATAATAATTTGTGACTTATATTTGGTAACATACTAGTTCTTGGTTCTATACACAATGTGTAAAATATGGTTCAAACACTTGAGACTTGCACAAGAATTTCGAGATTATAGACGATTTCATAAGGAGTATTCATAAGTTTAACACATATAACTTAGCATACATGCATAACAAGCAAATATATCAAGATTTAAACAAGGCTTTGACTTGTATCCTCCCCCAAAAAAACAATGAAAACTCAAAAATAGGGTATGAAGCTCACCTTGGGTAGAAGATAGTGTAGTTGAAGGAATGAGGTGAGAAATGGGAGCGTAGAACACTTGAAGTGTTGAATGAACTTCTTGAGCAATTGCTAGCATAAGGATATGAACACATAAATTTACGTGTGAGTAGAAGAATCACAATAACTAATTGTATGAACCATTACAAGGCATGAATTACTTACCAAGCCTAGGGAGAATTGTGAAGAAAATGGTTTCTGAGACTAAGTCTTGAATTTCTTGGGAGAGTTCACGGAGGTTCACAGTATGCAAAATGAATTGTGAAATGAGAAAGGGAGTTTACGCTCCTTCATATGAGGATAAGAATTGGATGTGATGTTTGCTTGGTTTACTGTTGGTTAACGCATAGTTTACTGAGATTTGTATTGGAAATAATCAATTAACACCTCACAATCCGTAAACACCCTTGACTTGGGAAGGGGTTCACCGTCTAAATTGAGCAAACAATCCGACTGCCTTCGCTGCCCTTTTATAGGGTCTGATCCTCGGATTACGCTGGGCGTACCGAGGCCATTACGCTGGGTGTAGTTCGGATAGGAGAGCCAGGTGGCGAAGTCTCGGTGGTGCTACGTGGCCCTCTCTCGAACCGCACAAGGCCGAAGTACGCTGGGCGTAGCTCCTTCCGACGCGGCGCGTACCTCGCTGTCGACATGTACGCTGGGCGTACGCCTGGTACGTGGGGCGTACCGGGTGGATCAGATCTGCTGACTCACGGATTCGGGTATTATCCGAATTTATATTAAAATTTATATATTTTAATTATTTAAAAAGTTCAGAAATTCCTCATACGAGCTCCGTTTTCGACATTCTTTATATCCACACGTAGGTTAGACTAAGCTCTACAACTTTCATTTAGATTCCGTCGGCTAATTTTGAATTTATTTTTATTATATTATTTTTAGTAGGCCGGGACAGGAAAACTCCGTTATAAATTCATAACTTCTTAATCCGACGTCCGTTTTCGTCTGTCTTTTTACCGTTGTACTACTATCAATGAGATCTTCGATTATCGTTTAGATTGTTTCGGCTAGAAACCACTCGATCTCATATTCGAACTTCGGGCTGCACACTACTAAGCTGAAACTTAGAAAAATCATAACTTCCTCATACGAAGTTAGATTTGGACGTTCTTTTTGTGCACACTCTCGGTTTAACGTATTCTACGACTTTCATTTAGATAGCTAAGGCTAAATATTGCTCTATTGTAAATTCGCTATTTACGTCGCGCTGTGTCGTGCCGGTTTTGTCGCGAAACTTCGACAAGTCATAACTTCTTCGTTTTAACTCGGATTTCAACGTTCTTTATATGTACAGAATCCTTGTAACATATAATACAACTTAGTTAAGATTAATCATTCTAAATAATCTTCCATCAAAAACTCATTTTTGATGCTCATTGTCTCTAAATTGATTAGCCCTGATCTACGGGCATTACAATTATCTCCCCCTTAGGATGATTACGTCCCAAAATCATGAACGAAATAAGGCTTGCAAAATGATTCCATACATTATTTCTTCATCCCAGGTAATAACCGTAACTTCTATGTTTCCTCGAAAGAGTAGTTAACTCTAGGGCTTCTTGACTGCAGAGGATGCTCAATCTTGCATCTGCTTTTCGTACTACGTTGGACTTTCAATCATAACCCTCAAGTTACAAAATAAGTCCTTATTAAGGACTCCGACTTATTCATAGGATAAATACTTTCAGTTATCTATTGTAACAAACCGATGGGTCGTGCTCTAATGACCTCTCATCGTACGATGCAACGCTTAGAATCAGGTCTCTTAGAGTTGAATTCCAAAATGGAATATACCTTCCTTCTTATTCTAATGTGATATAATCACATTCTTAACACGTAGCCTTTCCAGCTACAAGCTTCATTAATAACGACCGCGATACCAATGATCGCATTGATTTCAATCTTCTGACTTCACTCAGATGCTACATCGAACTCGGTCCTCCGAACCATGTAACAAACTCATCGTAGTCGGAATCAGTTTGATATGACCACTAGGGTCGGAATAACAACCAACTTACTAGTCATTACCGAAACAAGGGTAATGACATATCCGAATAAAACGGAATCAATCACTAGTTTCTTGGTAACCTTGTGACTTTCCCTAATCCAAGTGCGAGTCCTCTACTTCCGGTAGTATATGCATCAACTACCTTGCACACCTACTCATACTCGTCCCAAGTATTGTCTCGCAGTCCCCAAGTCCTAAAATCACAAAAGAATTTAACACATACGAATGTGTCCAAATAATCATAAAAATGTCCCTAGACTTTACTAGGACTTCTTCATCGCGTAACTTCAATCATCAATTCTACTTCAACTCAATTTGTGATGGAAATACCAGATGATGGGACAACTTCAAGAATTACACCAATCGTTCCATCATCCTGCCAATTGAAGGTGTACTTCAGACTTACCGTACTCCTCTAGACGTACTGTTATTTTATGAGACATATTCTAAAGGCAAGACACCACTCTTACGATATCTTCCGATAGGCGTCATTCACTATCATAAGCCTTTTCATTTCTTCCATTTACTCAATTCTCTACGAGTCTTCACCATGACGTTATTTTCACAGAAGCATGCATTTATTGTATCAAGACGAAAATATAGATAGAGAAGATTTAGACGTCTAATCCTCCTTATTACTCCGAAAAGTTACATGCCAGTTCTACTGCCGTAATAAAACGTTTAGAAACCTGAACACTTAAAATTTCCAGATCCGGTCGGCAACAGACCATGGATCCAAACAATTAGTAGCATCTTTATAGCTATAACACAAAATATTTAGCACATAAAAGCATGTTAGGCATCTTCCCTAAATAAGCTAGTGCTTGTGTCAATTTAGGTGAAATACCTAAAATATAATAGACACACTTAACTCACAATCATCGCTTAGCATTCTAAGCTTAAGTCTAGAAATTTCCTACAAATTCCTAGTTCACTTAAGCTAATGCTCTGATACCAACTGTGACATCCCCAATTTCACGGCCATAAAAGACCGATTTGTTTATGCTTTGTTTTAAAATAAGAGTAATCATTTAAACAAAAAACCATTGCGGAATTTGTTCCCAAAACGAAATATGATAAGAATTTATCAAAAGCATTTCTTAGAGAAATGTATTTTCATTATATAACAAAATCTCGGGATGTCATGTTCCGATACAGAGCAAAACCATAAACATAACAAAATAGACCTTACAACACTTATTTATAACTACTGGCCTATAATCCAAAATCTCTCGTTATATCATCCAACTTATGCTCTCGTGCCATAACCTGTAATACAAAGAAACCTGAGTGGGTAAGGCTTGGGAACCTGGTGAGCATATAGGGTTTTCATCCCACAATTTATATATCACATATATATATATATATATATATATATATATATATATATATATATATATATATATATATATATATATATATATATATATATATATATATATATGAACTCACAAACTTATATAATTTCACCATATAAAAGCAACTCCTATCCCACCCCATCGATCCTCACAACGACAGGATATAAACTCTCGTATCTAAAATTTTCCTCTTTACCTGATCCCTACTCATGGATCTAAAACTATTCTCTTTACCTGATCCATACTCACGGATCTAAAACTAACCTCTTGGTCTGATCCATACTCCCGGATCTAAACTAACCTCCTGATCTGATCCATACTCCGGGATCTAAAACTGTGTCCAATCCATACTCCCGGACTAGGGACAATTAACTATACCTAAATCCTTATCTGATCCATACTCCCGGATCTAAAACTGTGCCCAATACATATTCCCGGACTAGGGACAATTAACTATGTCTTAATCCATACTCCCGGATTAATAACAACTTTATCTCTTTACATGATCCATACT
This sequence comes from Lactuca virosa, assembly GCF_052849685.1. Classification (NCBI taxonomy): domain Eukaryota; kingdom Viridiplantae; phylum Streptophyta; class Magnoliopsida; order Asterales; family Asteraceae; genus Lactuca; species Lactuca virosa. Next base: position 183,316,726 of record NC_136428.1, read on the forward strand.
CCCGGATCTAAAACTAACCTCTTGATCTGATCCATACTCCCTGATCTAAAACTAACCTCTTCACCCTTTTATCTCATTATCCAACTCATATCTTATCACAAACCAACAATCTCGTCTACCCATGTTCTACCCAACATATTTGTGGATACAAAATACATATACAGTTTAACTCATTCAAAACCTATATAAAATATCCATTCCACACTCATCTCAAATAAACAACAATATCCAAACACATAGCACATTTTTCATAGCAAATACTTCATATTTATGTGTTAGAAGAAAGTGACTATACACTCACCCAAAACATATACTTAATACATTCAAACAATACTTGTATTAAAATTGTGTTTAAGAAAGGGACTATACACTCACATGATAAGAGGATGATCGGACAACACCTCTTCTCTTAAAATAATATTCTTCGCTGAAACCGGGATGTTTTCTCGAAAACCGGGCTTCACACGGGCAGAGTTTCGGGTCTCGGGATTAATATCGGGATTAATACCGAGGACTTGCTTCGGGGCTTGCTTCGGGTCTCGGGATTAATACCGGGGCTTCGGGGGTAAAATTTTCCAAATAGAAGAAAGTATAAGGGGGGGAAGAAAGAAAATTGAGCAAACAATCCTGCTGCCTTCGCTGCCCTTTTATAGGGTCTGATCCTTGGACTACGCTGGGCGTACCGAGGCCATTACGCTGGGCGTAGTTCGGATAGGAGAGCCAGGTGGCGAAGTCTCGGTGGTGCTACGTGGCCCTCTCTCGGACAACATAAGGCCGAAGTACGCTGGGCGTACCTCCTTCCGACGTGGCGCGTACCTCGCTGTCGACATGTACGCTAGGGATACGCCTGGTACGCGGGGCGTACCAGGTGGATCAGCTCCGCTGACTCACGGATTCGGGTATTATCCAAATTTATATTAAAATTTATATATTTTAATTATTTAAAAAGTTCAGAAATTCATATCTTCCTCATACAAGCTCCGTTTTTGACATTATTTATATCCACGCGTAGGTGAGACTAAGCTCTGCAACTTTAATTTAGACTCCGTGGGATAATTTTGACTTTATTTTTATTATATTATTTTTAGTAGGTCGGGACAGGAAAACTCTGTTATAAATTCATAACTTCTTCATCCGACGTCCGTTTTCGTCTGTCTTTTTACCGTTGTACTACTATCAATGAGATCTTCGATTCTCATTTAGATTGTTTCGGCTAGAAACCACTCGATCTCATATTCGAACTTCGAGCTGCACACTGCTAAGCTGAAACTTAGAAAAATCATAACTTCCTCATACAAAGTCAGATTTGGACGTTCTTTTTGTGCACGCTCTCGGTTTAACGTATTCTACGACTATCATTTAGATCGCTAAGGCTAAATATCGCTCTATCGTAAATTCGCTATTTACGTCGCGCTGTGTCGTGCCGGTTCTATCGCGAAACTTCGACAAGTCATAACTTCTTCGTTATAACTCGGATTTCAACGTTCTTTATATGTACGGAATCCTTGTAACATATACTACAACTTAGTTAAGATTAATCATTCTAAATAATCTTCCATCAAAAACTCAGTTTGGATGCTCATTGTCTCTAAATTGATTAGCCCTGATCTACGGGCGTTACATTGTATTTGCGGTAAGGAATTGGGATTGTGAAATGAGAATCATTGGAATTATGTTCAATCGATCTATTTCACAGAGTAAAGATCATATAAAAACTTAGTGTGCATACTTGGTGTATGGCATAACTAATGTTTAGACAAACATAGTGTGAATACTTGGTGTATGGCATGACTAGTGTTTAGAAAACATAGTGTACATGCTCGGAGCATGGGACAACTATTGTTTTAATTCAAGTATAAAGTTGATACATTGAAACAGTATGCAATGAATGATAGGTAATCAATATGGTGATAAATAAAAGGTGTTTTATTTATATTCATAAGTTCTGAGACCATATTGGATTCGATTATTCTTGTGTTTCACTTTGCATGTTTTGACTTCCAGAATAACTAGGTGGTTCTTCCTGAACGACTAAGTCATTCAAACCATCCACAGTCGGTCATATGTTGGAAGTAGATATGAATCAAGACTGTCATGAAGCTGGTTTGTAGATGTCCAAGGTAGTGGACATAGCAAGAGTTGCTGCAACATTCATGAGTGCTCATAAGTTCTGAGTATTGGATTAAACCCACGCTCATTTGACTCACTTCATGGATTTTATCACGAGTGATCATGAGATGATTATATCTTATATTCTTCAAACCTAGAGATATGACTTGTTGCCTATGAGTTGGTTATGCATTGATTGTACGAAAAGGCATTGGTAACTCGATGTTATTAAACGTGCCTTTGTGTATGATTCAACAAGTAGTAGAAAGAGCATATAAGTGGAAGTTTATCTATTCCTTTTACCCTTGAAGGGATAAAAGCGATATCTGTGGTCCCCTCGATGATTTAGTGATGACACCCCGAAGTGCTTGGCCAAGCCAGGACTAATGTGATTTGTTCAATTAGTCGGTCGTCATAAATCGGAAATCGGGAAAAAACAAATGGACAGAGAGAATGATTATAATCCATGTCACAGTCCATATGATATCTAGAATGGAGAAATATATGATCCCTTATCTAATGGACGCGTCATTGATTTGTTAAGAGTTCGGCAGCAGCTTTTAAGAGCTACGATTGCTAGTCGGGTTTTGAAGTCATACGCAATAATAGTTTTAGACTTATCCAAGTGGGAGACTGTTGGATTAGTGTCTAAGTCCATAACTATAACTGGTATGTACTTGATCCGATTGGCATGGTCCATTTGGGTTGCATGGCATCAGATCAATTTGGATAGACTTTTGTGAGAAAAGGATATTTATGATTTGTTAATATATTATAAGTTCTAATATATTAATATGAAATCATATTATTTAATTAGTATTGATCAAGAATTAATTTGGAATTAATTTTGTGATCAAAAGGAGACTAATTAAATATATGGGGATTGATTGTGTAAATCCATTCTTATATATGTGGGCTTATGATCCATAGTTCTTCATGTTGGGTTAAACCCATGGAGGTTTTAACCCATGGAGCATGAAGAATATGGAAAGACATGAGTTACATGGTGTAACCCTAATAGCCACAATATATAAGGACCTCGTGGCTCAAGTAATTGGCACTAGTGTGTGTACACATGAGGGCTAGCCGATTTGAGCATAGGAACCTTTTCTCTCAAGTTATTCCAATATGTTGAACCATTTGAGCATAGGACCCCGTGGCACAAGAAATTGGCACTAGTGTGTGAACCATTTGAGGTGTCACACTTGAGGCACTAGGCTCTTAAGCTCCATGGAATCAAGATACAACAAAGAGGTATGTAATTCTACTAGAATTTATATTATATGTTCTTCATATTATGCTAGTTAGAACAATACCTTGGAAAATTGATATTTGCATGTATAATAGAGAAAACATAGATCCAAGGTATTTATGGTTGCATGTACACCTTAGGAGTGTTAGAATGCTCAAAGCTCTTCAGTTTTGTTGTGGGGGCATCCTGCAATATCGGGCAGTGTGCCCTTTCCGATTGAAGTTGGTGCATTGGACGTCCTTGCATGACCCGAAGCGGTGGTAATTACACTTGTCACATTTGGGATTGGAACCTGCATATGACTTGGCAGGCGTTGTTGTGGTTGTGGCTGGGGCGGGTGGAGCTGGTGCGGCTAGAGCGGTAACGGAATGGACTGCTACTATCTGTGGCTTCTTGGACGGCCCTGAATTCTGTCGTCCTTTTCGTTTGTTCCCCCAGTTCTTTTTGTTACCTCCTTCTTGTTTTTTCCCCCTCAGTCGCTTTGGTACTTTTCTTGTCGCTATGATCATAAAGCTTCTTGGCTAAATGCTTCGCACTGTCAAAGGTCTCGGGTTTCGAGGCAATCACATTCCCTTGGATGGGAGGCATTAATGCCCAGACGAATCATTCGACCTTCTTTCCCTCAGATGTAATCATACCAGGGCACAAAAGAGCTAGTTCGCTAAACCTCAAGATGTACGTGTCAATGCCCGAGTTCTGCACCGTAAGGTTCCACAGTTCTTTGTCGAGCTTTTGTACCTCCCCTCGGGGACAGTACTCAGCGATTAGCATTTCCTTGAGTTCTTCCCAGGACATGGCGTTTGCAACGGGGAGTGTCATGGCCTCAATGTGACCGTTCCACCATGACAATTCCTGGTCGATAAATGTGCAGGCTGCAAATTTCACTTTACTCCCTTCTGGACATTCGCATATCTCGAATACCGACTCAACCTTCTCGATCCATCGTTTCAAGGCGATGACTCCTCTAGTCCAATTGAAAGTACGGGGTCTTGCATTGGAAAAGTCCTTGTAGATACAGACCTTTATAGGCCCTTGATTCATCCCTTGGTGGGAGCTTCCTGTTCCTTGGCCATTCCCACCACCATTATTTCCAGTTTGAATGTGGGCTAGAGCTGTTGTCACTGCAGCTGAGACTGCTGCTTGAAAGGTGGCGAAATTCATATCTGGCGGAGGCGGGGGGGGGGGGGGGGGGTGGGGGGTGCTGTGTTGTTGTTTCTGCGAGGTGATCTCCTAGGAATCTTCTGTCATGGAACAGGAAGAACGACGAGTATATAATGATCTCGGATATTGGTGATTGTTTAGAGATCGGAGTAGTTTGTTTACGCAACTTTAAAACACAGAACTGTTTCATTAACGATAATTTCCGAGTACACGCATGAAAATTTTCCTTCGAAAGGCATTCGGTATATAGAGGAAATGAAATTTGCTAGCATATAGATTATACGTGGAGTACAGTTACATAGTTTTTATAGTTAATCCTACATTCATAAGCAAAAGGGGAGTTCTTTGGATAACAACAACAAGTAGAGCGGGTTCTACTTGTGGTGAAGAGCATTCGATGGTGCGACTGATGATGAGGATGCACCCTGGAGTTCAGTGATATGTACTCTCTCCTCAAGAGCAGCGTGTCGCACCTGATACTGTCTTATCTCTGCTCGTGCAGAGGCAATGTCTTCAATGAAGCGCTCCATTGGGGCATTGCTTCGTTGAAGTTCCTGGATGCGAGCATTCGCTTGTTCCGAGGCAGCTCTCGTTTGCACCATCTGGTCGGCGGTCACTTGAGCTTGATCGCCAATATCTCGGATTCGTCGGACCATGACAGGAAGAGCGCGGTCAGCGGGTCCTCCTTGACGAAGATCGTAAAATCTTTTTTTCATCCCATAAGGAGGTGGTTGTTGTTGCTGCCTTCTCCATCTCTCGATGTCATAAGCCTATGGAGGTATAGGACCATTGGGGCCTAGACGATATGGAGGTACCCTGTTGACGTAAGGAGGGTTGATGACTTCGGACTTGGCGTCCGACACATCATCCTCTTCTTTTTCTTCTTCTTCTTCCTCATTGATGTCATCTTCCTCAAGTTCTTCCATGGGTTCTTCCTCTTGGTATTCTTCGATCCTATAGTATTTTTAATTGTTTAGGTTTGGTTCTTAAAAATTTTGGATAATGAGTTGGGAGGTTTTTAACTTGTTGCAACACCACTACCACTCCCAAACACATGTTGGTCATATCTCTAATAAATATAGTTGATCAAGCTATATTTATCCCACATATGATTACATAACTGTCCAGGTTTGACTGTAGTGTTCAACCTTTAAGTACTCTTGTTTTGTTCTTGTTATGATATGGTTCTAGCAAGTAGGTATACTTTTATAAAATACTTATATCTTTAAAGTATACTTTTAGTCATAGTGTTTTAGTCCCATTGTATATATAGTTGTATATCTTGTATGGCTAGACATACCAGTTCACAATAAACAATGCGCTGGTACCAATCTCTCACACCCCCAGACCAGAACGACGGAAACGTCCGGAGGCGGGTGACTTCATTGTGCAGTATCATAACAATTGAATATAAAGGAAACATAGCAAATCGAAACGTCATACAATAAGATAACAAACTTACATTGTTTTACATCATGGTTATGTTCTCAAATTACACAAAAGAGACATTAGTAAGTAAATTCCAAACTACATCAAAATAATCGTGAGTCCGCGATCCATAAACCTACTTATTGATTTCCTGAGAATACAAGTCGTTTGAAAAGCGTCAACATAAAAAATGTTGGTGAGTTCATAAGTGTTAGGAACCGGACCGGGTACACGCAGCGGAAACACACTATCACACACACAAACTCACGAAAATAAAGCAAGAAGAACACAAGGATTTTACGTGGTTCGGATTCGGTGCAAATCCTACATCCACGGGCTGCAACTAGAGAATTTTATTAAAACTCACAAGATTACAATTGGCTTGACACTCTACACTTGATGTTCTCTCAAGTTTTTGCACACAAAATATGCAAAACATACATGCATATATATATAGGTGAGAGAGCCGCAATTTGCACATGAAATTGAGTCGTCGTAACAATAGTACTCAAATGTGAAAGCCGCAAATGTTGAGTCGTTGTGACAATAGTACTCAAATGTGAAAGCCGCAAATGTTGACGTTGAATTTCCTTCCATTCACATTAGCCGTCCAACAATTGATTCTTTTATTTCACATGCATAGCCACATGTTTTCAACCTTTCATATTTTACCTAACAATCTCCCACTTGAAAGTTTGAACAACATGGTCCGTCTCTGTCATCCAACTCCAGTAATCTTAAAACAACCAAGTCTTCCAAGCCTCCAGTTCCTAAGAACAAGATAAACTTAGTCCCATTTCTCTAATTGCAGCCGCCCCTCATCTTCAAGCACTAGAAGGGACAGTTGAAGCTCCCACTAGCTCCAACTCAGTCGTGGCTAATCCCACCACCGACTCATCCTCTGTCTCAACCGGTTTGGACACTCCACCAGATGCAGAGATACACCGAGGACCACTAACACTCTCCCAACTTTGCAAACTTTCAACAGGAGAGACTTTTTCAGTCTTAGTCTTCAAAAAACCCAACGGCTCTTTGTAACTGTACCCAAAACACACCCCGTGCTCCCACTGTTACAGAATTCCTTGAATGGTTTAGAATTTCTGACTCGTTCAGCTAACATCCCCTTGGCTCCAGAATTCATGTTTGCAAAATGAACTCTCTTAGCCGTAGATTTAGCGAACCAGATTTTGTCTTGCTTAACAGGGACGGTCATACTTCCCTCAGCAGATACCTCAACCATATACAATGACCCACACTTCATACCATGAGCAATCACTAGATTATCATTGATCACCCTCCATTTACCACCACCAAACCTTACTTCCATTCCTTGTTTATCCAGCTGACCAACAGAAATCAATTTCTTCTTCAGCTCCGGAATCACCCTGACATCCTTCAGGCTCCATGTAGTTCCCAATGAAGTAACCAAATCAATATCTCCCATGCCCGTTACCTGAAGCATCTCGTCATTTGTCAAACGTACCTTTCCAAAATCTTCTTCTTTTAGATTCACCATCGTTTCCCCATTGTCCATGGCGTGAAACGAAGCCCCTGAATCCATGACCCAAGAGTCCACACAACTTTCCATATTGAGTATCAGTGCATCATCCTCAGACACACTCTCAGCACCAGCAATGTTTAATTCTTTCTTTGGACATTGACTCTTAACATGTCCCACCTCCTGGCAGTTCCAGCACTTCACATTCTTGTTAGTTCTAGATGAACTTCTTCCCCGACTCCCACTGCTTCCACTATTCCTTCTATTCCCTCTACCTCTTCCGACATTTAATAAATCAGAAGAGGAAGATCCACCTTGATTCTTGCGTCTGATATCCTCGCCTAGAACCAAATCTCTAACCCCTTCAAAAGTCATACCACTGGTCCCCACGGAACTCGTAACAGCAGTAACTGTTCCGGACCAGCTATCAGGTAGAGAAGCTAGTAGCAGTGATGCTTGAGTCTCGTTATCAAATTTAATTCCCACAGATGATAATCTGGACAGAATTGAATTTAGATTGTTAATGTGAACCGTAACTGAGCCTTCCTCATTCATCCTGGTAGTGAACAGCTCCTTCATCAAGAACACCTTGTTAGCCGCCGATGGTTTCTCATACATATTTGACAGAGCCTCCATCATACCACGTGCCGTGGTTTCATTCATGATGTTGAAAGCAACGCTCTTCGTCAACGACAATGTAATAACCGCCTTGGCTTTCTTGTCCTTTGAGTTCCACGCATCTTCAGCAGCTTTTTCCATTTTCTCCGGTTTGTCTCCGAGTACCACGTCCAAGTCTTTCTGACATAGCAATGCTTCTAGTTGCATTTTCCACCAGCTAAAATCAGAACCGTTGAACTTTTCGACTACAACCTTGTCTTCAGCCATTACGACAAACAAGATACAAATCAGGTACACTCGTGCGTGATAAAAAAAAACGATCGTACCCTCCAAAACCTCGCTAACCAGGCTCTGATACCAGTTGTTAGGAACCGGACCGGGTACACGCAGCGGAAACACACTATCACACACACAAACTCACGAAAATAAAGCAAGAAGAACACAAGGATTTTACGTGGTTCGGATTCGGTGCAAATCCTACATCCACGGGCTGCAACTAGAGAATTTTATTAAAACTCACAAGATTACAATTGGCTTGACACTCTACACTTGATGTTCTCTCAAGTTTTTGCACACAAAATATGCAAAACATACATGCATATATATAGGTGAGAGAGCCGCAATTTGCACATGAAATTGAGTCGTCGTAACAATAGTACTCAAATGTGAAAGCCGCAAATGTTGAGTCGTTGTGACAATAGTACTCAAATGTGAAAGCCGCAAATGTTGACGTTGAATTTCCTTCCATTCACATTAGCCGTCCAACAATTGATTCTTTTATTTCACATGCATAGCCACATGTTTTCAACCTTTCATATTTTACCTAACAATAAGCATTTTTATATAAAAATTTGGTGATAGTTTAGAAATCCAGAAAATCCAATATTTTCTTATCAAAACAGTTGTAAGTCTTGTTTCAAATCAAGTATAGTTGCGTGTGTGTCTTAGTTTATCATTTTCGAATTCGTATAAAATCGTTTTCTCCAGAAAATCCTATATTTTCTGATAAATAAAATAGTAGCCTTAAAAACCTTAACACTTGTGTGGAAAATTTGATTTGAGGTAACCAAAATGTAGTTGATTACAAAGAAAAAGGTGAAATTTGCGTAAATACATTTTTGATATATTATAGCGAGTCGTTATAACCATACTAATATGACGGAGTGCCTGTCTAGACGTTCTTCATGCGCCGGGTTCGATTAAGACATTTGTCACCCTAGACTGGCCGGTCTAACTGTAGCGAACAACGAAGGTGCGGGGTGTCAACCCCGTATAAATCTATACACAAATTCTCGCTCTCCCTTTAGGAGACTCTTGTTATAACTCTTACAGGACTTAAACGTACACTCATATATATATATATATATATATATATATATATATATATATATATATATATATATATATATATATATATATATATATATATATAGGTACAATGAAGATGCGTCTGACTAGAATACTAACTGATATTTACGCATATAATTGAAAACCATTATTTATTTAATAAATAATAATAGTTGCACTCGTTGACTAGATATTTCGTTTCGTTTCACTTCGTTTATTGAAAATAATCCACTTTGAATATTTATCAAAATCGCCCAATATTATCGAAGTTGACAAAAATGGTCTTTCTTTTTATAATTTATCAAATAGGACCCAAATTTGTCGGAAAGTGTCATAAGTGGTTCAAAACTATATGAATTGTCGAAAATGGCCCACTTCTTCTAAAATACCCATTTTAGACTTATGTTTAAGAAGATATTCATAAAGGCCCTTGTTTATCCAAAAATTTCATTTTTGGTCCTTTAAAAATTGAGATGTTCAATAATTCCTCAAATTTATCCCATTTTCCAAAATAATCCTTATATATATATATATATATATATATATATATATATATATATATATATATATATATATATATATATATATATAGCCGAAAGTGGTCCCCAAAACACCATTATTTCCATAATTTAATTACTTTCAAATATTTTGTCCAAAAACTTGTTTAAGTAATTTTGAAGAAATTCTTATAGTTTTTATCATAATAATATGTGGCTTATATTTGGTAACATACTAGTTCTTGGTTCTATACACAATTTGTAAAATATGGTTCAAACACTTGAGACTTGCACAAGAATTTCGAGATTATGGACAATTTCATAAGGAGTATTCATAAGCTTAACACATATAACTTAGCATAAATGCAAAACAAGGAAATATATTAAGATTTAAACAAGGCTTTGACTTGTATCCTCCCCCAAAAAAACAATGAAAACTCAAAAATAGGGGTATGAAGCTCACCTTGGGTAGAAGATACTGTAGTTGAAGGAATGAGGTGAGAAATGGGAGCCTAGAACACTTGAAGTGTTGAATGAACTTTTTGACGAATTGCTAGCATAAGGTTATGAACACATAAATTTATGTGCGAGTAGAAGAATCACAATAACTAATTGTATGAACCATTACAAGGCATGAATTTCTTACCAAGACTAAGGAGAATTGTGAAGAAAATGGTTTCTGGGACTAAGTCTTTAGTTTCTTGGGAGAGTTCACAGAGGTTCACAGTATGCAAAATGAATTGTGAAATGAGAAAGGGAGTTTACGCTCCTTCATATGGGGATAAGAATTGGATGTCATGTTTGCTTGGTTTACTGTTACGTAATGCATAGTTTACTGAGATTTGTATTGGAAATAATCAATTAACAACTCACAATCCGTAAACACCCTTGACTTGGGAAGGGGTTCACGGTCTAAATGGACGTAAGGAGGGTTGATGACTTCGGACTTGGCGTCCGACACATCATCCTCATCTTCTTCTTCTTCTTCTTCTTCTTCCTCATTGATGTCATCTTCCTCAAGTTCTTCCATGGGTTCTTCCTCTTGGTCTTCTTCGATCCTATAGTATTTTTAATTGTTTAGGTTTGGTTCTTAAAACTTTTGGATAATGAGTTGGGAAGTTTTAGACTTGTTGCAACACCACTACCACTCCCAAACACATGTTGGTCATATCTCTAATAAATATAGTTGATCAAGCTATATTTATCCCACATATGATTACATAACTGTCCAGGTTTGACTGTAGTATTCAACCTTTAAGTACTCTTGTTTTGTTCTTGTTATGATATGGTTCTAGCAAGTAGGTATACTTTTATAAAATACTTATATCTTTAAAGTATACTTTTAGTCAGAGTGTTTTAGTCCCATTGTATATATAGCTGTATATCTTGTATAGCTAGATATACCAATTCACAATAAACAATGCGCTGGTACCAATCTCTCACACCCCCAGACCAGAACGGCGGAAACGTCCGGAGGCGGGTGACTTCATTGTGCAGTATCATAACAATTGAACATAAATGAAACATAGAAAATCCAAACGACATACAATAAGATAACAAACTTACAATGTTTTACATCATGGTTATGTTCTCAAATTACACAAAAGAGACATTAGTAAGTAAATTCCAAACTAGAGCAAAATAATCCTGAGTCCGCGATCATAAACCTGCTTATTGATTTCCTGAGAATACAAGTCGTTTGAAAAGCGTCAATATAAAAAATGTTGGTGAGTTCATAAGCATTTTTATATAAAAATTTGGTGATAGCTTAGAAATCCAGAAAATCCAGTATTATCTAATCAAAACAGTTGTAAGTCTTGTTTCAAATCAAGTATAGTTGCGTGTGTGTCTTAGTTTATCATTTTTGAAATCGTATAAAATCGTTTTCTCCATAAAATCCTATATTTTCTGATAAATAAGAGTAGCCTTAAAAACCTTAACACTTGTGTGGAAAATTTCATTTGAGGTAATCAAAATGTAGTTAATTACAAAGAAAAAGGTGAAATCTGCGTAAATACATTTTTGATATATATTATAGCGAGTCGTTATAACCATACTAATATGACGGAGTGCCTGTCTAGACGTTCTTCATGCGCCGGGTTCGATTAAGACATTTGTCACCCTAGACTGGCCGGTCTAGCTGTAGCGAACAACGAAGGTGCGGGGTGTCAACCCCGTATAAATCTATACACAAATTCCCGCTCTTCCTTTAGGAGACTCTTGTTATAACTCTTACAGGACTTAAACGTACACTCATATATATATATATATATATATATATATATATATATATATATATATATATATATATATATATATATATATATATATATATATGTAGGTACAATGAAGATGCGTCTGACTAGAATACTAACTGATATTTACGCATATAATTGAAAACCATTATTTATTTCATAAATAATAATAGTTGCACTCGTTGACGAGATATTTCATTTCGTTTCACTTCGTTTATTGAAAATAATCCACTTTGAATATTTATCAAAATGGCCCAATATTATCGAAGTTGACAAAAATGGTCTTTCTTTTTATAATTTATCAAATAGGACCCAAATTTGTCGGAAAGTGTCATAAGTGGTTCAAAACTATATGAATTGTCGAAAATGGCCCATTTCTTCTAAAATACCCATTTTAGACTTATATTTAAGAAGATATTCAAAAAGCCCCTTGTTTATCCAAAAATTTCATTTTTGGTCCTTTAAAAATTGAGATGTTCAATAATTCCTCAAATTTATCCCATTTTCCAAAATAATCCTTATATATATATATATATATATATATATATAACGGAAAGTGGTCCCCAAAACACCATTATTTCCATAATTTAATTACTTTCAAATATTTTGTCCAAAAACTTGTTTAAGTAATTTTGAAGAAATTCTTATAGTTTTTGTCATAATAATATGTGGCTTATATTTGGTAACATACTAGTTCTTGGTTCTATACACAATTTGTAAAATATAGTTCAAACACTTGAGACTTGCACAAGAATTTCGAGATTATGGACAATTTCATAAGGAGTATTCTTAAGCTTAACACATATAACTTAGCATACATGCATAACAAGCAAATATATCAAGATTTAAACAAGGCTTTGACTTGTATCCTCCCCCAAAAAAAACAATGAAAACTCAAAAATAGGGGTATGAAGCTCACCTTGGGTAGAAGATAGTGTAGTTGAAGGAATGAGGTGAGAAATGGGAGCCTAGAACACTTGAAGTGTTGATTGAAATTTTTGACGAATTGCTAGCATAAGGTTATGAACACATAAATTTATGTGCGAGTAGAAGAATCACAATAACTAATTGTATGAACCATTACAAGGCATGAATTACTTACCAAGACTACGGAGACTTATGTAGAAAATGGTTTCTGGGACTAAGTCTTGAGTTTCTTGGGAGAGTTCACGGAGGTTCACAGTATGCCAAATGAATTGTGAAATGAGAAAGGGAGTTTACGCTCCTTCATATGGGGATAAGAATTGGATGTCATGTTTGCTTGGTTTACTGTTACGTAATGCATAGTTTTCTGAGATTTGTATTGGAAATAATCAATTAACAACTCACAATCCGTAAACACGCTTGACTTGGGAAGGGGTTCACGGTCTAAATGGACCTTAAACTATGGTTTATGGTCTTATGGAGGTCCACCTAGGGGTTTACGGTCTTAGGGGGATCCCTTATAGTGTTTACGGCCTAAAGGTGGCCTAAAAAGGTGTGCACGGTTAATGCTTGAAGGATTAAGGTGGTTCACGGTCTAGGCTTGGTGTCTTAGGGTGGTTCACAGCCAAAATGCTTCGTTGGAAGTTGTTCACGGCCAAACTCATCCCACAAAGTGTAGTTCACGGTCAAGGTGTTTCCTAGGGAGGTGTTTATGGTCTAGTGTATAGCAAACTCTTAATATGTTGGCTTTATTATTTATGTGATTTATATTTGATGTAACTTATTTTTCCTATTGTTTGCATTGACTTAGGAGACTTTAGGGTAGTATAATTCTTAAAAACATTACATTACCAAAGGATAATAATAGTATAGTTATAACTATTACATAGGACTCCTTTGGCTTGGTTTCTAGACTTGAAAATTTCCAGATGTGACACGTCGAAACTTAATATATGATATAAGTGTTTTAAACATAACGCAACATGTTGATATTATGTTTTATGCATGCTAAATGAGATTTAAAACATAAGTATCATCACCCAAGTTTTTGTTTATAAAATATATGACTTTTATCATAAGATGCATAAAATTGGGTTTATAAAATAAAATGAGTTTATTCTATAAATTCATGAAGTCATCAGTTTTTGATTGTTAAAAGGAGATTTAAAATACTGATTTTATAACTCATCCAAAACTCCTAGTCTTAAGTATAAAATAAATTAATACTATTATCGGTTCTTAAAACCGATCTATGACTAAACTTTAAAATACCAGATTTTAGTTTATAATTGATCGCGGTTAATGGAAAATAAAATGAAATTTTATTTGGCACCTAAAGAACCTCATAACAAGTGATACGATTTTTACAAAAAGAGTACATGAATTGTTGGATGCATGCAATATTCATGAGACCATGTTTTTATAAACTATAATTGTAAAACATATATTCATTTGGGTTGTCAAAAATAGTAAAACTTCAAATCTATGCAATCCATTTAAACTTCACTTGGGATTTTTGTGCAGTTCATATGGATTTTTGGGTCACGATATTCATTTGGGTTGTCAAAAATAGTCAAGGTGTTTTTGTATTTGCTTGTGGGAAAAAGGTCACCTAACCATTTGTGGAACAGAACTCATATGTTTTTTAAATGGATGATTTGATCAATTTCTTATGTGATAAAGGTCGCCTACGCATAAGAGTTTTGAGGCATATATGGGATAAACATGCCAAGCTAAACAATAGTTGTTTAGGATCCCATAATCTAGGAGTTACATATCGTATGCAATTGGTAATTGCTACCTACCGAGTTTGATTAAGTTTATGGGATAAATGTCGCCTAACCATTTACTTGTTTCGTTACTTGGATCCTAGACTTTAATAAATTAATGTTTTAAGAAACAATATAAGGTATTAATTTTTAAAGACTAAATATTGAAAATACTAAATGAAACTTTGTTAAATTCTGTTGATAACTGTTAATAATTTTACGCCCTGCAAAACCTCTCTCTTGTTGAGTTTCAAGAGACAGTAACATTTGATGGTTATAATTTCTGTAACTGGTATAATAACTTAAGGTTCTACCTTTAAGATAAACATAAATTATATATACTGAAAGATCAATACCTGAATAACCTCTGCAACCAATTAGTCTGATCATGATACTTTGATGGACATATCATTGTGATGATATTGATGTGTCTCATATCATACTAAAGAAATAAACCATGACTTGCAGAAAGTCTTGGATAATCATGAAACATATCAGACGTCTCATCAAGTAAAGCAGATATTCAATGAGAACACTAGAAATAGTTTCAAGTCTGTTCAAGCATTGAATAAATGGAAGTCTAAGAGATTGTGCACTCATATAGACTTATAGTTCAATTAAGGGAAATACAACATAAACTCATAAATCAAGAAAGGACCAAATGATTAGTGTTGTTTATATTGTGGAAGAAACTAGACACTAAAAGAGGAATTTCTCCTCTAATCTCATCTCGTCAAACTAAAGATGTCTGACTTGGACAAGACTTTAGATATCTATATGATAGAACTATTTATTTTTCCATCATTCACTTGAGTATGTTATACTTCCTGTGACACTAATAATTGATATTATGTGTTGATGATTGGTAGAAATAATAAACTAATTACAAACAAATGGTATTTCGTGTTGAAGATATAACAAGTGTTGCTATAGTCTTTTATTTAAACAATAGATGTATTGTACCTATTCTTATAGGGACATGTAAAAGTTGTAATTTATGAATAAATCCAGATTTACTTATCGTTTAATGAATGTTCACATTCATGTTCTGAAACGATGTATTCTGTGTTAAAGAATATTTTCTCATAATGTTATTTATGAAGTAAATCTAGAATATTTCATTAAATTAATAGTTCTGATCATAACACCTATATAATCAAGTGATATTTGATTGGAACTTATCTATGTCATAATCAACATGACAATATAAATAAGAAATACATATACCAACTTCAAAAGGATGGAATATTTTAAGGCAAATGAGCTTGATTCATTTGATATATGGGAATCCTACTTATATGGGAAAATGATTCACAAGTGTCTTTATCTATTAATAGTTAAAGAACAAAAGGCTTGACAAAGAGTTATACATAAGTGATGTATGTAATCTTTTCAATCCATGAATAGATTTGGTGATAGATACTTAATCAATTTCACTGACGACTTTTATTCGTTATTGATGAAACCTTTTGATTTGATCAAAATTTTCCATAGTGAAGATGAAAATACACATTAATGAGATCATCATTAACCTTTTGATGTGATAAAGAAAATGAGTTTTGTAAACCAAGTCTTCTTGGAACATCTTAGGAGTTGTGGAATTGATTCACAACTCATTCCGACAAAACACTCACTTGTCATTAGTATGTTTCTTGTGGCACAGGATCACCTGGTCACTTGAATCTATCTCTTGATATTCGAGGTAGCATTCATATTCTCCAGTGGGATAGGGTCACCTAGCCAGTAGCTGAATGTCGATAATACAAGTTTTTGAAGAGGATAAAAATAGACCTTTCAGTCTATTATATGATGTTTTAAAAGAACTATTTACTTTATAAAATTTTGGAATTATGCTCACTGTAAAAAATATATTTTGAATATATATTTCCAACCAAACAAGTGGATTAGATACTTATATTAGGCTAAGGATGAAATAGTTTATCCTTATCTAAAAGATATGAAGTCATTGAGCTCATGTTAGACAATAAGCTTAACCACTCTAATATCTACAAATTGCATTTATGTAGAATATCCTAAATAATTGTTTAGGTTGATGTTTCTACTAATCCCAGTAATTGTCATTCCATAAGACAAGTGATTAGATAGTTCTTTTTCTAAGGGGGAGCTATATCGAACTTTAAGAGCTTAAGAACCATAAACTAACATAGTTTGGAACTAGCAAGTTTTCAACTGTTGATGAATCTGCTCAATGGTTGACCAGGAACTAATAAAACACATAGAGATGCATTCATTTATGATTATCAAGTATGGGCTTGATTAATCTTCCTCGATATAGTTTGACTATAAAGAGTAAGTGAGTTTTCAAGGGAGAAAACATACATGAGTGAAAATCTTTCCAAGATTTAAGCTAACATCTCAAAGTAAGAATCTTATTTCTTATAAGTTAATTACATAGTGTAATTTAGTTATGAATCTAGACGACTTTGTGTTTTCTACAAAGGTAGTGGGAGCGCAGTAACATTCCTAATCCTATATGTAGTGGACATATTAATTCATGGAATAAGGATCTATATAGATATATTATGACAACTTAAAGGATTAAGTAAAATTGCATTAATTGTCAAGGAGCTTAAAGGAGCTTAAGATAAAGGACTATGAGAGAGTCATCTTGTCAAATACCATATGACATGATTTTGAGCAAAATCCTAGTGAAAATGTTTTTGAACTAGATAATATGATTGTATTCCATATGCTGATGCAATTGGATTAATCATTTATGTCATGATTATGCATAAAGGCCAAATAAGTCGTATGCTTAGAGCATGTCGAATGATACCAGTATAATCTGAGAACAAGTCATTGTGTGACTTATAGGAACATTCTAAAGTAGTTGCGAGAACTAGATAAATTTTCCTAGTCTACGGAGTATTTGAAAGAAAACTATGTTTAAAGTTGTTACACATGTGCTAAATTTTCAAAAAGACTGAGATGACTCTCAGTCACAATCGGGCGTGTCCTCATTATGAATGAAGTGATAGTTACATGGATAGTGGTTCCATGTAAATTTTAATTATAGTTACACATCAGATTTAGAGTACCTCGTGGTTTGGAGAACCACGTAGAAATATGCTTAATGTATAGTTCATTATGACTATGAGTAATCCCATTATGCAAGTATTGGTATCTAAGTCATATTCAAGCATCTAATTCATTCTCAATAGTTTTTCTTTATATATGAGTTATATATAAATCTGAAAATGATTGTACTCATAAAGTTTACACAAATCAAGTTTGTCAAATCTACTTAACAAAGCTGCTTCATTAGCTAAATCATGAAAGTCAGGCTGGTTCTATAGGTCCTTGTTGATACAAGTAGATGTATGATTGAAATTTATTATTTGGATATTGGAACAATAAAACAACATATATTGTAATGAATGATATATTGGATATGAGTCTTTCATTAAATAATTGTTGTGTTCTATATTAGCATGTTTAAATCCTTGAATAACTAGGTTACTCTAAATGTCCATAGTCGTTCATAGTTGTGGGAGCATCTATGAGGTAAGACTAATATGAGTGGATTGGTGGATTCTCATAGAGATGCGAATGGAAAAGAGCTGCTACCAACTTCATAGGTACTTGATTGGGAGAATAAGTATTTGACTTGTCCCGCATCAAAACCACTTTATGGATCGTAGTCAAGAGTGATGTTTTGATCAAGGTTGTATCTTTTAATCTTAGACCTGAGATACATATTCCGGACTTGAGGTGTAGGGATTGTTGTGCTTAGACATGGTTCAACACTGTTTCGTAAAGTCCAGTCATAAAGGCCATCGTTGGGTATGATATGAACTGCATTGATAGGCGTATGTAGTCAAGATGATCTTTGTATTCTTAGACCTGAGATGCATATTTGGGACTTGATGTTTAGGGATTGTTGTGCTTAGACATGGTTCAACGCTATTTCCTAAAAGGCAGTCATAAAGGCCATCGCTGGGCATACCACAGACTACATTGATGGGCGTATGTAGTCGAGATGGGATTTGTCCCTCTTATTCATTGAGAGCATGACATCTAAGGCCTTAGTTAAAGTTGAACACTAAATGAGATTGATCGCGATACATATCCCATGTTCGCCATGATGTCTGAGACAAAGGAATAATAGATACCAAACCTTTAGTAACAATTGCATCTTAGAGCTCCTGGAATTGGCTGCTAATGAGATAACACCCTTCATATGTTGTTAGGGGCAGTAGCCCGTTGCTAGACGTCAGCTACTGTCTATGTCAGTCTATAATGAATCTTGTGCAAGTGGGAGATTGTTGGATCTATATGCCCAAGAATCTTTACAGAGTGATATTGCTAATAATATATGATCCTATAGGGTAACACCTTTATCAAGTTGGAACATTTTGTATATTTATTATTAATATGATTATTAATAAATAATATCAATTCTTTTATTTTAATTAGGGAATAATTATTGTTTTATGAAAATAACAATTATAAGAGAGTATAACTAGTTATTATTTCATATTGTATGAATTAATAAGTCATGCATAATATTTGTACTAGTTGGATTCTTTTGTCTTCTACCTAAAGACAAAACTTATATTTTATAAACTTGGAGTTTATAAAAAATAAAGAATCTTACTTTTTAAGTGGCATAATGATGGTGTAGGAAGTTGCTTTTTCAACCTTCGACCTTTTGTCTCCCATGCTTCTAAAGGCTACCATTACTTTATATTATTTTAATGGATAGGCCTTACTTTTCATGGGCTATATAAGAGATGCATGAGGCTTGCATTTTTGCAAGAGTGAAGCTCTTTTTTCTTCCCTTCTTTCTCTCTAAATCCGTGAGCATGAAGAAGCTCTTTTCTTTTGAAGTTTGGTGCTTTGCTTTGGTGATTAGAAGACCTCTTGAGTCGTTCCCTTTAGTTCTTAATTGAGTTAAGCACTTAAAGGATTTAGACACTCAAGAATACAAGAAGGAACTAGCATTGCAAGAGTCTTACTCTTTATGGTGGATACTTGTAGAGAAGATCATACACTTTGATCTTTTGTTATCTTCATCAACACCCCAAAACCAAGTGGGTTCAAAGGCTTCAAAGGTTATCTCTAAAACATCATATGGTTGGTTTTATTTCATTCTAACCTCTATAAATGGATCCATGATGGTTCGGTTTTGTTATGAACTAAAAATAAACTCGTAATTTTAAAGTCTTCCGTTGCCGGTTTTTGTGAAAAACAACTTTTATTTCGTATCAAAACCCAACATCTAGAATTTAGGACACAAACAAATAACTAGCATCCATCCCTATTTATAGACTAGGGATCAGACCTAAAACCCTAATGGGTCAAGCCCATTAATCTATAGGCCCTTGAAAGGTACAACCAATCACAATCCACCATGCGGTAGTTTCTGAAACATTCGTCCTTAAGATACATCACATGAGTATCAAAAACACACATGATGGAGCATCATGATCCATAATGGCTCATCATGATGCAAGAGTGGCTCAATAAGATCACCATGGCTCACCAACTATGATGGTGGGGCATCACGCAATAATCCTTGAGAATCTTCAACTATGAGCATCCTTGAACAATCTTGAGCATCACAGTGAACATCATATCATAAGTGGCTCATCAAGGGATAACATGGGTAATCAGGAACACATATGACCCACGTTTTCACCAAGATGATGCATTATGTTTGAGGATAGCGCATATTAAGCAAGGGATGTTGCATCTCTACACACACACAATTGCTCATCATGCTTCCAAAGTGGCGCACCTTCACATCAATGTAACACATGCTTCCCAAATTGTGCACCCAAGCTCCTAGATGACGCATCTTTCTTCTCAAATGGAGCACTCACTCCTAAATGGTGCATCCTTTTCCATGGCTCATCAAGGATGCTCTATTCCCTTCTTAAGTGCTCTATTCCCTTTTCAGATGCTCTATTCGTTTCTCAGGTGTTCCATTCCTTTCTAAAGTTCTCTATTCCCCTTTTTAGATAATTCGTTACTTTTTTCAGAAGATATGTACCTTTGTCAATTGATCCATTACCTTCTTAAATGATTTGTTCCTTTCTTAGATGATCCATTGAACTGCAAGTGGTCCATTAATTTCCAAGAGCTCCATTAAACCCAAATGCTCCATAATAATGCTCTAAATTATCGTGTCACATTTAATAATCTCTACCTTGACTTGAGTATCCTATGAACTCCAACTTAATCCAAAAACTTCCTCCTCATTCCTAACATCCATCCCCGAAGGGACTTAACTCCTGCAAAAATTAACCAAGTCCAAGCAAAGCTTGAACTTCTCTGTAGGTAACGACTTTGCTAACATGTCTACTGGATTAACCTTAGTATCAATCTTCAATATAGAGAACTTGTCTTCTTCAGGAATTTCACGAATGAAATTCAACTTGACATCAATGTGCTTCGTCTTCTCATGATAAATAGGATTCTTTGCAAGATTCAACGCACTCTAACCGTCACAGTACAAGACATGCTTTTTCACATTCAAACCAAGACTCTGAACAAGCTCATGCTACCATATATGTTCCTTTATTCCTTCTGTCATAGACATGTACTGTGATTTAGTTGTAGATAAAGCAACGGGTGCTAGTGTGTGTTTTATTTTCTTCAACTTTTGAAAGCTTTAAATTTATAACCCTTATTTATTTAATTAAACTAAAACACAAATTAGTCAGTGTACCTAGTCGCGTAGTAGTGTAGTAAAGTAAGTACGAGGTTGAACACATGGAATGGCGTCGATTTAGAAATTAAATTGCAAAACTTAATCTAATTATGAAAACAAAAATTAATGAAAAGGGGTTTATGAAAACAAAAATTAATGAAAAGGGGTTTTTATCTGATTTTGTAAGTTCAGAAAAACTTAATTATCTATTAACTAGAAACCAAAAAAAAAACCAGTTTTAACTAGCAAATTAAGACACTTTTGATTAGCTTCGAATCATCAATCTTTTCCTATGAGTTATTTCAACTACGGATTACTTCTGTTGGTTATCAGTCACTAATTGTCGTGGTGAAACTAATTAGCTTGCCTCAATTTATGACACTTAATCACAATGGTCATGTAGACTAATGACACTTAATTGGTTTTATTAAATAATTGGACTACTAATGACTAAATCTATGGTTGTCTTCATGTGGTTAATTCGGGCAAACTAGCACTTATTATGATCGAATAATGCTCTCTAACATAATTAAACAACTAAATTTATTACCTATACTAGGACATGCTCAATCTCTAGCTTTATCAGTTTAATGGTCATAAACTACTAGAGATATGAATTCATGAAATCAATGGCCAGTTAACTATAAGGAATTAGAGTCAAGGTAATAGAGATAGAAACATTAAAATGTAAGGATTGATCTAGCAAACACAAGTAAAACCCAACATTAATAATCCAAAAATCGAATATTAACTCATAGTAAATTCAGGTTTATCTACACTAACCTAAGGGTATTAGCCCATGATTGTAATTTAAAAAGCTAATCAAGTAGTAAATTAAGCTAAAAATCATGAAAACTGAATGCTTGGATCGATTTCTTGCTAATTAATCTTCTTCTCTCCCCATCCTATTCGAAATCATGTCTTTTAGGGTTTCTCATAAGTATATTCTCTCCAAAATTCTCGTACCTATGGTCTTCTAATTCTTCCTTTATGTTGGAGGAAAATTGCCATAACTTAGCCACCATGTCGCGGCCAATTACTTGCCACACCGTGGTAATCGTTTCCTTATCGTAATCGGTAAGTCCCTCTACTCTATTTGAGAATCTTCTAAACGCCACTGTGCGTCGTGGTGCTTGATCTGACACGCGCTTTTACGACATCTTTGTTCTTTATTTGCAAACTTTACCCTCCAACTTCCAGTTTTCGGCCATTTTGGTTCCTTTTCTTAAAAAAACATCTTCTTTTGGCTGAAATATGTAATTTATGCAAATAAGTACCAAAAGTCTTTATATTTAAACCACAATACCACTTAAATATAATGAAATAACTCATAAAAATATTTATAAATAAGACAATATCAAAATACCCGATACCTGCCTTTTGCTTGCCCTCAAGAAAAACTTATTTTAATGTATCACATATAACAATGTGTATCAACATCACACACAACAGTCTAAATTGAACTCTCTAATTACATATCATATCAATACATTTATGTGTGTCTAAGACCTAACTTCTTACCAAGCTCTAAATACCCACAATCCTCATAAACGTTCCACACTTATTTTTAACATCATTCATTTATGCATCCTTCTGCTTATATCCTCAAAATACTTTCTTAACCTCAAGAAAAATTATAACTTGACTACCAAGCCCTTGGCTTTTTGGCAATTTTTCCTCATTCTTCCCTTTCTTCATCTTGAATCTTCAATATTTGGAACTTTTCTTCTTCATCTTCATACTTTGTAAGCTTTTACTCACTCAATCAAACTTTGACAAAAACATTTTTTTCAAAACTAAAAACCAAAAAGAAAAACATATGCTTAAGCAAGAGAACTTAACTTCAACCCGTATTGGTTTAAGACATTAGTCTAAAATGCAATGACTACAACTTTCTTGGATATATTTCTCGTACACGATGTTAAAATTTTTATGTCCCTCAAACTACACAATTTTTCGTTTTTGTCTCATGATTTTACTAAGACTGGAAAGCCACAAATCCACTATAACATATTGGCTCAACTAAATATTAGAGCTCGCATTGAATCATCCCACATAACACTATTTTTGCATGTCTATCTAAAAATTTAAAAATTTAAAATTTTCTAGCATTCTTCAACTTTTATGCTTGAAAATCCTTTTTCGACCACCTACCTCATACTTAATTCATAAAACGCGATCATTGAATGCAAAACATAAATTAAATCAATAAAAACAACAAAAAAGAGAAAAAGGAACTGACTCACCTAGGGTAGTAGTGGCGAGATCGAATCGATAGTTGTGGGATGAATTTCATCATTTTCATCTTGTACACTGGAAGCTAGTGATCCATTGCTTTTTAATATTCCGAAAAATAAATTAAGATTGCCATTGTTTAAATGGTGGTGTGTGTGAACTCCAAAAAGTTGCAAGTAGTAGAGTTTATTCCATGGGAAAGTGTTAACCATGTTAGAAAAATTTTCGAGAATAATTAATCCCCCACTACGCGGGAACGTGTCAATCGTGTTGTGTCAACTGAAGAAATGTCGTAGTTTGTGAAACCACCACAACATGGGAAAGTGTCAACCATGTCGTAGCAATCGTCGAAAACATCTCTACCATCTTTTCCTTTATATTTCTCCACACCCCACGCTTATGAAAAATTGTGGCTCTCTATTACTACTCTCACTCTCGGGTAACCTCTATTGTGTATAATAATTTATAATCAACAAAACGAAAATTAGTCCAAACTTCCTAGAGTGAAGCAAAGAAAAGAATTTTACCATTTGGTTTATATATCGAAGACAAAACTTAATAAAATTCATGAGTAAAAAGATAGTCATCGTTCGTCCTCGCCATCACTATTTCCTCCACTCGTGCATGATCCCACATCATTGATTCCTCACACCTCCTCCCAAGTTGGAATACATGGGAGTTGTGGCATGTCAACTAGTTTCTTAATCTTGAATTGTGAAAACAAAGTATCCAAACATTATCCGATGTAGTTCACTCCTACCCTCAAATTATGTAAGTATAATCCAACTTTCTATTGAAAAGGGTCCACCAGGATTTCTTCATCTTGAGGCTCTTGCTTCCTTTTATTCTCACTCTCAATTTTCTTTGCTTGAACTTCATATTCTTCAATCATCCTAATTAGATCATCCATAGGCACCGAATAGTGACCTTTTCCCAAGTCGCAAATGATTATATCTTCTGCAATGGATTAGGGCAACAATAAACACCCTTTAATCTTTGAAAGCATCATAACAAGTGGTTCTTCTAATATCCTATAAGATCGAGCCAACTCTGTCACAAACTGACCTCCACATATGGTTGCTCTAGAATGCATATTGAACTCTGTCTCAGAAAGAAATAAATCCAAATGATATGGAATATTACAAGATATTCCTGAATCCAGAATGCTCCATAAAAAGAAAAGATCTCTCTCTTGAACTTTATCCCTGGATTCCCTTTGATTGATAGAAAAGGTTATCATCTTGTGAATGAATCCATACACTGGAGATCTTATAAGTCTTGTTGGAGTATCATCCTTGTTTTTTGTACCATTTTCTAAACAAAGCCAAAGGTCTTGAACAAATAGTTATACTTGTAGAACAATAAATGATTCATACATAAAAGTTGTAAAAGTTGGGGTGATAACATCCAAATGATCGTAAAGTCCACTCTCCAAGCCAATTCAACAATTAAGCACTCATGATCGTTTCCTCCAAGCCAAAAACTAAAGTTTCCCATTTCATTCACATCTCAATTAAAGGTGAAGATAATTGTGGAGAAGAATTCCACACATAACTCCTTAAAAACCGGTTTCCACACATAAAAACCGATGGATGAATTGTCGCGCCATGGTTGAAGAACAAATGGAGAACAACCTTGATGTTTCAGCCTAAAATCCATCCTAAAGTCTAAATAATCTCTTGAAATTGATATATTCGATCAATTAGCTAATGTATGGGCATAAAAACGACTAAATTTCACAAATTCTAAAATGCCAACTAAAATTTTCAGGAATCTTGACATTATCATAAAAACCTAGATTAAGTATTTCAATTTGAAGAATGTAAATCATACCTCTTAGGGAAGATTAATTTCAAAATTTTGACAAACCAATGGAAAATTTTGATAAAATCGACTTAAGATATGAAGAAGATGCTGTTCGATTTGAAAAGTAGTGGGAAAAGTGAAAAGCAAATCTTGAAGTTGAGGAATAAAAATCTTTTTTTAGTTGCAACAATTACCATGGTATGGCATCAGACTAGCCACGTCTTGGTAAAGCTCCAACTTATGAAAAACGCAAAAAAGCGCTAACCCACGACATGATAAGGTTTCAACTACGCCATGGTGAGTGTCAAATTTCCATTTTAAACTAATTTTCAAAAATAAATTACCACAAATCCCATGGTCAAGCAAATTTGGAAACCGAAATGATAACTATCAAAAGTAAAGGCTGGAAACTATCCTAAAGAAAAAGAAAGAAAGAAAAATTCAATTCACCATAGGGTTGCCTCCCATAAGAGCTTTTTTTTAAGGAGTCGTAAGTCGGACTCCTTCCACACTACATTTTATTCGGTGGGGATGGAATCTTTTTCTCCAGCCTCTTCTTCTTGAATGCAATTCTCCTCCGATATGCCTTCTTCGAATTCTCCGTCTCTTGTTGCTTAGCATAAGATCTTTTCAAGCTTTTCTTATTTTTGTTCTTAAGCTCCTTTTCTTCCTTGTTCTTCTCATGAGGATTCGTAAAGGTAAAATTCTCAAATTCAGTGGAACATGTAATTCTTGGCTTAACGCACTTTACTAATTCTTGATGAACATCTTCCTTTTCTACAAACTCGCACCAACTCATCATCTCTTCTTCCACCATCTTTTCCAATTCCACAAGCTCATTTTCTTCTTTATCATCTTTGCCCAATTCATCAATTGCTTCCATAAAGAATACATCTTTATTAACATCTGAATTGATTGACTTTTCCTTTACTCCAAAATTTGTTTCCATATCCCCAACTCGTAATGTCAGTTTAGAATTATGGATGTCTACTAACGCATGACAAGTACTTAGGAAAGCTCTTCCTAATAGTATTGGCCAATATTCCTATTCTTTCATGTCCAAACTAAAAAATCAACCTGAAAAACAAATTTTCCAACCTTGATCAACAAGTTGTAACACCCCATTTTCGCATTCCAATAGAATTCAATATAAAAAGTCGTTTATAAATTTCAATAAGTATATATATATATATATATATATATATATATATATATATATATATATATATATATATATATATATATATATATATATATATATATATATATATTCCTCTTTAGCCAAACTAATCACCATAAACTTGTAGGAAACATCGATACGATTTCCGTAGATATATAGAAATCCTAAATCCGACTTCGTATGGAGAAGTTATGCTTTTTCGAAGTTTCACGATTAAACCGATTCAACTTGGAGTATCATAAAAAGTGAATTTCAGATATGTTTCTTTGCTTAAGCAATATAAATGAAAGTCTTACTAGTCTTAAGGCCGACCGAGAGTGTACATATAGAGAACATCCAAATCTGACTTCATATGAGGAAGTTATGATTTTTTGAAGTTTCAGCGTAGTAGTGTGGACACAAAAATCAAAATTCAAATCGGCTCATTCGTAGCCGAAACAATCTAAATGAGAATTGAATATCTCATGATTAGGAATTCGTCAATATAAAGACAGTCTAGAATGGAGTTCGTACGAAGTAGTTACGAATTTTACTTGGTCGTTAACACTATAATCTTCGTCCACTGTTAAATTTAAGATTGGATAAGAATTAGCCAACAGAGTCTGAAAGAAAGTTATAGTACTAGTCGATAGCTACGTGTGGATATAAAGAATGGTGAAAATGAAGCTGGTATGAGGGAGATAAGATTTTTAGAAGATATGCAATTTTACCTACTATGGGGCGATGCCGCACCATCCAGGGGGCAACAAGTGGCAGACCAGGGTCCACCTACCATAACGCATGGTGCTCATGGTAGGTGGGTACGGTGCGCCTTTTTTCTATAAATAAATGCTCTTTCTTTCATTTTTCTTCACACCTTATCTATCATCTCTCTCTCTCTCTCTATGTGTGTGTCTATGTGTGTGGTCAGACTTTTTGGAAGATTTGGAGGTTTAACTTTAGTAAAACTCTGGAGCATTGTAGGGCTCAGGAATTAGAATATCTTAGGTTTTAGGATAGCTTATTTTCACAATTATAATCGTTAGTAGGAACCTATAAATGTTAGATTCGTCAGTAATTCCAAATTATAATAATGATTGATCTACTTATGGTAGAAGTGTCTAGAATGGTCATATTGGCCTGGTTATTGGATTTTAGAAAGGCTATATGTTGAAATGGTCCCGCCTCCCAACTGTTCGGCCTGGTTAAGCCTTATTTGATAGAATTCTTGGTATTCATTGGGATTAGTGAAAGATCTAGTTTCCATTACATGATTATCATTTGACTTTATAAGTTAAAGTATATAGGTTGATTCTCGTTCAACACGTTATCCATTACTTGGATCGTCAGTAATCGTCTAAGTATCACACAGATAGCTGTTAATTGTCTAAGTAAATTATCCAGATGACTTTTCTCACTATATCATTTGCTCTAATATAAGTCCTATATATGTTACGATATAGTTACCTTGTAGTATGCCGCTAGGATAGTTCTGTTAGTTGTCAGTAATATTGGATTATTTCTTGTTGTAATTTTTATATATATTGATATACTATGTATGGAGTTAGGGACAGACTAGCCTTATGCTGAAAGCCAATATAATCAGGTTGACTAGCTTTATGCTGAAGGCCAAGGTGTGGTTCAGCTTTACGCTGTAGGAAAAAGAAGTGGGGACCCGCTTCGTGCTGAAGGCCAAGGGCGTACCAACTTTATTGTAACATCCTGTTTCGAGAAGTTTCTTATTTCAAGATTATGGAAAATAAATAGATCAAGTAAAGGTTTTGGGCTTCAACGAAGTGGGATTTAGATCTTATTGGACAATGATAATGTTAGATAAGTGATTAAAGCCTTGGTTTGTGTCTTTGTGTCAAAGGGTAAAATGGGAAAAGTGATGTTTCCGACTTCATTCATAAATTAAGTATTTTAGTTTTGTGCATTTTAAGTCAAAAGTAGTTAGATAGGGTTGTAGGGCTAGTTAATACCTTTCCGTGCATATAAAGAACGCCGAAAACAGAGTTGAAACGAAGAACTTATGACTGTTTGAAGTTCGAGGGAAATTGGGTGAAAACCCGTTCTCATGGGGTGGGAAGCAATTCCCACAACGTGACATTCCTCACGAGGTGAGAATATATTCTCAACTGTGCAAGCCAAATCCCACAAAAATTTTACGGTTTTCAATGTATTTAAAGGTAAGGATTCATGTTTTAGGTTATTTTCTTAACCTCCATCATATCTAGAACCTTTTGGGAGAAACCATGCCCTCCATTTTCAAGATTTGCGCCTCCCATATCCTCTCTTATCCATTTTTGGAGTTTTTGGTGGTTTTGGAGCAGTGTTTTCATGCAAGATTGATCCTTGAAACTTGGCAAATGAAGATCTCAACTTTCATCTACCATCTAAACCTTTGTAAGTTATAAAGTTCCAAGATTTATTGCATTTCATCTTAGGATCTATGTGTATTTGGTGTTTTGATCCATTTTAATGAGGTTTTAGTGAGAGTTAGGAATAATGTTTGAAATTTTATTACTCTCCATGGTCCCAAGAACATTTTAAGTTTCAGATCTGGACTCAAACACCTTTCGATCAGTTTAGAATGTTTTCTTGGACATAATGGACTAAGAAAGTTTTGAAGTTTTGCCTTCCCTTTCACCCATGCAAGTTATTTTGGTCATTTAGTACATTTTGGTATAATAAAGTTTAGATCTTGAAATCTTGAGACATTATTATGGATAAAGTTGGAAACTTTATCCACCTAAACATTATGTTGATTCAGATCTGAAGGTTGGAGCCTTCAACTTAATGGATTTAGCTGAGAAAGATGCATTCTTGGTCCCTTTGAGATTTAAAAACTAGATCTTGGTTGTTTGGACCATCCTAATGGATAACGTTGGAAACTTTATCCATTGTGAGGCTATCTGGGGTCCAGATGTGAGGTTATGGGCCCTGTTTTGATGAGATTAAGCACTTAATGAAGATTTTGGCCTTCTGACCAGAAGTCACAACGTGACATAGGACGTGTCACGACATGACGGTGTACATAATCGCAATTGTTTTGTCATTTCATTCTCACGACGTGACCAAGGAATGGTCAAGACGCGACGTTGACTTTTGCTAACATACCCATTGACTTTTTAACCAATTTGACTTTTGGTCAAACTTGGGTAGAATTGAGTATTTGACTAAGGATTGGTCTCGGTTTGGTTTTAGAGAGTTTGGGTTGGTTATTCTAACTCTATGGTAGCTGTTGGGCTTTTTTTGAGTAGTTCAGGTGAGTCTCTTCACTTTACTTATGGGTCGAAGGAATCAATTTCGGCCCACCGGATTATGTTTGTAGAGTGATAGTTGTCTTTGTGACAATTACTGATATTCATGTATGTCCTTGTTGTCCTTGTGACTCTTGTTGATATGTATGTATGCTTATGTATGTGGGGTGATATAGACTCGAGGGTTGTTACACACCCGACATAGCTACATGATGTTATATGGAGTTACTATGCACTTGGGGTTGATTCGGACACGGTGGTTGTTACAGACCCGACATAGCTACATGATGTTACTATGGACTCGGGGTTGATACAGACCCAAAACAGCTACATGTTGTTATATATATATATATATATATATATATATATATATATATATATATATATATATATATATATATATATATTTTATGTGATATTTTTGGAAGAACTCACTAAGCTTTGTGCTTACGGTTTTTTGGTTTAAACATTTTCAGGTACTCCCAGTTTTAAAAAGAAGAGACCGACTTGGTCGCACTACATCCCCTAAATATTTATTCCACGATGATTGTTTATGAATTTACTCTAATGTTTTGAGAATACTTTATTATGATCGTCTTTTGGAATAATATATGAATGATTTTGACTTATTTAAAACGAAAATTTCATTCGGTATTTTTGGGACGTTTCATTTATGTTGAAGGACATTATGTGTATGCATTATATATGTATTGTGGTATATGGTATTTTAAGTAACTCGCTAAAACTAGCGCTTACCTAGTTGATATTAAATATTTTCAAGCACTCCGTGAGATAAAAAAAAGGGTGATGATCGATTGTACACACACATTGGCAAACTGTTTCCACATATACTCTGAAATAAGATAAATGGATTTTGGTATTTGTCAAAAATGAATGAATTGTTGTTTTTTTAAAATGAAAAAATTTCCTTGAAAACTGCGACGTTACACAAGTCTTCAATGATCCCTTGTGGATAAGTGATAGATTGATATGCCATATGTATATCCATCCAAGTGGTCTTCAACTTTGGTGAGTGGAGTTTCTTGTAAAAATAATAGAACATGAGGTTGATGCTTGCTCCAAAATCAGCCAATGCATTTGTCTTTACTAAAATTCCAAATTCCGAAGGCAATGTTAATCTCCCTAAATCTTCCATTTTTATTGGTATACTATCTTTAACAACAGCTGAACTATTCTCATTAAGTATCACATTGGAGACCTTATCTAGTTCACTCCGATTTCCTATTTGACTTTTCAAAAATGTCTCATATTTGGGTATTTTTGCAATCGTCTCCACAAATGGCATATTGATTGAAAGTGACTTAACTTGTTACATGAAATTCTTATGTTCTTGCTCTAGCGGATTATTCTGAGTCAAAACTGGATAGTTGAGTGGTGAATGATATAGCTAAAATGAAAAATCGTCTGGAATGGTTTCCAATTTCAGCAGCGTGGTGAAACTATCACTACGTCGTGGCAACTGTACATGGCTCGAGTCTTTTACACTTCCTTCATTGTTTTGAGCGGACTGAATTTTGGTGGCACGAAATAACACTAGTGGCCTTTTATTTTCTCCATCTTCAGTTGTGGCTGCTAACACTTGAGCTTTTGAGCTCGAGCAGATATTATTTGAATTAATACTTGGCAAATGTTCCTAAATGAGGTTGGTTAGTTGACCCGCTTGCGTTTATATATTCACAATAGATGATTGTTGGTTCCTTAAGGTAGCATCTAGATTGTCATGCCTCTTCTCACTTGTTGCCATAAATCTATTCAACAAAGACTCGATATCATGTTTCTTTTCAACTTGAATTTTCTCTTTTGGATAAAACCCACGACCTTGTTGCCATTATTTTTCTTCTTTTTCTTTTCGGTATTCTTCATATCTTTTCCACTCTTTCTTTTTTCTCCTCCAGTCTTCATCAAACCCATCTCCGCTTGAGTAAAAAACTTGAGCATTCATGTTCCAATTTTCATCCAAATCATAATCCTTAGTATGATGTGTCCCACTACAATTATCACATCCGACATGAATCGCGTGAATTGAATACCCGGCTTTCGTGATCCTCCTATTCATCGAGTCTAGATTTGCAAGTACTCAAGCTAAATTTTATTTTCCTTCTTTGTGATCCTCCTATTCATCGAGTCTAGACATGAATCGCGTGAATTGAATAACCGGTTTTCGTGAATTGTAAGATATTTTCTGAGTTATGATATTCTCTTGAATGTTTAGCAAATTCTTCAATGAGAGCTTGGTTAGTAGTTGGATCCTTCTTAGTCATTGGTCCTTGATAATCTAGAAGTTTTCTCGTGCTTACATTTGTTCCATCATAAAAAATTGAAATCTCTTGTTGCATATTGAGATCGTGTTGAGGGCATTTACAAATCATTCCTTTATATCTTTCTGAAGCTTCATGCAACGACTCGCCATCATTTGGTTGGAAGTTCGTGATATTTTTCTTCAAATTAGCAACCTTTGAAGGAGGGCTAAATTATTAAATGAACTTTTCTTTCATCAAATCCCATGTAGTGATGGCTCCTGGTGCTAGTGACTCCAACTAATCCGTTGCTGCATCTTTTAGCGTGATTGGATGCATTCTCAACATAACTGCATCTTTAGAAATGTTTGGCACATTGATACAATTTGCTATTTCCAAAGCTTCCTTAATGTGGTTGGATGCATCTTCATGATTCTTACCAAATATTGGGATATCCTTTAGCATGTTGAGGATATGTCCCTTAAGTTCGGAGTTCACCGTGTGTAACGACCCAATTTTCACGTCCAAAAATTTCATTTAAATTAAGTGGGTTGCAAAACATTTGTAGTAAAAACATCATCTGATCATATCATTTCATGAAAATATATCTCGTGTCTGAAAACCAAATCATAAAAATAATAATAATGTCAGAGTACAATCCCAGAACATCTCATAATGCGGAAAAACCAATGCGTGTGTATGATGTGCCGCTAGCGCGCCATCTCCTTACCCTTCGCTGAAGAGGAACCTGAAACAATACTGTAAACTGTAAGCACGAAGCTTAGTGAGTTCCCCCATCATCCACATACCATACAATCATATAGCATACATACTGCCAGGCATTTCTGGGGTGCCTGATCTACCCGGTAAGACCATTCTGGGGTGCCGACCTAGCCGTACGACCATTCTGGGGTGCCGACCTACCCATGCGGCCATTCTGAGGTGTCGTCCTACCCGTGTCAAGCCATTCTGGGGTGCTGACCTACCCGTGTCGAGCCATTCTGGGGTGCTGACTACCCTTCGGTCCTAACAACCGAACCTCGGGGACTATTTCACCCCCTACTACTACTATCGCATATATCATAGCATAATCTACTGTCAGACATATCTGGGGTGTCCGACCTACCCTTCGGTCCTGACAACCGAATCTCGGGGACTATTCCCCCTCCTACTACCCCTATCTCATATAACATATCATGCTAGCAGCTAAACATATCATTACATACTGTTGGGCATATCTGGGGTGCCTAACCTACCCTTCGGTCCTAACAACCGAACTCTATCACTATCACATATCATATCACGCTAGCATATAACATATCTGGTAGTAGCAACACAGATGAATATCACAAAGACAAACATCTATCATACGATCCCTACTGGTGGGCCGGCATTGTGGCCGTAGACCCACCGCTACTGGAAGGTAACTCATCTCGTAGTAGCTGCGCATCTGTGAAGGAACTCTCTATCTGCTGCTGCTGCTCCGGAAATCCTCCGGCTATAAATCCCACAAAACACACCATCAGAGTCTGATATCTACTCTTTGGGTAAAATGACCATTTTATCCCTGATCAAGTCAAGTCAAAGTCAAAGTCAACTTCCAGTTGACCTGACTCGCTGAGTTGGCTTGCCAACTCGCCGAGTCCCTATCTTTCCATTTGTCCTTATACCCGCTTCTACTCGTCGAGTTGGGCCGACAACTCGACGAGTTCCTCTCTAATAGGAACGTCACATGAAAACTCATCCGACTCGCCGAGTTGATGAACAACTCGTCGAGTTCACCTTCATCTGATGAACAAGTTATGTCCTCGACTCGCCGAGTTGATGAATAACTCGTCGAGTTCTAAGAAGATTGCCTTGGACTCGCCGAGTCCGCTCATACACTCGCCGAGTCCCATGAACTTCCAGAACAATGCTTAGTCCAGAACGTTGGGTCACTCCCCGGGACCTTCCTGAAACCTTTCCACACTCAACTGGGTCCTTACGACCCTCAACTGATATGGGACAGAACCTTGGACTCGCCGAGTTCAAGAATGGACTCGTCGAGTTGGTCACATCCTCTCACTAAATCTTCGATTTCTGATGTACAACCCTTGATCAAAAGATAGATCTATGCATCTATAATCGATCTAGCACGTAAAGTTACAACCTTTACGTGCTTGCATGGGACTTTGAGCTCAAATGGTCCTAAAACAAGCTCTTACAATGCATAGGGCCTTCTTTGAGTGCAAAAGCCACTCCTTTCTGCCTTGTAACCCCTCTAAGGACCTAGATCCGAAACATCAACCCCAAACCATGCTTGCAATCATGGTTGGTGACCAAAATGGCTTAGAAAAGCCCTAAAACTCCACAAAATGGGATCTATCAAAAGAGTAAGCAAGGTATAGACTTATACCTTCTGAAGACTTCAAATGATGCTCAAAACCGAATCCTTCTAGCCTCCTCTTGATCCTTCAAGCTTTTCCTTCCTTCCTTGGATCACAAAAGCACCAAAATCACTCCAAATGCCTTAGATTGCTTCAATAACGGCTAGGGTTTGCTATGGGGGTCTTCTGGGAGCAAATGGGGCGAAGGAGGCCGAGTTAAGGTGTTTAAATAGGGTGCAAACCCTCGGGTTAGGGTTTTTGTCCAGACAGGGCCTACTCGCCGAGTCCGGGACCCGACTCGCCGAGTCCACAGCTTAAACTCCGCGTCCCATCCCGCTTCTACTCGGCGAGTTGGTCCTTCAACTCGCCGAGTCCAAGACCCAAAATTCAAAACATTTAAAGATTTGATAAAAAGAATACATACCAAGAACCAGGTGCTACAAATCTCCCCCACTTATTTTAGACTTCGTCCTCGAAGTCTGCTGCTCGATCCTGAAACAACTCGGGGTAATGCTCCATCATCTCGTCCACCGGCTCCCAAGTCCACTCTGACCCCTTCCGGTGCTGCCATTGCACCTTCACGAGTTCCACTCTTTTCCTCCTCAGATCCTTCGACTTCCGGTCAAGGATCGCTACAGGCCGCTCGATGTAATTCAGGTTGTCATCCACCTAAATGTCCTCCATTGTACCACTGCTGAGTCGTCCACCAGGCACTTCCGCAGCTGGAAGACGTGGAAAGTGCTGTGGATCTGACTGAGTTCGGCTGGCAGATCCAATTTGTAGGCCACCTTGCCCACCCGGGCTATAACCCTGAAGGGTCCAATATACCTGGGACCCAACTTGCCCCGTTTCCTGAACCGGATGACACCCTTCCATGGCGACACCTTCAGGACAACCATATCCCCGACCTGAAACTCCAGGTCCGATCGGCGCTTGTCGGCATAACTTTTCTGCCGACTCTGAGCGGTCTGAAACCTGCTCCGAACTTACTGAATCCTCTCTGTCATCTTGAGCACCACTTCGGTGCTCCCCATGACCCTCTGGCCAACCTCACCCCAACATATCGGGGTTCTGCACTTCCTCCCGTATAACATCTCGAAGGGAGGACGGTCAATACTCGCATGATAGCTATTATTATACGAGAACTCGGCCAACGGAAGGTAGGTATCCCAACTACCTCCGAAGTCTAAAACACATGCCCGCAACATATCCTCTAGCGTCTGGATGGTCCGCTCGCCCTGACCATCTGTCTGCGGGTGAAAGTGGTGCTAAAATGCAGACGAGTACCCAGCTCGTCATGAAACTTCTTCCAAAACCTGGAAGTAAACCGAACATCCCTGTAGATCACTTATACTTGGCCAATGCTCAGCTATTTCCACTGTGAGTGACTTGTCACTTCC
Organism: Lactuca virosa; assembly: GCF_052849685.1. Taxonomy (NCBI): domain Eukaryota; kingdom Viridiplantae; phylum Streptophyta; class Magnoliopsida; order Asterales; family Asteraceae; genus Lactuca; species Lactuca virosa. Next base: position 183,352,747 of record NC_136428.1, read on the forward strand.
TAATAAACCAGCTATCCTGCCCGTACTTGCACTTAGGGCACAATTACTAACATTGCCCAAACGCTGAAACTGCCCGAACACTGAACTGCCTGAAGCAGTATGCTGCCACATGGTTTCTTTCCAAAATCTAACGAGACCTTCCTGGTCTCAGTACGTTCACCAATTATCTGAAATACCGGGTTCCGGCCCGGTTGCGGACCCAAAGGTCTCCCACTTAGTCGCCTCACACGACTTCTAAACAATTCCCTTCTCTAGAACTAGTTGCCACTAGTTTCCATGCCACTGAGACTCTAACAACCTCCCGATCCAACCGATCGGGTTCGTACGTCGAATCCTGACGTCACCAAATACAGGCTAAAAGTGATTGCTACCTAACCGATGGTAGCCCTATATCACAATCAATCTTATACAGTCCATTGCTTCCCTGATCCCACAACTGCAGTCGCATTCCTGCAGTCGTATCACTGACTCAACCTGATCTAATCCTTCTGGGTAATTCCGAAATCCAATCCGTGGATTTCCATATCCTTACTGCTACACCCGAACTGGTGGGTACTACTGTTCCTTCCGCGTCCTAACAACGCGCTCACGCTATCTACCGACCAAGTGAAGGCTGCGGCTACACCCTCAGACTTACATCACTCAAGCACTATCTGCTGCTAGTGAATGCTACGGCTACACCCGCAGACTTATAACACTCTACACTATCTGGCTGCTAGTGAATGCTACGGCTACACCCGCAGACTTACAACACTCTAACACTATCTGGCTGCTAGTAAATGCTACGGCTACACCCGCAGACTTACAACACTCTAACACTATCTAGCTGCTAGTGAATGCTACGGCTACGCCCGCAGACTTACAACACTCTAATACTATCTGGCTGCTAGTGAATGCTACGGCTACACCCGCAAGCTTACAACACTCTAACCATACAGCCGCTTGGGTTGTCTTCCTTCCACACAAGCATGCGAAACTTATCCCAGTTTCAAAACTGCTCCTCCTTCTGAATCCTTGGATGATTCTCCCCCACTTTGATTCAACTAACATTCCACAACACACAATACTGGAAGGATTCTCAATCCTTCTTATCACCCATGACCAATCTTCTAGAACCCACGCTTACCATTGCTAGGGTTTCAATACCAGCTAATCCAAAAGATCACACAACTTCTAAAATTCCAAATAAATCTCTGGTAATAACCCGCTAGACCCAGGAAGTTCTGAATCTCAATTGGAGACCTCGGAATCTCCCACTGCATCGCGGCCTCTAACTTGGCTGGATCGACTGGAATATCCTTCTGATTGACAAGGTGCCCAAGAAATTGCACCCCGCGCAACTAGAACTCACAATTGAAGAACCTTGCGAAAATTCTCTCCCTCCTCAAAGTATCTAGCACCTCCCTCAGGTGCTTCTCGTGATGCTCCTCAGTCTTGGAAAGGATTCCCCATCCTTCCTATCATCTAAAGGCTCGATCCGCTGACAATCAACGTTTATCTCTGCTGGCGCTTCAACTAACCCTTCATCAGACCTAACCCAGCCTTGTCAACTAGTCGATCACCTTTCAATCCCCGATTGTTCCTGCTTCAGTGACTGCATCCTGAGAACCTGCGCTTAAGGGGAAACATCTTCGAACTACTATCCTATCGTCCTCTGGTTACCCTGCTGGGAACTCAAGCTTACCACTGCTGAGAATATAACCGATCTAAACACAAATAACACCTTCCGGAAAATAGTGAGACACTACCGAGTCCTATTCATACTTGCTACTAATACTGCATCCGAAGTAACCTGCTCTACAGGGAACGTCTTCAACTATCATTCTAGTATCCAAGGTATGCAGATGGCATATAACTCAATCGTAAGCAGGCCATAAAATTCCGAAATATTATTATCCTTACTGATGCAGAACTATAACAATAAAATCATAACACAAGCTGATAGGGAGATGAAGATTCATACCCGCAACCTTCTCTAAAGAACCCCCTAATTCTCCTTCCTTCCGAGGCCTGCGATGATACTGAGGCTGTCCCATCTGCTGAGCGGGGCAATTTGCCCTGACATGACCAGGCTGATGGAAACGATGGCATAACTCTACTTCTACTGTGCATTCTTGGCGTCTATGACCCCTCCATCCGCATCTGCCGCACTTAGACTTGCTGCGCACGTGATCCCGTGCTCCCTCTTTCCTCGTGCGACCATCTCGACCCTGCGGGTCCCTGACACCAGCTACGGCGGTGTCTATCTGCCCATCTTGCCGAACTAGGCCGGAAGACCGCCTCCTCTTCCTCAACTGACTATCTGAACCAATCTCCTGTTCCCGTGTCACCGTGACCATTTCACCTATCGCCTGGATAGCTGAGGCCCGCCTTTCCATCCCGGCGACCACTCTATCAGTGACACGCCCGATGGTGTCTGGTAACTCTTCGCGGAGGGCCCGCGAAACCTCTGCATCAATCCAATCCTGTAATTGACTCTCCTGGGGACAGGGTGCCCCACTCACTCCCGACCCCTGATGGAAAGAGCTAAGAATGGGATCCCCCTCCCTGATGGATCCCTGGGATCCACAAGAATCGGGCTCTAGACGAGCCCCAAAATGCCCTGAAACTAACCCGACCCTAAAGGCCTCAAGACGACTGTCCAAAAGCTCCATGACGGCCTCCTTGATCGAACCGAAGATCACAGGAGTCTGATCAATGATGTTGCGCATAATTTCTGTTGAAATAAACTCCCTCATCCGACCATCAAGCTGCCCGGCTCCAGAGTCAGAGCCAGATCCCTCCCCGGTACCTGAACTGCCAACTGATATCTCGCGCAACGTCACCATGTTGAAACCATATCACAATAACTGTCAGAATACTCGTCGCTGTTGAGGGTTCTCACACATACTCCACAATTTCCTTGGTTTCGTCTTGGCCCCTCTTGAATCGGGTACGGATCCTCTACTTTTAGTAGTACGGGCCCATAGTACCTTCCACATCTATCCCTACTTTCCTCAAGAGTTACCTTAACTCAACCAAGTCTCTTTTACTGCTACGGATCTCTACTACTCTCATCCTAGGCTTACCCTAGGGAAATCTCCGACTCTACCCAAACCAGTCCTCAGCTGCTGAAGGCCTCCTTGTAATGCCAATTAGCCATCACCTGAATACCATCACATGTGACGAGGCTCAGATAATCATTCGAGTAAGACTCTCGTCCCTATAACGGTTAGACTCAAATGAGAGCTGCGCAATAGGGCCAAATCCAACACTCTTAGATTATTCAACCCTGATCACATGTGACGTGACGTATTCACCTAATGGCTAACTCCCATCACTCCGAGCCCTACTAAGCACGAAGCAAGCATCATTCGGACACAGGAAAACTATTCAAGCAATCTGTTCTCATATCGAGAAACTGCACTAGCATACAATGCTAAGCTCATACTATCAGGCATAACCTAAACATGCTATCCTACTGCTGTCTACTCAATACTAGCGTGCAATTCACATAAGCTGAAGCACATAAATCAGGCACATAAGGCATTATTCCTAGATCCTTAGTCCTATTCTAGCATGCTGTTCTACTGAAACTGGTAAAACATAACATAAACTTGTATGGGTACTATGGGGAAAACTTACTTGAGCTCGGCCGGTCGCGCACATCACACACCTTGTTCTTTCTCAAAACTCTTTTAGTTAGCCTTTAGAAAATCATTTCTTTATAAAAATCTTTTAATCCCTCGATTTGAGTCCAGACACCCCCGAAGGTGTGTCCGAATCCCTCAAACCAGGGCTCTGATACCAACTTGTAACGACCCAATTTTCACGTCCAAAAATTTCATTTAAATTAAGTGGATTGCAAAACATTTGTAGTAAAAACATCATCTGATCATATCATTTCATGAAAATATATCTCGTGTCTGAAAACCAAATCATAAAAATAATAATAATGTCAGAGTACAATCCCAGAACATCTCATAATGCGGAAAAACCAATGCGTGTGTGTATGATGTGCCGCTACCGCGTCAGCTCCTTCCCCTTCGCTGAAGAGGAACCTGAAACAAAACTGTAAACTCTAAGCACAAAGGTTAGTGAGTTCCCCCATCATCCACATACCATACAATCATATAGCATACATACTGCCAGACATTTCTGGGGTGCCTGACCTACCCGGTACGACCATTCTGGGGTGCCGACCTACCCGTACGGCCATTCTGGGGTGCCGACCTACCCATGCGGCCATTCTGAGGTGCCATCCTACCCGTGTCAAGCCATTATGGGGTGCTGACCTACCCGTGTCGAGCCATTCTGGGGTGCTGACTACCCTTCGGTCCTAACAACCGAACCTCGGGGACTATTTCATCCCCTACTACTACTATCGCATATATCATAGCATAATCTACTGTCAGACATATCTGGGGTGTCCGACCTACCCTTCGGTCCTGACAACTGAATCTCGGGGACTATTCCCCCTCCTACTACCCCTATCTCATATAACATATCATACTAGCAGCTAAACATATCATTACATACTGTTGGGCATATCTGGGGTGCCTAACCTACCCTTCGGTCCTAACAACCGAACTCTATCACTATCACATATGATATCACGCTAGCATATAACATATCAGGTAGTAGCAACACAGATGAATATCACAAAGGCAAACATCTATCATACGATCCCTAATGGTGGGTCGGCATTGTGGCCGTAGACCCACCGCTACTGGAAGGTAACTCACCTCGTAGTAGCTGTTGATCTGTGCGGGAACTCTCTATCTGCTGCTGCTGCTCCGGAAATCCTCCGGCTATAAATCCCACAAAACACACCATCATAGTCTAATATCTACTCTTTGGGTAAAATGACCATTTTACCCCTGATCAAGTCAAGTCAAAGTCAAAGTCAACTTCCAGTTGACCTGACTCGCCGAGTTGGCTTTCCAACTTGCCGAGTCCCTATCTTTCCATTTGTCCTTATACCCGCTTCTACTCGTCGAGTTGGGCCGACAACTCGACGAGTTCCTCTCTCATAGGAACGTCACATGAAAACTCATCCGACTCGCCGAGTTGATGAACAACTCGTCGAGTTCACTTTCATCTGATGAACAAGTTCTGTCCTCGACTCGCCGAGTTGATGAACAACTCGTCGAGTTCTAAGAAGATTGCCTTGGACTCGCTGAGTCCGCTCATACACTCGCCGAGTCCCATGAACTTCCAGAACAATGCTTAGTCCAGAACGTTGGGTCACTCCCCGGGACCTTCCTGAAACCTTTCCACACTCAACTGGGTCCTTACGACCCTCAACTGATATGGGACAGAACCTTGGACTCGCCGAGTTCAAGAATGGACTCGTCGAGTTGGTCACATCCTCTCACTAAATCTTCGATTTCTGATGTACAACCCTTGATCAAAAGATAGATCTATGCATCTATAATCGATCTAGCACGTAAAGTTACAACCTTTACGTGCTTGCATGGGACTTTGAGCTCAAATGGTCCTAAAACAAGCTCTTACAATGCATAGGGCCTTCTTTGAGTGCAAAAGCCACTCCTTTCTGCCTTGTAACCCCTCTAAGGACCTAGATCCGAAACATCAACCCCAAACCATGCTTGCAATCATGGTTGGTGACCAAAATGGCTTAGAAAAGCCCTAATACTCCACAAAATGGGATCTATCAAAAGAGCAAGCAAGGTATAGACTTATACCTTCTGAAGACTGCAAATGATGCTCAAAACCGAATCCTTCTAGCCTCCTCTTGATCCTTCAAGCTTTTCCTTCCTTCCTTGGATCACAAAAGCACCAAAATCACTCCAAATGCCTTAGATTGCTTCAATAACGGCTAGGGTTTGCTATGGGGGTCTTCTGGGAGCATATGGGGCGAAGGAGGCCGAGTTAAGGTGTTTTAATAGGGTGCAAACCCTCGGGTTAGGGTTTTTGTCCAGACAGGGCCTACTCGCCAAGTCCGGGACCCGACTCGCCGAGTCCACAGCTTAAACTCCGCGTCCCATCCCGCTTCTACTCGGCGAGTTGGTCCTTCAACTCGCCGAGTCCAAGACCCAAAATGCAAAACATTTAAAGATTTGATAAAAAGAATACGTACCAAGAACCAGGTGCTACACCGTGGCTGGAATATCGGATGTCACAATGCTCATATGAACATCATCCCATATACACCTCTTGTACTCATCCATCGTCATTGTCGCTATTGATCCCATTTTATTTTTGAGATTTACTCTCTTGGTTGGATTGTCTTCTTCTGAGTCACTTCCTGTTTCTGGTTCGTATCCTTCTCCCTTCTTATCCAGAGTCTTTTAGAATCTTGAAAATTGATTGGATTGGAAACCGCTACTTCATTCTTCAACATTTTTATCCTTTTCTGGTGAAACATATATTCTGGACCGTCGAATGGTGGCCGAATTAAAAACTGAATAAATCGAAAACCGTTCTAGCAGTTTCTGCGTCGTGGTATACAAATTACCATGCTTGGTCGTTGTCTTCACAGAAAACCGATTTAAATAGAAAAATTAACCTCCTGTGGTTTTTCCTCACAAAAAGGATCGATTAACTGATAGCAGTTAAGATTCTAATTGAACAGCTGTTCCCCGACAACAACACCAAAAACTTGGTGTGACTTGTATATGTTTACACTTTTGAAAGCTTTAAATTTATAATCTTTATTTATGTAACTATACTAAAACACAAATTAGGCAGTGTACCTAGTGTCTTAGTACTATAGTAAAGTAAATATGGGGTCAAACATAGGGAATGAGAGTAAATTTGGAAATTAAAATCACAAAAAACACAATCTAATTACTAAAGCAAAAATTAATGTAAAGGTGTTTTTATTTGATTTTTCAAGTTCAGAAAAATTTAATTATATACTAACTAGAAAGCAACAAAAAAAAGAGTTTTAACTAGAAAATTAAGACACTTTGTTTTAGCTTTGAACCCCCTTCTTTTCCTATGAGTTTTTTCGACTATAAATTTCTTCTATTGGTAACTAAATACTGATTGCCATGGTCATACTAATTAGCTTGCCTCAGTTTATCACACTTAATCACAATGGCCATGTAGACTAAGGACACTTAATTGGTTTTATTGAATAATTAGACTATAAATGTCTAGTTCTATGGTTGTCTTCCTATGGTCAATTCGGACAAACTGGAATTTATTATGGTCAAATAATGCTCTCGAACACAATTAAGCACTAACTTTATTACCTATAGCAGGACATGGTCAATCCCTAGCTCTAACAATTTAATGGTCATAAATTACTAGGAATATGAATTTATACAATCAATGGCCAATTAACTATATAAAATTTAAGGTCAAGATAATAGAGAGAGAAACATTAACGTGCAAGGATTGATCTAACAAACACAAGTTAAACCCAACATTAATAATCCACAGATCTAATATAACTCAGAGTAAATTTAGGTTCATCTACACTAAACAAAATATAAGGGTATTAACCCATGATTCAAATAGAAAAACAACTAATCAAGTAGTAAATTAAGCTAAACATCATGCTAACAGATTGCTTGAATCGATTTCTTGCTAATCACTGTTCTTTTCTCCTCCTCCTGGACAAAATCAGGTCTTCTAAATTTTCTCAGAAGTATATTCTCTCCAAAATTACCATGTATGTGGTCTTCTAATTCGTCCTTTATATAAGAGGAAAAATTGTCATAAATTAGCCACGACGCTATGGCCTATTGTTTGCCATGTCATGGTAATCGTTTCCTTATCGTAATCAGAATGGTAATTTACTTTAGTAGAGAATCTTCTAAATGCCACAGCGTGAGGAAAAGTTTACCACGTCGTGGTGATTGATCTGAAATGTGCTTTTGAGGCATCTATGTTTTTATTTTCAAACTTCACCCTTCAACTTCCATTTTTCATCCATTTTGGTCCCTTTTCTTCAAAAAGGTCTTCATTTGGCTGAAAAATGTAATTTATGCAAATAAGTACCAAAATCCCTTGTATTTAAAAATACCACTAAAATATAATGAAATAAGTCATAAAAATATGTATAAATATGACTATATCAGGTACCTTGAAATGTTGACTTCCAACTGATGGCACATCCGAACAAAGTGAATATATAACACGTATATGACATGCGTTTCAACAAATCACCACCATAGTCTGAGTCAACATATCCAACCAAGTCACTTTTATTTTTATCTTTATACACCAAACAAACATTTGTCATTCCCTTCAAGTATCGTTTGATCCACTTGACTGTTTCCTTGTGAGACTTTCTATGATTGCTCATAAACCTACTTATTACACTAACCGAATGAGATAAATCAGTTCTGGTATAGACCATGGCATACGTGAGACTTCCAACAAAACTAGAGTACATAAACCTTCTCATGTAGTTCCTTTCCTCAATAGTTTTGGTTATAGTACATGGACCAAATTTAAAATGTGCTGCTAAAGGAGTTCCAACTGGTCAAGATAGAACAACTGCAAGACTTTTTCAATGTGCTTTTGTTAAGAAATACACAATCTCCATTCTCTTCTATCCCCTCGAATCTCCATTCTATGTATCTTCTTTGCAGCTCCTAAATCCATCATTTCAAACTCACTCTTTAGAATCGCCATCAAGTCATTAATAGCAGCCATATCCATAGCTACGATGAGCATGTAATATACTAACATCAATAGATATATGTAGGAATAAAGTGACAATTCCTTTGAGTAAACATAGTTGTCAAACTAGTTTTGAATGTAGCCATGCGAGATCATAAATGAGTCAAATCACTTGTACTATTGTCTTGGAGACTTCTTCAAACCATACCTAGAATTCTTCAGCAAACATACATGATCCTTATTAGAATCACGGAACCCCTCTGACTGGGACTTGTAAATCTTCTCTTCTAAATCCCCATGAAGAAATGTAGTTTTCATGTCAAGATGTTCAAGCTCCATAAGAAATGCACTTACCATTGACAAAAGAACCTGAATCGTCATGTTCTTCATAACCGATGATAATACCTCGTGATAATCAATTTCTTATTTATGTGAAAACCCATTCACCACCAACCTAGCCTTGAGCCTAACTGGTTCATCTCCTAGAATTCCTTCTTTCTTCTTAAAGATCCAATTGCACCTCACTGGTTTTTCTCCCTTTGGTAGTGGAACAAGATCCCATGTTTCATTCTTTTCTAATGATTTCATTTCTTCATTCATTACTATCAACTAGCTAGTTTCTTTTTTAATCGTCACTGCTGCTTGGTATGTTTAAGGCTCCTTAGTGTCAAATTCTTCTTTAGTTTCCAAAGCAAAAGAAATGGAGTCAAATTCATATGAATTAACAGATCCCACATGTCTTTTAGGTTTCCGAATAACCCTATTTGATCTTCTCCTTTCTATAGTTTCTGACCCATCATCGCTTCCGACATCAGCATCACTAGATGAAAATTCAATAGGTCATTCTTGGGTTTCATTTTGTCTAGGTTATGTACTACCGCCTTGTTGTTCTTCACTTATTACCACTTTGTTTGTATTTGTGTTGTTAACTCTTCCTTTGGGTTAGCACCCCGATCTTTGTTCCCTGCTTAAGTTTTATCACCTTCTATCTAGTTATGAAGGGCAGAATCATCAAAGGTGACATCTCTTCTCATGATAAATTTTGGAGTTCTTCCTTCTTCTCTACACCAAAAATGATAACCCTTTACTATTTTCGCATATCTTAAAAGTATGCACTTCATTTCCATTGGCTCAAATTTACCATCAGTCACATGATCATATGTGGGGCATCCAAATATGCGTAAAACAGAATAATCAGAGGGTTTCTCAGACCATGCCTCTTGATGAGTCTTCAAGTCTATAGCAGTTGGTGGTTATCTGTTCACTAGATAGCAAGCATTGTTAATTACTACCACCCAGAATTGCTTAGATGGATTAGCGTATATCTGCATGGTTCTCGAACGTGAATTGTATCTAAGAATGTTATAATATTCAATACAAGTAAAATGATGCGAAATTTTTATGTTCTTAGACCTAAATCTAAAGAAATAGCAAAGCATGATGTTATAATTAAATAAAATAATAAACTATTTACCAATATCAATGGAAAACTTAGAAAGTATGCAAAAGTCAAGGATTAAAGTCTTAGTATTTGTATCCGGTTTTCAAAGTATAATCCTTGAGTTTTCTTCTAAAGGTCAGGCTCTAGTACATGAAATTAGTGATGTCTTGATTTTGATTCATATCCAACGCACATATGAAGATGTAACCTAAAGAGTCAATACATTTTAAGTTGTAACAAAGTATGTGCAAAACAAGTTGGGACATAGTTCTGCTTGGTCCACACAAGTATCGAACAACTTTGAGCTTGGTCCCTAGTTCAAAATAGTAGGCTTTGAGATTCTTATATATGGACATGCAGATGGACAGCCTATCCATGAACGTGGTGGTCCATGAATGTGGTTGACCAGGAAGTTTGACTTCGTCAATTAATGCTTCAACATCCCCCTAGAGCACTAAAAATTGATGTGTGTGAACCTTAGGTATGAAAATTGTATATATTAACCATATTTTAGGTGAACTAAATTACAAACTCAAGGTGAAGAATAACATTAAACAAATCCAAGGTTGGATTAAGGGCTACACATCTTCAATCTTCCATTTTTTATTGTTACACAATGAAATCGGTTGTGATCATGTGATTGACTTTTGATAGTTGAAGCAGCTAAAAATCAAATGTTGAAAGTGATAGAATTAGTAGTATTCACATGTTATTAAAAAATAGCATGACTAGTGTTGGGTTTTAGAGAATTCTAAGACTCCTATGGTGTACATGCAACCCTATATACCTTGGATCTATGTTTTCTGTATTATACATGTAAATATCAATTTTCCCAAGGTATCATCCTAACTAGCATATTAAGGAGTATCTACAATATGAAATATAGTTGAATGACATACCTTTTGTTGTAGCTTGATGCCTTGTACCTTTAAAGAGCTTAGTGCCCCAAGTGTTGCACCTCAAATGGTTCACACAACACCACCAACAATTGGAATAACTTGAGAGGAGATTATTTACACTGAAAATCGGCTAGCCCTCATGTGTCTATCACTAGTCACTCCTTAGTGCCAATTTCATGAGCTATGAGGCTTCTTATATAGTGTTCACATTAGGGTTACACCATGTAACTCATGAATTTCCATATTCCTCATGATCTATGAGTTTTAACCTCCATGGAGTATCCATGGGTCACCACATGGGTTTAGCACAACATGAAGAACTATAGATCATAAGCCCACATTATAAGAATGAATGATTTACCAAATCAATCCCCATTTATTTAATTAGTCTCTTTTGACCACAAAATTAATTCCAAACTAATTCTTGATCAATACTAATTAAATAATATTAATATATTATAACTTATAATATATTAATAAATCATAAATATCCTCTTCTCACAAAAGTCTATCCAAATTGTTACGTTGCCATGCAACCCAAATGGACCATGCTACTCTCGGGTCAAGTACATACCAATAATAGTTATGGGCTTAGACACCTAATCCAACAGCATCCCACTTGGATAAGTCTAATAACTATTATTGTAAGAATGACTCCAACCCGACTAGCAATCGTAGCTCTTAAAAGCCATTGTCGAACTCTGATCTAGTCAATGCTTGTCCATTAGATAAGGGATCATATATTCCTCCATTCTAGACATCATATGGACATGAGACATGGATTTTAATCATTCTCTCTGTCCATCTGTTGTTTCCCGATTTCTGGTTTACGATGACCGACTAATTGAACAAATCAAATTAGTCCAGGCTTGGCAAAGCACTTAGGGGTGTCATCACTAAATCATCGAGGGGCCCACAGATATCGCTTTTATCCACATGGGGTAAAAGGAACAGATAAACTTCGACCCAAATTCTCGTTTGTACTTACTCATCAACTTACACACAATGATATGTTTTATAACAACCAAGTTACTGGTACGTTTACATATGTCAATGTGCAACCGACTCGCAACTACAACTCACACATCTCCGTTTGAAGAATATAAGATGTTACCGTCTCATGATTACTCGTGATAATATCCATGAAGTGATTCAAATGAGCATGGGTTGAATCCAATACTCGAATCTTACTCCAGGAGTACTCATGAACACTGCAACCACTTTGTCCTAGACAAACTACACACCCATTTATAATAGTCTTGCCTCAATACATACTTCCAAAGTATGATCGACTGTGGATGGTTTGAATAACCTAGTTATTCGGGAAGTCAAAACATGCAAAGTGAAACACAAGAATAATACTAATCCTATATCGCCCCAAAACTTTTGATTCATATTGATTACTCATTATTCATTGTATAATGTTTCGAATAATCAACTCAATACTTAAATTAAAACCATAGTCATGCCATGCTCCAAGCATGCACACTATGTTTGTCTAAAAAATATTTTTGCTATGCTTCAAGCATGCACACTACATTTGTCTATGGTCCTTACTTTGTGAAATAGATCAATTGAAAAACTTTTCAATGATGCTCATTTCAAAATTCCAAATCCTTATTGCAACCGTAAGAATTCCAAATTCTTGTTACTGCTAGGAAGTGTTTGTCACACCCCAAAACCGGAACGGCGGAATCGTTCTGGGATGGAGGACGTCATGTTTACTATCACGAGATATGTATATGGTAAGCAAGTAATGAACAACCATTTCATTTCGAAAGAAAGTGTTTACAATGTGTGTTCACAAAACATAGAATTCATAAACAAATAACAAAACAAGACTTGAATTCATAATGCTCCATCTTCGGAATTTCCAGCACGAGCACCTGTCTAATAGACTCCTGAGAATACAAGTTATTTGAAAGAGTTGATAAGCAATTAAGCTGGTGTGTTCATAAGAGTTTAGTGATGCAAGTAAGTTGTAAAGTGTTGTTGAAAATGTAGATGTAAAATGGTGTTGAAAACGTAGTTGTAAAATGTTGTAAGTTGTAAGTTCTGTTTTGAAAAGCTCGCCTGTTCCTCTAGAAAATCCTATATTTCCTACTTTGATGGAAGTTTAAGTAAAATGACACTACAACCCTTTCTATGGGTACTAAGTGGGTACAAGTTATATAAGACTCAGAGTAAACAAACAATCGATTGTGCGCATCTGCCCTAAGCTCACAACCAAACGAGGAACATACATTAAGGCGGATAACACACATCCCATTGGTTGTTAGATCATTGTCATATATAACCCTGGTGTAAAAACTTGTTACTCATGGAGTTAATTGTAATGGTTCCTTTATATCTAATGAAAAGTTCTTTAAGAAAACCCTTATTTCTTATAATAAAATGGTGACCACAGTGACTACTTTTATTATAGCTTAGTTTATGTTGTTATATATAATCTAATATCGGATAGAAAGTTAATTGAGTGAATCTGCCCTAAGCCCACAACCAAACAAGGAACAGGAAGTAAGGCGGAAAGCACACATCCAACTACCTATTGGGTATTAGTTTTATATATAAACATGTTGTATAAGCTAAGGTATTATAGAGTTACTCACTTAAGGTCCTTTAAATTGTACTGGTTTAATAAAATGGATTAAACCCTTTACTGGGAAGTTTCTAGTTTTGTATACAAAAAGTACTGATTTTGGAAAGTATGTTTTGTACTAGAAAAACTGTGCTTTGACTCTGTGTCCTATAACCTGACCCATACCTGGTACCCTTATGATGACTTAATGTATACTAAGCATACATATATATAGAATCGGGTAGAAAATAGATTGGGTGAATTCGTTCCAAGCCCACAACCAAACAAGAAACAGGAAATGAAGCGGAGAGCACACATCCTATTACCTGTCAGACTCTATTGGTATATATATATCCTATGATGTATACATTAAGGAATCATAAGACTAGCATTATGGTCCTTTCTTTTAAACGTAGCCTTCTACCAAGGCATCTTCTGTTACGTGCTAGACTCGACTGTTCTGTTTGCCGTTTGTAAAAATGTATGTTTTCCCTAGTTTATAACTACCTTAACTCGAAAATATTTTGAGTTTGACTTTCAAGTGGTACTGTCACTTTAAGAAAATAATGGGAAAATAACGAAGTACTGTAGTATTATACTATAGTGACTACTGTTGTACTAACTACCTTAAACCAATTGTTAATTAAGGTATAATGTGATATAATTGTAACCATACTTGATCGACCTTAGTAAAACACGACGCTCGAAGACGTCGAGATGGTATGACATTCATCACCCGAAGACCTGCAGGTCCCACTGTAGCTGGCAGCAAGGTGTAGGACGGTCAGTCCAGTATAGATCTATACACGAATTCACGCTCTTCCTTCAGAAGACTCTGGTTACAAGTCGAGCCATGACAGAGAAGCCATGCCCCGAAGTAGTGCCTCACATTTTAGTTACAGTGTGTATGTATTCCTGGTACTAGTGTAGTGTATGTTCTCTCCTGATCCTCATCATAGTGGGTTCTTTAGTATAGAGTTTAGTGTGTATGAATACTGTGTATTACTGTATGTTCTCTCTTTCTAGTGTGTAGTATGTTCAGTTATATAGTGTAGTGTATGTATTGTCTACAGTATGCATTGACTCAGGTATGAACTGACTCTTTGTATGTTCCATAGTTTTAGAGATAGTGAGTAGTAAAATCCTAAACTATACCTATTATAGTTTACTAGCAATGTTCTACTTGGACTGTTACTGAAAAAGACTCATTTATCTACTAAGTTATGTTTGTACTTTAAAAACGGAGTTTTGTATAACTATAAAGTAACATAACTTTAAAAGAGTTTTTGATATGTTTTGACAACTTATAAATGACATAAGTAACATTTTGAAAGATGTTTAAAACAAACATTTACACAATTATCATTGTGTTCAACTTGTATCCCCCCCTTAAAACAGTTAAAACAGTTGAAAGATTCATTACGGGGTATGAACTCACCTGATGCGGGTGACTCAAACGGGTATGCGTGTAAGGATGAAAAGTTCCACGAATGAAGTACCGAGACTTAACGAGTCCTAAATGACATATAATGGCATATATTGACATAAATATAGTGCTTGGAAGCAACCAAATGCAAGGAAACACCTTACAGGACTAGGAAACACCTTGTCCAAGTGTTGGAATCACATGTGATTTAAACTAAGGGAGTGTACGGCCACTTGAGGGAGTGTGCGGCCATGGGTTTTCGGCCAGGGGAGTGTGCGGCCACACACTCATGGTAAAGTGTGCTCAAAACGTTTTCCAAATGGTGGGGACGCTTGTAGGACTGATGTTCATCAAGTGTTGAAGCTACAAAGGCACTTTGGAAGCCCTAAAGTTCCAAACAAAGGGGTGTGCGGCCACATGGAGTGTGTGCGGCCGCACACTCCTTGATGAACATGTTTTGGACGTTTTCTAAGGCTCATTCATTGTAAGTAACAAGCTTTGGGAATGGTACCTACAATATGGAAGCCTTTAGGGGTGTTTGAAGGGTGTTTTGAGGGGTTTTTGAGGGGTGTACGGCCACCACTATGTGTGCGGCCGCACACACCATATGTTCTTGACTTCTGGGCAGTTTCAAGGCCTTAAACAAGTGTTCTTAACAAGTTCTAAGCTTAACGAAAGAGTACTTACGATCCGAAAGCTCGAGAAGGTCCAAAATCGCCAAGAACAAGTCTGTGTTCTTGATGTTCTTGGTGAAATGGATGAAGATTTGAAGATCTAGCCAAAACACGATTTCAAATGGATGAAATCAAAGGTTGTAACTAGTTTATGAAGATTAACAACAATTTAAGTGAAGAACACTTACATTCTTGAAGATCTAGGCTGAAAATCGGATGATAGTTGAGAGAGAAATCGAGTTCTAAGCCTTGGAGAGTGAAAAGGGAATAAAGGAGGCTGAGTTCTACACTTATACTCGTGAGTGTGCTGCCAGGAGAGGGGTGTGCGGTTGCACACCCATGTGTGCGGCCCTACACTCCTTGTGTTGGAGTGTAAGGCCCGGTTTTGATGCTAAAAGCGTACGCGATCCTTTTCTATGTTCAATGCTTGAATGTACTAACCTTTGGACCTTTAAATGGACTCTAAACAAGGCTAAATGATAGCAGAAATGAGTTTGACACTCAGCTGAGCTGACTGGCTGAGCTTTACCAGGCAAAATTTAAAAAAAAAAAATTCCGGGTTGTCACAGTGTTAGATTCTAAACTATCATTCAATGATTCTTTTGTAATGTCTAGCTACCAAAAGTCACAGAGACTTGACCAACGATATTACAAAATATTCCTTTAGAGATTGTTACAAGACAATTCCATGGAAATGAAGTCTCAAATGCAAAGTACATTCCTTTGATCATCTTCTCGCATAAAAGTTTCTAATTTTCTCATCTATTCTTCAACCCCCAATATGAAAACATTCCATATTTGCCATACAACAATTCATTATTAACAGACTCTTGTCTATTCATAGTAATGTCCATATGGTCCTTCCAATACTATACTCTTAACTGTCCTTAAACGACCAATCTTTGGTGAACCTTAGATTGTCCTTAACAGTTGCTCAACCATTTTAGTCATAACCGGTTCTAGTCCTTTTTCCCTCTTAATGCCCTGGGTATTTGGAAAAATTTAGAACACGAGAATATTATGGCATATGAAATCGGTCCTATTCCCGAAGCATATGGGACACGATTCATGATGTCTAACATAAAGACACGATACTTAATCAGTCTTTTGCTATAAATTTTTTATATTTACCATGTTCTCACAATTCGAATTATGAAAAGGGATGTCGTAATCATAATCAAATTTTGAGAACGCAATTAACATTTTCATATATAGAATTTCCTTATGTTGAACCATTCCAACATAACATTCATATATATTTGACTAAAATTGATTAACATCTCAATCTAAGCTTTTAGAATTGAAATGAAGTATAATTTTCTCTCCCTTAATTATAGGAAAACAACTTTTCAAACTGTGCAACTTGCAAATTGAAACTTTTGTTTTCTATAATTAACATTGCTAACTTGCAACATTCACCATAATTGATTATGCTCCCACTAGCATAATAATTACATCCTTATTAACATAACACTTGTGCTCCCACTAGCGTTGACATGTACTCAGAAATCAGCTGGACTTCTAGAAATCAACACTTTTTTAACTTTCTTTACCAAAGTTCAGATTTCTGATATGAGATGCTTCGATAAGACTTTACCTGGGCTTCTCAATCTCATACACCTTTCCTTAGACAGCTCACATGTGTATCTAAACAATTTTAGAACTTACAACCACAAGTCTAAAATATTTAGACCTATGTCATTTATCATAATTCGAATTATGAAAAGGATGCCGTAATCATAATCAAATTTAAGAATATCACAACTGCTATCTCCTTAAAATCTACTTAGTGAAAGCGTTTCCTCACCATCATTTTCATTAATTGAAGAGAAACCTTATGACACTTAGATTTTATGGTGTATGTGTTCCTATCCATGTGAAGTTGTCATAACCATAATCAGTACCAAATCACAAGACATGGTTAGTGACAAATCCAAACTAATATGGACTGAACTTGTTCAATCTTAATTTCTTGCCACCTGGCAGCACAAGGGCCTACCATTGCTTCCAAGTTGTTATGCAAACAACTGAGAACTCATAGAACTCACATGCATAGTCAACTTAACCGGAATGGGCACAGAAACAAGAATATGTCAACACGATAGGTCACAAACCTCAAGTCGTGTGTTAGTGTTTAACAATAGGTTTATTCTTGATTAGTTCTTGAAACTTGTCAAGATCTTTAAGACTCCCACTGACCTCTTGACATATAAGATTCACTTTGTCAAGGAACATTACTTGACAAACAAATCTTCAAGAGTTAGTGCGGATACTAATCAAGACAAACACTTCACACAATTGGCCTTAGTTGGTCTTTGTTTTATCCAAAACATCACAACTTACCAATTTCAGATGTACAAGAGTAGATATGCCACTCAAGGTTACAATCTTGGAGTAATAATCAAAGACTTGTTTTGGGAACGAAGTATGACTCATCTTCTTGATTTAACCATTTCAACAATTCATGATTCCTCTTCCTAGCCATAACAACGCACTAAGATGTCCTTAGAGGATCAATTGTGATATGGTTTTTCATAAACATTAAGATGATAATAAAACATGATACTAAAGTACTCTCCCATCTTTTCAGATTGGAGAAACTTTTATCTTTCTGGCTAATTTGATTCTCCTCATTCGTCCTGCCATACATTGAAACTTTTCCAATGATCCAAAATTATACTTAAACTTGTAAGCATAATCATGTTTAATAAACTTTAGTAAATCATGACGAATAGTCTTATCGATCTTTGTGGTGGATCTTGATCAGCGCACACCAGTGTACCCGATCGACTAGTCCTTCACTTGACTCACATATACATGTGAACACGGAATTAATCTTAATTTACCAAAGATGAAAATTCTCATTCATTATACAATACAACTTGCATGATTCCAAGTTTTTGTCCAATTAAAACTTGGGTGATTCAGCAGGAACAAATTTGCTTTTCCGGTGCGCCAAATCATTGATGATTCAGCAGCAACAAGCAAATAGTTAAGATCAACAAGGGTCATGTCGTGGTCTGTCACATAGTAGTCCCTAATGAACTCACTATATGACTCAGGAAGTGACTAAAGAACCCAGTCAATAGCCAACTTCCTTGAGACATCGACACCCAATACTCTCAGCCTGTCAATATGTGACTTCATCTCCATGACATGAATACACACAGGCATTCCATCTTCATGTTTCATTTCAAGTAGGGCTTGAGTGACCTTGAATTTTTCAAGTCTTTGAACTTGTGGGTTAGGGAGAGTTTTTGGAGGAGGTGGAGGAAGTGAAGTATGACTTCCATGATCCAACCGCGGGACATCATCTTCAAGAGAAAAACTTGTTCCAAAGGATTTGGGAAGACCATAGGTGTCTAGACTAGACATCTACAATGGGATAAATTCAAGTTAGTTGTTTTTAGTCCTTAATATAACACCCAAATGAAATATTAAGGCTAGGACGCAACACAATATTTTACAATTTGGAAGAGGGATGTCGTAATCCAAACTGCAAAATATTTGATGGTAGGTAAATGACGATTTACCAATTTCCACCACGAAAAATGAAAAAGAATTTTAGGTTTTAAGTGAATTGAAACTCCTAGATCCTTTGAGATTCATTGAACAATTCAATGGCATGTTTAAATCTTGATTGTGCCCTTCAAGTTTGTGACTGGGATGCCGAGGATCACAAACAACGTGTGAATAACCATTCAAATTAGCATGGTACACTCAATGTTACAACCACCTAATCAATATGCCGGTTAACCACACACGCTCAATTGATCTGTGATTAACATCAAGCTACCCTTTGCCATGCACTGTCAGTCCCGATTAGTGTGCCGGTTAATCACACATGCTCCACTAACGGCTTAACAAGGTGCAAAGTGCAATTTCATGGGTTAGCACCATATTCACATTTTCCTAAGTAACTAAGATTGGGAATTTATAAGTGTTTAGTTACTTTATATTTATCATTATACTTTTAATGAAAGGAGAATTAGAGTCTTCTCTTACCCGTTCGGCTAACGACCCTCCACCACTCAAGGAAGCGGTGGGTGAGAGTGGACACCTATTAAACTGCCATTTTATAGGCAGTAACCTTATACCCCCTTATAGACCGGCTTCGTGAATGAGGCCTACTAACGTTAAGACTAACTTTTACTCTTATACATATATATATATATATATATATATATATATATATATAAATATTAAACCTATAATATCAAACAAATTTCATGTAATTAGCCTAACCATATAAGCTAATACAAAACATGAAACTTTGACAATTATCTTTTGAATTGAATTAGCATGATCATTACCACATCAAAAACAGGTTTATAAGTTCATAAACAACTTAGGGTAATGGTACTAGTCCAATTCTAGCCAAAACCATCGAAAAATGCAATCTGGACTGCCAACTCGTCGAGCCCATTACTAGACTCGACGAGTCCAAGACAAAATGCATGCAACTCGATGAGTCTGCCAGTGAACTCGGCGAGTCCACTGTCCAGACAGCAAACAATTTAATTTTTCAAGCAATTTGCATCAAGTATATAGGAAAACAAGCCTAGGCTCTGATACCACTGTTGGTTTTTGAGCATTCTAACACTCCTATGGTGTACAAGCAACCCTATATACCTTGGATCTATGGTTTCTCTATTATACATGCAAATATCAATTTTCCCAAAGTATCATCCTAACTAGCATATTAAGGAGTATCTACAATACGAAATATGGTTGAATGACATACCTTTTGTTGTAGCTTGATTCCTTGTACCATTAAAGAGCTTAGTGCCCCAAGTGTTGCACCTCAAATGGTTCACACAACACAACCAACAATTGGAATGACTTGAGAGAAGATTATTTACACTAAAAATCGGCAAGCCCTCATATGTCTATCACTAGTCACTCCTTAGTGCCAATTTCATGAGCTACGAGGCTTCTTATATAGTATGCACATTAGGGTTGCACTATGTAACTCATGACTTTCCATATTCCTCATGATCCATGGGTTTTAACCTCCATGGATCATCCATGGGTCACCACATGGGTTTAGCCCAACATGAAGAACTATAGATCATAAGCCCACTTTATAAGAATGAATGATTTACCAAATCAATCACAATTTATTTAATTAGTCTCTTTTGATCACAAAATTAATTCAAACTAATTCTTGATCAATACTAATTAAATAATATTAATATATTAGAAATTATAATATATAAATGGATCATAAATATCCTCTTCTCACAAAAGTCTATCCAAAATGTTTCGATGCCATGAAACCTAAATGGATCATGCTACTCTCGGGTCAAGTACATACCAATAATAATTATGGGCTTAGACACCTATTCCAACAACTAGATAATAAAAAATTCTTTTTATTTTATGAAATTGGGTCAAGAACCCTAATTCAATATGATTAGTAGATATGGTTCATGATGTTTGACTTATAACCAACGGATTGAGTATTGTAGTTGTTATAATTCAAAATGTTAATGTGATTTATATCAGTGGTTATATCCTTGATGAGTTAATAAAGGTTTGACTAAGGAAAAATAAAATTAGCGTTTATAGTTTAAAAATAAGAAATTATTTATGGAATTGATTCCAATATAATAAATTGAATGTGTGAATGGCATCAATGTCAAGAAAGTATAACTATAGTGAAGGAAAGTATGGATTTAACTAGCTTAATGTGGTATTCTTGTAATGAGAATGTAACGTCCCAAAAACCACAACTAAAATTTTCATTATTAAAAAGGGAATAAACCATATTTCCATAGAAGATAAGTCATAAAAATATTGTTTCACAACCATATCATAATACCACAATATAAAAAAAACATAGTATCTCTAAAAGACTTGTAAACCATTGGATGAGGTGTATAGTCAAGCCTTTGCTTCTCCTTGATCCTCCTAAGTATTGACACATTTAAATCCACAACTGTAAGCCAAAGATAAGTGAGTTTCCCAAAATACCCCACACAACAATACACATAAGATGCATGCACACATGAACCTACAGTCTGACTAGATCGTCTCGAAAGGTCTACAGTACTCCCAGAACATTCTCCTATTACTACAACACATATCTCGACTGCTCTCCTAAGCATACCGTATATAGTTAGACATCTCTATTGAGCCTACAACACATGGCTGGAAGGCTCTCCTTAGGACTACAATATCAACTAGACCTTCGGGGTATCTTGACCTACAATATAGAGAAGGACCGCCTCAACCCAACCATAATATGTTAACATATGTAAAACAAACAAACAAACAATAAGCAACAAACACTGGTAATCATAACAGATCTACCAATCTAACAGACCATTACAATATATCAACATCCTACATATAAAGGACAGATACTGCAATACAAAATATAATGAGAAAACTCACATCGCAGCTAAACAGACAATCAACATACCTTACACGAAACAGCGACCGATGCTACGAGACACTTATACAACAATTAAAGGGACATTCTTAATATATATCCTAAAAACCCTCTTGGTCACAAGTTAATGGTTAAAGTCAACCTCATATGAACACCATGTCATAGCTGAGCATAGGCCACGTCGTGGTAACCTCACGAGAAAACATTCGTAATACTTCCTATCGCCATTTCGTGGGGATCAAACCACCACGTCGTGGCACATGTTCTGGCCAGCTAAATAGATTAAGCTATTAATCCCTTAAGCCACTCATATGTACTTTCCATGAGCCTTTCTTACACCCAAATACATCGTAATGTTTTTTATGCACATACATGTTCAATACATGTTTTTTCAGAGTTAGGTCAAAAATAAAAAAAATGAACTCAAAACTCATGCAGGGGATCAAGAACTCCATAACACATTAAATCTGGAACATATAATTACAAAGTGGCCCCAATGATCCATAAAGTTGCCATGTTTATGGAATTCATCCACCCAAATCATCAACAACGTGCAGAACAAGCTTCTAAGCCTAGATCTAGAACAATAGCACACAAAAGATAGAAACTCGAGGACTTAAAAAAGTTTAGAAAGTGTTCAAGAAGATAGTGGGGAGGTTTGCTTGCTGGATCCATGCAAAAAGGGAACACCTTCTTCTTTAAGGTCACCAAAGCACCGTAAACACCACAAAAGTGTAAAAATGTCAACAATAGAGGCTAATGTTTGCTTTAGGTTGAGCGGAAGAGACGGAGGCTAGGGGTGGGCAAACCCTAGCAATCATATCACTTAAATAGGGCTTCGAATTTGAAAATTTAGGGTTTGGCATGTTGTTGAGAGAAAAAACTTAATGATAAAGAGATTGTGGTGCATCATTTAATTTAATCTCATGGATCTTTGATAAAGCTCAACAATAAAGGATTGCGAAATTATAAAGGAAATACAACAAAAACAGACATCGTTATATATAAGCAAGTTAAAGAGATACTTATTGAACCATAACTTGCTTTGCAGCCAAACATGAGTTATTAAATGATGAACAAAAAGTATGAATGATAAGGAGACTTCTATTTCAAAATGATAAGGTTATAAGGAAGATGGAATCAGAAACATACTTTCTATCGATACTAATATTGTCTATTTCTAAAAGGAAATAGTACAAGCGTACAATAAGATAATAGAAAAGTAATCTTGACTAAGATGACCATGCTTCCTATGCTTTGGACTAGCAACACCAACATAACACACAAAGTCATAGAAGGTGATAATTACTTTTTTGACATTGCGGTATCACAAAAGACAAAAAAAATTCAACACTTCGCACCACCTCTCATATCTTTGGTCTTTTTAAGTCTTCAGTAAAAACAATACAACTCCTCGCTATCTCCTCTCATCAAAGCACATCGCTACTCCAGCCATTCAAGTCTTCACCTCATCAATACACTCTATAGGTGCCGACGGTCACTTCCATGTATTAACAATTCCCCCTAAGTGACCTCACATTTATTGTCTTCATTGATTAAGTTTGAGAAACTTGATAATGAGCCACTAGAACTTCCTTAACTCAACATTCCATTTGATTCTTCTTTGAATCTATAATCTTACTGCCTCGGTGATGAACTTCGACTTCTCAATAAACGATATAGTGTCTTCGAGCTGTTTATTTGAACACCGATGAAAAGCAGTCGTTGGAAAGAAGAATTTTTCACCATCTTTAGAGATATTAACGACAATAGCAAGATCAACGATTTTTGTTTCTCCAAGGCTTAGATCTTGAATCCCTTCGATAATCATTCGAGGAAGTTCAAAAGTAGGAAGACTGATATTTTCAGCAAGGAAAGGATTTATCTCGGCATCAATCATTGCAAAGTCACATACTAAAGCTTTGAGAACGTTACAAGCTCTAGCATATGCAGGTTTCATTTTGTGGTACCTCTCTATCTTATTTTTGAATACCCTTGCGATTAAGAAGATTTCTTTAGGATTCATGAAGATGAAATTAGCTTGAGTTCGATGATATTCATTGTTGAACCTTGAGAGAGTGTACATATAGTAGGCTGCGACTTTGAATAATCGATGCGTATATGTTGTGACTACATCTAGAATATCATTCGACCAAATTTCTTCAACTTTATTCCCGTACTTGTTGTGAAACAAGTTCAACCTCTCGAACTCCATTGGATGTTTGTGATGGTCTTGGATGTGGAGATCAAATGCTTCGAAGACTGGAAAATATTTTGCATTGGGAGACAGAGGAATGTCCCAATATACATCAGCAGGAGGCTCATCATATGTCAAGTGAGCGACATAGTCTTCATCTGTAAGTCTTCACAATGGATTTAGCCAGGATTGGATCAATGACTCATCCATTTAGATGTTAACCCTTGGGCCTTCCAGATATCTTCTTCTAGTTTAGTAGTTCTCTCTAGTATGCTTTTCTTTATTTAGTAGCAGGAGAGTCATTTGATTTATCTAAAGACATGGAGGGCTCTAGAGTTGCTTCATAGATTGGCGAGGGCTTCTTTGGAGATTGTGGAGGAGTGGGAGTCTTCTGTTTTAGAGGAGTCTTCGATGGAATTTTGTCTTTGGAAGGAGTTGGATGCCGAGGAGGAGTTTGGTTTCTTTGTGGGGAAGGTGACTTAGAGCTTTTTGATTATGAGCTTACTTTAACGACGTCTTTTCCACCTTTTAAGGAAGAAGGCCTAGGCTTCTCCTCAAACATGGATTTAAAATCATCAAGCTTTTTGTAGGTTTTGGAGAATTTGATCAGCATCCGACCACCATTCTCATTCTTTTGTCACTAGGCTTGGGTTCTTGATGTAGTCGTTGATATCCTTAGTAACTAGCAGGATATCATCGATAGTTTCCCTTGTCATGACGGCTCTCCTTAAGCCATGGATAGTTTTTTGTAGTTCATCATACCCAAGTTAGTAAGCTTTATGGGTTTCATCGATTAAGTACTTTATCTTGTGTTCTTACTCTTTAGTCACCTTCACAAGCTTTTCTTTTAACTCATTAATTTCTTTTATGAACTCATCTTCTTTCTTTATGAACTGCTTATGATCTTGTTGGCGTTGGACATCCAACTTCTTGATGCCCATTTCTATGTGAAGAATCATTCGATCAACAGTGAACTTTTCTCTTGTTTCCATCTCCTAAACCTGTTGCTCTAAGAACTGTAGTGTGGTAGTAGCAAGGGTTTGCGGTGGCTAAAAAGTTGAGACGACAACCAAGATTTGGTCAATTGAATAGTTGGCTTCTTCTTCTTCACCAGCTTGGTTTTTAAAGTGGAGCGTTGAGATCCAATAGACTCTTCGTCAATAAAAATTTGGAAGTCTCCAAAGTTTCCTTAGTTTCGTACCTCGTCCTCTTCATCATTGAAATCAAACCAAAAGATTGGTTCCTGGCTAAGTTGCACCTCGGTGCCATCATCATTGGAGTCTCCTACATCAGTTGGTGTATGAATGGATTTTTGATCCTCTAGTTTGGATTCCTATAGTTTCACATCTTCTCCACATCATTTCTTTCATAATTTCAACCTAATTGCCAGTAGTTTTTAAGTCATGCATAGTGTTAGCCTAGTAGACACCAACTTGGCGATTTTCTTCCTCTTTTCACTATTGTTGAGTCTATCTTTCTTTTCTTGCTCATAGAGCTCTCTTGAATGATTCAAAATTCCTTTTCTTTGACTCTGTTCTATGTTGATAGCAGGTCCAACTAACATCTAAAATGTAAACATCGAAACCAATAACCACCGGGGTGTCCCCCGGGTTCACGGTTCCCCACACAATGGTGCTCCCTATTCCTAATCCTCTTGTTTGTGATGTTGTCGGTATAGGATTTCCAGAACTTTCTCGGTGTCCTTGGTCTTGAACCGAGTTTGGCATAGATTTTGTTCTGGCTACGGTGTTTGAAAAAAGACCTTGATGTACATTCAGTGTTTGTGGTGTATGTGTTAATGAAAGAAAGATGGAATTCAGTTCGTGGAGAGTGAAAACGTGCAATTTTTTTTATCCTGGGAACCTTAGGATTTTTAATAACTTCTAGATTCTCTTGGAATGGGCTATGTTCCCATGAGGCTAATCTAAAACAGTTACACTTTCTATAGCGTAGTGTACAGATGGGGTTTTCTCAGGTTGTTCAACGTTGAATCGAATGGCTACTGGAGTTTTTTGATAGATTCTGGTGTCTATCTTGGATCGCTTTTGGCTAACTAGAGAATAGATTTTTAACATTCACTTTCGAAATAGATTTTCAAAGTTAGTCTGATCCGGCTCTTTAGTATTTTCAGGAATTGGTCCTTCAGTAAGGATGGGCTATTGACCTTGATTAGGGTCTACGGTCTAGATAGGGTCTATAGTGTGATCTTGTCCTCTGTTAGGCCTTGGCTCTTTAGTATTCATCTAGTCTCCAGTATTCAAAAGCATTGCAATCTTTTTCTTGGCTTGAGTACCCTTTTTAATGATTTTTGATGGGGTAGCTTTTCTCGTGGAAATGACTTTGGTCCTTGGAGATTTGGCGTTTGAGTTACGTCTAGTGGTCAACGGTGTTGGGCTAGGTGGGGTAGAATGATACAGTGGTGTATCATACGTAGCCTGAAGGTGGTCAGTTATGGCATGGTTAAATAGGCCTATCTCTGTCAAAATATGCATCGACAACTTTTTAATGCGCCCAAAAAATAGATTGATCCTTAGGAATACAATAACGCTTCAAATCTCTGCATGAGAAGTGATTGATGTCATTTCCCATGCTCACTCCCGCATCCTTATGCAATTCATTGATGCAGAGTGACAAAAACCTCGCTGAAGTGACTTGGGTCAACCCTTCCTTTGGAGCATACTTGGCCAACATAAATGAGGAAATCATCCCACTGAATGGTGCCATAGTCAACAAATTTTCCTGTAAAGATGCTCCACAAAAAGTCTAAGAACTTTTTTCCTATGCGTTAGTTCCTCCCCTTTTTCCCGATAAACACATGATATTGTAATGGCACAGAAATGGCCATACCGTCGGAAGTGTCCCCTTTTCAAAATCGGAGATTCCCTTGAGTTTATTTGTCTAACCCATTTTGTATACTACTTTAAGGACTTCATCATTACTAGGACTATTGAAGATCGTGGAAGTAGGAACCCTAAGATTAAATGCATCATGAAATTTGGCCTTTGTGAGAATAGTCATTGAGTCATTCACCAGTTTAAGATGAATGAGTTCAGTATCTTCTTGAGGTTGAAAGGATGAGAAAACACATTTGATCAACAGAACCTGAGGAACAACATCACATAAAACATCGAATGGACCATTAAATGGATTCTTTGGGAGATAACGAATCATCAGCTTGATAGCTTCATCGTAATGGTCATGATCGTAGAAGATTGATCTCTAATTACTTGATGCTATTGGCGAACCAGTGTTTCTGATGGTTGATGTTGAACAAGTGTTTTTGATTGTTTCTTGGAAGCTCCTGATTTCTCCATTGTTATAGAAATTTTTTGGAAGAACTTGCAAAATGATTTATTGTAAGGGGTAAGAAGATGAAGTTCTTCGATTAGGGTTCAGAAAGTGTAAAGATTTCTTAGAAGGAAATAGGGATACTTAAACCTCCGGATTTCAAAATGTTATTCAAACAGGGAAAATAATTTGACGGCTGTGAAAATCCAAAGGTTTTTACTGTTTGAATAAATTTGATGAAAAAGTATTTGAGGGAAAGTACAATCTTTAAATGCAATAATGGGCACATTAATGAATGTTTTGATGAAGTGGGTAAACATGGGACAATGGGTAATATAATCGTCAAACAACATAGGTAATGGGGAGAAAATTCGGCCGACGGTTTGATATATGCATTATCATATCATCATGGGTTTTAAAAATAACTTTAGTGAAAAGACAAATCTCCTTTAATTATTTTTTTTTAAAAAGACAGGTTTTGAAAAGTTACACAGGGAAAAAAATTATAAAAACATTCCTTTGAAAACACTTTGATTGATCCGATTCATTAAATAGCACACCCTTAAAACTTTATTTATTGGACAAAAAGAAAAACAACTTCGTGTTCGTGAAGGAAGAACTGCGGTATGAAAGATCATTAAGACTGCATTATTCCTTGGCACTACAGATTAACTTGATCACAAGGTTAGACATAAAAATAATAAAATGATGCAAAGAGTACATAGATCATAAATAGTCTTCACTGAACAAAATCTGCCGAGGAGTCATTTATAAAATATGTGCTCAATAGTTAGACTGCAAAAGATAAACTTTAAAACATAGACAAATAAATGTGCTCAAAGATAATGTGGTAACAAGATGAGTGAAGCATATTTATTTGTGAGATGTGAAGACTTTGAAGTCCTCGCCATTTATCCTTTCAATAGAAACTGAGGACCAGGGTTTATCATTCCTAAATCTCAAAAAATTTGTTAATTTTAGTGGAATCAAGTGCTTTCATGAAAACATAAGTTATTTCTTCATGTATGGGAACAAAGATCAGTTCAATGTTACCTTTAAGGATATGATCCTTGATGAAGTCATAACGCAATTATATGTGTTTCTTCTTAAAGTGTTGAATATGATTGTGTGAAATAGCAATGGCACTCTCAGAATCACAATAAAATGGTATATGAAGCATTTGATAGCCGTAGTCGATATGTTCTGTTTTCATCCATAAGACTTGCAAGCAATAGTTGGTTGCTACAATGTATTCTGCCTCTATGGTGGATAGTGAGGAACAATTTTGTTTTCTAGATGACCAACTCACTAGTCTTCCATCGACGAATTAGCATCCTCCAGAAGCGCTTGTGTTGTCTAATATTCATCCTAAATTTTCTGGGTTTGTAAAGGTTTGAATACTAATTTCGTTCCTTGATGGGTACCAAAGACCTAAAGCTTTGCTCCCTTAAGTTATCTGAAAATCTCTTTGACAACATTCAGAAGAGACACATTGGGATCTGCTTGGTATCTGGCACACAAACGTGCTAGGAAGACAATATACGGCCTATTTGCGGTTAGGTACAATACAAAACCAATCATTCCTCGGCATACCTTTTGGTCAACTGACTCTCTGGTGGGATCTGCATTGTTCTTGTAAGAAAACGCCACATGGACCTTTGTCGAAGAACATTTATCCATTGAATATTTATTTTTCAATTATGTGTTATACGTTTCCTGATGAATGAAGATTCCTTGTGGGACTTGCTTACTTGAAGACCAAGAAATAAATTAATCTCTCTATTAATGCTCATTTGGAACTTGCTTGTCATGAGCTTAGCGAAGTCCTGTACAATAACTTGATTAGTTGAACCTAAAATGACGTCATCCATGGATATTTGTACAAGCATCAAGTGCTTTTCACTCGAACGTTGAAAGAGGGCAGGATGAATGACCACAACCCTATATCCAGACTCAATAAGAAACATAGAAAGAGTTTCATACCAAGCCATGGGTGCCTGCTTCAATCCACACACAACATTCTCCAACTTATAATAGTAATGAGGAAGATCAAGATTCTAAAAACATGCAGGTTTTTGTAACTTTACCTCGTCATTAAGTTCACTGTTGAGGAATGGGTTTTTTACATCCATTTGATGTACTTTGACATTTTGTGTGCCACATATGCTTGGAAGATGCGTATGGCCACTAGTCTTTCAACTAGAACATATTTTTTTTATCATAGTCAATTCCTTCAAATTAAATATAACCTTTTGCTACGAGTCGGGCTTTGTTCTTTATTACCACACTTGTATCATCCAATTTGTTGCGAAATACCCAACAAATTCCAACTACGGTTTGTCCCTTTGGCTTAGGGACTAGTTTCCAAAATTTGTTTCTCTCGAACTCTGCAAGCTCCTCTTGCATTGCAATGATCTAGACATGGCCATGAAAGGATTCTTTGATGGTTCTGGACTCAGTAGAGGACATGAATGCATTGGAGGATCAAGTTCTAAAACTAGAAGATGGACTTCCTATTATTTGGCAAGGCGCATGATCTCTTGTGAAGAAGTGTAGACGTGATTGATGATGTTTATCATTTGCATTAGATGGAATGTATTCAACTCCGGGAGGCATTTCTCCTTGAATGTCACGAACCTGTTCCCCCTTGGTTTATGAACATCCCGCAGATAGGTCTTGAACCACCGGAATTGGTTGCTCAACTATTAATACAGGTTCCCCCTGGGAAGTTGATGATTCCTCCTAGACTGTAGCAGTGGAACTTATGGGAACTTCATCTCTAGTCTCTATATCTTCAACATCTTCTTCATATCTTCTGGCTGTTCGGAGACATGCGATCAATTGTGGACCACTGGAATAACCTCGTCTCTGACTGGAACCTCGATGGTTGTGACAATTGGCGGATCTGAGGGCATGATGCTTTCCTTTTCAACTAACAAAGTGCAAGTCATATGAGAGGAGTCTTCAATGATGGGTGGTCCAGAGTCTTCGACATGTTGTAGTTGTGCAGTAGGTAAAACTAAAATCATTTATAGTCTCACGTTCTCCGAAGAATCATCATAATTAACTTCAACAGTGTTGAGGGTTCCAGACTGAATTTGGAATGTCATTTTCCATAATAAATTTTGTTTTATTGATTGGAGAAGTCTTCTAGACGTAGGAGTCATCAATTTTCACGTAAAATATTTCTTCAGTTATTCTTCTTCTTTGGATCAGAACTCTGTATTCAACTTTGTTTTTAGAGTATACCAAAAAGATTCATTTATCGGATTTGGGTGCGAATTTCCTTAGATGCTCCTTCAAGTTGACCACAAAACACCTGCAACAAAAAAAATTAAAGAAATGAACATTGGGTCTACGATTGTTGAAACCTTTCTATGGAGTCATGGTGAGGCGTTTGATGATGATGCTTCAGGTCTAAACAAAGCATGTTGTTGGAACTGCTTATGCCCAGAAGTAGAGATGCAAGTTTGTGAAGTTGAGCATTGATTTGGCAGCTTTAACGAGAGTTCTTTTCCTTCTTTCTACTACACGATTCTATTTCGGTGTGTATGGTGCCGAAAAGTTGTTATTGATTCCCTTTGACACCAAGAATTCATTTAGAAGTCGATTAGTGAATTATGTTTTGTTGTCATTCCATATCTTTCTAATGGGAAGCTTGATCTGCACTTCGACTTCCTTGATGAAGTTGATCAAGGTCTGCGGTGTCTCTTATTTCAATCTTAAGAGGAAAACCCAAGTGAAGTGAGTATAATCATCAATGATGACTAAGATATACATCTTGTGATTTAGACTGACAATAGTGGATAGACTGTAGGGATCAATGTAAAGTAACTCTAAAAGGTTCAACAATTGATGAATCTAAGATCAACGAGTGACTTCCTTTCATTTGCTTTCCACCCTCACAAGCAGGGCATAGAGTGTCAGTTTCAAACTTGAGGAGAGGCAATCCTCGCACAATTTCTCCGGTAACCAGGTTATTGATATACCAAAAATTAAGGTGAGCAAGTTTTCAGTGCTATAGCCAACTGACCTCGGAGACTGCTTTTGACAAAAAACACAGTTGGGGTTTACTGATACGAGAGAAATGTCTCATGGGAACATTGTTCCAACAACCTTTGATTTAAGTAGACATCTTTATCTATCTTTCATCATGATTTTAATGTATTCATCATCGAATTCAACACGATGACCGGCTTTGCAGAGTTGTCCAACACTAATAAGATGGTATTTTAAACCTTCAACATAGGCAACACTTTGAATCGAGAAGTTTCCATTCATTAAAAGACCATATCCTCGAATTGCTCCATTTGCATCATTTCCAAACTTATATGA
The DNA here is from genome assembly GCF_052849685.1 of Lactuca virosa. Taxonomy (NCBI): domain Eukaryota; kingdom Viridiplantae; phylum Streptophyta; class Magnoliopsida; order Asterales; family Asteraceae; genus Lactuca; species Lactuca virosa. The sequence goes on from NC_136428.1 coordinate 183,384,562, forward strand.
CCTCCATGCGTGACTTCCTTAAACTCACAAAGAAATTCTAAGCTTCCTGTCCTATGCAAGGAGTAGGCTCTATCAATTAACCATTATATTTCGTGATCCTCCTCGCACATTGTCTGCATAATCAGTTAGTTAATTTGGGCACCCAAACTTGTTTGGTTCCCATAACATAATATGATTTCTTAACAAATTTATGAAAATATGATGCAATTTTGGTTGTTGTTCTAGTGTGTAGTTTTCTATCTTTTGATAAGGTGGAGTTCTTGACATATTTTCTTTTCAAAATCCTTTTTGGAATGAAATATCTTCTCTTAGACCTAGAGGTAGTTTTTTTAACAAGTGGAAAAATTTTAAAGGTTGTTTCTTTTCATTTATCCAGATTGTTTGTCTAGGGTTGGATTTAGGAACGTAATCAATATGTTTCTCAAGAATTCTTTTCACTTGTGACTTTTCATTTGCTTTGTCCTTTTTGGTCAGTGGTGTTGATTACAAGAGTAATAATTGTGGTGTTGTTGACTCTCACATCTTTGGGGCTATGAGGCATGGTAGGAATTAATGACCTGTTGGGACCTTTGACTTCTTGATCCCCTTTTGTTTTCTTCGAAGAGTGAGATTTAAAAAAGTTGTTTTGCGCAGACTAATTTTGAAAAGATTTTTCAACTGCAGAGTTTGTTAAAACTTTTTCCTTGATGATTGTAATCCGTTGTTTTTTGTAATCCTAGGATTTGACTCAGCTTGCCTTTTCTCAATATGAGATTTAATTTCAACTTTTAAGGCCTCCTTTACTACATCCTTTGGTTACAAAATATTAGATTTGTTTAATTTAGGTCTTTTTCTTTTGAAAAGTTTAGACATTAGCATGGGTCTGGGTGAAGAGTCATCAGAACTATAGAGTTCATGACATCTAGAACATTGTCCGATTTCAAATATGTCTATTCTTACTCCTTGTGGAAGAGCTTGAATCTTTGTGGTTGACTTAATAGAAGTATCTAGTGAGACTTTTGTTGGAGATAAAGAATCAGATACCACATAGGATGCAGTAGTCATAACTTCAGGGACATTTGATTTTATGCGTAAGTTAGGTCCTTCTAGTATTATATCCTCATCAACATAAGATTTCGGGGACATGTTTGGTCCTTCTAAAATGATTTCTTCATCCACTTCAGATCCTGATCTAGGATAGAATGTTCCAATAACTTGTATTGAATGATAACAAACAGAGATTCCTGATGTTTTTGGGAGAATCTATTTTATCACAATTATTGCTCAAGTCATGAAATTTTCCAAAATGACATTGGATATCTTTAGTGTAAGTCTTGTCATTGATTGGGAAATGAAAGTTCATGTCAGGTGGGACATAAGGATGTCAGACCTCAAGATGTGTTGGACATTTCTCTCTGGTGTTCTTGCCATTTGACCAACACCAATTGTAGGTGTTATCTAAAGACCCTTTAATAACCATATTTTTGATTGCTTCGCTTTCATTAAAGAGCTTTTCAATTAACTGATATAAACGTACAATTTCTGCTCAGGCTAAATCACATTAATTAAGAGCCACATCTAATTGAGTTTCACTAAGAAATCTAGCATTCTTTTGTAACTTCAAGTATGTTTCTAACATAGTGACCTCAAGCTTCTTGTCTTCTAGTGTTCCTCTCAAGTGATACAAGTCTTGGTTCGCTATGTTCTTTTCATCTAAGGCTTTGTTATAATCTGAGGTTCATAGTCATGCATACTATAATTATTTGATTGTATCATAAATTTTACCTGCTCAGCGATGTTAATGCATCCTTCCTTTGCCACGAAGCTATAATTTTTCTTCAGCCTTGTATATCCATCTTCACTGTCATCACCTTTCCTTGCAACGAGGCACAACATTCCTCGCTTCCTCTTGTTATCAATTTCCTCATTTTCATCTCCTGAGGACCATACTTGATGATCTCATAGCACTTGTTCCACAAAATCTTTTTCAATTTCTTGTTCCTTGTCTTCAACCTCCTGAGCCATTCTAAGATAGAATGCTTTACCCTTCACAACATTAGCCTTACAGCCTCTAGCAAAGTGATTCTCCTTGTGACATTTATGGCATATGAGAAATCTGTCTATCTTCTATTTGGTGCCAGCTACAATTTCAAAAGGTTTTTCTTCTATTGGTGCTTCAGAGGAGTTTATAAGCATCAAAGGTGTGTTCAGAGACAATGGTTGATATGGTGCATTTCTAGGATAGCTGGAAGGATGAGGATAGTGGTGAGGAGGGTTGCTATGTTGATTGTAACTACGGCTAAAACGAGGTCTAGTGAACTCTTGATTTTTTTGATAGTTTGGTAGTGGAGGCCTAACCAAGGCTAACGCATTTTGAAAAGCTTCTTCATCATCAGGTTGCATCTATAGTTCATATGATTGCAGTATGTCATCATATGAGGTTTGGTATGAGGACTCTTAGGTATGAATGATAATAAGGTGATATGTTGGTATACTACGGTAAGTGAGCTACCAAGGCGAGTGGTCCGCCTAGATCCATTAAGTCTTTCATCACCATAGACTCTTGAGCTTGAAGTTCAACATAGATTTTGTATAGCGAAAGAGTTTTGATATTATTGTCTCATTGAAGTATCATCTTCGCCATAGTCCTCTTCTTTTCTAAACCATTTTAGAACTGGATATTTGTTTCCTGGTCACTTCGAGTAATACCTGCATTTGAGATTTTGGTGATGGTGATGTTGAATCTTTTGAAGGAATCATCAAGACTATCTCCAGTCAGAGATTTGAAGTTTTTGAAGTCGTTTAAGGCTGTTGTTAGCTTCTTTTCTTGAGCTTGTTTGTTTCCTTCATAGAGATTCTTAAGAACTTCCCAGATTTCTTTTGCAGATTTTTTGTTAATAATAAGATCAAAGTTCTCGAGAAGAACTCCACAAGACATTTCATAGAAAGCAATTTCATCTTTCTCCATCTTGTTTATGTCATCCCTAGTAGGTTTGGTCATGGAAACTGGACCACCTCCAATTCTGACTTAAGCGTTATCTATCACAATAGGTGTAAGGACTGGTACATGTCATCCTTTTTCTACGGACATCCGATCTTCCTTTCCAATTCTTCTTAGATATCTCTCCATTCTTTGAGACGATTGATGATATTCACGTGCAACAAGTATTGGAGCTCGCTTAGAACCTCCAACACTGGTAAATACATTTCACGAGTAAAGTTGTGCCATTTTCATTTATTTTGAAAAAGATGAGATAAGTGGTTTAGAATGCCTTTTAAATCAAATCTTTTCTTTAGAAAAGATTATGGTTTTTCAATGAAGGTTAAAAAGCAACCGCTTTGGCTCTGATACCAATTGTTGAGAGAAGAAATTAATCATAAAGAGATTATCGTGCGGAATTTAAGTTAATCTCATGGATCTTTGATAAAGCTCAACAATAAAAGATAGAGAAATTATAAAGGAAAGAAAACAACAACATACATCTTTAAATATAACCAAGTTAAAGAGACACTTGTTGAATCATAACTTGGTTTGCAGCCAAACACCAATTATTAAATAATGAGCAACAAAGTATGAATGATAAGGAGACTTGTATTTCAAAATTATAAGGTTACAAGGAAGATGGAATTAGACAAACACTATCTATCGATACTAAGACTGTTTATTTATAGAAATAAATAATACAGATCTACAATAAGATAATACACAAGTAAGCTTGACTAAGACGGCCATGCTTCCCACATCTGGGACTGGCAACACCAACTTAACACACAAAGTCAGGAGAGGCGATCATTACTTTTCTGAAATTGCGGTATCACAAAAGACAAAAGTTTTTTTCAACACTATGCACCGCCTCACTTATCTTTGGTCTTTTTAAGTCTTTAGTCAAAACAATATGGCTTCTCTCTATCACTTCTCATCAAAACACCAGCCATTCAAATCTCCGCATCATCAGTACACTCTATAGCTGTCGAGGGTCACTTCCACATATCAACACATGTTGGCCGCCACCACGTCGTGGTGTCCAAAAAGATATGTTTTTATCATCAGGTGAGGCTTGTCGTGGTGCCTTTCCCACCATATTGTGGTCACCCAAAAACTCAAAACTTAAAGTCTCAAATGCCATGAAATCAAAGGAAGCATATTCCTAGAACTGGTGTTACAGAGAAACATTTTATGCTTATAAACCTTTTTTATTGAGACAAGAAGGGTGGTATAAAATACTTCATTTTCTAGTATGGATTTTGATGAAGATTAGAATGTTGAAAATCTTGAGGATTAGAATGAGAAAAACTATAGTCATTAAATGATGTTTAGGTACTTCATAGTATCTTTATGGTTATGATGTTTGTGTAACCCTTATTTTGTAAATAATGTCACTTGTTTTATATGATCATAGAAAAACATTATTGAAAATAACATCTAACATTTCATGCTAGTCCCAGTCATTGAATGTTGGTGTTCCAAATTGGTAATAGATACATAGTTTAAGTGAATTAGTTTTGGAATTTCCAAGCTTTGTCTTAATCTATTAGGAAGACAAAGAAATGAGTGCCTTAGGACCAATATTAGTTATAACATTAAGTCATATGTGTTATTTAAGATTTATAGAATTTCATGGTTAGTAAGTTTGATGTTGCACACTTTGAGTACATGTTTTCTTTTATAACTCGAATATAAGTATACTAAATTTGCAAATTAAAATACAAAAGGTACATACAAGAAGTGGCTATATGTGATAGTGTGATGAATAATATTCAAACCATATACTTTTCTAAAGAAGGTGCCGCCCTATACTTGATAGGTTTTGTAGGCTACAAAATAAATATGTGGTGGAAAAACTTAACGCTAAGTTCACATGCAACCTATTTGATCTAAGTTTTCTCTATTGATTGCAACAAACAATTGAACATCAATAACCTTAGGAATACCCTATTATAATCGAAATTCATAAAGGGTTTTAGGTTTACATACCTTTTGATTATTGTAGTAAATAATCAACAATTACTTCTTGAAAGCGCTTTAGAAAGAAGCACCAGAACTTTCGTGCCTCTAATGGTTTGTACCCAAACCCTAGCAATAGAAGACATGAGATGAGAGAGGAGGGTGGATGGAATTTTTGGCTTTTCTTCTTGATAAAGGAGTGCCTAAAAATATGAGGTCTAACGCTCCTTATATAGTTGAACAAGGAAACCATGGAAACCATAATTTAAATATAATATTATTAGCTCAAATTAGGTAATTATCCACATTCCTAATTATCCTTAAGGATTAATCTAGAACTCTAAGGAGACTTCAAATTTTTGTCCATCCCTAGAAAATTCTAGAATCCTTCTCTTCTTCAACTATTAACAATTACATCTTAGATCATTTCACTTTTAGTTAATCCAATTAATCCAAAATAAATTCTAATTAATTTTTGATTAATTATTCATTAAATAATACCATTTCTAGTTAATATAGTACCCTCATAATATATTAATAAATTATTAATTTCTATTTACTAATCTTATAATAAACCAATAAATCAACATATCTCTCCAAAAAGTCATTATGTTAATTACTAGTTTTGAGGACAACCCAAAAGGACTTTGCTTTTAATTCAAGTACATACCAATTTAGTTATTGTCTTAGACACCTAATCCAACAGTTTCCCACTTGCATATGTCTATAACTATAATTTCAAGTATAACTTCTAAATTAAACAACTAAGGGTGCTTTCCAAAGCAACTCCAGATTCTGATCAGATCATATATCGGTCATAAGATAAGTCATCAAATATTCATTCATTATTCATGATATCGTATGGACACGAGACATTGACTACAATCAATCTCTTGTCAAAAACTATGTTTCCCAATTTCCATATTTGTTATGACCTCATAAGACTACTAATTGAACACATCAAATCAGTCTCAGTTGGGCCTATCACTATAATTTCAACACGAAATCACCGAGGGGCCAAAGTTATAGCTTTTCCCATGCGTGACACTACATTTTAAAACATCACATTACTGATGTATTAACATAACACCAATGTACAGCCGAGTTGTAAATTACAACTCATATATCTCTATTTTAAGAATGTAAGATATCATCATCTCAGAATTACACATGATATAATCCATGAAGTTATTCTCTGAGTGTGGGTTTATCCAATACTCAAAATCTTCATTTTCTAAGTACTCATGAATATTGTAGCAACCATTGCAATGTTGAATGTCCATAGACAATCTACAATCTATTCATAATAGTCTTAATTCACTACTTACTTCCAAAAGTATGAGTGACTGTCGAATTTAGAATGATCAAATCATTCAGGAAGTAAAACATGAAAAACAAAACACAAGAATAAACAATTGAAAAAGGAAGTAACCATACTCATAAATAATCTTTATTCTTCAATCACCAAAGTTAATTATATTTACTTTGTTACAAGTTTCCAAATATAAACTAACTACTAAAACTAATATCATATCTCAATCTTATGCTCCTAGCATGATGGTTATGCTTAACCCTATTTAGAGCCTTCGTGAAAGGATTTGCATGAATATTATCTTTTTAGGATACTCTCTTCACTATAAGATGACCTTCTCCAACCCTATGTCTGATGTAATGGTACTTTTTGTCGTTATGTTTGGATCTTCAACCAAGCCGCATCCATTGATGTCTCACTACCTGTGATGTACTCTGATTCACAAGTAGAATCAGCCACCGTATCCTGCTTGGAACTTTTCCAAGTCACTACTCCACCATTTAACACAAACACCCAGCCCGACTGAGAACAAAAGTTGCCTCGATCTGTCTGAAAGTTGGCATCACTCTATCCAGTTACGCTTAACGTATCACTACCTCCGAGGACTAAAATAATATCTTCGTCCTTCGTAAACACTTAATTATGTTCTTTACTACAGTCCAAGGAGCTCTACCAGGATTTTCCAGAAAAGCGGCTGACCATGCTCAAGACATAAGACATGTCAGGGCGAGTACATGTCATAGCATACATGATCGATCCTATAACCGAAGCATATAGGATGCGACTCATCTTAGATATCTCTTCATATGTACAAGGACTTTGATTCTTACTCAACTTGGCATTACTCTAAATAGGCAGTTCTCCTCTCTTGGAATTTTCCATACAAAAACGCTTTTGTATTTTATCCAAGTAGGTACTCTGACTAAGTCCATTTAGTCTTTTCTTTCTATCCCTCATAATCCTTAACCCAAGAATATAGGCAGCTTCCCCCAGATCCTTAGTGGTGAAACACTTCCCAAGCCAAGATTTCACTTCATGCAAGGCTGGAATGTCATCAAAAATAAGTCGTTTCCCATACAGAGTATGCCATCAACATACAAGACTAATAAAGTTACAATACTCCCACTAGCTTCGACGTACACACATGATTCATCCTCCCCCTAGAGAAACTAAATTCTTTGACTTTCTCATGGAAGAAAAGATCCTAGCTGCAAGATGCTTGTTTCAATTCATAAATGGATTTCTCAAGCTTACACACTCTATTAGTAAACTTTTCATGTAAAAAACCCTCTTGTTGGCTCATGAAAACATCCTCAGCCAACTTCCCATTGAGGAAAGCAGTTTTGACATCCATCTACCATATTTTATAATTATGAAACACAGCTATGACAACCATTATCTTTATAAACTTGATCTTAGCCACTGGAGAAAAGGCCTCATCATAGTCAACCACGAAGGTTTGAGTAAAGCCCTTCGCAACTAGTCATGCCTTGAATGTGTGCACTTTCCCATCGATTTCGGTCTTCTTCTTGATGATGCACTTGCACCCAACTATCTTTCGACTGAATCTCGCTGTCTATTCTCTCTATACATTTTGCAGCCTCAAGGCTCACCATCACTTCCTTGTAGTTAGTTGACTCATCCAAATTTACGAGTGTACCTTCACTGATAAATGTATCATCATCTGATATTATAAGGAAACCATAGAACGAAGGTGGCATGCTAACTCTACTGGATCGATGAAGAGGTAATGAATTGTCAAATGGATTAATAGGAGTCTCATCCTATGGTTGAGAGCTAGTGTCTTCTAAGGTTCCTTCATTGGTTGATTCTGGAATTTCTTCCAGATCAATATCACTCCCAATTTCCTCTTGGAATATGAGCTCTCTCTCGCAAAAGACTCATCTTTGAGCTACAAAGACCACGTTCTCACTAGGTCTGTAGAACAAGTATCCAAAATACGTATGTGGGTAACCAATAAAAATACATCTTTCAATTCTAGGTTTTAGCTTGTCGTGAGTCTCTCGTCTAAGGAAAGCTTCATAGTCACAAACCTTGATGTGGCGTAGCGAGGAAACTTCCCATTTCCATATCTTGTGAGGTTTTTTGTAACTTTCTTAGTAGGGACAAGATTAAAAATATGGGTAGTTGTCTCTAAGGCATACCCCCAGAAAGAAATAGGAAGTAAAACTTGACTCATCATGGAATGAACCATGTCTAACAAGGTTCAATTTCTCCACTCAGCCACACCATTTAGTTTTGGTGTCCTTGGAGGATTTAGTTGTGAAACTATTCCCGATACTAAGATACTACCAACCTCTATCAGATCAAAGCATCTTTATCTTCCTGCCCAGTTGATTCTCGACCTCGTGTTTAAACTCTTTGAACTTTTCAAAGGTTTCTGAATTATGTTTGATTAAATAGATATATATAATCATTCGTAAATGCCACATAGAATAGATTGCCATCCATTGTGGTTGATCTGAAGGGTCCACACAGATCTGCGTTTATGAGATCCAACAAACCTTCATCTCTCTCACAACATCCAGTCAAAGGTGATTTTTTCATCTTACCCAAAAGACAAGACTCACATTCATCATCCCGCCTTAAGTCAAATCATTCCAACACTCCATCCTTTTGTAGTAGGGCGATGCGTTTCTTGTTAATGTGTCCAAGACGACAATGCCAAAAGCATTCTTTGTCTACACGATTACACGAATCAATATTCAATACACTATTTCCTAAGCTATCAACACAAATCAAAATTTCATACACACCATTACAAGCTAAAGCTTCAAACATAAAAATGCCATTCTTATAAGCCAAAATCTAACCACTCATATCATTAAACGAATAATGAAGACCTTGAAATAATGTTTCACGTAATTTATGATGAATAGCAACAATTAATTAAATCTATCCTAACATCACTACTAAGCATAAGACATAAGTTACAATCTTGGTAACAGGAGAAGATTGCATCTTTCCCATGATCAAATTTATTCATCCATGCGCAACTTCTTCACTTTCTCTTAACCCCTGCAAATGAGAACAAATCTGAAATCCACATCTTGTATAAAGGACCCAAGAACGAGTAAGTTGTGAGTTATTGACTTGAATAGTGTATGTAGTTGCCGACGATGGATTGATCTTGACATCCTTAATGTCTTGCAAGTATTTAGGCCAGCTTCTTTTCCAACGGCCCTTTTCAATACACTAGTAGCAAGTGGCCTTTTTGTTGGATTAATGTCTAAGTCCATAACTATATTTGGTATGTACTTGACCCGACCCGGCATGGTCCATTTGGGTTGCACTTCACCGACATAATTTATATGGATAGTCTTTTGAGAATAGTATATTTATGATTTATATTAATATATTATAAGTTCTAATATATTAATATGGAATCATATTATTTAATTAGTATTGATCAAGACTTAATTTAGAATTAATTAAGTGATCAAAATGAACTAATTAAATATTGACTCTTATATATATGGAATGGGCCAAGTTCATTTAGCTTGGGCTAAGCTTTCATGGATAGTCCATGGAGTGTGTAACCCATGGATCATATGAAATGAAAGGTCATGGGTTTAACCCTAGTCTCCATACTATATAAAGATGTCCTTGGTTGGTGAAATTGGCACTAGTGTGGGTACACTAAGAGGGCTAGCCGATTTCACTAGAGAGAACCAAGGTATTCTTATTCTCAAAGTATTCCAAGGTGTTTTGGTGATTTGTGATTCCACTTGAGGCTTCCACACTAATGGGGCTAAGCTATTAAAGCTTGAAGACATCAAGCTACTCCAAAAGGTATGTCATCTAACTAGTCTTTGTAGTATAGTTGCCTCATATTATGCTAGTTAGGATTAAACCCTTGGAAAGTTCTTATTTGCATGTATAATAGAGAAAACATAGATCCAAGGTTTATAGGGTTGCATGTACACCATAGGAGTGTTAGAATGCTCAAAACCCATCAGTGGTATCAGAGCCAAGGCTTGTTTTCTTGTTATTCTTGCAAAATTGGCTGAAAAATCGAGTTTTTATGCTGTCTGCTCAGCAGACTCGCCGAGTCCACTGATGGACTCGCCGAGTCCAAGACAAAATGCATCCAACTCGCCGAGTTGGTTCGTGCACTCGACGAGTTGGACCCCCAGACAGCATATATTCGACTGTTTTGGCTAGAAATGGACTAGGAACATTACCCTAAGTTGTTTTTGAACTTATAAACCTATTTTTGATGTGGTAATGTTCATGCTAATCCAATTTCAAAGATAATTGTCAAAAGATTCATGTTTTGTATTAGTTTAAGAGTATTGCTAATTACATGGAAAAGTTTGATGTGAATTATCTTTGTTCATACGAGTTGTTTAGATTAATAGAAAAGTTATTTGAATAGTTGTTTTCAATCCATTTTAATCTAAAAGTTGATTCTAAAATGTGTTTGTGTAACTTGTCCTCAAGTTACATGAAAAGTCACATTTAAGTTTCTTAAAACTCATAAAAAAATTGTCATAGGTTACAAAATGAAGAGTCTTCTTCTCATTAAATGGTTTTATGACTCCATAACTTGTCCTCAAGTTGTGGAGGTTCAAGAGTCTCTTCATTAAATAAAATATGTGTAACCTTAGTTAAACTCATAAAGTTTCCATAAGTTATGAATTATGAAGAGTCACTTTCTTAATTAGTTTAAAGTCTTCCATAACTTGTCCTCAAGTTATGGAACTTGAAGAGTTTTTTAATTAAAACTACTTTAAACACATAAGTTATGGAATAGAAAAGTTTTGAAAGTTACAAAACTTGCCCTCAAGTTTTGGAATTTGAAAAGTTTTCTCTTATGAATACTTTAATTCCAAGTTTAGCCCTTAGAATTTTAAAAGTTAAAATTCAACCCTTATACTTTATAATATTATAAGTTAATAATATATATATGTATAAGAGCAAGTCAGTCTTACCGTTTGTAGACCTCATTCACGAAGCCGGTCTATAAGGGGGGTATAAGGTTACTGCCTATAAAATGGCAGTTTAATGGGTGTCCACTCTCACCCACCGCTTCCTTGATGGGTGGAGGGTCGTTAGCCGAATGGGTAGGACAAAGACTATAAATTCTCCCTTCATTAAAAGTATTAATGATAAATACTAAGTAACTAAACCTTTTATAAATACCCAATCTTAGTTACTTAGGAAAATGTAAATAAGGTGCTAATCAATGAAAGTACACTTTGCACTTTGTTTAAGTCGGTTAGTGGAGCGTATGTGGTTAACCGGCACACTAACTCGTATTTAACAAGGTAGGCAAAGGGTAACTTAATGTTTATCATAGTATCGATGGAGCGTGTGTGGTTAACCGGCACATCGATTGAGGGGTAAACACTTAAGGGTACCAAGTAATTTGCATGGTTACTTCACACCTTGTTTTGTGATCCTCGACATCCCAGTCACAAAACCTGAAGGGCACACTCGAGATTGAAACATGCCTTTGAAAAGTTCAATGAATCTCAAAAGAATCTAGGAGTTTCAAAACCAATTAAAACCTAATAATACATTTTGTTTATCTTGGTGGAAATTGGTGAATCGTCGTTCACCTACCTTCAAATATTCTATAGCTTGGATTACGACATCCCTCTTCCAAGTTATAAAATATTGTGTTGGGTCCTAGCCTTAATATTTCATATTGGGTGTTATATTAAGGACTTTAAATCAACTATATTGAATATCTCCCAAAAGATGTCTAGTTCAGACATCTATGATCATCCCAAATCTCTTGGAACTTCACTTCCTCCACCTCCTCCAATTATTCTCCCTAACCCACAAGTTCTTGAAAAGTTTAAGGTCACTCAAGCCCTATTGGCAAGCAAAGGTCTATGTGTGATCACATCTTGGAGATGTAGTCACATATTGACAAGCCGAGAGAGTTGGGTGTCAAAGTCTTGAGAAAGTTGGTGGCTCAACTACTTTCTAAGTCACATAGTGAGTTCCTTTGGGACTCCTACGAAACAAACTATGACAAGACCCTTAATGATCTTACATATTTGCTAAGATCAACTTCCTAAAACTTTATGGACATTGACAATGATGACATTGGATATCCAGTAAAGCTCTCTCTTCCCAATGGAAAGGGATCGACCATAGTCAACTCGGTTGACCAAATGGTAAAGAGAGAGGCTAAGTCTTAGATAGTCCCATTATCAAGGGTCCATTTCCAAAGGAAGGGGCATTGGTTGCGAAGCTGCCAAATTTACCTAAGGATGTTAAAGTCAGTAAGTTTGACTCTACTTCAGGTAAAGTCCATTGTCTAACTCTATTAAGTTCCTACTTGGAGATTCTTATTACATGATGTGACTGGGTCACATGTTGATGTTTGAAGAATCAAAGAAAAGTGAAGAAACTTAAAGAAAGAATATGTTGAATCTGATCGCGTAGATGAATTTCTATCGGATAGTTTGAAGATCGGATTCTTGAGCTACTTCTTAGGAGTTATGATATATTGCTTAGGAATAGATAACAACAAAGTTTTCATGTGCTTTTGCACTGTAAGGATAGTTTTTCCGCAAAGTTTTTAAAATAAAAGGAAAATTTTTTATTTTATTTATTTTAAAATATCCTTACAATGGCATTCGTGAAAATCTTTGTTGCTTATAAGATTCCATTAAGAGCAAGAGTGGAAATATGAATTTGATTCTTTCATTTGTGGTAGTGTCCAAATTTACCAAATAAGGAAAGATTCTCATCACCCAAGTTTCAGTTGGATAGAAACTTGGAATCATGCAAGTTGTATAGTATGATGAATGAGAATTTTCAACTTTGGAAAATTAAGACTAGTTCCTTGTTCACATGTATATGTGAGTCAAGTGAAGGACTAAGCGATCGAGTACACATTCTTGTGCACTGATCAAGTCCACCATAAAAGATCGATAAGACTATTCGTCATGATTTACTAAGGCTTAGTAAATATGATTGTACTTACAAGCTTAAGTATAATTCCGAGACATTGGAAAAGTTTCAATGTACGACAGAACGAATGAGAAGAATCAAATTAGGCAGAAGGATAAAAGTTTCTCAAATCTGAAAAGATGGGAGAGTACTTTAGTATCATGTTTTAAGATCATCGTAATGATTTTGAGACCTTATCACAATTCATCCTCTAAGTGCATTCTGATAGTTAAGAAGAGGAGTTATGAATTGTTGAAGTGGTTAAATCAAGAAGATGATTCATACGTCGTTCCAAAAACAATTCTTAGAGTTATACTCTAAGATTGTAACTTGAGTGACATGTCTTAAAAGATGTTTAAAAACACTTGTCAAATGTAAGAGTAAAAGTTTTCTACTCTTGTACATTTGAAATTGGTAATTTGTGATGTTTTGGATAAAACAAAGATCAACTAAGGCCAATTGTGTTAAGTGTCTGTCTTGATTAGAATCCACACTATCTCTTGAATATTTGTCAAGAAAGTCTTATAGGTCAAGGAGACAGTGGGAGTCTAAAAGATCATGAAAGGGTTTCAAGAAGTAATCAAGAATAAAAACCTGTATTTCATCACTAGCACACAACTACAGGTTTATAACCTATCGTGTTGACATTTTTGTGCCCATTCCAGTTAAGTTGGCTATACATTTGAGTTCTACATGTTCTCAATTGTTTGCATAGCTACTTGGAAGCAGTGGTAGGCCCTTGAGCTGCCAGGTGGCAAGAAGTTAAGATTGCACAAGTTCAATCCATATGAGTTAGGATTTGTCACTAACCTAGTCTTGTGATTATGGTTTGACAAATTCACATGGATAAGGACACATACACCATAAAATCTAAGTGTCATAAGGTTTCTCTCCGATTCATGAAAATGATGGTGAGGAAATTCTTTCACTAAGTAGATTTTAATTAGATAGCAATTGTGATATTTGCAGTTCTCAAAGTCGTTAGTGGAGCGTGCGTGGTTAACCGGCACACTAACATTGACTTATGAGAAATGGCAAAAGGTCTAAACAATTGAGACTATGATTACGGCATCCCTTTTCATAGTTCTGAAATTGTTTAGACACACATGTGAGCTATCTAAGATAAGGTGTATGATTTTGATAATGTCTTATCAAAGCAATCTAGTATCAGAAATCTGAACTTTGGTAAGAATGTCAATAAAGTATTGACTTCTAGAGGTCCAGTTGTTTTCTGGATACATGTCAAAGCTACTGGGAGCATAAGTGTTATGCTAATAATCATCATGTTAGTGGGAGCATGATAATTATGATAAGTATTGCAAGTTAGCAATGTTAATTATAGAAAACAAAAGTTTCATGAGGTTGCAGGGGTTGAAAAAGTTGTTTTGCTATAATTAAGGGAGAGGAAATTATACTTCATTTCAATTCTAAAAGGCTTAGATTGAGATTTTAATCATCTTAGTCAAGAATATATATATGAATTTTATGTTGGTTTGGTTCAACTTAAGAAAATTCTATATATTGCGTTCTCAAAATTCGATTATGATTACGTCATCCCTTTTCATAGTCAAATTTTGAAAATATGGCAAACAAAAATTATTATAGCAAAAGACTGGTCTAGAACCATGTCTTTATGTGAAACATCATGAATCATGTCCCATTTACTTTGGGTACAAGATCGATTACATGTGCTATAATATTTATTCTCTCTGAATTTTCCAAATGCCGTGGGGCATTAAGGAGGAAAATGTCTAGAATTGGATACGACTAAAGTGATTAAGCAATTGTCGAGGACAATCTAAGGTTTACCAAAGATTTGTTTGCTCAAGGACAGTTGGAAGTATACTGTTAATATTGGAAGGACCATATTGACATAGTCTGAAAAGAGGCAACTCTTGTTCAGAAGTGGTAGTCAAAATGGGAATATAGAGTTGTCTTCATAGGTGGAAACAATCTGTGTAAGGTTAAAGAAACTTAATGCAAGAAGCAAATTCAAAGCAATGTGCTTTGAATCTGAGACATGATTTCCATGGAATTGCTCTCCATTGGAATACTCTGTAATGATTACCAAGTCTTTGTGGCTTTGTGCATAATCATTACAATAGGAACAGTGCATATAAGTTTAAAATCTAAACAGATTTCAATAAATGATATGAATTTGGAATTCTTACATTTAAGACAAGGATTTGGGAGTGCGAAAAGAGAATCATTGAAATTATGTTCAATTGATCTAATTCACAAAGAAAAGGATCATAGACAAACATAGAGTTCATACTTGGTGTATGGCAAAGCTATTGTTTAGAAAACATAGTGTACATGCTTGGAGCATGGGACACCTAGTGTTTTCTAATTCAAGTATAAAGTTGATAAAACCGAAACAATGAATAATGAGTAATCAGTATGGTGATAAATAGAAAGTGTTTTATTTATATTCATAGGTTTTGATACCATATTAGATTCATTTATTCTTGTGTTTCACTTTGCATGTTTTGACTTCCATAATAACTAGGTTATTCTTTCGGAATGACTAAGTTATTCAAACCATCCACAGTCGGTCATATGTTGGAAGTAGATATGAATCAAGACTGTCATGGGTTGGCTTGTAGAGGTCCAAGTTGGTGGACAAAGTTGTGCTACAACACTCATGAGTGCTCATAAGTTCTGAGTATTGGATTCAACCCGCGCTCATTTGAATCACTTCATGGATTTTATCACGAGTGATCATGAGACGATAATATCTTATATTCTTCAAACCTAGAGATATGAGTTGTTACTATGAGTTGATAGTACATTGATTGCATGAAAACGCATTGGTAATTCGATGTTAAAAAACGTGCCTTTGTGTATGATTCAACAAGTAGCAGAACAAGCCATATGAGTCGAAGTTTAATAGTTCCTTTTACCTTCAGATAAAAGCGATATCTGTGGGCCCCTCGATGATTTAATGATGACACATGAGTGCTTGGCCAAGCCAGGACTGATTTGATTTGTTCAATCAGTCAGTCGTGATAAATCGGAAATCGGGAAACAACAAATGGACAGAGAGAATGATTATAATCCATGTCTCAGTCCATATGATATCTAGAATGGAGGAATATATGATCCCTTATCTAATGGACAAGTCATTCACAAGGTCAGAGTTCGACAGCGGCTTTAAGAGCTACGATTGCCAGTTAGGTTTTGAAGTCATACTCAATAATAGTTTTAGACTTATCCAAGTGGGAGACTGTTGGATTAATGTCTAAGTCCATAACTATATTTGGTATGTACTTGACCCGACCCGGCATGGTCCATTTGGGTTGCACTTCACCGACACAATTTATATGGATAGTCTTTTGAGAATAGTATATTTATGATTTATATTAATATATTATAAGTTCTAATATATTAATATGGAATCATATTATTTAATTAGTATTGATCAAGACTTAATTTAGAATTAATTAAGTGATCAAAATGAACTAATTAATATGGACTCTTATATATATGGAATGGGCCAAGTTCATTTAGCTTGGGCTAAGCTTTCGTGGATAGTCCATGGAGTGTGTAACCCATGGACCATATGAAATGAAAGGTCATGGGTTTAACCCTAGTCTCCATACTATATAAAGATGTCCTTGGTTGGTGAAATTGGCACTAGTATGGGTACACTAAGAGGGCTAGCCGATTTCACTAGAGAGAACCAAAGTATTCTTATTCTCAAAGTCTTCCAAGGTGTTTTGGTGATTTGTGATTCCACTTGAGGCTTCCACACTATTGGGGCTAAGCTCTTAAAGCTTGAAGACATCAACCTACTCCAAAAGGTATGTCATCTAACTAGTCTTTGTAGTATAGTTGCCTCATATTATGCTAGTTAGGATTAAAGCCTTGGAATGTTCTTATTTGCATGTATAATAGAGAAAACATAGATCCAAGGTTTATAGGGTTGCATGTACACCATAGGAGTGTTAGAATGCTCAAAACTCATCACTTTTTAGGGTCACTAACAACAGGAATGTTTGAATTGGGTTTTGTCTTTGACATACTCCTAGACGATCTAACTTGGGCCTTGCCCTTCCTGTTCGACTGAGGTTTAGACTTCTTCTTATTTCCTCTGTTTTTCCCAATGGAAAGGAAGGAAACACTTGTAGCAAAAGGGACTTGATTCTTTTTCATCCCTGATTCAGCTGTCTGCAACATGTTGTGGAGTTGGGTCAATGTGGTCTCTATATTGTTCAAATAATAAGTCAAGATGAACTGATCATAAAAAGATGGCAAGGAGGTAAGGACTATGTCAATGGCAAACTCCTCATCAAAATTCACATTGAGCCTTTAAAGATGATCCACGTATCTCTGCAATCTCTACACATGATTGCAGACAGACTCTCCCTCCTTAAACTTGCAGACCATTAAGGCATGGATTACTTCATACCTTTCTTGATGCGATCTCTTGTGGAACTTTTCCACAAGATCCAATCCCAACACGTATGACCAATAGTTGTGATAGAACTTTTTCAACTCAGGTACCATGGTTGCAACCATGATACAAGCGACCTTTGTTGCGTCGTTATAGTGTTTCTTGTAGGCGGCAATATCTTCTAGAGTAGCAATTGACTCATCGATTTTGACAAGAGATTTATCAAGGACATATTCTTTGTCGTTGTATTGAAGAGTTATATTGAGATTTCGCATCCAATGCATGTATTTTAGACCAACTAATTTCTCTTTAGAAAGGATCGATAGTAGAGTCAAGTTGTTGTTGGTGGAAGATTGAGTAGTACTAGCGTCTCTTGGAGTAGACATCTATATGAAAGAAATAGTTTTAGTTAGTTGATACAAATCCTTAATAGTTTAGCTCATAATTAATATTAAATGTTAGGATCCAATATAACAATTCACAACTAAGAAGGGAGGTATCGTAATCTAATAGTGAATTTATGAAGGTAGGTTACAAACAATTCATCAATTTCTAGCTATGAAACTCCAAGATCTTTGAGATTCATTGAATCTTATCAATGGCATGTTTAATCTCATATTATGATCTTCTTTTTGTGACTAGGATGTAGAGGATCACAAACAAATATGAATAACCATGCAAATACGCTTAGCACCCTCGATGTCATTTATCATCTCCAATTAATGTATCGGTTAACCACATAAGCTCCATTAACAATAACAATTTTCGAGATGCCCATCATTTCTATTTAAGGTCAATGTTAGTGTGCCAGTTAACCACACACGCTCCACTAACGACATGTTAAAGTATGATTTGCCTTTTCATGGATTAGCATACTTTTCACATTTTTCTAAAGTAACTAGAGTGAGATTTTTTTAAAAAGAAGGTTCTAGTACATTTATATCATTATACTTTTAACGAGATTAGGTCCGATCAAACTCGTTCAACTAACGACCCTCCACCACACAGGAGAACGGTGGGTGAGAGTGGACACCCATTCAATGGTCATTTTACAAGCCATTTCCTTATACCCTCTTTATAGCATGGTTTTGTGAATGAGGCATACTAGAGATTTGACTGACTTGTCTTATGCATATAATATATTAAACTTTTAATAGTATATATATATATATATATATATATATATATATATATATATATATGGTATATTTTAAAATTTTCAAAATATGAGTGTAAATATTTATTATTTAAATTAAATCTTTTAATTAATTAATATTAAACCAGTTATGATTTATCTTTATCTTTTATGTATACAACTAATTAAATTAATTAAACAATTGATTAAATTAATTAAATCATTATGGATTAAATAATTATTTGCAGTTAACCAGTTTATAAAATAATTCAAATTTAATCTTAATCCAAAGCCCTCTAATTTTTGAAATTAGGGCTTGGGTTTATCAGGTTTTAATTATTCAAATTTTAAGGCTTTTAAAATAATAATTAAGGAATGTGGATAAACCCTATCAAAACGTAGAAAGTTTCGAAATCTAAGGGTAGAGGCTAGGGTTCTAGAAACCCTAGAAAATTTTGAAAATTCCTCCCTTAGGGTTTATTTTCTATAAACCCTAATTTTGATATATTCAGCATTGTGCAAGATCAATTGAAAACTATGGTTCTGATACCACTGATAGGTTTTATAGATTACAAAAAAAAATGTTACGGAAAAACTTAACCCTAAGTACACATGCAACTTTTTAGATTTAATTTTTCTCTATTGATTGCAACAAACAATTGAACATCAAGAACCCTAGGACTACCCTATTATGATAGAAATTCATAAAGGGTTTTAGGGTTTACATACATTTTGATTTTTTAGTAAATAATCAACAATTACTTCTTGAACAACCTGTAGAAAGCAAGCACCAGAAATCTCGTGCCTCTAATGGTTTGTACCCAAACCCAAGCAATAGAAGAATTGAGCGGAGATAGGAGGGAGGATGGAATTTTAAGCTATTCTTCTTGAGAAAAGGGTGGAAGAAAATATAAGGTCTAAGGCTCCTTATATAGTTGAACAAGGAAACCACCGAAACCCTAATTTTAATATAATACTATTATATCAAATTAGGTAATTATACACATTCCTAATTATCCTTAAGGATTAATCTAGAACTCTAAGGAGGCTTCAAATTTTTGGCCATCCCTAGAAAATTCTAGAATCCTCTCTTGTTCAACTAGTGAACAATTGCAGTTTAGGTCCTTGCACTTTTAATTAATCAAAGTAATCCCAAAACTAATTCAAATTAATTTCTAATTAACTATTAGTTAAATAATATTATGTCTAATTAATATACTAACCTCATGATATATTAATAAAATATTTATTGCTATTTGTTAATCTTATAATAAACAAATAAATCAACCTCTCTCTCTATGAAGTCATCCTGTGAATTACTAGTTTTGAGGGCAACCCAAGAGGATTTTGCTTTTAATTCAAGTACATATCAATTTAGTAATTGGCGTAGACAACTAATCCAATAATACTGACACTAGGTGCAACATATGTAACAATGAAAATCCCACAATGATTAGTTTATAAGCTATCAGAAAGAATTTTTAGCATATGCAAGAAAGTAATAAGAAAGAAATGCATTGTATTATTAATGAATGGCAAGGAGATCCCTCTACTTATAACTCTAAAGAGAATGCCCATTTTGAGTGTTTATGTCTTGTAGGTTGAAAGAATAAAGGAGAAGTTTTGACTATTGGATATGGTGTCCAAGCTCATTAACTATTTTGGTAATATTTCTAATAATAGCGGGGTCTTTTTTTTGGCCTCATGACCCAAATAGAAATAAGGAAATGGAGAAAAATAATTTATTAATTTATTAAGTAATTAATAAATTAATTGGAGATTTTTTTAATTATTTAAATAGTTTTAATTAACTAAAGAGCTTGAATATTAATTAATTCCAAAAGATTAATTGGAACATTCCATAAGCTCCTAGAAAGCTAATATGGAAGGTTCTTCTTATCCATGGATAGGGATAACTCATGTTTGACTAAGGTAAGGATAAACCCTATAAGAGTTTAAATAGCATAAGGATTTATCAGCTACCTATAAATAGACTAATAAGGGTCAAACCCTAGGTGCTGTTTCGCTCACCAATACCGTTTAAACTCTTTCTCTCTCTCGCTCTCTGTCTATCTATTTTTCTCTCTCTTTCTCTCTCATGTTTATAAAACTATAACGCCTCTCCTAGGGTTATAGAATTTCCATAAAACCCTAATCTAAGATTTCCTTGTTAGCTTCTGGAGTTTGTGGGTCTGAGTTCATTAAAAAGATTCTAATTTTTGGGTCCTTCATCCATTGCAAGTTCTGGAAATCAGAAGGTCTCAATCCAAGAACCAAGAGCTTAGTATTCCATCTTATAGCATGTTTTTTTAATTTCATTGTTATAACTAGTCTTACCTAGATCCTAGGGTGCATGAACACTTAGGTAGATCTTTGATTATTTATGTCACCTTTCAAAGTGTATTGATGCTAATACAGCTGAATAGTGGTATCAAAGCCTAATAGGTTTAATCATTTTCACAACTTGGTAAATATTAAAACATAGAAATTTGAAATTTCGATGTACGTGACGCATTCCAAGTGGACGCAGCGCATAAAGTTGAGTTTTTCATATTTCATTTTTTTAATTTTGCGAAAAATTAGGGGATAAGCCTCTTGATTAAAATATTATTTTAATTGTTTTAATCAGAATATCCAAACTCTAGATTAATTTGAAATACTATTTAATAAGAATTTAAATATAAATATTTAACTAATATGATGTATCACTCGTGAAATTATTTTGTTGATGGAGCGTATGTGGTTAACTGACACATCAACATGAGAATAATTTTATATCGAGTGTCATGCGGTTTTCCATGGTTGATTCACCATCTATTCAATGATGTACGACATTCCCATCATTGAATCAAGATGAGTGTGATCTGAGATTAACATTCCATTGTATTTCAATGAATCTCAAATGATATATGAGTTTCAAAAGAATAACAATGGCATAGTGCATTGCCTACCTAAATAACTTTTTTGTGTGTTTACGTCATCCCTTTGTAGATCGCAAATCCAAATATGGGTCCTAGCCTTAATTAATAATCCATTTAGGTTTAATAACTATTTTAAGGATGAATTCAAACTAGTTTCATTCTTTAGTCTTATACATGTTAAATGACAATAACAACCCCATCCTCCTCCACCTCCCTCAAACTCCAACTTCTCATTTATATACATACTTTCAAGGGAGAAACTCACCGGTCAAAACTATATGGATTGGATCGTAATTTAATTATTCCCTTCACGTACGAGGGAAAAGAGTATGTCATCGATCAAGATCTCCTCTTACTGGATGATGACTCCTCTGAGGATGAAGTGGTAGCTCATAACAAGCATTACGATGAATCTATGAAAGTTGGTTGTGTAATGTTGGCGACAATGCCTTCTGAACTTCAAAAGAGTTTCAAGAGCCTTGGAGGGTTACACATCAATAAGCATCTCAAGTGAATGTTCCAAAAAGAAATGTTTGAGATCATTAAATCCTTGAAGTCTTGTAAACATGAAGATGGGAATTCTATATGTGCGCATGTTCAGAAAAATGAAGTTGTACATTGACAGATTGGGGAACTTAGGTGTTAAGCTTCCAAAGGAGTTGGCCATTGACAAGTTCCTTAACTCGCTTTCTAGTTCGTATCGTCAGTTCATCATGAACTACAATATGAGTAACATTGAAAAGGCCCTCATGAAACTTCATGGCATACTAAAAAATTCCTAAGCTAGCATGCTTAAGACTAAAAGTTCCAACAACCCTACTCATCTCTTGGCCATTAGACATGGTGGTGCTAACAAGAAGAAGACGTTTTCTCATCCTAAGGCTAAGGCCAAGGTTAGAGGCTTCCAATAAAGGTCTTAAGAGAAAATTCGGTTCTTAGATAGCTCATAACACTGACCCACAAAAAGGTCACTTGCTTTTATTACCAACAAAAGAGTCACTAGACATGTATTTGCTTGAAGTACATGTCCAATCTGAAGAAGAAAAAGTCAAAGGGTATTGGTATTTCAAGTATTGTTATGATTGAACTTTATAGTATGTCAACTTATAATTCTTGGGTTCTTGATATTGGATGTGGTACTCACATTTTCTCAAATTTGCAGGAACTAAAGCGAAGTAGAAGATTGAAGCATGGGGAGAAGAAGACTGCACATGTTACAAGGATTAGGGAATACAAGCACATGCTTTATAATGGTGTTTCTTTTAGTTTATTAACTGTTTTTACCTGCTGAATATGGCTCGAAACATTATTTCTTTTTGTGCATTGTACAAGGATGGTTTTAGTTTTTCATTTGATAATAATAATTGTGACATTTTGGTATACAAAAGTTTTCTTTTATTTTCAAATCTTGTCCTTGCAATGGTGTCTGTGATAGTGTTGTTTGTGTAGGCAACTCTACTAACCTAATGTTGAATGTTGGTTCTTCTAATAATGTATTGGATAAATCATGCTTGTTGCGTTATCGTCTTAGGCATGTAAACAAGAAAAGTATCGCCAAGCTCTAAAAGGATGAGATCTTGGAATCATTTGACCTAGAGTGGAATGATGTATACAAGTCTTCCTTGCATGGCAAGATAACAAAAGCGCATTTCACAGGAAATTGTGAACAAGGCAAAGACTTGTTGGACTAAATCCACACTTATGTATGTGAACCGTTCAGATTCACCACAAGGCATGGTGAACGTTACTTTGTAACTTTTATTGATTATTCTAGTAGATATGATTATATCTACTTAATGAAGTATAATTCAGAAGCAGTTGAAGTGTTCAAAGAATTCCAAATGGAAGTTGAAAACCAAATGCATAAGAAGATCAACATGCCCCTATCTGATAGGGGTGGATAATACATTAGTCTTGAATTTATCGTTCATCTAAAGGATTGCAGGATTGTCCCATAATTTTCTCCTTATAGAACACCATAATTGAATGGTTTTGCCAAGAGAATAAATCGAACGCTTCTAGATATGGTTTGATCCATGATGAATCAAGCTATGCTTCCGATTATTCTCTATTGTTACGCCCTAGAGACAACTTCTAATATATATTAAACCTCCTATCGACTAAGAAGGTCGCTAAGAAACTCTCTTAAATGTAGAATAGGAAACCTCCCAATATTGCACATTTGAAAGTTTGGGGTTGTGAATTTTTCGTTCGTCGTGAGTCTAACAACAAACTAGAACCTAGAGCATAAAAATCTTACTTCGTGGGCTATCCTCAAAAGTCTTTTAGATACTACTTCTTCAATACTTCTAAGAACGAAGTGGTTGTGTCTTGAGAGGGCTTCTTCCTTGAGAAGGAAATTATATCTAATGAAGTAGAGGGACATTATATCTAATGAAGGTAGTGAGGGCCCAATAGATCTTGAAGAAATTCAATAGTAAAACAAAGAAGGACCTGCAGTTGAAACTGGCACTAAACCCGAGGTTGGTCAACCTGTTGAGAGAACTAGCATAATTCCAATTCCTTTGATTCACAGATCTAATAGAGTTTTTCTTCCTCATGAGTTCTATGGATTCCATGTCGAAACATAGGGAGACATGTTAATCGGTGATCATATACTTGCTAGTATGGATGAACCATCCAACTATAATGAAGCTATGGCAGACTCTAAAGCTGCTAAATGGAACGAAAGTATAAAAAGTGAGATTTAACCCATGTGTGATAATGAAGTTTGGAATTTGGTTGATCCTACACTTAGCATTAAAATCATTGGTGAAAGTGAATATTCAAGAAGAAGACCAATATGGATGGGAATGTGCAAAATTTTAAACCTAAATTGGTTGCAAAGGGTTACACTTAGACTCCAGGAATTGATTATGAGGAAACCTTCTCACCAATAGCTAAGATCAAATCTATCATAATATTACTTGCCAAACCTGCTTTTTATGATTATAAAATATGGAAAATGGAAGTCATGACTGCTTTCCTTAATGAGAAAGTCATAGACGATGTATATATGACATAGTCCGAAGGATGCATTGATTAAAAATATCCTAATAGAGTGTGCAAGCCTGAGAGGTCCACTTATAAACTCAAACAAGCATCGCGTAGCAAGAATATTTGCTTTCATGAAAATGTCAAGGAATATGGATTTTCTAGAAGTGTGGGTGTGTCTTGTGTATATATCGAAGCCAGTGGATGTAATGTAGTCTTACATTATTGTATGTTCACGACATACTCCTTATAGGAAATGACATCCCAATGTTGTAAGGTGTAATGACTTGGCTTGGGAAGTGTTTCGCTATGAAGGACCTAGGCGATGAAACTTATATATTGGGCATAAGGATCTATAAAGATATATCAAAATGTTTAATTGGACTAAGCTAGAGTACATACTTAGATAATTTTTGAAAAGATTTAAAATGAAAGATTCGAAGAAAGGGTATCTACCCGTGCAACATGGCATACGATTGAGTAAGGTTCAATCACCCTGTATTGAAGAAGAATTGGAAAGAGTGAGTTGAGTCCCATATTGAGATGCATACAGGGTTTTGTATACAAAATATTTTGGGCATTGGTTTTCACCAATGCTATCCGGAACTTGTAGTCATAAAGGTTATGTCCATGTATGATTAAACGAGTAGACAAAAACTATGTATTCAAAGTTTATTTTTTTCCTTCTCGTAACTAGGAAGTAATATCTATGGCCCTTCGATGATTTGATGTGCTTAATTTATAATTCAAACGGGATTGGAAAAAATAGTTAATCGGGAAACAGAATGTTGAACAATGAGATTGACTATTATCCATGTCTCATCTTCATAAAGATATGTAGAGACTTGATTACTTGTCTAAGGACTAAATTTTGATTCTAATCATTGTCTGGCATTTGCATTGGATGCCTACTCTTTTTTGAATGTTTTGCTAATATTTTTAATAATAGCAGTTTCCTTTTGGGTTGGCCTCATAACCCGAATAAAAATAAGGAAATGGAGAAAAACAAGTTATTAATATATTAAGTAGTTAATAAAATAATGGGAAAATCGTTTGGTAACTAATTAAATAGTTTTAACTAATTAAGAGCTTGAATATTAATTAATTCCTAAAGATTAGTTGGAATACTTCAGAAGCTCTTGTAGAGAAGATATGTATGGTTCTGCTTATCCATGGATAGGGATAAGGCATGTTTTGAATAAATTAAGGATAAACCCTAAAAGTTTGAATCTCCTAAGAATTTATCAGCTACTTATAAATAGACTGCTAGGGTCAAACCCTAGCTACTAATTCCCTCACCAAAAGAGTACAAGCTATGTCTCTTTCTCTCTTTCCACTGTGAAAATTATAACGCCTTTCCTAGGGTTATATAATTTTCACAAAACACTAAACACGAGTTTGGTTCCTTCATCCATTTCATGTTCTGTCAGTCATAAGGTCTCAATCCAAGGACCAAGACATTACTATTCCAGCTTATAGTATGTTTTTAAAGTTCGTTGCTATAACTACTCAACCCTAGACCCTAGGGTGCATGTACACTTAGGTAAATCATTGATTGTTTTTGCTACCTTTAGAAAGTGTATTGAAGCTAATAAAATCCAAAATTGACCCTATATTGACTATTCTTTGGATCAATGAGATGTAACATGTGCTTATTGTGAGTCAATGTCATGAAGATCATAGGGTGGTTATCATATTCCAAATGTTGAAAAGAGACGCACTCACAATGTGGAATGCTATTTACCAAACTTTTGACATTCATAACATATTTCATTTAGGTTGGGATAAATTCATGGGAGGACTCAAGCCCAAATTATGTGTAAATTGCTATCCTAAAAGTAGTGTTGATGATTTTTTTTAACAATCTGCAATGACATCGTATCCATAGTTGAGTAGACCAAGAATTTTTTTTAGATGCTTCCATTCTTGGAAGATACATTAACCACGGAAAGAGGGTGGCTCATTTTTAATGTGAATCGACTACTCGTTGATTTTTTAATAAAGGTAAAACAAGTAAGGACCCCTGAATGGGCAATCAAAGATGTAATAGATGTGGAGGATATGATAAATAAAGAATGGAAAAGAGTAACATGGTCAAGGAAGTAAAAGTAAATACAAGGGAATTACACATCTGGAACCATCTAAGAAGACCAAGAAAGAAGATATAGTTATATTAAGTCATCACAAATGATGGAGGTGAGACACTTGAATTCTGAGTTTTATACTTTGTACGAAAGACTCCAATAAGTGAAAATTAAAAACAATTTTATATAATACTATGAAAGGTTAATAGTAATATCTATCCTTAATTTTCATATAAGGTGTAAACCCTTATTTAGAAAGATTATGAGATAAGTTCCAACTTTAGTAAGAATTTTGAGAGAAAATTAGTTAAATCAAAGAAAATCAATCTAATTGGATATAGAGATATGAATAAGAAGGATTTAGAGGTTGAAAAAAATTTAAACTACATGATATTATATGCAACAAAAGGGTATCAAACAAGTTAGCAGTAAATTATAACCACAATTAGAAAGTAGAATGCAGTTTCTGTGAGGATATCAAAGAAGCCAATTAAAGGAAGATAATGAGAATCGAGTAGTGTCCTAATGTGTTAGATTTGATGCACTGGCCTATGTTGATATGAGACAATTTTCTTGATGAAATTTGAAGCTTTATGAGGGGATGTTATGAGTGTTTACTTATGAACAAGGAATATAGAAATATTATACTACATAAAAATACCAAGAACCTATAATAAAACATTGTTACAACAATCATGCATATTGATTAAAATGAGTGGATAAAGTACAAGTGTAATAGACCTTATGAAAGGGAAGGCCTATATTATATATATATATATATATATATATATATATATATATATATATATATATATATGTGTGTGTGTGTGTGTGTGTGAATAATAAGTAAAATTTGAAATTCTTATTTGGATTATCATTCGATTTGAGTATCATTTAGATCAATTTCTCAAGCGTAGAAAACAAAAATTAATTTTACAGGAAGTTCAATACCACTTTGCAAAATATGTTATTTTGGAATTATATTGATCATGAATAGGGTTTTAGTACATTCTAAGAAATTAGAATTTGAACCAAGGTACTATCTAACTTGAGTTAATTGAGTTCTTGAGAGTAAGAGCGATGATTGTATGTTATGAAACTCTTGATACATTTCAGATGCAAATTCCATACAAGTTTATCCTAAAAATGACGAATATATCATGAAGAGATTGATAAAGACATAATTAAAGGGTTTAATTGTAGTGAAAGTATGACATAACCTTGCGGCTCAAAGTATTATGATGTAAGAGTGTATATAGAAGGTCGTTAATCATGAATAAGGACATGAAAAACTTATAGATTATAACAAACAATATTCTTAGTCATTTGAGAAAGATTGGAAAATGATGAATTAAAAATGTGTTAAATGGACTCGGAATGGGAATTTGAATATTGCTAATAAGTAAAAACCTTAATATGGAAGTAGAAAAATAATCATGAATACAAATAACAATTAGAACTAAATGGAAAATATTTTGAAAGACTATTCTTAATAGTGTACATTGACGAGATTAAAAATACAAAATCATCTTAATGTGTGACATCCCCTATTTTCCAAAACTAAAAATAAAATTTTTCTTTACACTTTAAAAACCTTAGCATATTTATTTGTGGAAAATCTAAGAATATTAAAACATTTTTTAGTACAGATGTTTGTTTCAAAATAATAAAAGTCTAAGGATGTCATAATCAATACACAACATTGTTACAGCGTAAAGACCTAACGGTCCTGAATAATATTGCATGTCTTCTCCTTACTCACTCAACAACCTACTAAAGTCTCCAACAGTCTTAACATTGCTACCTGTGATGCAAATAATATAAGTGGACCAGTTTGGGAAACCTGGTGAGATACATACGGCTTTCAATCCCATAATTTTATTATGATAATAATCCATAATCATTAAACCTACAAAAACCAACTATTATCCAATAACACAACATAAATATCTATAAGACGTTTTACCCTTAGTTACCCATCTTTTCAATCCTCACATACTTATCCTATAATAGTGATCTTATAAGATCTATCCTGATGGATCACTATAAGAAACGATTTGACTATACTGTTTCGGGAATTCTTTGGCAGCAGGCTTTAGTCAATAAAGGCAACCATGGGGGGATAGAGTACCAGAATGAACATGCAATCCAGTAGATTAGTATAATTCATTACAACCAAAAGACAGTTTAGTCAGGGCTGGTTATCTATACTATGCCAGATAACTAAGACCAAACCTCTGGTAGTCTGATACAGACACCTCATTTCTGGTTGTCTAAAAAGAGGGGAATACTAGTGTAGTACTCAGGTACATAACTATACCTCAACATGCAACAATATCATAGAATAGAGCTCTAATCTCTATTCTAATCTCTCACACACCCTTAATATGATGCTACCAATGTCCAAACTTAATTGAACTAAGCATCATTTATACATCCTAGTTTAAAACTTGTCAAGACTACAATTCCTATAATTGACTTTCAATACCAACCTTGTTTAGACAACACTATCATAATCTAGCATATATATTGAACACGTAGTATTAGGTATTTAAAATACATTAATCTTTTAAGTAATAATACTTCCCTGAAGATTATCGTATATACAATTAACACATATTCCAGATAATAAGAATTTAATTTAGAGATAATTTTTTTAGATAATGAATACTTTTATTAAATACTTGTATTAAAATCATGTTCTTGAAAATAACTATGCACTCACCTGCTTGAGGTGGAAGATCCATGGTTAGGCCAGTTCCTCGCCTTCACTTCAACTTTTCTCTTTTGAACAACCTAAATCTGAATATTACTACGTCTCAGTATTCGTTCGTATTTATAAGGTTGTAATTAATTGTTTCCAGATCTTCAATAATCCCATGAAATACATCAAACTCTATTTGATAAGGAATGACTAGGTAAGATCATATTGACGGTAGGATCTGTTTGGTATACAAAGTATATTGTTTGAAAAAATCCATTTTAAACACTTCAAAAGATCTAGCATATACATCACTCTTATAAGTAGATCAATCAGTATAACGACTGAAATCACTGATAAATGTTATTTATAGGTTCATAATAACGACTATGAACACAAAAATAACTTACACTTAAGGTATAGTAAGTGCAACTTAAGTACTCCAAAATCTTAAAAATGTCAGACTTGGAATGGGGAAGTTGTAGAGAGACATTAAGTGAAAGTATTGAGAAAATTGGGCATGTTCCTTCGCATATGAGCTTCATTCTCGACGTTCTTTATATTCCCAGTTTTGTATCGAGGAATACTACAACTTTCATTTAGAATTAGTTGGCTAGTTCACATTCTATTTTTATTTTATAGTCTATAAGAAATACATTGTAAAAGAGTTTGTGAAATTCATAACTTCTTCATACGAACTCCGTTCCCGATGTTCTTCATATCGATAGATTCGTAGTTTTGATGAAATCAACTTTCGTTTAGATTGTTTTGGCTAAAAAAACAGCCAATCTCCAATTCACTTTTTATGACACACATTGATGTGTCGGGTTGAAAGCGAAACTTGAAAAAATCACAACCTCTTCATACGTAGTCAGATTTAAGTGTTCTTTATATCTACGTGATTGTCATCATGGCTACTACAACTTTTGTTCAGATGGTTTATCCTAAATAAGTTTTTTTAAGCTTTATTTTATCGTTTCTCGATAAATTCTATAATAAAATTTTCTAAAATATTATATACTCATAGTATTCGTCCACATAATGTGTATACGATAAATAAATATTTATATAGTTTGTAACGTGTATAACGAATAATTATCATATTCGATGATTTTAGTTATTCAATAAAATGAATAATTATTACTAAAATCAATTCATCTTTTAGCCCAAACTTACAACTGTTACAATTTTCACTCACTTAGGATGATTTCGTCCCCGAAATAACAAACTCATCGAATAAGTGTGATCCCTGTCACTCGCTTTCAATTTTACCAAGTAAGATTTGTCTCCATATTGTGCCCCCATAGTACTAAATCAACTCCCTCACTTATCTTATACTCAACATAACATTCTAGGTTCTTTTAGGACAACTTATCAGCCTGTCAACCTAGTTTCATCGTCGAAACTTCAACAATGATGATTAAAATTTCACTATAACTAAGCGTCCTTATTACGTTAAATTACCCACACAACCATTCCCATTTTCATTAAGGATTAAATGACATAGTTCACTTACATTACCGTTTTATGTCCCCTTCGGCTTTCAACGTTTTCAGATTATAACAGTTTTCACATTTTCACTAACCTAAGTATTCTCAAGAAAATTAGAGAATGGTCATAAATCGAAATTTTTACGTATTTATGATAATGAGTCTATGAAAACATTTTCTATATACCAATTTTTCACACACGTCATGTTCAGAAAGCATACTTTCATCTATTGGTTAATGTAACTCATAACTCATCGTCGTTTTTCCCAATTTTCGGAGACTTGATGATCTAAGATAAGATCATCAGTTTTACCCATATGTAAAGGTACAGACTTCAACGTCCCTCACAATATTTGATGTCGTATCCTTACTTGACAACCAACATACCCATTCGAACATCTAAATAACAAAAATCGAAGCTAATAACTTCTAAAAAATTCTTGTGTTGCAACTCCCCTAGTCCTTGATATCAAAACCGAAGTCGAGTTGCCTTTCGGACATTTCTCTTAATGTTTGGTTCTCCCCTACTTGGGTTCAAACCTTCACCCGGTGCTATGCAAAACCGATCAAATATCACGTTGGCTCTGCATATGTTAATTGTATCTCCCTTTTCTTTTTTGGAAGAAACTACTGATGGTAATATCGATGACTTTAACATCCCAATGTATCATCACAATGAGTGATCTTCTTGTATAATGTGATCATAGACCAATTCAATATCACGACAAGCACGAAGTCGTCCACCAATGTACACGTATGGAAAAATTGGTATAAGAGGATATTACTAATATAATGGAGAATATTAGTAACAAGGACAGTTGATGGACTCAATATTATATCTTCCTTTTCTCTAGGACGATCAACTTTGTCGCGCTCCAATTGATCCTTTTGTAATGATCCTTTCGACCATAGATGAAGCACTTTGTGTGCAAAAATATGAAAGATACTTGTGTGCACCTTTATATATACTAGCCACAATGACCACAGCTCTACTAACCTCATAAGAGAAAATCAAATAGGTTTAAACCTATTTGCTGATGGTGGTGCTTAAACCCACACTTGTTCTTTCATCTTTTATATTGTGTTAACAACTTGATCGCTCCTCCTTTAAACATGGGAGGTCCACATAGAACCACATCATCATAGGTATCAGCTATGTCTACTAGCTGCTTAGCTTTAACGCAGCCTGAAATCATTCTATCGATTGCTTTAATCGCGTCTTTCTTAAATATCACAACCAAATTCGATTACTACATCGAACAAGGTTCTCAAAATTAATCAACTCGTGTACGTAGATCTGCATTACTCAGACGCGATCCTTCATGACCACTTGGGCCAAAACCAAAACCACTCTTCTAGAAATTACCATAGTATAGTTAGAAACATGCAAAACAAACTCAAATATCAATACCTTAGTAACCTTGTGAATCCTCCTAATCCAAGTGTGAATTCTATTCTTCTAGTAGTACAAGCCTATACTACCTTTCACATCTATTCATACTCGTCCCAAGAATTGTCTTGCAGTTCCCAAGTCGCTACACATGATAACCAAAAAGCCATTTAACATATATGCATCTACCCAAGTGAGCACATGCAACAAATTTTCCTAGACACCACTAGGATTTTAATGTCTCTATCAAGAGCTCTAACAACAACCATGTGCTTTACCGAACACATTATAGACTCTTCTCCAAGGATTCTTCCACACATATTCACGATCTAGCATATTCTAACATTTTTCGTAGGAATTTCACTTCCAACATATTCGTACAAACTCTTTCCAGTGTCTAGTCAGCATGTCACACAACGTATGAATTTACTCAAGTGATAGGGAGACAAACGTTATCCAACTATTTGTAACAACTTTTTACTCATGCAAGTCAACATGCATATCATTCCATCTATTCACCTCATTATCCTCCCATAACATCTTCATTTCCTATAGGATTTGTAAGTCCTAAATTTCGCTTGATGTATCAATAAGATCCACTTGATGGTGCGGAATCCCAATCAAGTGGATGATGCAAGATCAAATGGAGAAGAAGGAGGAGAAGAAGAATATGAACTTGATGAATCTTCAATGTTTATATGATTAGAATGATATTCCAACACAAGATTCACACACATATACAAGTTCTCTCTTATTTCCCTCCCTAGCACATGCTCCACTCCCTTGTCTAATTCTATGGCCAACCTCTACTCCTCACCTTTACATCTATATTTATACTAATGGACTAAAACCCAAGGCCCAAACCAAAAACCCATGAGTTTTCGGTTCAAGCTACAATTACACCAAATAATATTTTCGGCCCAAGACTAAAAATAATAAATGCATAGAAAAGCAAAGTATAAACAAAATTTTTGACCCAACAATCTCCCCCTTGGTTTATAGCTTTCTTTTCTCTGACCCAACAAACTCCCCCTAAAAATGTAGCTGGCTTTTCTTGTCAATCTTCATTTGGTGCTTGGCTTCAGCTTTAATCTTCAATTTCTTCACAACTTCAAGATGAACAACTGAATCTTCTAGCTGAATGACTTTATCTTGAACGGATGGCCATTTATTCAGAATTTGGCTTTGAACGAACGTTGGGTGAGGAGGCTTCATGTAGAGATTCTTGAAAAATGGCGCTTTTCAGCTTGAGAATCTTCAGAGAGAATATCAGAGAGAACGAATCTTCTGGATCACTTCAGCAGGTTCATAGATAGCATCAAATTGATTGAGGAGTCTTCAATTCAATCTGTCATATAGTCTTCAAGTACAGCTTCACCTTGCTTCTGGGGTTGGAAGATTGTATGTGCAAAGAATAATCTTAATTTCTAGTTCCTTCGAATGAATGTTCTTGAATGATCACCGTTGCCCCATGGAAGTTACAAAAGACTAAAAAGTCCCTGTGGATCACAGAAAGAATCATAAAGACCCTTCTTACCACAGTTGTTCAAGGATGAATCATTGGCTGAGAAAGAGACTTCTCGCAGTATCTGTTGGATTAGTGTCTAAGACCGTAACTATATTTGGTAAGTATTTGACCCGGTTGTGCATGGTCCTTTTGGGTTGCCTTCACCAAAGCAACTTGACAGGATGATTAGTGGAGAGAGAAAGGTTAATTGTGATTTGTTAATATATTATATGAATAATATATTAAAGGAGAAATCATATTGTTTAATTAATATTAGTCAAGAATTAATTAAGAATTAATTTTGTGGCTAAAAGACATTAATTAAATAAAGGGGACTAGAACTGTCAAATGTATGATAGTTGAATTTGGGCTGTGAAACCCTAAGGAATGAGGGTGGACGAAATTTAGGAGGCTAGGCCATCTAATTTTTGTCCAAAGAGGCCTTATTCCAGAAGGTTCCTTGGACTGCTTAAGGCCTAAGCTGTTCATTAGGGTTTTGACTGAAACCCTAGCAGCACCAGTATAAATAGACCCATAGGCTAGATAAATCGGCTGGACTTGCTTCCTGGAAACCCTAGAGCCGATTTCGGCCTCTTATTCTCTCTCTTCTATATCATTCTTTTGCTTTTGGTGTTTGTAAGCCATTAGAGGAATGACACTTGTGACTCTAAGCTCCAACACAAGAAGATTCAAGCCATTCTTGAAGAGGTAATCATCTAGATCTGTTCTTATATGTTATTTTTGAAATATGTATGCTAGATCTAGGGTTCATGAGTCTTGGATGAATTGCATGTACAATAGAGAAACCTAGATCCAAGCATTAGGGTTTGTATGAGCACACATGATGTTCTTTTGCATAAAACCCATCAGTGGTATCAGCGACTTGATTGGTTTCTATTGTATTGATGCCTTATATGTTCATCTGCCTGAAAATCGTTTTTCATCCCTCTACCCGACCTGACTCGGCGAGTCAGTGGATGAACTCGGCGAGTCTGCCTGACTCGGCGAGTCCAGGGGTCAAACAGAGGATATCTCGGGATTTCTTGCTGTTTTGCTGAAGGATAATTGCCAAAATCGTTTTTGACTAATAAAATCCGAATTTTAATGTTATTATATGATTATCCTTACCAAAACAAAAGATAATTACCAATTAATTTAATAATAAAATCCTTATATGATAAAATTTGATTATTTGATTTATTTGACGAATTATCTTGTGAATAAAATGGAATAGGTCAAATTTAGATAATCATTAAATTAGTTGTATGATTTAAATTATTTTCTTTTTGATCCTATGTGTTTTGAAAAGGTTTCAAAACTTGCCCTCAAGTTTTGGAATTTTAATTTTTTATGAAAAGTTTAGTTTTGAAATATTTAAATTCTAAACCCTAATTTTTGAAATGTTTCGAAACTTGCCCTCAAGTTTTGGAATTTAAATTTTGATTAAAAGTTTAATTTTGAAATTTTAAATTCTAAAATCCTAGTTTTGAAAAAGTTCAAATTACACCCATGTGGTTTGTTAATTTAATTAAAAGTTTTAATTAAAAGGAAGAATTAATAAATCATAAATTAAATGGTTTAATATTAATCAAATTAAAGGTCTAATTTATTAATTGTTTAAATCGCCTATTATTTTTAAAAGTATAAAATACACCCTTATACTATATATAACATTAAAGGTCTAATATTATATATGTATAACTTAAATTGCTAGTCTTAACGTTAGTACGCCTCATTCACGAAGCCGATCTATGAGGGGGGGTATAATGTTATGACCTATAAAATGGTCGTTTAATGGGTGTCCACTCTCACCCACCGCTTCCTTGATTGGTGGAGGGTCGTTAGCCGAACGGGTAGGATAGGGCAAACCCTCTCCTCATTAAAAGTATAATGAATAATAAAGTAACTAAATGTTTTACAAAATTCCCAATCTTAGTTACTTTAGGCAAAAGTGAATTAATGCAATTCCATGAAATTACACTTTGTACCCTTGCTAAGACGTTAGTGGAGCGTGTGTGGTTAACCGGCACACTAATTGGGTTCTAAGCAAAGGTGGCAAAGGGGGACTCGATGTTTGTCATAGTTCGATGGAGCGTGTGTGGTTAACCGACACGTCGAATAGGTGACTGTAACATTGGGGGCACCATGTATATTTGCATGGTTATTCACACCATGTTTTGTGATTCTCGTCATCCCAGTCACAAATCGATGGGGCATATCTGGATTTAAACATGCCATTTAAAAGTTCAATGAATCTCAAAAGATATAGGAGTTTCCAATACATTTAAAACTTAACCTTATTTTTCGTTTTTCATGGTGAAAATTGGTAAATCGTCATTTACCTACCTTCAAATGTTCTGCGAGTTGGATTACGGCATCCCTCTTCCGATTTGTAGGATATTGTGTTGGATCCTAGCCTTAATATCTCATTTGGGTGTTTTATTAAGGATTCAATCATCTAACTTGAATTTTCTCCCGTTTTGTAGATGTCTGATTCTAACTGTGGTCTTCCCGAATCCCATGGAAAAGGTTTTCCTGCTCAAAGTGAAGGTCTGTTCCACAATCAAGGTGAAAGATCAATCCCTTCCTTGTGGACTAGCATGATTTCACTTCCTCCACCTCCTTCCATTGTTCTCCCAAACCTACAAGATCGAAGACTAGAAAGGTTCAAGATCACTGAAGCCCTGTTGGCGATGAAACACGAAGATAGAAAGCCTGTGTGTGCTCACGTCCTAGGGATGAAATCACACATCGACAGGTTGAGGATGTTGGGTGCGACCTTCCCAAAGAAGTTGGCTGTACACTGGGTTCTTCAGTCACTTCCTGAATCATATAATAAGTTCGTAAGAGAGTATTATATGATGGATCTTGACGCGACCCTCATTGACCTGACTTACATGCTTATTGCTGCCGAATCAAAAATGATTTGGCGAAGTAATGAAGCATATTTGTCTGGTAATTCAACCTACCATGCTTCTGTGGACACTCC
Organism: Lactuca virosa; assembly: GCF_052849685.1. Taxonomy (NCBI): domain Eukaryota; kingdom Viridiplantae; phylum Streptophyta; class Magnoliopsida; order Asterales; family Asteraceae; genus Lactuca; species Lactuca virosa. The sequence goes on from NC_136428.1 coordinate 183,421,338, forward strand.
AGAGGAATCCACCTGTTTCTGTTGCCAAGAGAAGGGGCATTGGCTACAAAGCTGCCCTGATCACCTGAGGAATCTAAGAGATGGGATAGTCAAGGAGTATGGCTCTACTTCAGGTAAAATCCACTATCTAACTCTGTTTAGTTCCTATTCATTGATTGTTAATACATGATGTGATAAGATTACATTTGGATGTTTTACAGGATCGGAGAAAAGAGAGGAAGCTTGATGGAAGATCAAGATGAGTCTGATCACGAAGAAATGGATTACGATCGCATGGATTCGAAGATCAGATTTTGAGCTTAGAGAGTTATGATATATTTGTTAGGAATATTTGATTACATAGTTTTTTCAATTGATTTTGCATTGTAAGGACATGTTTTCCGTTGCTTTTATGAATAAAATAAATTTTGGTTTTTCTCTTATTTATATATATCATTGCAGTGAAATCGTTGTGAAAAATAGACGTTTGTGTATTTCTATGGATGCGATTCTTAGTTTTGTTATTTATGGGATTGTTGAATTTCTCTAAGTAAGGAAAGATTCACATCGCCCAAGTTTCAATTGGACAGACGCTTGGAATCATATGATTTGAGTTATGTGATGTATGGAAATCTTAGCGCTTAGAAAATTTTAAGACTAATTCCTTGACAAAGAGTCAAGTGAAAGGACTAGAAGATCGGGTTCACATTGTTGTGCACTAGTTAAGTCCATCATAAATAACAATAAGGTTATTGATCATATTTACTAAAAGATTAGTGAATGTGATCATGCTTATAGCATTAAGCATAGTTCTGAATCATTGAAAAGTTTCAATGAATGGTAGAGGGAATAAGTAGAATCAATGTAGGCAGAAAGATAAAAGGTTTCTCCAATCTAAGAAGAAGGGAGAGTACTTTTATATCATGTTTTATGCTCGTCTTAGTGATTATAGAACCATATCTCAATTGATCCTCTAAGATACCTTAGTGCTTTTGTAAGACTAATAAGAGCTATTGGAAATTGTGGAAATGGTTTAAATCAAAAGTCCGATCATACTTCGTTCCCAGGAATCAAGACTGTAACATTAAGTGACACGTCTTTCATAGGTTAGTAATACTTATCAAATGAGGAATAGAGAAAGTCTTCTTATTTCTACACATTTGACATTGGTGAGTTGTGATATCTTGAAAAAGACAAAGATCAACTAGAACCGAACAAGTGAAGTGTTGGTCTTGATAAGATTTCACACTAACTCTTGAATATTTATTTGTCAAGAAATGTTTCTTGACAAGAGAATCATATATGTCAAGAAGTCAGTGGGAGTCTAAATGATCTTGAAAAGCTTCAAGAACAAATCAAGAACAAACCTAATCGATATTTACTAGCACACGACTTGAGGTTTACAACCTATCGTGTTGACATAATTTTGTTTCTGTGTCGTTCCAGTTTTAAGTCAACTATGCATGTAAGTTCTATGAGTCCTCATTTGAATGCATAAAGATGAAGCACCTTAATCAATGGACAAGTACATTGATTTATAGGGGTAAGCTGATTGACAACCTGGAAGCAACAATAGGCACCCGTGCTGGCTTGATGGCAAGAAATCAAGATCAAATAAGTTCAGTCCATATGAGTTGGATTTTTCACAAACATTATCTTGTGATCATGGTTATGACAAATTCACATGGATAGTAACACATACACAACAAAATCTAAGTGTCATACGGTTTCTTTCAATTCATGAAAATGATTGTGAGGAAACGCTTTCACTAAGAAAGATTTTGAAGATAGCATTGTGTAATTTGCATTTCTCGAATTTGATTATGACTACCGCATCCCGCTTCATAGTTCGAATTGTGAGATTTGGCAAATTAGTTTGGACATTCGAGACGCATTGCTATAAGTTCTAGAATTGTTTAGACACACACATGGGTTATCTAAGGAAAGGTTTATGATTTTGAGAAGCTTAGATGAAGGCTTATCCAAGCACCTTGTTTCAGGAATGTGAACTTTGGTAAAAATGTCAATAAGTATTGATTTCTAGAAGTTCAGCTGAGTTCTGAAAAACATGTCAATACTAGTGGGAGCATAAATGTTATGCTGGTATGGATATAATCATCATGTTAGTGGGAGCATGATAATTATGGTAAGTTGCAAGTTAGCAATATTAATTATAGAAAACAAATGTTTCAATTCGCAAGGTTGCAATGTTGAAAAGTTGTTTTGTTATAATTAAGGGAAAGAATTTATACTTCATTTCAATTCTAAAAGCTTAGAATGAATTTTTAAAATTATTTAGTAATATGAAACTAAGATTACGTTCTCAAATTCGATTATGATTACGACATCCCTTTTCATAGTTCGAATCGTGAGAACATGGAAAATAGAGATATTATAGCAAAAGACTGGTCAAGTATCACGTCTTTATGTAAGACATTATGAATCGTATCCCATATGTTCCGGGTATAGGATCGATTGCATATGCTATAATATTCACGTGTTCTAGATTTTCCAAATGCCTAAGACATTAAGTAGGAAAAAGAACTAGAACCGGATATGACTAAATTTATTAATCAACTGTCAAGAGGAAAATCTAAGGTTCACCGAGGATTGGTCGCTTGTGAGCAGTTGGAAGTATAGTAATGGAAGGACCATACTGACATTTTTTTTATTAGATATGATTCTATTAATAATGAGTTGTCATATGGCAAATATGGAATTGTTTCCATATTGGGAGTTGGATATTAAGAATCTATGTCTAGATTAGAAACTTTTATGCAAGAAGGATGTTCAAAGGAATGTACTTTGAATGTGAGACTTCGCATCTATGGAATTGTCTTGTAACAATCGCCAATAGAGAACTTTGTAATTTCATTGGCGAAGTCTTGGTGACATTTGTGCAGTAAGATTACAAAAGGATCGTTTCATAAAATGTTCGAATCTAACATATTCTAGTAGTGGCGAGAATTTTTGTATTCTTACACTAATGATAAGGATTGGGAGTTGTGAAATGAGTATCATTGGAAATGTGTTCAATTGATCTATTTCACAAAGTATGGACCATAGGCAAACATAGTGTGCATGCTTGGTGCATGGGACAGTTGTTATAATTCAAGTAATAAGTTGATTATCTGAAACATTATACAATAAATAATGAGTAATCAGTATGGTGACTAAATAAAAGGTGTTTTATTTATACTCACAAGTTTGGGGCCATATAGGATTAAGTATTATTATTGTGTTTCACTTTGCATGTTTTGACTTCCTGAATAATAAGGTTATTCAAACATTCCACAGTCACTCATACTTTAGGAGTAGGTATGAAAGAAGATTGTCATGAATTGGTTTGTAGACTGTCTAAAGTGTATTAGACATAGCAAAGGTTTGCAGTACGTTCATGAGTGCTTATGAATATGATTTGAGCATTGGATTAAACCCACGCTCACGTGGATCGCTTCATGTTTTATCACGAGTGATTGGTGAGATGATAATATCTTATATTCTTGAAACCGAGATGTGTGAGTTGTATATTGCAAATTGGTTGCACATTGATAATATGTAAACGCACTAGTAACTTGGTGTTATAAAACGTATTGTTGTGTGTGATTCAGTGAGTGAGTACAAGTGAGCATTTGATTCGAAGTTTATCCGTTCCTTTTACCCAAAGTGGGATAAAAGCGCTATATGTGGACCCCTCGATGATTTGGTGATGACACCTTAAGCGCTTGGCCAAGCCGGGACTAAGTTGATGTGTTCAATTGTAGTCTGTTTTTCGTCGTCGTAAATCGGAAATCGGGAAACAACGCATAGACTGAGAGAATGATTTCAATCCATGTCTCACGTCTATACAATATCAAGAATGGAGGAAAGTATGATCCCTTATCTAAAGGACAAGTTGCTGATAGGATCAGAGTTCGACAGCGTCTTCGAGAGCTACGATTGCTAATCGGATTGTACTTGCATTATAGTTACTAAACTTATCCAAATGGGAGACTGTTGAATTAGTGTCTAAGCCCGTAACTATATTTGGTAAGTATTTGACCCGGTTGTGCATGGTCCTTTTGGGTTGCCTTCACCAAAGCAACTTGACAGGATGATTAGTGGAGAGAGAAAGGTTAATTATGATTTGTTAATATATTATATGAATAATATATTAAAGGAGAAATCATATTGTTTAATTAATATTAGTCAAGAATTAATTAAGAATTAATTTTGTGGCTAAAAGACATTAATTAAATAAACGGGACTAGAACTGTCAAATGTGTGATAGTTGAATTTGGGCTGTGAAACCCTAAGGAATGAGGGTGGACGAAATTTAGGAGGCTATGCCATCTAATTTTGTCCAAAGAGGCCTTATTCCAGAAGGTTCCTTTGATTGCTTAAGGGATTAGTTGTCCACTAGGGTTTTGACTGAAACCCTTGTTGAGAGAAAAACTTAGAGACACACTTGAACAAATGTTAGAACAAGTAGATTTCGGAATAGTTAATCTCAAAGGATCTAAAAGCTCAACAATAATATAAATAAGTTATAGTTAGATAGTTAGAGAGTTAGTTCCGGAAAAGTAAGGAAATAGTAATGACAACAATTGTTATATCAAGTATACACTTAAGTTGATTCATAACGAGGAATGCATTCAAACCAAGTTAATAAGGAAGATCAAACTTAGTGATTAAGTCACAGAAGACTTGCTCCGAAGAGAGATTATATTCAGATGAATTCTGGTAAGTAGAAAGAGATGAGTAATGGAGAGATAGAAAAGATAACTTCAGAAATGTGTATTCAGATAGAATGCATAAGTTATCCGTGTCAAATACAAGAGAATGAGCTCTTATTTATAGAGACTCATGAAGAACACTAGATTACATCTCTATGAGTAGCCATGCAAGGCATACTGGTCCATAGATTATATTACAATAAAGACAAGTAAAGTAATCTAGCTAAATTGACTGCAGAAGATTGACTCCGGTTGCGGTTGCGGTTGCTGATGAACAAGATGACTGCGGGTGCTGAACCGTTGCGGTAGCAGAAATGGTTGCGGTAGCTGAAGTTCAAGAGGGTCACTTTTATGATTCAACAATTTCCCCTAAGTGACCTCTTTAACTTCGGTTCAGCTATCAAGTTTGAGAAACTTGATCAGGATCCACCAAAACTTCCTGATGTTTTCCAGCCAATTGATCCTTCTTAAGATCTCGAATTTGACTTCTGCGGTAGTATGCTTTGATCTTTCAACTCCGACTCTGCAGATGTCAAGCTGCTTTCTTGTGAGGCAATGCATGGCCGTCATAGGAATGAAATATTTGACTTTGTCAGTCTTCCTTTTGAATATGACTCCAAGTTCAGGAAAGTTTGTTGCGCCTAAGGATCTTTCTTGAAAGCCTTCGGTAGTCATTGGCGCAGGTTCAAGAGGTGGGAGGTCAAACTTCTTGAGGATGGTGGGGTAGATATCCGCATCTATCTTGGCAAAGTCGCAGACAGTTTCCTTCAGAAAAGTGTTGGCCTTTTCAAGCGCAATCTTCATTTTGGGGTGCTTTTCTGATTTGTTTTGAAACACCTTGGCAATGAGGAAGATTTCTTCCGGATTCATGCAAGGGAAGTCTGCCTGGGTGCGGACGTAGTCATGCTCCCTTCTCGTGAGGGTGTACTGGATGTAGTCAGCCTTCATGAACTTCCGGACTATGTAGTTCTTGACTACGGATGGTCTATCGTTAGACCATATATTTGTTGGGTTTTGAGCAAACTAACACTCCTAAGGTGTTCATTCAACCCTAGAACCTTGGATCTATGTTTGTCTAAAATACATGCAAAATAATTTTCCAAGGTTCATAACCTATCTAGCATACATGGGGTACTTTTAAACATAAAAGATACTAGAAGAATTACATACCTTTTGTTAGTGAGTTGATTCCTTGGGAGTTTGAGAGCCAAGCACCAATAATGTGAATGCCTCAAATGGAAATCACAAATCACCACAAACTTGGAAAACTTATGAGAGAGTATCCAATCACTCTAGAAATTCGGCCACTCTTATGCACACACACATAGTGTCTTCTCAAGCACCATAAGCCTCTTTATATAGTGTAGATGATTAGGGTTATGAACCATGCAAACCCTAATAACCCATGTCTTTTCCTATTCCAAGGATCCATGGGTTAAAAGCTCCATGGATCATCCATGGACTCCCATTCAAGCTTAGCCCATTTCCTTATGAGTGTTAGCCCACACTATATAAGTACAATAGCCCATTATTTAATTAGTCACCTTATGATCACTAAATTAATTCATAATTAATTTAAGATCAATACTAATTAAATAATACAATTTCACATTAATATATTATAACTTATAATATATTAGTAGGCTGCAAATATACTCTTCTCATAATGTTATCCATATAAATAGTTCGGGTGAAGTGCAACCCAAATGGACCATGCCGGGTCGGGTCAAGTATATACCAAATAAGTTATGGACTTAGACACCTTATCCAACAGTCTCGCACTTGGATAAGTCTGATAACTGTATTTGCCTATATAGCTTCAGGAACCAACCGACAATCGTAGCTCTCGAAAACTTTGTTGAACTATGAGGCGCCATTTTAGATAAGTGATCACATAATCCTCTGCTCTCATGATATCAGCCGGACAAATACATGGAACAATGTCTTACTTGTTGTCCAGCAGTTTGTTTCCCGTTTTCCGATTTGTCTGACAAAGAACTTAATCGAACACATCAATTTAGTTCTGACCGGGCCCAGTTCATAGGTCAAAACAAAATCATCGAGGGGCCCAGATATCGCTTCTATTTCTAGAAGGAACAGATAAACTACGACTCATATGATTGTTCTACTACTCATTGAATTGCATACAAAGGCACGTTTTATAACATCAAGTTACTGATGCGTTTACGTGCAATCAATGCACAACCAACTCATAGGTAACAACTCATATCTCTAGGTTTGAAGACTTATATGATATTACCGTCTCACGATCACTCGAGATAAATTCCATGAAGTGATACAAGTGAGCGTGGGTTTATTCCAATACTCATAACTTATGAGTACTCATGAATATTGTAGCAACCATTTCTATGGCTAAACACCTTTAGTCATCTACAATCCCAATTCATGACAGTCTTGATTCATACCTACTTCCGACATATAACCGACTGTGGAGAGTTTGAATAAACTTATTATTCTGGAAGTCAAAACATGCAAAGCTGAAACAATAGTAAATAATTGACAATGATAGCAACACCTTACTCATAAATAAATCACAACTTTTATTCATCATCAAACGTCGATTACATTTTACAAGTTTCAGTAATAACTATCTAATCTGTAAAACTAATATCGTCCCTCAGCCCGATGCGTCTTGCATGCTGCAAATGCTTCACCCTCGTCAGTCCCTTTGTAAGAGGATCCGCAGGGTTCTCATCTGACGATACCCTCTTTGCCACGAGGACTCCCTCTTCTATCTTGTGTCTTATGAAGTGACATTTTCTGTCAATGTGTCGGGATCTGCCATGATCTCTTGGTTCCTTGGCTAAGGCAACCGCACTATTGCTGTCACAGAAAATCTCCATAGGCTCCTTAATAGCTGGTACAACTCCAAGGTCTCCAATGAAGTTCCTCAGCCATATCGCCTCCTTTGCCACTTCACTCGCTGCTATGTACTCTGATTCACAAGTCGAATCAGCTATAGTCTCCTGTTTGGAACTCTTCCAAGTGATTGCCCCTCCATTTAAGGTAAAGACCCAGCCCGACTGAGAGCGGAATGTATCCCTATCAGTCTGAAAGCTAGCATCACTATACCCTACTACTCTCAAGTCATCACTCCCACCAAGGGTAAGGATCCAATCCTTAGTCCTCCGCAGGTACTTGAGAATATTCTTTACCGTAGTCCAATGAGCCTTTCCAGGGTTCCCCTGATATCTGCTGACCATGCTCAAAGCGAAGGCCACATCAGGACGGGTACAAGTCATAGCATACATGATCGAGCCAACAGCGGAAGCATAAGGTAATCGACTCATCTCAGCTATCTCATATTCTGTACTCAGGCTCTGAGCCTTGCTCAGTTTGGCATTGCTTTGGATCGGTAATTCTCCTTTCTTGGAATTCTGCATGTTGAACCTTTTCAACACCTTATCCAAGTAGATACTCTGACTAAGTCCAATTAGTCCTTTACTCCTTTCTCTTAATATCCTTATCCCTAGGATATAGGCAGCTTCTCCAAGGTCCTTCATAGCAAAGCACTTCCCAAGCCAGGACTTAACCTCCTGCAAGGTTGGGATGTTATTTCCTATGAGTAGTATGTCATCCACATACAGTACCAAAAAGCTAACTATACTCCCACTAGCTCTGACATACACGCAGGACTCATCTTCACTTCTTGAGAAACCAAACTCTTTGACCTTCTCATCGAAACAAAGATTCCAACTTCGAGATGCTTGTTTCAATCCATAAATGGATTCCTCAAGCTTGCACACTCTATTGGGGTACTCTGCACTAACAAAACCTTCTGGCTGATTCATGTAAACATCCTCAGCCAACTTTCCGTTAAGGAAAGCGGTTTTGACATCCATTTGCCATATTTCATAATCATGAAATGCAGCAATGGCTAGCATAACCCTAATAGACTTAATCTTTGCTACTGGTGAAAAGGTTTCATCATATATCACCTTCCGTAGTTATATTAAATCCATAATAAAACTCAGGTGTGTTCCTAACCCTTGTGGAACGCCTCGGAAGTATAGACTCGTCAGCTGGATCAACAAGAATTTCCTCCTCAGGTTGATTGCTAGTGTTTGAGGTTCCTTCACCAATTGAGTCTTGAATTTCTTCAAGGTCAATTTGCCTCCCACTATCTCCTTGGTTTATAAATTCTCTCTCTCGAAAGACCCCTCTCCTAGCCACAAAGACCACATTCTCACTGGGTCTGTAGAAGAGGTAAGCAAAGGATTTTTGTGGGTAGCCGATGAAAATACACCTTTCACTTCGAGGTTCGAGCTTGTCATGAGTCTCGCGCCTCACGAAAGCCTCGCAACCCCAAATCTTGATATGGTCCAAATTGGGAACTTTCCCAGTCCACATTTCATGAGGTGTTTTGGCAACATTCTTTATAGGGACCAGATTAAGGATGTGGGCGGCAGTCTCTAAGGCATACCCCCAAAAAGAGATTGGTAGCGAAGCTCGACTCATCATAGAGCGAACCATGTCCAACAAAGTTCGATTACGCCTCTCAACTACACCATTCAGCTGTGGTGTCCTGGGAGGTGTCAATTGTGAGACAATCCCACACTCCTTAAGATAGTCGAGGAACTCAGTACTAAGATACTCACCACCTCGATCAGATCGAAGCATCTTAATGTTCCTTCCCAATTGATTTTCTACTTCTTGTTTAAACTCTTTAAACCTTTCAAAAGTTGCTGACTTGTGTTTGATTAAGTAGACATAACCATATCTACTAAAATCATCAATAAAAGTCACATAATAGCGATTAGCATCCCTTGTGGCGGTTTTGAATGGTCCACATACATCAGTATGTATAAGGTCCAACAAACCCTCACCCCTTGCACAAGTACCAGTGAAGGGTGATTTTGTCATTTTTCCAAGTAGACAAGACTCACAACTATCATCCGACTTGAGGTCGAACGACTCTAAGACTCCATCCTTTTGGAGCTGGCCTATGCGTTTCTTGCTTACATGTCCAAGACGACAATGCCACAAAGATGCTTTATCCAAGCTAGTAGAAGAATCAATACATAATACATTATTTCCTAAATTATCTACAACCGATATAGCTTCATACACACCCTCACAAGGTAATGCTTTAAAATAAAGAACATTATTAAAGAAAGCATTAATACTACCAACTTCATTATCAAAAGAAAAGGTAAAACCTTGTTTGTACAAAGCATGAAAGGAAATAATATTCCTCGCCATTTCAGACGAGTACACACATTTATTCAAATCTAACTTTAACCCACTATCTAGCAACAAAGTATAAATTCCAATCTTGGCAATAGGTATAACCTTCTTGTTCCCCATGATTAAGTTTATCTTTCCGTGCTCCACATCCTCACTTCTTCTTAGGCCCTGCAAGTCACAACAGATGTGAATACCACAACCTGTATCAAGAACCCAAGAATTAGAATATGGTGAGTTATTAGACAATATAGTGTAAATACCTGCATGGGATGGTTTCACTTTCCCATCCTTGACATCCTGCAAGTACTTTGGGCAGTTTCGCTTCCAGTGCCCCTTATTTTGACAGTAGAAGCATTCAGCATCCTTAGGGATGGCAGAAGGAGTGATAGAACCACCTTTGGTTCAAGTTGAGGAGCCTTCAAGGGACTTTCCCTTGGTACCCTTCGAAGGGTGCTTCCTCTTCTTCCCTTTGCCTTGCCCGATAGCCAAAACAGGGGTAGTAGTAGGAGTAGGAGTAGGAATAGCAACCGACTTACTCTTAAGACCACTTTCGGCAGTCTTCAGAAGTCCTTGAAGTTTACTGAGTGTGACTTCCTCCTTGTTCATGTGGTATGTCATACGAAATTGATCATAACACGAGGGCAAGGAGTGCAAAATGATATCAATTGCCAACTCCTCAGGGAAGTTCACATTCAGTTTCATTAGACGGTCCACATACCTTTGCATTTTCTGCATGTGGCTCGTGATTGGTTCGCTATCCTTCATACGGGTAGTGATCATGGAGGATATTATTTCATACCGCTCTTGACGAGCACTCTGATGGTACCTTTCTATCAGATCCTGATGCATCTCAAAAGGGTAATAGTCCTCATAGGACTTTTGGAGTTCAGCTGTCATGGTGGCCATCATGATGCATGCCACCTTGGTGGCATCTCTTTCATGTGCCTGATACTCAGCGACCTCCTCAGGAGTAGTAGTGGACTCATCAAGCTCCTTTAGCTCCTTATCGAGGACATATTCCTTGTCCTCGTAACGAGTGACCATCCTGATGTTCCGGATCCAATCCATGAAGTTGGAACCATCAAAGATGACCCTCCCACAAAGGTTCATGAGGGAAAAGGAGCCAGTAGGGTTAGAGCCCGAAGCATTGTTGTTGGAAGACATCTAAAAAGAAGAAAACAAGTTTAGATTAGATATATCGAATCCTTAATAACACACCCAAATGTAATATTAAGGCTAGGATCCAACACAATATATTATAACTTAGAAGAGGGATGTCGTAATCTAAGCTATAACATATTTGAAGGTAGGTGAATGACGATTCACCAATTTCCACCATGAAAACGAAATGAATTATTAGGTTTAATTGGTTTTCAAATTCCTACATTCTTTTGAGATTCATTGAACTTTTCAATGGCATGTTTCAATCTCGATTGTGCCCTTCAAGTTTTGTGACTGGGATGCCGAGGATCACAAAACAAGGTGTGAATAACCATGCAAATTTACTTGGTACCCTTAATATTATCACCTAATCAATGTGCCGGTTAACCACACACGCTCCACCGATCTATGATAAACATTAAGTCACCCTTCGTGATCCTTACTAGTCCAAGTTAGTGTGTCGGTTAACCACACACGCTCCACCAACGACTTGGTAAGGTACAAAGTGTGAATTTCATGGGTTAGCACCATATTCACATTTTCCTAAAGTAACTAAGATTGGGAATTTATTAAAGGTTTAGTTACTTTATAATATTCATTATACTTTTAATGAGAATTTAAAGTCATTGTCCTACCCGTTCGGCTAACGACCCTCCACCGATCAAGGAAGCGGTGGGTGAGAATGGACACCCATTAAGTTGCCATTTTATAGGCAACAACCTTATACCCCCCTTGTAGACCGGCTACGTGAATGAGCCCTACTAACGGTAAAACGACTTAATCTTATACATATATATATATATATAATAATTAACCATTAATGTTATAAATAGTATAAGGGTTGAATTTTAACTTTTAAAACTCTAAGGGTTTGGAATTAAAGTATATTAAAGTGTGTGTAACTTTACAAATTCCAAAACTTGAGGAAAAGTTTTGAAACTATTCAAAACTTTTCATTTCATAACTTATGAATTAAAGGTTCATAAAATGAAGACTCTTCATTTTCATGTAACTTATGTGTTTTAAGTGTGCATAAATGAAAGTGACCTTTTAAAATCCATAACGTGAGGACAAATTATGGACTCCGTTAAAACACATAAATGATCAAGAATTATCAATAAACAATTTAGCAAATAATTCCTATGATCTAACAATAATTCATAAGAACATGAACATCATATCAAAAATTCCAAGAACATATGAACACATATTATCATGCAATTTTGATATAAGCCATTGTAAATGGATTAGCATAAACATTACACCATCTAAAATAGGTTTTATAACACCAAAACAGTTTAGGGTAATGTTTCTAGTCCATTTCCAGCAGCAAAACTCGAAAATCTGCATTCTGAGGCTTCTACTCGTCGAGTGCACGAACCTACTCGACAAGTAGGATGAATTTACTCATGGACTCGGCGAGTCCCCCCATAGACTCGGCGAGTTCATGCTGCAGAATGCAGAAAACTTGAGTTTTTTCAACAAGTTTGCAACAAGTATCAAACAAACAAGCCTAGGCTCTGATACCACTGTTGGGTTTTGAGCAAACTAACACTCCTAAGGTGTTCATGCAACCCTAGAAACCTTGGATCTATGTTTGTCTAAAATACATGCAAAATAATTTTCCAAGGTTCATAACCTATCTAGCATACATGGGGTACTTTTAAACATAAAAGATACTAGAAGAATTACATACCTTTTGTTAGTGAGTTGATTCCTTGGGAGTTTGAGAGACAAGCACCAATAATGTGAATGCCTCAAATGGAAATCACAAACCACCACAAACTTGGAAAACTTATGAGAGAGTATCCAATCACTCTAGAAATTCGGCCACTCTTATGCACACACACATAGTGTCTTCTCAAGCACCATAAGCCTCTTTATATAGTGTAGATGATTAGGGTTATGAACCATGCAAACCCTAATAACCCATGTCTTTTCCTATTCCAAGGATCCATGGGTTAAAAGCTCCATGGATCATCCATGGACTCCCATTCAAGCTTAGCCCAATTCCTTATGAGTGTTAGCCCACACTATATAAGTACAATAGCCCATTATTTAATTAGTCACATTGTGATCACTAAATTAATTCATAATTAACTTAAGATCAATACTAATTAAATAATACAATTTCATATTAATATATTATAACTTATAATATATTAGTAGGCCGCAAATATACTCTTCTCATAATGTTATCCATATAAATAGTTCGGGTGAAGTGCAACCCAAATGGACCATGCCGGGTCGGGTCAAGTATATACCAAATGAGTTATGGACTTAGACACCTTATCCAACAATATTTTCAATGGAGGAGGCATGTTTAGCGTGAAAAAGACTAAGTCTCTCAAACTCCATTGGCAGTCTCTTGTGGTCAGGAAGGCTGCGGTCGAATTGCTCAAATACTCTGAAGTATTTGGCATTTGGTGAAATTGGTACATCCCAGTAACCGTCCGAGGGGGGTTTAGCGTAGGTAAGGTGGGGTCGGTAGTCTTCATCCAGCAGCCTGCGGTGCGGATTGATCCAAGAATTTATCAAGGATTCATTCATCATGGTATCAAAACCCAAATCTCTTCAGATAAGCTCTGCTAGTTTGGCTGCCTTCCAGCCGTGTTTCCTTTGGGCGGTGGCAGGGGAGTCTGTTGAGCTTGGAGATGACATGTTCTCCGCAAGGTTTTTGAAGTGAGGAGGATTCTCTGGCTTGTTGGGAGTGAACTCCTTTTGAGGTGAAGTGTGAGGAGATGGAGTATGTTGAGATGGTTGTGGTGAAGGCTGCAGTGTGGGAATTTTTTCTGTGATGATGGGAGGGCTCTGATGTTGAGAGATGGATTGCTCGGAGTGATGGACTTCTTCTTCTTCTTCACTTCCCCCTCTTGAAGGATGCAACGGAGGAGCTTCCTCAAGCCATTGTTTAAGTCCATCAACTTTGGCATAGACTTCTTGGAATTGAGCTTTGAGGGCTTCTACCAATTGTTGATTGTTGGGAATGGAGGAGCTGAAGAGAAGCTTGTGGATTTCTTTTGTGAGCTGGAGGATCTCGGGACCATGGAAGTTGGAGGACAGGGATTTCTACAGTCTATTAATTGTGGCTTGAAGAACAGAGATAGTGGACTCATAAGCAGTATGAGTCTCATCTATCAATTTCTTAGACTGAGCGGCTTGATCCGCGATGGCCGCTTGGAGATCCGTTTTGATTGCGGTCACCTCAGTGATGAGGCGTTCCGCTGCAGCCATAAATTCTTTGTGGTCGGCCTTGCGGTTGTTGTCAAGGGACCAGATCCCCATCTCCACTTTGAGAGAAATTCTCTCTGCAGCCATGCGTTCCCTTGTTTCCAGACGTTCAATACGTTCGATCAGGGACTGCGGTCCCGGGGTGTCTTCTTGTTGCGGTTGTGTTGGCTTGACCGCAGCTAGGATCTGATCAACTTTGGCTGGTAAGCTCATGAACTCCTTCCTGGTGACAACATTCTTCTTCTTTTCCTTCTTTTCTTTTGGCTTGGAAGTTGAATGTTGAGAACCGCTGGATTCCTCTTCCTCATCAAACATCATGAGATCATCATCAGAAGGGCTGGGCTTGTTGACTTCCTGTATGTCGTCATCATCAAGACCGAAGGTGGGAGCTGAACTGAGTTCGATTGCGGTTCCTTCGTCTTGTGATCTATGGACTGATGGAGTGGGAATTGGATTGGGAGTTGGAGTTACTCTGGAGGTACCTGCAGCTGCACCTGTTGCTTGAGCTTTACTGATCGTTTCAGCCATTTCGTCCATCCAGTCTTGAACTTTGAGAATGGTGGCTACGGTATTGGCATTATTGATTGCGTTTGCCCAATACCATGCCACGGACTGGATTTCCTGCTCCTTTTGCTGTTGCTGCTTGATCTGTTGTTCCTTGCGGGCTTGGAATGCCCTTCTGCAGGAAGCATATTTCTTTTTGTCTGACTCGGTTACAGGTGTGTACCGTAACCATGAGTCATTAGATTCTTCTCCGTCAAATCCTTGGAAACGCACCGAAGTGTCCTTCGGGTCCACGGATCCTTGCACGTTTGTGCTCACCGTGCCTAAACCACCTGCTGCGGATGTAAGCAGAGTAGGATTTCATGAGCTTCCTCGGTCTCCTTGACCCGTGGTCAAGTGTGGCCTCGGCTCAGTTCTGGCATGGGCGGAAGAAGTGCCCTGCGGTTGGGAAGGTGTTTTCAGTGTTTGGGTGACGTTCGAAAGGATGGAGCGCAACTCCTCGGGTGAAAAGAAATGCAGTCGGGAAGCCCTGGAGACCTTAGGGTGTGCACCAGTATCATCCCATTGGGAGTGAACTGGGGGGGAGTCTCCACGATGTTGTGAATCAGACTCACTTTCTGAGTCTGATTGGAAAATGATTGTGGTGTTGAATGGGTCTGCGGCCACCCCAAGGACTACTGGAGCCTTTTGAGAGGCTTCAGTATAGGTCCGGTCACGCATTTGGCCAGGGGAATCGGTTTTTCTTTTCTTAAGGATAGCAATTGGTTGCCTATCCTCATCAGAATTACTACTAGAAGAGATTGTGGGAGGTGTGATTTTACGTTTCTTGGTGGGTGCGGTTCGTTTAGAAACATCCTTCTTAGGTGTTCTTTGTTTCTTCTTGGTGGCCAATTGCTTTCTTCTTTGAGAAAGATTGGAGATTGTGGTGGCAGAAGGGACTGCGGTACCCTCAGGGTTAACAATTACGGATAGTTGTAGAAGAGGCAGGGTAGGAGGGTATGGGGCAATACCTTCCGTAGCCTCAATGTGGTCTGAGACATCAGCAGTCTCAATACCAAGTGTTGTAAGAATGTGGGTAGGGAGTCTACGGATAGGTCCAAAAACAGTTTGATTGGAAGAGGGATTGTACCTTTTGAGATCCATAGTGACAAAGAATTGATGTCACTACCCATATCGATTCCAGCATCCGCATGAAGGTCTGAGATGCAGAGTGACCAGAACCTTGCAAATGTGAGCTCGGTTGGGTTCTCCCTTGGGCTTTCTTTGGGAATGTATTGAAGGAAATTGTACCATAGGATCTGCCTGTAGTTTACGTCGTGTCCGGTGAATATGCTCCACACCAATTCCAATAGCTTGAGTCCCATGTTGTCTATGCCTCCAGTTCTGTCGGATAGACAGCGGATGATGAAATGGCACACAAACTGCCAAACCGCAGGCAATTGGTTTTTCTTGAACTTACCAATTCCTCGAATTGGTTTTTGATACCCCATTTGGTAAAGGGCAGAGGTAACGTCCGCCATGGAAGGAGAAAATATCTTGATGGATGGATGAACCAGAAGGTTTATGGCAGTGAGAAACTTTTCTTTGGACAGGATGACCAAAGAATCGTTAATGAGGTCAAGGTGAACTTCTTGAGGGTTTTCGATTGGGCGGTAAGTAGAAAATGCACATTTGAAGAGGGTAGAAACTGGAACAACATCTGTAAATGCGTCGAAGGGACCAAAGAGTGGATGGTTCTTTAGAAATTTGATCATAAGCTTGGTTGGAGCATTGTATGAAGAATGATCTTCAAACACTGCTCGGAAATTGCTTGACGCGATTGTTGGAGAGTCGGAACCAGTGGGATTCATCGAGCTTGAAGCTTTGGATTATTTCTTTGATGCACCTGATTTCACCATTGTTGGAGTTTGAGAGAAAAAAAAAGAAAACAGAGTTCTTGAAGGTTTTTGAGAGGGAATGATCGATGTTCAGAAAGCGTAAAGTGAATTTGGGAAGAAGATGGGTTTATAAAGGGTTGAAAGATTTTAACCCTAGGTAAAAGGTAAAGATAAGGTAAAAACGTCGTTTGGTATTTGGGGTGAATCTTTGAATTTGGGATTAAATCTCAGCCACAAATAATTAAAACGGTTTAAAAAGATTTGGGAGATTTACTAAAAGAGGGCTGCATTTAATGAGAAGTCAGACATCTATCAATGTGTCAGGTAATCGTGGGGTGAGGGGAAAGGAAGTTGTAACGGATGGGACGTGCTGGGGAGAGGAAAAGACAGATTAAGGATGAGTGTATGGAAACACGTTCTTTTTGTCATCATCCCTAAAATAGGTCTGACTCAAGGTTTATTCAGAAAGAGAATGAGACAGTTTCTCAAGGGAATGTTTTGTTTTTATTTAATGTTCTTATTTAATGAAGGATCATTAAATAGCACACAAAGGTTCAAGCGTTGATGAAACAGTTGAGAAACTATCACAATGATCGCGGATGGAAACTTTATTGCGGTTGGGAACGTCATCACGGATGGAAATTTCATTGCGGTTGGGAACGTCATCGCGGATGGACAAGGAAAAGACTGCAGTGAGGAACTGAGAAGAAACACTTGTACAAAGATTAGTAATAACAGACAATAAAGACCCATGAGAGATAAGTATAATATATGGTTGCGGTACCTAGACTGCGGTACCAAAACCATCTATCATAAGTAACTCTCAGTTAGAACCGCAACGGAGACCATGGATGGTTTGCGGTAGCTATCAACTCAAAAAGAATTACGGGTCTGGATTCATCATTCCTAACATTTGCAGGAAGGTGTTAAGCTTTGTGGAGTCGAGCGCTTTTGTGAACACATCAGCAATCTCTTCATGAGAAGGGACAAAGATGAGTTCAATGTTACCTTTCAAGATGTGGTCTTTGATGAAATGATACCGTAGTTCAATATGCTTAGTCTTGGAGTGCTGAATTGGATTGTGAGACATAGCAATAGCACTTTCAGAGTCACAATAGATCGGTATCCGCAGCATTCTATACCCATAGTCCATTAGTTGAGTTTTCATCCAATGGACTTGAGAGCAACAGCTGGCTGCGGCCACATACCCAGCTGACAAGTCTTCCACCCAAAAATTGACATCCTCCTGAAGTACTTTTGCGGTCTAATCTGCATCCGGCATGATCCGCATCTGTGAAAGCTTGCAGGCTGAAGTCATTGCCTGCGGGGTACCATAGACCAAGAGATTTGCTTCCTTTCAGGTACCGTAGTATCTGTTTGGCTGCAGTCATATGTGACACTTTTGGGTCCGCCTGATATCTTGCACATACACCAGTTGCAAAGACAATGTCTGGCCTGCTTGCGGTGAAGTACATCAAAGAACCAATGATACCTCGATAAGTCTTGTGATCCATAGATTCGCCTGCGAGATCAGCAGAGATCTTATAACCGAAGGCCATGGGGACCTTAGCAGAAGAACAGTTGTCCATGGAATATTTCTTTAAAAGTTCAGTGGTGTATTTCTCTTGATGAATGAATATCCCTTGGGGAATTTGTTTCACTTGAAGTCCTAGAAAGAAATTGATCTCTCTATTCATGCTCATTTTAAACTTGTTGGTCATGAGCTTAGCAAATTCATCCACCATGCCTTGATCAGTCGAACCGAAGATGATATCATCCACATATATTTGTACAAGCATAAGGTGGTCACCATTTGCTTTTCTAAATAACGTGGGGTTAATCACTCCTCTCTTGTACCCGGATGAGACGAGGAATTCAGAAAGAGTCTCATACCATGCTCTTGGGGCTTGCTTCAGACCGTAGACTGCTTTTTCAAGCTTGTAGCAGTGGTCTGGGAATTCAACATTTTCAAAACCTGGAGGTTGCTGAAGATAAACCTCTTCTTTTAGTTCCCCATTGAGAAAGGCACTCTTAACGTCCATTTGGTGTACCTTGACGTTCTTGTGGGCTGCGTATGCATGGAAGATCCGGATAGCTTCCATGCGTGCTACCGGAGCATACGTTTCATCGTAGTCAATGCCTTCAAGTTGACTATACCCCTTTGCAACTAGCCTTGCCTTGTTTCTGACTACCGCACCAGATTCATCCAGCTTCTTTTTGAACACCCATCTAGTGCCAACAATTGAGTGACCACGTGGCTTCGGAACGAGCTGCCAAACTTTGTTTCTTTTAAATTCTTCTAGCTCTTCTTGCATTGCAGCTATCCAGTCAGGTTCAAGCAATGCTTCTTTGATCGTTTTGGGCTCTACCGAGGACATCAATGTTGCGTAGTGGCAGTGGTCAGATAGGTCCTGGGAAGATCGAGTTTGGATGCCTGCGGATGGGTTGCCGATGATTTGACCTGGTGGGTGGTCCTTCGTCCATACATGTAGACGGGGCTGCAGATGATCAACAGCTGCGGTAGAGGGAATATCTTGAATATCAGAAGAATCTGCGGTTGGAGATGGCAGTTCCCCCTGGATTTGAGAACATCCTGCTGAGTCATCTTGGTTTGTTGGAACGATAGTGGAGTTTTCTTGAACAGTTGGGAGAGGTTCCTCCTGGATTGCTGATGGGAGTTCCTCTGGAACTTGAGAAGGTTCCCCCTGGACTGCGGATGGGAGAGTGATAATCCTTGGATCGGTTCTAGTGTCAATGTTTTCTATGATTTCATCATCCGAATCCGAAGATACGTTTGATGGTAATGCTTCCCTGCGGGTGGCACTTTGAACAGCATCAGGTACTGGAACCTCGATGGTTGTTGCTTGATCCGGAGTAGAGCTTTCCCCCTCAACCGGAGAGGTGAAAGTATTGAGAGATGCTACTTGAGATAGAGGTGGTCCAGAAACATCAGCGTGTTGTTGTTGAGCTGCGGGTGACACAAGAACCTCAGATAGTTTCGCCGTTTCAACAGGGTCGAAAAGATCGTCATAATTGACTTCAACTAGATTTAAGGGACCTGAAGAGGCAGGAATATCGCTTTCCATGATTGCAGTGGTTTCAGTGGATGGAGGGACGTTGCGGATGTGAGAATCATCAAATTTCACATCGAAGCTTTCAATGATCAGCCTTGTACGCCTGATGAGCACTCGATAAGCAACCTTGTTAGTGGAATAACCAAGCAATATGTCTTTATCAGACTTCGGTGCAAACTTGTTGAGCTGATCTCTGTTGTTGATCACGAAACATCTACACCCAAAAATATGAAAGAAGCGAACATTTGGCTTGCGGTTGTTAAGGCCCTCATATGGTGTTTTATTGAGGCGTTTGCATACAATGCTTCGGTTTTGGACAAAGCATGTGGTTGCTACAGCTTCAACCCAGAAGTAGAGAGGAAGATGGGCGAAGTAAATCATGGATCTGGCTGCTTCTACTAGTGTGTGGTTCCTTCTTTCAACTACTCCATTTTGTTGCGGTATATATGGGGCTGAGAAGTTGTGAGTGATGCCCTTTGACACCAAGAAACTGTTGAGAAGATGATTAGTGAACTCAGTGCCATTATCACCGCGGATGCATCTAACTGGAAGCTTGATCTGAAGTTCGATTTCTTTGATGAAGTTGATGAAAATCTGCGATGTCTCTGATTTGAGTCTGAGGAAGAAGACCCATGTGAAGCGTGTATAGTCATCAACAATAACCAGTATGTATTTCTTGTGGTGGAGACTGGCTACGGTTGATGGACCGCAGAGATCAATGTGCAATAGCTCCAATGGTTCAGAAATAGAAGAGTCTATTATCAGACGGTGACTTGCTTTGGATTGTTTACCACATTCACAAGCCGGACAGAGAGTATCGTTGCTGAATTTGAGAATAGGGAGACCACGGACTAGTTCTCCGGTGACTAGATTGTTGATGTACCTGAAGTTGAGATGAGCTAGCTTGCGGTGCCATATCCAGCTGACTTCAGATACAACTTTGGATAGGAAACACAATTGCGGTCTACCAATGATCAGAGAGACATCCAAAGGGTACATGGTACCTTCGGATCTGGATTTGATCAGGCATGTGTTCCTGTCACTTGTCATTACGTAGCAAAATTGATCATCAAATTCAACACGATGTCCTGCTTTACATATTTGGCCAACACTGATGAGATTGTGTTTGAGGCTTTCTACATAAGCAACCTTCTGAATGGAAAAGTTCCCCGTAGTGAGAACATCGTAACCGCGGATGACACCATTCGCATTGTTGCGGAATGTGACATTTCCACCATTGCATATTGGCCTGAAATCCCGAAGGTACTCTAACCTTCCGGTCAAGTGCAAGGAGCAGGCACTGTCAATTAACCACTCATCTTCTTGTTCCTCCTTGCACAAAGCCTGAGAATTACACGGTTAGTTTAGGCATCCAAACTAGTTTGGATCCTGGGGCAAATGATGTGTTTCTGGATGATGCATGGACCGAGGTTGCAGGGACAGGTCTCTTGTCAACTTTTAATCCTAGTCCTGGGTGTTTGAGCAGATCTGGAGTGTTGTGAGTTTTTGAAAGAGTAAGAGGTTTCTGACTCCGATTAGATTTGTCATAAGATAAATCCTTCTGACAACTACACTGACATCTACAAAAAGAGGTTTTGTTTTTTGATCTGACACTATGTTTGGTCAGCGGTTTAAAAGATGAATTGGACTTGTTACCGGTCCGAGGTGGGTAATTCCTGACATGAGTGTTGTTGGGTTTTGAATAAGTGCGTCTTTGAAAAGATTTTGCACGTGTAGATCTCTGAGTTCTTTTTGATGGAGTTGGTAGAATGCCTTTCCACCTTTTGAAATTCTGATGTGACTTTAAAAGTGTTGGAATGGGTAAGATACCCTTCCATTTTGGATCGTCCAAGGAATACACTTGAAAGCCATTGTTTTGAAAAGACTTTACACTCTTTTGATTTTTGTTAGAGGAACTAGGAATGACTGATGAAGCTTGACATTCCTTATTGTTTGTTTTCCTGGTAGGAGAGTTTCTTGACATGTAGTGTGAGAAAACAAATTTTTCCGGACTCTTGGACTTTGGAATTCTGACATGCTTCTTAATTTTTGAAAAAATTTGTCTGTTTGTGCCTCAAGATCTAATTTCCTTTTTGAAGGCCTTTTTGGCCAAGGATTTTGGTGAACCGCAGTCATTGTTGTTCAACTGCGGTTTCTTGGAATTCTTAGAATGATTGTGAAAACGTGGTCTTGAGTCATCTAAACTTGAAGATTCTGGGATCTGAGAGTCACAGTTCCTTTTGCTGAGGACTGCGGTAGTGACGTTTTAACTACTGCAGAGTATGTCTGAGTTGAGACTGCAGTGGGACTTTTGTGGAACTTTTGGCTACAGTGTGATTCACTGCGGTCTGAGGACAGCGGTGGAAAGTCTTTTGAGACTTTCGGACCTTCAATGACAATTTCTTCATCAACTACGGATGATGTTTGAGAATTTGGATAGATGGTGCCACAGATAGGGATTAGATCACATGTGTGACCCGAAACTTCAGGCACAATTTCCTCAATGACACAATTATTGCTTAGAGTATGCAGTCTACCGAAGTGAGTTTTGATATCTTCGGGAAAGGTCTTGTCATTGACTGGGAAATGAAATTCTCGGTCAGGAGGGACATATAGTCTGTCTTTGTTGAACCGGGGTGAGGAATCCATTGCGGTAGGATATCCATTTGACCAACCCCAATTGTATATATTGTCCACGGTTCCATTGTTCACCAAATTTTCAATAGCTTCACTTTCATTAAACAATTTTTCAATTAAGAGATTTAAGCGTACAATTTCGCTTTGAGCTAAATCTCTCTGGTTCAAAGCTATCTCTAATTGGGTTTCACTTAACATTCTTGCATATTTTTCTAACTCTAGGTCCTTCTCTAACATATCCATCTTAAGTCTTTTGTTATCCAGTCGTCCTCTTACGTGGAGCATCTCTTGGGACACAATGTTCTTCTCATCTAAGGCTTTGTTATAGTCTGTAAGGACGGCAGCACACGTGTCATTAATATCATCTATGTAGGGTTGACAGTCATGCATGCTATAATTTAGAGTTTGGATCATGAGTTTTACCTGTTCGACGATACTTAGAGTTCCATCCTTTGCCATCTAGCAGTAGTTCTTGTTCAGCATTGTAGACCCTTCATCATCCGCAATGGCCAGCATGCAAATTTTCCCTTTTCCTTTGACATTGCTGATGGCTTCATCTTCGTCTCCGGATGACCAAACTTGATGGTCTCTTTTGACATGGGCCACGTATGCCCTTGCTTTTTCCTTATCTTCCAACTCTTGAGCCATTCTAAGGTAGAATGCTCTGTCTTTCACTACATTGTCCTTACAATCTTTTGCAAAGTGATTCTCTTTGTTGCATTTGTGACAAATTACAACATCAGTCTTGTCTTCTGAAGGAGCACCGGAGTCAGTGGTTTGAGGAGACTGCGGTACCTCATTTGGTTGATTATTTTGAGATTGCGGTGGTGGATGAGAACTTTTGGGATATCGAGAATGGTTATACTGGGAACCGAAGTTACGGTTGAATGGAGGTTTGTTGAACTGTTGATTCTTGCGGAAGGAAGGAGGTGGTAGACGGTTGAACTGTTGGCTAACCAGAGCAATAGCCTTCTGAAATTCTTCTTCATCATCATACTCTGAATCAGCTTCGTATGACTGCGGTGGAGTGTCATACGAGGAATAGTAACGTGACTGCGGTGGAGTTTGTGCTATGAGAGCAAGTGGTCCTCCAAAGTCAGCACAGTCTTTGAGTACGGTGGATTCTTGTGCTTGCAGCTCTCCATAGAGCTTGTAGAGTGACAAAGAGTGAATCTTTCTATCGCCTTGGACTATCATCTTAGCCGTAGTCCAATGTCTTCCCAAACCATTAAGAAACTGAAGATTGGTTTCATGGTTACTGCGCATGGTGCCCGCATTGGATAACTTGGTGACTATCAGGTTGAACCTTTTGAAGGAGTCTTCCAAACTTTCGCCAGTATGAGCTTTGAAGTTGTTGAACTCATTGAGTGCGGTTGTAAGCTTCTTGTCTTGTGCTTGTTCTGAGCCTTCGTACAAATTGTTGAGAACTTCCCAGATCTCTTTTGCTGATTTGCAATTTATGATAATATCGAAGTTCTCAGGAGCAACTCCACAGAAGATTTCATAAAAAGCAACAGCATCATTTTCCATTTTATCGAGATCATCCTTGGTGGGACGGCTCATGACTGGTTGACCTCCTCGTATCTGGTTGTAGCGCCGTCGGTTTGAACAGGTGTAAGGACTGGGACATGTGGTCCTTCTTCTACGGATCGACATACATCTCTACCAAGTCTTCTCAAGTACATTTCCATTCTTTGTGACCAGTGATGATATTCATTTGCTACCAGTATTGGGGCTCGGTTAGAACCACCAACACTATTGGAAACATTCAGAGATAACGATTGTGCCATTTTGAAGTTGTTTTTTTTTTTGAGAAATGAGCTTAAGTGGTATAGAAAGCCTTTTGGAAAATCAGAGTTCCGTTTTCAAAAAGCAACCACTATGACTCTGATACCTATTATTGAGAGAAAAACTTAGAGACACACTTGAACAAATGTTAGAACAAGTAGATTGCAGAATAGTTAATCTCAAAGGATCTAAAAGCTCAACAATAATATAAATAAGTTATAGTTAGATAGTTAGAGAGTTAGTTGCGGAAAAGTAAGGAAATAGTAATGACAACAATTGTTATATCAAGTATACACTTAAGTTGATTCATAACGAGGAATGCATTCAAACCAAGTTAATAAGGAAGATCAAACTTAGTGATTAAGTCACAGAAGACTTGCTCCGAAGAGAGATTATATTCAGATGAATTTTGGTAAGTAGAAAGAGATGAGTAATGGAGAGATAGAAAAGATAACTTCAGAAATGTGTATTCAGATAAAATGCATAAGTTATTTGTGTCAAATACAAGAGAATAAGCTCTTATTTATAGAGACTCATGAAGAACACTAGATTACATCTCTATGAGTAGCCATGCAAGGCATACTGGTCCATAGAGTATATTACAATAAATACAAGTAAAGTAATCTAGCAAAATTGACTGCGGAAGATTGACTCCGGTTGCGGTTGCGGTTGCTGATGAACAAGATGAATGCGGGTGCTGAACCGTTGCGGTAGCAGAAATGGTTGCGGTAGCTGAAGTTCAAGAGGGTCACTTTTATGATTCAACAACCCTAGTAGCACCAGTATAAATAGACCCCTAGGGCTAGCAACATCGGCTGGACTTGCTTCCTGGAAGCCCTAGAGTCGGTTTCTGCCTCTTATCTCTCTCTTCTATATCATTGTTCTGCTTGTGGTGTTTGTAAGCCATTAGAGGAGTGACACTTGTGACTCTAAGCTCCAAGACAAGAAGATTCAAGCCATTCTTGAAGAAGTAATCATCTAGATAAGTTCTTATATGTTATTTTCGAAATATCTATGCTAGATCTAGGGTTCATGAGTCTTGGATGAATTGTATGTACAATAGAGAAACCTAGATCCAAGCATTAGGGTTTGTATGAGCACATAGCATGTTCTTTTATATAAAACCCATCAGTATCTGTGTGAACTCGGAGCAATGCACTACGATTTGTTGAGTATCGGAGAACTACTCTTGGCTACTTTTGATGTTAGCCCCTGTATATCCTTGATCATAGATCTCAATACATTTATCAAGTTAACAAGTTAACTTGGCCCTTCGCGAGACGTTCAGTGATACCTGTTTCCCCGTTGGGTGAATCGACCTAGTGTCGTGACAGCTCTTAGGTAAAGAAAGCTGACAAGACCAATCTGACAATTTGTACAGTTTCAGACTTTCAATTCCTTTAATACGACAGTTCTTAAAAGAAAACTAACTGACTGGCATTTTGTACAATGTCACACCAGGTATGAGCCATTATCCTTCAATTCATGGGTGAAATCTAGAACATTAAAAATGTTCACCGTCAATTCAGAATTAAATGGTTTTAGATTTTGGGTTTCAGTTGGAGTCATGGTGACAACAACATCTAAGATCATAAACACAGACTTTTTGGCAACCGTCAGTCGAGTTGTTTTATACTCGAACCTCAAGGGGTACCGGTACATGGAAATGATTTGATGGAGAAAATTTTAGATATGGGTGTAGAATGGTTGGGTGTTTCACATTGGTCATCGTGAAAATGACATTTGATCATTAACATTTGATGCGAAGGCTCCTATTAAGACTGGTATATGTCTTAATATGAAAGAGTCTATCACTCGCATTTGAATTTTCCGTCAATTCCTTGTGAAAGTAGTGTGAAGTGTAATGACCGTCAATTCCTTTTCACTTTCAAGGTTCTTTTCCTTGCTCGGAATATTTCGATACATACTCCTTGAGTCTCATCTTCTCCTGATTTCACTTTTCAAGACAAATGAAATTTTTTGAGATAAACATAAAAAATAAAAGTAAACTTAGCACACTAAGAAATAAAAATAAAAGTAAAATACGCTCAAAAACACTATTTTTGGATTTTTGATTATTCTGAAAATGAAATAAAAACATAAATGAAAATATTTTTGTATTTTTAAAATTTTAATTTTTTTTTTTAAATTCTCCCCCTTAAATTTGTGCATAGAGGAAAACTATGAACAAATTTAACAAAAAACCAAAGTAAAATACAAAATGTAAATTTTTTTTTTGAATTTTCTAATTTTTTGTATTTTGATTTCTCCCCCTTAAATTGAGAACGGGGAAGAAATAAAATAAATGCGCAAAATTAAAATAAATTTGTCTTTGAAACGAATCATTTTAAGAAAAACTCAGGAGCATCGAAAGAATTCAAACCGAAAGTCAGCAATTGAAGACGCAAGCAGCAACGAATTCAACCTTAACTATGTTTCAATCTCGGAACAGATCCGAAAATTCTTCACATCGTTAAGCACAAACGCCATTTGTGATCCTCTCCTTTCTTCCTTTCCCGCAAAAGACACATACTCTCAATTGAATTTTTGAGTGTTGTACAGTTGAGAGATGTCCCCTACAATGCGCTTCGAACAGCCAATATTAACAAACCGAAGTCTAATGATATTCCTCCATAGCCGCTCCAACACAGAGTGCGGGATCAGTTGGTCTTTGGAACCCAGTCCGTTTTGAAACTGGGTTGACCTTTGTCATCTTTTCAAGGTACTTTCTCCCATGACATATCCTACTTATCATAAACAGAATATGAACAAATGTTAGAATCATTTGAGGATTTGGGAGTTTGAACCTTTGGTACCCATCTGTAATCGGGCTTAACCCATTTCTTATTCGATCGTTTGGGTGCCTTATCGCTTTCTTTGGAACACGAAGTCGGCCGTCGAGATGGCTTTGACCTAACCGGTCTTGGTTTCACTAGAGCATCTCTTAAGCTTTGCTTCTTGGCCGGCATTCCTTTCTTGTTCTTGGGAGTTGGATTCTTGACCTTCTTCACGTTCCAATCACCATTGAGCGATTGTGACCTTGAAGGGCTTCTTTTGGGGTATCTCCCCCTTGGCGCATTCTGCCATCCTAGTGCGTAGTAGGGAACGTATGCGCGATTTGGACAATTTCTGGCAATGTGTCCAGGTGTTCCACAGTGAAAACATGTTTGTTTCTTCACTAGGAAGTTGAATCTGCCTGTCCCTGGTAGCACACCCTTGCCTTGTCTCTTACTGTTCCCACAAGCACACTTACAGCAGACACTTTGTTTCACTTGTTTTGGTGGCCTGTATTTCCCAATAGTAGGTTGATTAGAAGCAACAAATTCAAAGTTCAAGGAGTCATTTGTTTGTTCAGTAGTGTTCTCCTTGTTCTCATCTTCCACTACTTTACCTGCACAAGAAGTAGAATCATCAAAAACGTTCACCTTAATATTCTCAGTTGGCCCAGATGATTCAGCCTTAACTGAAGCAGGTTCAGGGAGTGGGCCAAACTAAGCAGGAATTTCTTCCTCATTGGTCTCAAGGGGTGGGTTATAGTTGTCATTGAAGGGAGGTGGTACACTGTGATACCCTAGACCCTTGGTTTGATTATCTTTAAATGTTAATTGCTTTTCAATCACCGATGCAACTACCTCACTTGACACATCAAATTTCTTAAATGTGAATTCAGCATCATTATATTTATCTTTCATTGCATCAAGTTCGGCAGTTAATTTGGCAAGTTGTCTCTTAACATAATCATAGTTTTCACATTTGTTGCTATATTCCTCTTGAAGTTTTCAAAAATCCATAGTTTTGGCCTCTAGTTGTGTCTTTAAGGGTTTTTGGGCCTTGCTTAGAGTATATCCTTCATATTTAAGGTCCTCATTTTCCCTTTTTAGTAAATCATTTTGTTCATGAAGAAATTTAATGGTAGCTTCACAAGATTTAGAACATGAAACTTCATTAACCGGGATGTTTGAGGAACTCATTGCTTACCAAAAATGCCCTTTGACTAAAAACTCAAAAGTCAAATTAAAAAAAAAGTCAAACTTGAAAAGTCAAACTTAAAAGTCAAACCGAAAAGCTAAATTTGAAAATTTGAAAGTTAAACGAGAAAGTCAAAGTTTAAAGTCAAAGGTCAAACTTGAAAGTCAAAGACAAATTTTTAAGGTCAAAAAGCCAAAAATGATAGTCAAAAATTAAAAAAACCAAAATTTTGGGTTGAAAATAAAACTTTAAAATTTGAAAATTTTAATTTTTGGCCAAAATTGTTAAAAATGCGAAACTAGGATCGAAACAGCGAGTCTTTTTGAATTAAAACGGGAAGAAATGTAACACCAGGCTTGCTAGATGGATTGGTAAGGCGGTGGCATGAGAGTATGGGAGACCCGGGTTCAAATCCTTTCACGCCCATTTAAAATTTAATTTACTCGCTGCTGTCGAAGGACTCGCACACGTTGACAAAAAGGACTGCTGACCGCAAACTCCTGCGCACCGAATACCTTCCGAGGCCGAACACGTGCAAGACTAAAACCCGTGAACCGAACAACTGCGAGAACCGAACACGCGAGGCTGCTGACCGTACACATGTTGCGCCGAGAACCTACGAGACCTCGGACCGTAAATGCGATTTCGGCCGCACACTGCTTAACCGCACACTGTTTCCGTCCGTAAACCCCTTGCAAATTACGAACAAAAACAGCGTTTTTCCACCTTTTTTTCTCCAAAACTCGATCAAAAACTCATTTTTATGAAAAACACAAAGAACAAACCCCCAATATTTTTCAAAAACCTATCCAAAAACGAAAAATCCTTCAAGAAAAAGTGAAAAAACGCTCCATATCTTGCCAAAATAATTGATACAATCCAAGCTCTGATACCAACTGTAAGTCCCAAATTTTGCTTGATGTATCAATCAGATCCACTTGATGGTGCGGAATCCCAATGAAGTGGATGATGCAAGATCAAATGGAGAAGAAGGAGGAGAAAAAGAAGATGAACTTGACGAATCTTCAATTTTTATATGATTAGAATGATGCTCCATTATATATAAGATTCTCACACATACACACTCTTCTTCTCTCTCACTTTCTCTCTCTAGAACACCTTGATTTATACACACTTAGCCCCTGGTGGCGTTCCCTTGCCTCGATTCTGATTGTTCCCATAAGCACACATGCAGCAGACACTTTGTTTCACTTGTTTTGGTGGCTTGTATTTCCCAATAGCACTTTGATTAGAAGCAATAGATTCAGAGTTCAAGGAGTCATTTGTTTGTTTAGTAGTGTTCTCCTTGTTCTCATCTTCAACTACTTTACCTGCACAAGAAGTAGAATCATCAAAAACGTTCACCTTCATATTCTCAGTTGGCCCAGATGATTCAGTCTTAAGTGAAGTAGGTTCAGGGAGTGGGCCAAACTGAGCAGGAATTTGTTCCTCATTGGTCTCAAGGGGTGGGTTATAGTTATCATTTAAGGGAGGTGGTACACTGTGATACCCTAGAGCCTTGGTTTGATTATCTTTAAATGTAAATTGTTTTTCAATCATCGATGCAACTACCTCACTTGACACATCAAATTTCTTAAATGTGAATTCAGCATCATTATATTTAGCTTTCAATGCATCAAGTTCGGCAGTTAATTCGGCAAGTTGTCTCTTAACATAGTCATAGTTTTCACATTTGTTGCTATATTCCTCTTGAAGTTTTCGAAAATCCTTAGTTTTGGCCTCTAGTTGTGTTTTTAAGGGTTTTTGGGTCTTCCTAAGAGTATATCCTTCATATTTAAGGACCTCATTTTCCCTTTTTAGTAAATCATTTTGTTCACGAAGAAATTTAATTGTAGCTTCACAAGATGTAGAACATGAAACTTCATTGACCGGGATGTTTGAGGAACTCATTGTTTACCAAAAATGCCCTTTGACTAAAAACTCAAAAGACAAATTTAAAAGTCAAATTAAAAAAAAGTCAAACTTGAAAAGTCAAACTTAAAAGTCAAACCGAAAAGCTAAATTTGAAATTTTGAAAATTAAACGAGAAAGTCAAAGTTTAAAGTCAAAGGTCAAACTTGAAAGTCAAAGACATATTTTTAAGGTCAAAAGTCAAAAATGATAGTCAAAAATTAAAAAAAACCAAAATTTTGGGTTGAAAATTAAAAAGCTCAAAGTTGGACTTTGGGTTGGGTCGGCCGGTCCGCCTTCAGGTGTGCACCGGTTTACTCATCCCTTCTGTCGGCGATGCGCTCCTAGCCTTAATTGGTCGGATCATGCCTCCGGCGCTGTTACTTTGAAGAAATTAGAGTGCTCAAAGCAAGCCTACGCTCTGATACCAACTGTAAGTCCCAAATTTGGCTTGATGTATTGTGACAACCTGAAATTTCTATTCTGTACAACCATTCACTCCAATAGAAGTCGGAACTGTTTTTGCTAACTTTCAAGCTTTTAGGAATCAGTTTGAGTGTTTTAAAGTTAGTACTTCAAGAGATAACTGGAGAGAGGATGCCCTAGGGTTTATTGTGCAACAATAAAGTCCCAAAACTTTACGGCCTAAACAAAGGTGTTTACGGCCGTAAACCCTAAAGGGGGGGTATAAATATGACACTTAGTCATTATTTACCACTTTTTCACATTTTCAAGATCCAAACTCAAATCCTCTCAAGTATCATCCGACTTTTCTTCTTGATCTTCAACTTTGTAAGTGTTTCTAGCCCTAAAAAGTTGATATCTTACTTAATCTAGTGATCTTACATGATTCCATCCGTGAAATCATTCCAAAAGTGTAGATCTTCAAGTTTCACCAAGAACACACACTAGTGTTCTTGGACTTTTAGCACCTTTTCAAGCTTCTACCTAGTAAGTACTCCTACCCTAGTGTATTATAAGACTTGTTACACTTCTAATCATCAAGAAAACACCAATGAAACACAAGATCAAAGGTGTTTACGGTCCAAGATGTTCTTGGACCATAAACCCTAACAAAGGGGCCAAAGTGTGCCCTAGTCCCTTACCAAGCCTTGGAAACTAGTCTAGATCCCTTCCTTGTTGTGCATAGGACTTAAAACAACAAAAAGACCATAAACCATTTGGGTTTACGGCTATAAACCCAAAGAGAAATGGTCCAAGGACTGTAAACTCCACAAAGGAGTGAAATGGTGCCCTAATCTCTTCCAAATACTTAGGCATGAAGTAGAAATGCTTCTAATGACTTGTAAAGCTTCAAAACACAACATGGTAAAAGTACCATGAGTTTACGGCCGTAAACTCATGGGTTTACGACCGTAAACTCAAGGGGTGATGGTCACAAAACCGTAAACTCCAAAGGAGTTTACCCTTGAACCCTAAACTCAATTACAAGGTCCTACCACCCTTAGATGCAATCCTTAGTACCTATAACACTTAATCAAGGTGTTTCCTATGTCCCGGAAGGTGTTTCCTTTCATATAGTTGTCTGTGAACACTATATTCATGTCAGTATGGGTCCTTATATGTCATTTAGGACTTATTTTGTCTCGGGACTTCATTCGTGGAACTTCTCATCCTTACACACATACCCGATTGAATCACCCACATCAGGTGAGTTCATACCCCAAAATGAATCTTTTATACTGTTTTAACTGTTTAAGGGGGGGGGGGGAATACAATTTGAACACAACGATAATTGTGTAAATGTTTGTTATAAACATCTTTCAAAATGTTACTTATGTTATTTATAAGTTTTCAAAACATTTCAAAAACTCTTTTAAAGTTATGTTACTTTTTAGTTATAAAAAACTCTGTTTTTAAATTACAAGCATAACTTGGTAGATAAACGAGTCTTTTCAGTAACAGTCCAAGTAGAACATTAGTAAACTATAATAGGTATAGTTTAGGAGAATGCTATTCATTACTTCTAGTACAATGAAGCACATAAAGAGTCAGTTCTTACATGAATCAAACAATACCATGCAGAACATAAAGTGAAGAGAATCAAACAATACCATACAAATATACAGTACAAAACAAACAAGTTAGGTTGCTATAGCATGAGAACACACATACAGGATCTAATTATACCAATGAATCACTAACTCATTGTTTTAAACAAAAGGTGATAGTTATATTGGGTATACATGATCATATACTTTAATGTGAATTACATGGCTTGCAAGAATTTGCAGAGGTCGTGTTTAGTTCCCCTAATCTCCTGACAGGGAGAGTGTATAGTAAGGGTTCTAGCCTTCACATTATAACCGTAATAAAACAAATATGTTTTTAGGTTATTAGTACATCCGCATGTCATTATAAACGACAACTGTGTACTTACACTTCCCTTTCTTTCATAAAGTGACGGTACCACTTGAAAGTCCAATTCAAACTATTTTCGAGTCAAGATAGTTATAAACTAGGGAAAATATACATTCTTACAAACGACAAACGGAACAGTCGAGTCTAGCACATAACAGAAGATGCCTTGGTAGAAGGATACGATTAAAAGATAGGACCATAATGCTATCCTTATGATTCCTTAATGTATACACCACATGATCTATATATACTAATAGGGTCCGACAGGTAATAGGATGTGTGCTCTCCGCTTCATTTCCTGTTCCTTGTTTGGTTGTGGGCTTGGAACGAATTCACCCAATCTATTTTCTATCCGATTCTATATATATGTATGCTTAGTGTACATTAAGTCATCATAAGGATACCAGGTATGGGTCAGGTTATAGGACACAGAGGCAAAGCACAGTCTTTCTAGTACAAAACATACTTTCAGTACTCTTGGTTTACAAAACTAGAAACTTCCCAGTAAAGGGTTTAATCTATTTTATTAAACCAGTACAATTTAAAAGACCTTAGGTGAGTAACTCTATAATATCTTAGTTTATACATCATGTTTATATATAAAACTAATACCCAGTAGGTAGTTAGATGTGTGCTTTCCGCCTTACTTCCTGTTCCTTGTTTGGTTGTGGGCTTAGGGCAGATTCGCTCAATTAACTTTCTATCCGATATTAGATTATATATAGCAGTATAAACTAAGCTATTATAAAAGTAGTCACTGTGGTCACTATTTTACTATAAGAAATAAGGGTTTTCTTAAAGAACTTCTTCATTAGATATATAGGAAACATTACAATTAACTCCATGAGTAACAAGTGATTACACCAGGGTTATATATGACGATGATCTAACAACCAATGGAATGTGTGCTATCCGCCTTAATTTCTGTTCCTCGTTTGGTTGTGAGCTTGAGGCAGATGCGCATAATCGATTGTTTGTTTACTCTGAGTCTTATATAACTTGTACCCACTTAGTACCCATAGAATGGGTTGTAGTGTCATTTTACTTAAACTTCCATCAAAGTAGGAAATATATGATTTTCTAGAGGAACAGGCAAACTTTTCAAAACAGAACTTACAACTTACACCATTTTTACATATACATTTTCAACAACACCTTACAACTTACTCACATCACTAAAATCTTATGAACTCACCAACTTAATTGCTGATCAACTCTTTCAAATAACTTGTATTCTCAGGAGACTATTAGACAGGTGCTCGTGCTGGGGTTTCAGAAGATGGAGCATTATAGCTTCAAGTCTTGTTTTGTTATTTGTGTATGAATTCTATGTTTTGTGAACACACACATTGTAAACAATTTCTTTCGAAATGAAATGGTTGTTCATTACTTGCTTACCATATACATATCTCGTGATACTAAACATGACGTCCTCCACCCCCGAACGATTCCGCCGTTCCGGTTTTGGGGTGTGACAGATTGGTATCAAAGCATTGTTTATAGTGAACTAAGTATATCAGCCAATAAAAGATATACAACTATAAATACAATGGGGCTTAAGTGCTCTGGATAATGATATATTTTTAGAATATAACTATAGGTTATAAAAATATACCTACTTGCTTATACATGTACATAATAGAACTAGTGTCGCGAGGAGAACAGAACTAAAGTATTTAAGGGTTGGTCACTGCCGTCACCCTGAACAGTTATGTAATCATAGCTAGGATCAATATAGCCTGATCAACTATATTCATTCGAGATGTGACCGACATGTGTTTGGGAATGATGTGGTGTTGCAACAGTGTTAAAACTTACCTGAACACCAGTCAAGAGAACACCATAACAAGTACATTCAGAGTTAGAATACTATAGGAGTATTTTAGTCCATATAAATAACTTATGTGAGAACTTAAAATACCCTTACGGATAGGTCTATAATCTTGCAAAGTATATTCCTAAAAGTTTTATATATAATCAAGATCTTATAGACTTAGAATTTGTGGTCTACGCTTCGCTATCCATTCCTCTTAAGGGTGTAGCTTTGGAGTAGGATCACTTATTCGAAGGTCTATTTAATCTTCAATTATATACAAACTTGTGAACCTTGTACAATTATAGGAAGACTCCGTAAGGATCACCCCATAAAAGTTACCTTAAAGCTCATAGATTCTTTAGTCACTTTCATTCTCGCACGACAAGCCCAAATAGATGTAACCACTTCCTCATAGTAGACAACAGAAGAGTCCAGGAGGAACAAGAACAAGTACATGAGAAGTTTTCAAAGAGGGATCAACCGAAGTAACCAAAAATGTCTTATACGTCACGCTAATAAATAATAATCTGGTTAATTTAATGAGCAAGTGGAAACACTGCTCACATTATTTGTTAAGATTATTTTCTTACATGCAGCTGGTAACAGTTATTCAGGAAACAGATATTCATTCGAGGATAGTTATTTCAAATTCATAGAGTTTATTAGGTATAGACTCTTTTATGAATTGTTTCTAGAACCCTGTGGAAGTCAGGACCCGATACATCCAGAACTAGGATAACCTTGTCTTTTCAGCTTTTGGCTTGTGTCCATTGCTTTAGACTTATTCTGTCTCATCTTTGTGTTCTTTTAGCAAAGATGCCTCCTCACAGATCTATCAGACGCACTACCCCGATAACTCCAATACCGCCTCCTTCGCAAATCGATATGGCAGCTATAAACGCTGCAGTGGCTGCGGCTGTGGCAACAGCCATGGCTCAATATCACCCCATCAGTACCAGCGGAGGTGAAACGCCTACAGATTCTACTCGAGGTGAGGTCCTCGTGCGCTCGAGAGAGTTCTCCTACAAGGACTTCACCAATTGCCAGCCATTGTCCTTTAATGGGACTAAAGGACTCATTGCCCTTATGCAATGGTTCGAGAAACAGAGTCGATCTTCGAAATCTGTTTATGCCCAGAAGCAAGAAAAGTGAAGTTTGCTGCCTGCACCTTCTCTGGCAAGGCCTTAACATGGTGGAACAGCCATGTTAAGTCACTGACCCTATCAGTGGCTAATTTAATAGGCTGGGAAAACCTAAAAGAGTTAATACGGGAGGAATACTGCCCGTTAGGCGAAATTCAAAAATTGGAACAACAGCTGTGGGATCTCACTATGGTCGGCTCAGACATAGTGACCTACACTGACCGATTCAGCGAACTAGCAGCTCTATGCCCCGGGATGATTACCTCGGAGAGCAAGAAGATAGAAAGATACATTTGGGGTCTGACTGCTCCGACCCAAGGAAATGTGTTGTCTTCTAACCCAACCACGTTCGATAGTGCTAAACGCCTGGCACAGCGACTCATCGATCATGGATTCCGCCATGGTGTAAAAGTCCCTATTCCCGAGCCATCGAGGGACGAGGACTATAATCAGAAGTCGGGGAACAAGAGGAAGAAGAAGCGAACAACACAAGACACCCCGCAAGAGCAACGAGCGAGTACTATGTACGCCGCTATGACGCCTATTGCTTCAGCACCTGCCAGTCGATATGCTGGAAACCTTCCGAAATGTGGAAAGTGCAACTTTCACCACACCGGAGTATGCCGGGAAATGCAGTGTCTGAACTACCACATGAAGGGACACACAGTCTGTTTCTACAGTGCAGCGGCTCAACCGATCTCCCAAGTCCTCGGAGCTGAAGAAAACCAAGCCTGCTATGGCTGTGGTGAGACTGGACATTTTCAGAGGGACTGCCTGATACAAAGGAACTCAGGCGCGGATGGACGCATTCTGATGATCACCACAGGAGAATCTACCCCGGAGTTGTCAACGAGTAGTGGTATGTATTCGAAATAGTAATTACTTTTAAAATTAATTTATATTCATATAAGATTAAAATTTGGGGATAACACTTAAAAGTAACTATAACAACTCACTTGTTGAAATAGGTCACAGTATTCAAGAGAACTAAAAGATCCCTTAGACAAGCTATTATGGCTTACCATATACATCAGGGTTGTGCACAACTAAGATGTTGCAGACTTAGAGTGAGTGACTCCGCTTAGGTCCCCATTCCTTAATTGGTTGAGGATTTGAGGCAGAGTTACT
This sequence comes from Lactuca virosa, assembly GCF_052849685.1. Classification (NCBI taxonomy): domain Eukaryota; kingdom Viridiplantae; phylum Streptophyta; class Magnoliopsida; order Asterales; family Asteraceae; genus Lactuca; species Lactuca virosa. The sequence continues at coordinate 183,457,860 of NC_136428.1, forward strand.
CAGTCGACTGCCTTGTTCATCTTAAATATTCATAACTTATATATGGTAGACGATTGTAGTGGTACCAAAGAGGATTATGATATAAAGTATCCCCACCAGTTAGTGGAGCACTTTTGTTTGTATGTATGCGCACATAGCGGTACGATACGTAGGAGTGTTAACTTCAAAGAAAAAACAGGAAACACGAGAACATTTACAAGAGTACATTGTCGAAAATACTAGGAGTACGGTATCGAACATACAAGGGATACATCGTCGTATATCAGACGTTTCTTTCATTTGGCCAAAAACTTAGTTCGGTAAAGAGTCTGTTGCTTTCAGTCGTCATGAGTTGGCGTGGTCCTCACCATACTAAGTTCATATGCTTCTATCGCCTCGATCGGCAAGTTCTCGAAACTTTTGTCATTCGTATCGAAGGTCCGACATAAACCTAAATTTTATCTTTCGTATTCTGAACCCCCGAAGTACTCGTGCGAAGAGTACTTTGCCCTCCGAAGCCTTATCCTCAGACGTCCGCAGACCGTCACGAAATACCACCCGTCCAGCAGACCAAGTTCGAGCACAGAGGCTAAGGACGAATACAGTCCACCTATTACTATTCAGTGTATACGCGAGGGTGATATATGATTATGATTACGCAGATTTAGTATGTGTGTTTCCGCCCTGTCTCCTGTTCCTTGTTTGGTTGTGGACCTTGGGTAGACTCACACATCCGACCATCTTACTAACCCTAATTATATACGACTTGTATACACGAGGTAATGATAGATGGACCAAGTACGAATCCTATCATGAACAGAAGGGCAAAGTTGCCAAGTCTACGAGTGGGTATTCTGCCAATCAGAAGAGCGCAACCCCAGTAGTAATGCTAAGAAAGCTAATTTCGGGACGAAATTCCTTCTAACGGGGGGATAATGTGACAACCTGAAATTTCTATTATGTACAACCATTCACTCCAATAGAAGTCAGAACTGTTTTTGCTAACTTTCAAGCTTTTAGGAATCAGTTTGAGTGTTTTAAAGTTAGTACTTCAAGAGATAACTGGAGAGAGGATGCCCTAGGGTTTATTGTGCAACAATAAAGTCCCAAAACTCCAAGAGTTTGGAGTTTACAGACTAAACAAAGGTGTTTACGGCCGTAAACCCTAAAGGAGGGGTATAAATATGACACTTAGTCATTATTTACCACTTTTTCACATTTTCAAGATCCAAACTCAAATCCTCTCAAGTATCATCCGACTTTTCTTCTTGATCTTCAACTTTGTAACTGTTTCTAGCCCTAAAAAGTTGATATCTTACTTAATCTAGTGATCTTACATGATTCCATCCGTGAAATCATTCCAAAAGTATAGATCTTCAAGTTTCACCAAGAACACACACTAGTGTTCTTGGACTTTTAGCACCTTTTCAAGCTTCTACCTAGTAAGTACTCCTACCCTAGTGTATTATAAGACTTGTTACACTTCTAATCATCAAGAAAACACCAATGAAACACAAGATCAAAGGTGTTTACGGTCCAAGATGTTCTTGGACAGTAAACCCTAACAAACGGGCCAAAGTGTGCCCTAGTCCCTTACCAAGCCTTGGAAACTAGTCTAGATCCCTTCCTTGATGTGCATAGGACTTAAAACAACAAAAAGACCATAAACCATTTGGGTTTACGGCCATAGACCCAAAGAGAAATGGTCCAAGGACCGTAAACTCCACAAAGGAGTGAAATGGTGCCCTAATCTCTTCCAAAGACTTAGGCATGAAGTAGAAATGCTTCTAATGACTTGTAAAGCTTCAAAACACAACATGGTAAAAGTACCATGAGTTTACGGCCGTAAACTCATGGGTTTACGACCATAAACTCAAGGGGTGATGGTCACAAAACCGTAAACTCCAAAGGAGTTTACCCTTGAACCCTAAACTCAATTACAAGGTCCTACCACCCTTAGATGCAATCCTTAGTACTTATAACACTTAATCAAGGTGTTTCCTAAGTCCCGGAAGGTGTTTCCTTTCATATAGTTGTCTGTGAACACTATATTCATATCAGTATGGGTCCTTATATGTCATTTAGGACTTATTGTGTCTCGGGACTTCATTCGTGGAACTTATCATCCTTACACACATACCCGATTGAATCACCCACATCAGGTGATTTCATACCCCGAAATGAATCTTTTATACTGCTTTAACTGTTTAGGGGGGGGGGGAATACAAGTTGAACACAATGATAATTGTGTAAATGTTTGTTATAAACATCTTTCAAAATGTTACTTATGTTATTTATAAGTTTTCAAAACATTTCAAAAACTCTTTTAAAGTTATGTTACTTTTTAGTTATAAAAAACTCTGTTTTTAAAGTACAAGCATAACTTGGTAGATAAACGAGTCTTTTCAGTAACAGTCCAAGTAGAACATTAGTAAACTATAATAGGTATAGTTTAGGAGAATGCTATTCATTACTTCTAGTACAATGAAGCACATAAAGAGTCAGTTCTTACATGAATCAAACAATACCATGCAGAACATAAAGTGAAGAGAATCAAACAATACAATACAGAGAGAACGTACAATATACAGTACAAAACAAACAAGTTAGGTTGCTATAGCATGAGAACACACATACATGATCTAATTATACCAATGAATCACTAACTCATTGTTTTAAACAAAAGGTGATAGTTATATTGGGTATACATGATCATATACTTTAATGTGAATTACATGGCTTGCAAGAATTTGCATAGGTCGTGTTTAGTTCCCCTAATCTCCTGACAGGGAGAGCGTATAGTAAGGGTTCTAGCCTTCACATTATAACCGTAATAAAACAAATATGTTTTTAGGTTATTAGTACATCCGCATGTCATTATAAACGACAACTGTGTACTTACACTTCCCTTTCTTTCATAAAGTGACGGTACCACTTGAAAGTCCAATTCAAACTATTTTCGAGTCAAGATAGTTATAAACTAGGGAAAATATACATTCTTACAAACGACAAACGGAACAGTCGAGTCTAGCACATAACAGAAGATGCCTTGGTAGAAGGATACGATTAAAAGATAGGACCATAATGCTAGCCTTATGATTCCTTAATGTATACACCACATGACCTATATATATATATATATATATATATATATATATATATATATATATATATATACTAATAGGGTCCGACAGGTAATAGGATGTGTGCTCTCCGCTTCATTTCCTGTTCCTTGTTTGGTTGTGGGCTTGGAACGAATTCACCCAATCTATTTTCTATCCGATTCGATATATATGTATGCTTAGTATACATTAAGTCATCATAAGGGTACCAGGTATGGGTCAGGTTATAGGACACAGAGTCAAAGCACAGTCTTTCTAGTACAAAACATACTTTCAGTACTCTTGGTATACAAAACTAGAAACTTCCCAGTAAAGGGTTTAATCCATTTTATTCAACCAGTACAATTTAAAAGACCTTAGGTGAGTAACTCTATAATACCTTAGTTTATACATCATGTTTATATATAAAACTAATACCCAGTAGGTAGTTAGATGTGTGCTTTCCGCCTTACTTCCTGTTCCTTGTTTGGTTGTGGGCTTAGGGCAGATTCGCTCAATTAACTTTCTATCCGGTATTAGATTATATATAGCAGTATAAACTAAGCTATTATAAAAGTAGTCACTGTGGTCACTATTTTACTATAAGAAATAAGGGTTTTCTTAAAGAACTTCTTCATTAGATATAAAGGAAACATTACAATTAACTCCATGAGTAACAAGTGATTACACCAGGGTTATATATGACGATGATCTAACAACCAATGGAATGTGTGCTATCCGCCTTAATTTATGTTCCTCGTTTGGTTGTAAGCTTGAGGCAGATGCGCACAATCGATTGTTTGTTTACTCTGAGTCTTATATAACTTGTACCCACTTAGTACCCATAGAATGGGTTGTAGTGTCATTTTACTTAAACTTCCATCAAAGTAGGAAATATATGATTTTCTAGAGGAACAGGCGAACTTTTCAAAACAGAACTTACAACTTACACCATTTTTACATATACATTTTCAACAACACCTTACAACTTACTCACGTCACTAAAATCTTATGAACTCACCAGCTTAATTGCTGATCAACTCTTTCAAATAACTTGTATTCTCAGGAGACTATTAGACAAGTGCTCGTGCTGGGGATTCAGAAGATGGAGCATTATAGCTTCAAGTCTTGTTTTGTTATTTGTGTATGAGTTCTATGTTTTGTGAACACACACATTGTAAACAATTTCTTTCGAAATGAAATGGTTGTTCATTACTTGCTTACCATATACATATCTCGTGATACTAAACATGACGTCCTCCACCTCCGAACGATTCCGCCGTTCCGGTTTTGGGGTGTGGCATGTATCATTCAGATCCACTTGATTGTGCGGAATCCCAATAAAGTGGATGATGCAAGATCAAATGGAGAAGAAGGAGGAGAAGAAGAAGATGAACTTGATGAATCTTCAATGTTTATATGATTAGAATGGTATTCCAACACAAGATTCACACACACATATACAAGTTCTCTCTAGTTTCTCTCTCTAGAACATGCTCCACTCCCTTGTCTAATTCTATGGCCAACCTCTACTCCTCACCTTTACATCTCTATTTATACTAATGGACTAAAACCCAAGGCCCAAACCGAAAACCCATGAGTTTTCGGTTCAAGCTACAATTACACCAAATAATATTTTTGGCCCAAGACTAAAAATAATAAATTCTTAGAAAAGCAAAGTATAAAATATATTTTTGACCTAACATGATTTAATCCTACGAAATCTACATCTCGGCCACATATCTTTCCTTTTACATCCATCTCATAGGAGTAAGTCTTATGAAGTATGCATATCAGCTATACCTCAACATGTTCTTCTAGCTTTAACTTTGTCCTTTTGTCATCCGTGAAACCAACATCTCTACTCGTGCAATACTACAGATGTATCACCACTTCAGCTAAGTATTCTTACTGACTAAACAGGAAAGTTACTCAACACTTCATTGACCAATGACTATTTTCACCATCTCGGTCGTGTATGTTAAAGTCGGCTTAACATATTAAGGAATTCTCGTAAGGATGTGATAGAACCCAATTGTCACTCAATATTATTAGATAATAAGTCAAAGCATCATGTACATGGTACATATCAACTCCTTAATACACCACACAAACTGCATACTACCTCGTAGAGATAGAAAAAAGTACCGGCCTATTAAGTCAGAAAACTATGTCAACTTATTTTCTGTCTTTCTTTAAGTCCTCTGAATTTTCCATAACATCTTATATAACTTCAACTTCGATACTGCTGAAGTATTTATCTCTCTTTTTAGTACTTCCAAATCCGTAAGCAATCACTGCTTAAATCTGGACAACGGTGGAATCACTAGACAGTGGGCGACTTCATGGATCACGCCAAAGTTCTATCATCGTGCCAATTATAAATATACTTTAACCATACAATATCAATCCAAAAGTACTATCTCACTATTAGGAAGTTATCGATGTCCACTATCGTAAATCTTCTTATCACCCCGAAAAGTTACATGCTAGTTCTAATACAATAAGTATACTTTTAAAATTATGTACACATAAAATGTTCTCTTCCAAATCAAGTTCAACAATAGACCTTAAATCTCTTCATGTAAAAGCAATCCCGGTAGGAAATCTAAGGCATGCTATATTACATAATAGTTAGAAAATATTAGTATATAAGGCATCTCTCCTAAAGTATGCTAGTGCAAACCATATCAAGTAAGGTATTCAACCTAATACATGCTATAAAATAACTTTATTAACACATAATATCAAAACGTATACCCTAAAGTATTTTAGTGCTTGTGTCTATATAATAGCAATTTAGGTATACAACCTAAAATATACTAGACACACCTCTTACCATCATCACTTAATCTCTAAGTTTAAGTCTAGAAATAATAGCAATTTAGGTATGCAACCAATCTCCAATTCACTTTTTATGACACACAGTGTTGTACGGGTTAAACGCGAAACTTCGAAAAATCATAATTTTCTTCATATAAAGTCAGATTTAGACATTCTTTATATCCACAGGATTGTCATCACGGCTACTACAACTTTCTTTAGGATTATTTATCCTAAATAATCTTTTATTTTTCAACTTTATTTTATCCCTTCACGATAAATTTTGTAATAAAATTTTCTACAAATATTATGTACACATGATATTTGTCCACGTAACGTGTATACAATAAATAAATATTTATATAGCCGGTAATGTGTATAACGAATAATTATCTTATTCGAGGATTTTAATTATTCAACAAAATGAATAATTATTACTAAAAGTAATTAATTGTTTAGCACCTAACTTACAGTCATTACATAATAGCTATGTATTTGTAACATCCTCAACATTTTATATGTTATATTTATTAGATATTAAATGAAACATGAAATTTTATTGAAAAATACCTTTGGAGGGTCAATATCAATGTTCTATATAATGTTAGGCGTGACTTGACTGCAATGTTAAGCCTTAAGCTTTTTCGAGCCGTAGTGAGACACTTCGTTTGAAAAGCGTGACTTACGACAACAAATTTGTAAATATTTACTAATTCTATATATTTTTCTATTATTATTCATTTTTATAAATATATATATAACTTAAGGTGACATTTTATTAAAGTTTGGCGGTGAGTGCACGCCTTGGAGCCATGGCGCACCATGGCGAAGCCATGACGAGCTTTTTAAAATCTTTATCAATATAAGTACACAAGTTAAATATAGTACGATTAGTGGGTAATAAGTGAATTCAAATGGGATAACATACGATATTTATTAAAAAGAGAAGTATATGATTAATTAATATGTACAAACAGGGATGAAATGCAAATATAGTGAATTGAGAGTGCAAAAAATTAAAACAAGTAATGTGAAACACTTGCAAGTGTTATGAAAGTATGCAAGGGCAAAAAGGACCATACTAAAAGAATATGTTAATAAATTAGTATTTTTTCATGAAGTGGGAAAAAAAATATAAAATGCTAAGAAACCGACATTTATCAAACTTTAAAGTTACAAATAAAAGAGTGGATTTTATTTATACATGTCATAACATGTGCTAGGATAGCACAAAATAATGAATTTATAAAAAAAATGTTCTAAAGACAAATTTTAAGTGAAATTCATTTATGAAAAAAGACAATTATAATCTTGAAGTTGTACTTATGAAAGAATGGTGAAAGTCACAAAGTAGACTTTCATTATGCTTAAAAGTAGGATAAACGAAAAAAAAAATCACATAATTAGGATATAATAATAATAATAATGAAGTAAGGTAAGCAGCTTGTAACCGTTCTAAAAGGATAATGAGTATATTACAATTTTAATGTTCCAAAAGTATGGAACTATATAGCGGATTGCAAAATCTTGGAAAACAATGAGAAAATGGACAAAATATGAGAAATTGTGTTTGACATTCTCTATACGCTATAGTATGAAATTAATTCTATTAATAAATGTCACACCCCAAACCGGAATGACGGAAACGTTCGGGGGCGGAAGACATCATGTACAGTATGACAACAATTGTATAATAGTAATCAAAGTAACAACAACCATTGTATTAATAATATAAAGTTTACATTGTCTTCAAAACAATAGCCTGATTTACATTAAAACTATAGAAAAATATAAGACGTAATATTACTATGCTCCGTCTTCGCAACACCTGAGATGGTACCTGTCTCCTAGTTTCCTGAGAATACTAGTGATTTTAAAAGTGTATCAACATTTATGTTGGTGAGTTCATAAATATTTTGTTATAGAAAGTAAGTTCCTTGTTCCTTGAAAATTGTTCGTGTATTTCTTCAGAAAATCCTATATTTTCTTATTAAGTAATAACCATTCTAGTTCCTTCTTCGATTACCTAGTGTATACAAGTTATATATAATTCAGATCAGATGGACAGTCGAATGGGTGTGGAACAGGAAATGAGGCGGAAGTCACACATTCCACAATCTATCAGATTCATATTATATATAGCCCTAACGTATCTACTAGGTAATCATAGAGTTAACCATAAAGGTTGTTTAAACATTATGAGTGTGTTCCTTTAGAAAATCCTATGTTTTCTTAGTAAAATGGAATGTAGTCTGAGGCCTTAAGACCAAATATATGTGTTTCTTATGCTCAAAAAATGATATATGACACTTTAAATTCGTATAAGTAAAGTGACCAATAGTAGTTCCTACCATGATTACTTAGTGCATACAAGTTATATATAATCAAAGATCGAACGTACAGTCGAATGTGTGGATCTGCCCTAAGCCCACAACCAAACAAGGAACAGGAAGTAAGGCGGAAATCACACATTCCACTGCCTATCAGATCTTCATTGTATATAACCCAAACGTATCCACTACGTATTCACATCGACATGTAATTAATCGTATTTGTTTCCAGAAAATCCTATATTTTGTATAAAGATGAGTTGTAATCTTTAATGTTCCAAGACCAAAAAAGTATAAGTATAAATGTCATACTTAGTTTGATAACATGTAGTTTTATTAAGTAAAACTATTTGAAGACGTTTTTGCCATGTAATTTGGATGTGTTGTTAATACCCTACCATGATTACGTAGTACATACGAGTTATATATAATCGAGATCGAACAAACAGTCGATTTGATGATTCTGCCCTAAGCCCACAACCAAACAAGGAACAGGAAATGAGGCGGAAATCATACATTTCACTGCCTATCGGATAATAACCTTATATAACCCTGATGTATATATACAAAGTAATCATATAGTTACTACCCCTTAAGCTTGTTTGAAAAGCATATTACTACGTAAATGAGTCGTTGTTTTCGTCATGTAAGTTCTTATAACCATACTAATATGACAGATATACTGATATGACGTTCTTTAGGCGTCGGTACCGTTAATGACATTTGTCACCCCAAATAACTATAGCTAACAGTCAGGGCGCGGGATTGTCAGTCCCGTATAGATCTATACACAAACTCACGCTCTCCCTCTAGGAGACTCTGGTTCACAAGTGGGGACTTCCGTTGATACTTAGGTAAGTACGCAAAGGCATGTCTCACAAATCTATTGTCTCAACGAGTTCACGAGTAATACGGTGAAAAACCTTTTAATAAATAAAAATGAAATTTTTATTTATACCTGTTTACGATAAAAATTTTGGACTGACTCATAAATTATACCTGTTATAATTTATATGCTTGTTTTCATATCGTTTTTCATACTTAGTAAAATAATCTGAAATTTTCATAAACTATACCTATTATAGTTTATATGCATGTAAGTTATATAATAAAAACCTCGTTATTTTAACAACTTTAAAAGTTATAAATTTAGCAATAACGTTTATTTAGCATTTTCGCGTAAAGTGTTTATAAAGTAAAAGAGAACATAATAAACGATTTTTATTTATAAACACAAGATTTATTGTGTTTTACTTGTATTCGTTGCTAAAACATATAAAAAGTTTGGAAAAGTGTAGGGGTTTGAACTCACCTTGAGTGCGTTTCTGACTAGATATTGAGATGAAAGCGGTGACCTTCGGGCTATAATACGGGAAATATGTCGTGATCCTAATGGATTTAAACACACAATAGTGTATGAATAAGATGATCTTTATAACATAAGTGTTTCATAAACACTAAATAATATGAATAATACTTACAATAGTATCTTAAGGATGAAGGTTCAAATATATGATCCAGGGGAGTTCAGTCTTTGATTTCTTGAGAATGGAAGAAATATGGCTTGTTATTTGAGAGAGAAGAGAAGAAGGTTTCGTTTACTGCTTGTGTGAAATGAGGAATGATCTCTAATGTAACTTAAATATGAATGAACTCATGAGGCGGTTGCATTGGTAATCGAATCCTATCACATTGGTATGCTGAATTAGGATAAGATATGAGATATTTAAGGTGTTTTCGGATGAAAATATATATATTAAAGGGGGTTTTCGGATTTAAGGATAAGGTGAAAAGAGTTTTCGGAACTTTAATGGGCTTCAAAGTGTGTTTTCGGTCCTATACCTCCACCATGAAGTGTTTTCGGATCTAAAGCAAACCGTGAACACCTCCTTGATTCATTTTCCAACCGTGAACACCTCCTTGAATCCATTTTAAAACTGTGAACCCTAAATGAATTAGTTACCAACACTAAACTCCATTCCTTTTGGGCAAAAACACTTTTATGTGGTTTATTTATGTTTTAAACCCTTAGTCTTTCAACTTATTTTTATTTGTAACCCTCTAATTTAGTTTAGGTTTCAATCCAAACTTCTTTGTTAGTTCTATTCACAAGCCCTAAGACTATAGATGATACAATGCAACAACGATTACAATGGAGTATCACTTGTGTTTGGTTAGGGTTCAGGCTTCACTGAGTCTAAAATTTTCGAGTTGTGACAATAAATGTTATAATATTCCTTATAATTGAAATGATGCAAAAAAGTTTGGTGCTTAGACCTAAATTAGAAGATATAAAAAAGTTGGATGCTATAATTAGATAAGACAATAAAGTAGGTAGTTATAGTGTGAAATGTTTAGATTAGGAAGATTACGATGGACTCTATACCTTTTATATGGAATTTAAGGCATGTATTCCTTCTTAGAGCATTACCGAATTTTAAATAAGAGCTTAAATAACATTAATACATAAAGGGCAAGGCTCTTAGTGCTTGTATTTAGTTTTCAAAGTATACCCGTCGGGGGGTTCTTGTAAATATTGGGATCTAGTACATGAAACCAATGGTTTCTTTACTCTAATATATGTCAAAGACAAATAGGAAGAAGTAGCAAAAATAATGAACACATTTGGAATTGTAACGAAGAAGTCATAGATAAAAACAAATTGGTACACAAATTGTCGTTGTCACCACCACCACCATCCAGGGGCGGATTTAGGGGGTCACCGGTGGCACCGTCAACCCCTAACTTTTCCGGCCGTAGTGGAAAAAATTTCGAAAATTTTAAAATTTTTTATTTTTTCTACTAGTGTGCAACCCCTAACTTTCCCGTACATCCCCTACTAAAAAATCTTGCGTCCGTCCCTTGCCACCATCGCCAGCTACCATTCATTGTAGATCTTAAAAGTTTGCAACATTTATTATTTGGAAGACTCCACTTTGCGGAATGTCACTTTTAGTTTCCAAGAATCTCCCCTTAAGTGATAAACGAAAAGTCTTTATTCATTTGTGTTTTTCAAGAAAACCACCATGCTCTTAATTAGTTTTTCACAGCAATCATCTAATCAATTTTCATAAGTATTTCTTTCTTTCCGCTAATGCATTTGGCGACTCGAATTCAACATCAACAATGCTCTCTTGAAAGAAAGTGGACCTCCTATGTTTCCCGAATGAACCTATAGAAGAACATATATTTAGTATCTTGGAATTTGCACAACTTAAAAAATTACTCTAAATCGGTTGGTTTCATATTTTTCTTGCGATGAAGTGCAAGCATTTTGTTTCTTTTCATTCAATAGTTTCAAGAGTGGTTCCTCTTTAAATTGAGTGAACTGGTATTGTACCCCAATTATCGAGTATAATCGCTTTTGTACATTTTAGCCTATCACTAGTCTTTTTTTCAAATCAAATATTCGACGTTCGAAAAATTATGTGGACATGATTTTGTTTTATATTTCACTATGAACCATCTCGTTGTCCCACATATGTCTGATAACATTGAAATAGATTTACTTTACTTGATCGTTTTTGAAACTGCAACAAATCCTTATGTTTTATTCAACATGCAATTAAACATTCGAAAATACATAATTGGTTAACAATAAAGATATCATATTACAAAGAAGTTACATAAATTTATTTAAATAACTCTAGGTAAAGATTTGAAACTAAATTATCTATGATATCAATATTCTATTTTTTTATATACCAAGATATAATATTGTATATATATAAAATAAACATTTGTGCCATGATATTTTGTCATAATGTTTTTATCTTAAATGATAATATCTTCTCATATTGAACTATTTAGGGGCATTTGGTTCACCAAATATTTTTAGATGTACTTAAATATGTCAAACTAATTAAAATTCGTAGGAATTGAAAATTGAAGGTATTGTAATATGTTATGAGTTTTGTTGATATAGAATGAGTATGTTTCCTGTTTGGTTTGGAGATTTGTGAAGAGAGTTAAAAGCTAAATTATGTAATATGAATAAAATATTCTTTTATTTTATTGATTCTTTGTAACTTATTATTATAATTAATAAAAATGATAAAACTTTAACTAATTAAGCTCTTACTCACTCAAACCTACATGGGCTTGGTGATGTGGGCATGGGTGAGATGGTATCAGCATTGGTGTCGGAGTGTGGGGTGGATATAGGATGGGGTGGGGTGGGGTGGGCATTGCTATTTGCATGGCTTTAGGATGTGGGGTGGGTGTAGGGTAGGTATGGGTGTTGTATGGACTGTATAAGTGTGGTATATATATATATATATATATATATATATATATATATATATATATATATATATATGGGTAGGGTGTGTATGTATAGGTATGAGTGTTGATATGGTGTAGAAGTAGGGTGGGTGTAGTAGGGGTGAGCGGGTGTATATGGGTGGGTGGGTAGGGTGGGACATGGTTCTTGTCTTGGATATAGGAGTAGGGTGGATGGGTGTATGTTTGGGGTGGGATATGGTGAGTAGGTTTGGGGATATGTGTAGGTTGTTGTCGTAGACATGTAAGTCTGAGTGTGCGTGTGGGGGTCGGGTGGAGTGGGGATTAGGTAAGTGGGTAGATGAGTAAGTAGTTGTGGGTATGGGTGTATAGGTGTAGTGGGTTAGACATCGACGTCGATGTGAGTATTATTGGTGTTGGTGAGGATGTGAACTTATGGGAGTGGATGTATGTTTAAGTATGAGTAGGTGTATGGGTATGAGGTGGTGTAAGGGATGCGGTGGGTAAGATGGGGTGATTGTGGGTTGTTAAGAGTAGGTTGGGGATAGGGATACAGTGGGTAGGTAGTTAGTTAAGTAGATAAGGAGGTGGGTAGATTCTATGAGAGATGATGATAATATGTTTTTATTTGATAAATCATTGCTACAATCTTCGATTTAGACAAAGAATGACAAATTTTTTCAAAGACGGAATCTAATGAATTTTGATTAGGCTTTTGACATAAAAGATCTTAAATTTGACAACATTTATTGTTTTTGTACCTACGACGATTTTTGATGCATTAATGTCTACTATTTGAGAAGTTTTGTTCATATTTACCCTTTATCCAGTTTTTACCTTTTACGGCAGGTCAAACTTCGCCCAAGTGGCGTTGACTGGGTCTCACTGCTATTGTAGAGATGATGTGGCAAGCGACATCGATACTAGTTCCTCCTTTAATTGAAAAACCGGATGCAATGGAGGGGAAACGACGTTACAAGTATTGAACCATTAACTTCTTATACAAATGGCTGAAGCCCTGCAAATAGGCAAGGTAATATTACATACGTACTTTGCCAATAGTTTATATATATATATATATATATATATATATATATATATATATATATATATATATATATATATATATATATATAGAGAGAGAGAGAGAGTTAGGTTCAAATGTGGATTGACATCTATTGTGCGGACGTGTGTACAATGATATTCTGTGAGAATGACAAAGAAAATATGTTGTTTGATAATGTGATTACGTTCAATCTTATATAACTATTGTCATTATCACGCATTCTCACAAATTAAATCATTTATAAGGTTATTATAGATTTTTTTTTTATTCACATTTTGTCAGAATGATGCCATGATGTTTATAGAGTCGTATTCTATAAGAATGAAAATGTGTGAAAAACGATGCGTAAGAAAAAATTAATAAGAATTAGTTAGAATGAATGGAAATGATAATAATTGTATGAGTTGAACGTATTCAGGTTACTAAACAACTTATTTTTTTAGTAATTCTCACAGAATAGTACTGTCCACACGTCCGCACAATAGTTGTTAATCCACATTATAACCTAGCCTATATATATATATATATATATATATATATATATATATATATATATATATATATATATATATAAGGTATATTTTAAAATTTTCAAAATATGAGTTTAAATATTATTTATTTAAATTAAATCTTTTAATTAATTAATATTACACCAGTTATGATTTATCTTTATCTTTTAATTAAACAATTGATTAAATTAATTAAATCATTATGGATTATATAATTATTTGCAATTAACCAATTAATAAAATAATTATTTAGGTTTATTTAAGACCATGTTAATTTTGTGAGACCGTGAGACGCAAACTAAAAATAATTTTAAAATGAAAAAATAAAAGGAAAAATCCAAAAATTCTTTTTTAATTGTTATTTTCGTCATTTTCTTAACCTAAAAAAAATAATAAATAAATAAATAAAATTACCGTTTTTCTTGAAAATTATGTGAAATATTCTAACAGAATATTACACTGTAAATATTCAAATGTGATTTTTAGAATGTTATAATATTCTAATATTGTAGTAGATTTGTCAGATATTTAGAATATTCTAATATTCTTATAGAATATTCTAATATTCTATACAATATTTTACAGATATTTCAAAAAAACGGTAATTTTTATTATTATTTTTTTTTCATAAAAAAAGTGATGAAAAAAATATTTAAAAAAATTCAAAAATTTTCAATTATTTTGCGTCTGAAAGATGTTTTTTTATCTATAAAATAAGTGGCTAAGATTGCGTCTTTCCGTCTCAAAAAATATAGTTCTCTCGAATTAACCTCTATATATATATATATATATATATATATATATATATATATATATATATATATATATATATATATATATATATAAACTGTTGGAACCCTTTAATAGTTATAATTATTATTATTATTATTATTATTATTATTACATTTAAAAAAGTAGTTAAACGTATAAAAGAAGTATTTAAAACAAATAAAAGGTGAATTTTAATATTTAAATGTAGTAAAAGATATTTAATAGGTATATATGACTTTATTTCGTATAAGAAAATATTTTATACATATAAATATAAAAATCTCATATAAATATTTTGTTTTTATATGTATCCTTTATGTAAGATTGTAAGATGTATGAAAAAGTTATAGTATGTGTAAAAATTTATTTGTAAAAGTATACATTCAAAAGATAAAAGACGTATATATGTTTAAATGTATAAAAACAATTATACATAGAAGAAAGTTTTATATGAGTAAATATATATAGTATAAAAATGTTTTTTATACATTTAAAAATTTATCATATATATTTTAGTATCTGAATATGTATTTTTATACATAAAAACGTTTTGTATATTTATGTAAAAAAAAATTATTTATGATTATAAAAATATTTTTTATACATATAAAACCATTTTTGTATTTAATATATATATATATATATATATATATATATATATATATATATATATATATATATATATATATATATATATATATATATTATGGTATTTTCATATTTGTATGTAAATAATTTTATTTATACGAAAGAACTACTAAATGTCTTTAAATATTAATAAATATGGTTTTATACATTTTAATATGGTTTTAAATAATAATAATAATAATAATAATAATAATAATTATTAATAATAATAATAATAATAATAATAATATTCAAGGTTGTAGAACTCGTTACTCGATGCTTGTTCGGCCGACTACCGAGTAGCGAGTACTCGGGAGTAATCGGGAGTACTCGGGGAGTAATCAGATTCGGTAATTAATGTAGAAATATTTTTACTATATGTCAAAATCATAAGTTAAAATCATAAGTTGATTGAAATATATAACAAAATTAGATACATGTGAATACAAAAAAACTGAAAACACATAATGGTCTAACTTCATGAATAATTACTGAATATTTAATATATGAAGTAATAATCACATATGTGTGGATTAAATAATAAATCATTAAGTGTATTATGCATATTAATCACCAAGTTGATCGGGTTTTACAACACTGCTCACTTTAGTAAGGGGCCAATCGGGGAGTACTCGGGATTTTGTAACTCGCCTCGGTAAGGGGCCGAGTAGCGAGTACTCAGAGGAGTAATCGGCCAACTCAGCGAGTTTTACAACACTGATAATAATAATAATAATAATAATAATAATAATAATAATAATAATAATAATAGTAATAATAATAATAATAATAATAATAATAATAATAATAATAATAATAATGTAACATCGTGTTTCGAGAAGTTTCTTATTTCTCGATTATGGATAATAAATGGATCAAGTAAAGATATTTGGCTTCAGGCGAATAGGGTTTAGACCCTATTGGATGTAGATGATATTGATTATGTGATCCAAACTTTTAGTTTGTGTTTTGGTGTCAAAGGGTAAATGAGAAAAGTGATGTTTTGGACTTCTTTCATGAACTAAGGATTTTTAGTACGGTATGTTTTAGGTCAAAAGAAATTAGATATGATTGTGGGGTTCTTCAATACATTTCTGTGCATATAAAGAACTTCAAAAATGGAGTTGAAACGAAGAAGTTAAGGTTGTTTGAAGTTTAAGTGGAAATTAGGGATTTTTGTTATTACTTGGGGCGTAACTACAAGTTACGCAAAGCGTAAAGGGGGTTTAATGTATTACGCAGAGTGTAATTTATGTTACGTACGACATAATCTGGGCATATCAAAACCCTAAATCTTTGGTTTTGAGCATTATTTAAGGGCTCTAACTTATGGGAAACCCTCTCATTACCAACCTGCATCACCTAAGATCATTCCTTGAGAAACCCTAGCCTCTTCTCACTTGTTTTCGAGCCTTGGCGTCATTTATAAGCTTATTTCTCCATTGGATGGTTGAATCTTGAAGAGCAAGGTGGTGACAAAGTGTATAAAAGAAGAGTTCAAGTATATATCCAACAAGATTACATCACTCCTGGACCATTGTGAGTAAATTGCTTCTAACTTGCTCATTGGTTTCATAGATATAGTTATTTTTCATATTTGCCACTTTTTGGTTATTTTAGAGCATAAAGATTAGACATTTAAAGTTTGTGACCTTGTTATGAATAAAGTTGGAAACTTTATCCATCTAAACATCATATTGATTCAGATCTAAAGGTTGGAGACTTGGACTTAATGGATTTAGTTGAGAAAAATGCAATTTTGGTCCATTTGAGACTTAAAGACTAGATCTTGGTTGTTTAGACCATCCTAATGGATATAGTTGGAAGCTTAATCCATTATGGAGCTAGTAGGAATCAAATATGAGCTTTGAGTGAATGGTCTTAATGTATTAAGTGCTTAAAATGAAGTTTTGGATATGGAGGCGTACCCAGGGCGTACTTAAGATTACACAACGTGTAGCCTGGTCTCGGGAAAGGAAAAATGGTATCTTGCCCGTAGAAGAGTTAGTCATAGTCTAAGGACTTGTCGGTTTGAAGTTTTTACCTTGATTCTGACTTAAGGATGTTTTGGTGAATTGATTGTGTAAGGAGTTCGGGGGTTAGCTGCTCTAGCTCGTGTTTTCTCTTTGATATCTGATTGAGGTGTTTCTTCTCACTATATTGTATGATACTAGGTGTCATATGTGCATGATGTCTTTGTGACTCTTGCTATATACATGTATGGTTGAATGTCATATGTATGTTGGGTGAAATAGACCCGAGGGTAAAATAGGGTCGTTCGGTTGAAAAATATCGGTTGATTCAGAATGGACTCTGGGGTGAAATAAACATGGGGGTGAAATAGACTCGAGGGTGAAATGGACCCGTTCGGTTGAAAAACACCGGTTGACACGTTCTCTTGAAAAATACCCATTGAGTCGGAAGGGACTCAGGGGTGAAATAGACTCGAGGGTGAAATGGACCCGTTATAGCCTTGTGTTGATATGTATATATGGTATGCTGTACTTTGGGTAACTCACTAAGCTTTGTGCTTACGGTTTATGTATAAAATGTTTCAGGTACTTCTGGTTTCAAAAACAAGGGCCCGATTTGGTCGCACCACATCGCCTGTAGATTTGTTCCACACTAAAGGTTTACAAATTACTCTGATGTTTTGTGAATACTACAAGGTCACACATATTATGATCTGATGAATCAAAACACTCTACATGCTAACTATCAGCCTCATCATCTACATCACCATCAGCGTCAGCATGTAGCCATATTATCTTGTGTAACTTTTGTATATTAGGTAAAGATATAGATAAGAATATAATAGATAGCAGATCCGATATCTTTTTTATGAAGATCGGTTCTTAGTATAGATTAGATACAATCTCTTCAACTAAGGGCTATACTTGTATAGAATAGTATATATTCTACATTAGGGTGAAACCCTAATGTGTGTCTCGTAATAGTCTTGGTGACCATCTTTGTGACAATCCATTTTCTTGGTGAAAACAACCCATTTTTTGGTGTAAGACAATTTGATGAATCCTCTATGTTATTTACTTTTTTGTTCTTTATTTTCTTATTAATTTTGTTCTTGTTTGTTATAATTGAAGTGTATCCGATCGACTCAAACCTTCAATTGGAATCAGAGTGGGTTTTTGACACACTCAAGTAATCATATCAACTTCCAATAATCCCAAATCCTTTAGTCTCAACAAGATTTCCCCTTTCGATGAGCAGAACTTTCCCATGTGGAAAACTAAGGCCATGATTGTTCTTGAAACCATGGACTATGAGATGCGTAAAATTATTGAAAAGGTTCCTCATATTCCTATGTATCGACCTATGGTCAATAATGCTCCCGTTGGTCCTCACATTCTTATGTATCAACCTATGACAAGAAACTGCTTAGTCTTGATGTGAAAGATAGGGATGCGATAGGAAAGTGTCTTCCCTATCATGTGTATCATGTTGTATAAAATTGTGATTCAGCTCAAGAGATGATATATACGCTAACAGTGGCTTATGATGGCACCGTGGAAGTACAAGCCACAACCATCAACAATCTCAATCGGAGATACGAGCACTTCTTCGCTCACCAAGGTGAATCACTAACCTATACCTTTAATAAATTTTACTGCTTGGTTAATGATATGTGCAGGCTAGGAGTTGTTAACCATTCATCTCAGTTAGTTCTGAAGTTTCTGGATTCTCTTGGGAAAAGCTGGGAACATTGTGCTGATGTCCTTAAAAATAGTGAAAATAACGATTCCATGGGTTTGAACTCCCTATTTGGAATCCTTCGAAACTACGAAGAGACCAACGTTCTTCACGAAGACATCATGAAGGAATCAAGGAAGGAAAAGCATGTAGCTTTGGTTTCTCTAAAGGAAGCAACAAATCACTTCAGCGACTCAAATGACTCAGATCAGGGTGAAGAGAGTGGTGAAGATATCAACGATGAACTATTTGCCAGCGATGCACTTATCGTCAAACACTATGAAGAAAACACATCAAAGGGGGTTCAAAGAGTTCAGTTTAAAGGAGGCAGTTCAGAGAGAAGATCCACTTCATAAAATAAAAACTCAAGTAACTATTTTAATTATGGAAGCCCTGGACATTTTGCCAGGGATTGCAAAGAGAAGAAAGAAGCTCAAAGTTCTGAGAATTATGAAGTGATGTACAAGAATCTGGTGACTCATACGAAGAAGGAGAACATCTCTCTACCAAAAGCATTCATTGCAAAACAAGAGGATCGTGAAGAATGGGTGGAAAGATGTGACATTTGAAGATGAGGGGCTGAATGTCAAGGGTAATATGGCTCTTATCAATGATTCCCCTGATGGTAATCTCAACGTACGTGACGCTGATACCTCTCAAGATGTCCAAGGATCAAGTTTAAATCTAGACCACACTTGGTATCTAGATAGTGGGTGCTCTAGACACATGACTGGTTTCAAGTCCCTTTTAAGAGACTATGCAGAGAATGATGATCCAATGGTCGTTTTTCGTGACAATAGTGGAAGAGTTGTTATGGGTGTTGGAACATTTGAGTGCAAGACGATCAAGCCGAAGGATGTGTTTTATGTGGAGGTTCTAAAAGGCAATTTTATCTCCATCAATCAACTTTGTGACGATGGTTATAAAGTTCTTTTCGATTTCCATGAAGGAAGGTTTTTGATTCTGAGAACAAAATTGTGCTTACTACACTCAAGGACAACAACATTTATATGGTTTGATTTTGCATGTTTAGACAATGCTACTTTATTTTTTTATTCTTTTTTACTTTATGTTTCGCTAATTTAGAATATCATAACATAAGCTGCTACAATTTTAGTTTATTTTGATTTTGTGCTTTAAATGTTTTTTAACTTTGATTTTACCAAAGAAATATACATTGTATATTATTCTACTAGCATTGTTATACATGTTCTTCTCTATCGAGAGAGACCTTAACCGATTTTCTCCTTTTGAGAGGACCAGCGTGTGTCACACCCCCAAACCAGAATGGCGAAACATTCGGGGGTGGGTGACTTCACGTAGTATCATAACAGTTGAATATTGTAAAGAAAGTAAACACAACCATCATAAATATAATAAAAACTTACATTGTTGCGTGTAATACATGTTTCAAAAGAATATTACAAATATGATGATTTTAAATGTTTTGATGATAGACGCCTTAGCGTTCCTTCTCCAAAAGCTGATGGTTACCTGTATTACTGATTCCCTGAGAAATACAAGTAGTTTTGAAAAGTGTCAACAATTAAGTTGGTGAGTTCATAAGTGTTTTTGTACTGAAATTTGTATGTCCTTTAGTAAAAATAACTGAACGTGTTTTCCAGAAAATCCAATATTTTCTACATATAGTTTGAAAAAGTTCCAAGGACTAGAGTACAATAGTGTCGTTCGTGCTCAAAATAATGAAAGTGTATTTATACTCAAATAATGTATTTACTGAATGCATTCAAAAGTCTCGTAAATCAAACTTATTTTAAAACTTCCGTGTGAGTTTTATAACCATGCTATTGACCCAGACTGCCTGTAACAACGTTCTTCAGGCGTTGTAGTGTTATGACGTTTGTCACCCAGACCTGCCGGTCTAACTGTAGCTAACAGTTTAGGTGCGGGGTTGTCAATCCCGTATAGATCTATACACAAGTATCACGCTCTCCCTCCAAGAGATTATGGTTTATAATACAGGACTTGAAATGCGTACTTGTAAGTACGTTGAATTTGAATGTCTCACAACACTTAGTATTAATAGATCTACGAAAAGAAAGTCTATAACTCATGTAGATGAAAGTATTTCATTTTCAAAATGTTTACGTAAAGATGTAATGAATAACCCGCAAACTATACCCATTATAGTTCATCAAAAGCGTGTTCCATTGGATAACACAAAAATTGGTGTAATATCAACTTTGCATGTGAAAGTATAATATTAGTATAAATGTTGTTTATCATCCATAACAAAAATCTAGATAAAGTATTTGAAAACATTTCTAACGACGTGTATTTGAAGTATGAGTTTATCTCGTGTTTCACTTGTATCCCCCCCTCTAAAACATGAAAAATGCGTGAAAATGTAGGGGTATGAACTCACCTGATAGATTGAAGAAAGTGAGACGAAAACCGGGCAGAACTTTGGCAGGAGAAAGCGGATTTCTCGGGATTCTCGGGAATCTCGGGGGCGTAAAACTTCCTTCGGGGCTGAGGTATGAAAACCGGGGCTTCGGGATATTTCTTGCACGTAAAACGGAGTAAAAACGCAAGAGGAAAAGAGAAAATGAGCACTTATGCCCGGAACCCTCGCGTCCTTTTTATAGTGGCTGAAGGCCCTCGGTACGCTGGGCGTACGAGGGTACGCGGGGCGTAAATCGTCTCGTTTTGTGCACCTCGAACTTGTAAAATCCGTAACTTTCGCATACGAGCTCCGATTTTGATGTTCTTTATATCCAAGCGAAGGTGAGAAAATACTCTACAACTTTCGTTTAGACTTCGTCGGCTAATTTTGAATTTATTTTTAATTATATTTTATTTAATAGGCCGGGACACGATAATTCCGTTAAAAATCCATAACTTCTTTATCCGACGTCCGTTTTCGTATGTCTTTTTACCATTGCACTACTATTGTAGAGACCTAGAACTCTCGTTTAGGTTTCGTCGGCTAAAAATCGCTAGATCTTTATTCCGAATTTTTAGCTGTCTACCGCTGTTCCGAAACTTAGAAAAATCATAACTTCCTCATATGAAGTCAGATTTGGGCGTTCTTTTTATGTATACTCACGGTTTAACGTAATCTACGACTTTCGTTTGGATATCTTAAGGCTAAATAGCATTTTATTCAAGTTTCACTTTTTACGTTTAGCAGTGTTTTACCGGGTGTGTCGTGGATTTTCGATTGGTCATAACTCCTTCGTTATAACTCGGATTTGAGTGTTCTTTATGTTTTTGGAAACCTTGGCACGATATCTAATACTTTATGCATCCCAATTAAGATTTTAGAACACTTCATTTTTGACGCTAATTTCGTTGATTCCAAATAGTTCATTATATTTGACTTTTTGAATGTTACATTTGACTTAAAATATCGGGTTGTTACAGCGTGTCACTCCTTGAATGCATCACCTTCCTTGTAGAGCTAGTTGTTGCTGACTCTGCATCTTTTCTTTAGAACCAACTACTCTCTCACTGACGTTGATGCTCACGCTAATTGACTAGTTGTATCCTGTTAATGAGACTAAATAGGAGAGAACTGTACCACTAAGTGTTCTTCTGGGCACATATCTCTTCTGTTTTCAACAACTTATCTCTGTTGAAATGGCATGAGGTAAAGTTAGGTCACATAGAACATCTACTTTCATAGATGCTCTCACTGCAACATCAACTCCCCTATGAAATCTAGAGGCATCTTCAACAAGATAGTAGTCCCACCTTCTCTTCCTTCAAGGATCACAACAAGTGGAACCTTCGAGTTTTGTCTAGGTGACTCTCATAACTTGAAGGTTACAAAGATTCGATGCTTTTAACTCTTTGGTTACAAAGACTGGTTCATATCATTCTCTTGTTCTTGGTGAACATGAAGCTTGGAATCAATCTGCAAGACCTCAATGATTAAAGGCATTCTCTCTCTCTTTGATTACTATGAATTGTGTTTTTGTTTGATGTGGTTAATCTTGTTTGCTCTCTATTATAGACAATATCGAGTGATAGATATCTCGGAAAATGGAGGTTCGTTTATGGCCATTTAATTTAAAATATTTAATGGATCGAGTCTTTATCATGCTTTTGAAAAAGATGCAAAAGTATTGTTTTTAAAATATTTCCTTGTTTGACTAACTTTTTTGTTTGTATTCAAATACTATTTATTTCTTTTGTTTATTTTTTTTGTAACATTTTTTAAAGATTTGACGGTGGCATTTCATGAGCCAAGTATGTAACTATTGACAAATCATCGTCCTTAGAAACATGTTGTTGTATGTGACTAAATCTCTCTAAGTATTTCATCAACGAGACCATCTGATGAGAACATTGAGTCACCCCCTCACGCTGATTTTCTAGCATAGTCTAAACTTTCTAAGTGAGATTGCCTGGTCCAAATATTAAAAACTGATAGAAAAGCTTGGGTGTTTATTCTTAGTTGATTACCTTACCTGACTTTGTCCCTAGAAGCATGCTTGTCGTATACATAAAGTCTCATGTTTTGTTGAAACTTTGAGCATAACCCAATGGATTACCTTGATTGCATAGTCATCATCATAAGAGTTACTTGTCAAATCCTTAAATGACAAAGGGTTATTCATGTCCCTGACCTCCTAGTCTAAGGTGTGACATGGTACCAAAAGGAATTGACGGTGAATTTTTTTATTCTAGACTATAACTAACTCTATGATGCAAGGATTAAACCATTTCTTGATGATGGGTTATCAATGTTGATGATTCATGTTGATTCCACCTGAGCATGACTGAAAAAAATCCATTCTCTCCTTACTTTCTTCTTTATAGCCTTACGATTCAGCGTAATGTACCATACGCTGATGAGAGCTTGAAAAATCTATGTAGAAGGTTAAGCTAAAACACAATAGCTTATCACACTCATCATACCACTCTTTCCCTTTTTTCTTCTAAGAAAAGTGATTAATGAGTAAGCATATGAAACCACTTGCTAATGATATATCGCAATACTATGTTAGTGAATTGTAGTTTAAGCCCACACTATCAAGAGACATCACAAACTTCAATACTAATATGCTGATTGCTTCTGCTGATGTTCATTGCCGCTGATGCCATGTCTTACTAATGTAACTTCCTTATCTCAATGGTAACTTTTTAGATGATGACTAAAAGGTCCATCATTATCTTGGGATACAAGATTTTTACGACGAAGTTCTCTTCAATCATGATTAAGTAAAAAGGAAGAAACTTTTTGGAATAAATTTGGAATACTCTGTCCTAGGTCACTTTTACAAGTTATTCAAGCAATTGGCTCTCTCTCTGTCTGTCTCCTTCTCTCAATGTTATCTCAACCATCATATTCCTCATGCTCTAACAAGGTCAAAGCCTCTTTATGAGTTTTCCCTTATCGCCGATGTTGTCAAAGGTCCCCATGCCCCTGATTCTCCCATCAGCATTCAAGCAAACAATGTGGCTTTCTCGGATGACATCCCAAAGCAGTTCGTGAACTCAGGAATCAAAGATTTCATCGACTATGTGAAGAACTGCCCTCTTCGATATGCCTTCTACAACTTCCCAGAGCCATTTAACCCTAAACAAGTATGTTAGTTGTATTATTCATGTTCTGTTGACTTTGATGCTCAAACCATTGCTAGAACCATTTGAGTTGGTCAATATAGGGTTACTATTGATCTGGAATCTTTTCAAACTTCTCTTCGTCTTCCTCGATTAGAAAATTATTTTGAAACTCCCTCGGAAGAAAAGTGAAAGTCCTTTCGTGAAAGATTAAGGTATAATTTTAATCTTCATGGCACCGCTCGTGATCCATACAAATACACTCTTCATCGGTATTTTGGGGTTGGATGGAAGTACTTAACATGGGTTATTGGCAAATGCATTGGACACAAGAATGGAAGCTTGGATCAACTGAATCTCTTTGAGCAAAGCATTTTGTTTTCTATTATGTGAAATAAAATATTAGATTTTTCTCAACTTTTTCTTGATTAGGTGATTGATTGCATCACTGGGAATAAGAAGCTAATTTATGTTCACTATCCCCGTTGGCTTGGATTGATCTTGGATCGTCAGGAAGACTATACTACAAATTATGGGATCACCATTCCAATTCCTGCCCTCTCCTCAAAGATCATTAATGTTGCTCCTATTGAATATGATTTGCATATTACTATAAAGATGCAAAAATGGATTGACAAACCCTACGTGGTTGAATCCTATGACTCTGATGAAGAGGATGATGAGGATGCTGATGAGGAAAGTACTGATAAAAAAGAAGATATTAAGGATAAAGAAGATGAACTTGTCACCAACATATAATACTTTATTCAAGGAATGAACTCTCCTCCAAGAGTAAACAAGCATATTTGTTTTTCATCTACTTCTTCATCCACTCCCTCTACAGATGATGTTGTGGAACGTGGATCAACTCCACATCTAGTGGTAAGTGTTGAACCATTGATCCTGTTGAATCTATATGCCCAAGAATCATTATTAAGTGACGTTGCTAATAATATATGATCCTATTGTTGGATTAATGTCTAAGTCGATAACTATATTTGGTATGTACTTGACCCGACCCGGCATGGTCCATTTGGGTTGCACTTCACCGGCACAATTTATATGGATAGTCTTTTGAGAATAGTATATTTATGATTTATATTAATATATTATAAGTTCTAATATATTAATATGGAATCATATTATTTAATTAGTATTGATCAAGAATTAATTTAGAATTAATTAAGTGATCAAAAAGAACTAATTAAATATGGACTCTTATATATATGGAATGGGCCAAGTTCATTTAGGTTGGGCTAAGCTTTCATGGATGGTCCATGGAGCTTTTAACGCATGGATCCTATGTAAATGAAAGGTCATGGGTATTAGGGTTTACATGGATGTAACAACTTGGAAGTTGGCTTTGCATAGGAGTTATGAAAGTTCTCAATTGGTTGCATAACAACTTGGAAGCAATGGCAGGCCCTGTACTGCCAGGTGGCAAGAAGTTAAGATTGCATAAGTTCAGTCCATATGAGTTTGGATTTGTCATTATCCTTGTCTTATGACTATGGTTTTGACGATTCACATGGATAAGAACACATACACCATAAAATCTAAGGGTCATAAGGTTTCTCTCTGATTCATGAAAATGATGGTGAGGAAACACTTCCACCAAGTAGATTTGAAGCAGACGGCAAAAGGTCTAAACAATTGAGACTATGATTACGGCATCCCTTTTCATAGTTCTGAAATTGTTTAGACACACATGCATGCTATCTAAGGAAAGGTGTATGATTTTGATAAAGTTTTATCAAAGCATCTCGTATCAGAAATCTGAACTTTGGTAAGAAAGTTAATAAAGTATTGATTTCTAGAAGTCCAACTGATTTCTGAGTACATGTCAAAGCTAGTGGGAGCATAAGTGTTATGCTAATAATCATCATGTTAGTGGGAGCATGATAATTATTGTTAGTGTTGCAAGTTAGCAATGTTAATTACAGAAAACAAAAGTTTCAATTCGTGAGGTTGCAGGGATTGAAAAAGTTGTTTTGCTATAATTAAGGGAGAGGATATACTTCATTTCAGTTCTAAAGGCTTAGATTGAGACCTTAATCATCTTTAGTCAAGAATATATATATATGAATTTCATGTTGGATTGGTTCAACTTATGAATTTCATCTTTAGTCTAGAATCATGTCTTTATGTGAGACATCATGAAACGTGTACCATTTGCTTTGGGTACATGATCGATTGCATGTGCTATAATATTTGTCATTTCTAAATTTTTCCAAATGCCCAGAGGCATTAAGAAGGGAAAAGGTCTAGAATTGGATATGACTAAAATGATTAACCAATTGTCCAGGACAATCTGAGGTTTACCAAAGATTGGTTGCTCAGGGACAGTTGGAAGTATAGTGCTAATTTTTGAAGGACCATATTGACATATTCTAAAAAGAGGCATCTCTTATTTAGAAGTGATAGTGAAAATGAGAATATGGAGTTGTCTCCATAGGTGGAAGTTATCTGTGTAAGATTAGAAAACTTAATGCAAGAAGCATGTCCAAAGCAATGTACTTTGAATATGAGACTTAGTTTCCATGGAGTTGATCTCCATTGGAATACCTTATAATGACTGTTGACAAGTCTTTGAGACTTTGTACATATTCATTACAGGAGGGTCAGTGCATATAAGTTTAAAATCTAAACAGATTTCGATAAATGATAGGAATTTGAAATTCTCACATTTTTCGATAAGGATTTGGGAGTGTGAAATTAGAATCATTGAAATTATGTTCAATTGGTTTATTTCACAAAGTAAGGATTATAGACAAACATAGAGTGCATACTTGGTGTATGGCAAAGCTATTGTTTAAGAAAAACATAGTGTACATGCTTGGAGCATGGGACAACTAGCGTTTTTAATTCAAGTATAAAGTTGATAAAACCGAAACAATGAATAATGAGTAATCAGTATGGTGATAAATAAAAGTGTTTTTTTATATTCATAGGGTTTGATACCATATTTGATTCATTTATTCTTGTGTTTCACTTTGCATGTTTTGACTTCCAGAATAACTAAGTCGCTCTTCCTGAATGATTAAGTTATTCAAACCACCCACAGTCGGTCATATGTTGGAAGTAGAGGTCCAAGTTGGTGGACAAAGTGGTGCTACAACACTCATGAGTGCTCATAAGTTCTGAGTATTGGATTCAACCCGCACTCATTTGAATCACTTCATGGATTTTATCACGAGTGATCATGAGACGATAATATCTTATATTCTTAAAACTTAGAGATATGAGTTGTTACTATGAGTTGGTTATACATTGATTGCACGAAAACGCATTGGTAACTCGATGTTATAAAACGTGCCTTTGTGTATGATTCAACAAGTAGTAGAACAAGCCATATGAGTCGAAGTTTATCCATTCCTTTTACCTTCGGGATAAAAGCGATATCTGTGGGCCCCTCGATGATTTAGCGATGACACATGTGAGTGCTTGGCCAAGCCAGGACTGATTTGATTTGTTCAATCAGTCAGTCATCATAAATCGAAAATCGGGAAACAACAAATGGACAGAGAGAATGATTATAATCCATGTCTCAGTCCATATGATATCTAGAATGGAGGAATATATGATCCCTTATCTAATGGACAAGTCATTGACAAGGTCAGAGTTCGACAGCGGCTTTAAGAGCTACGATTGCCAGTTAGGTTTTGAAGTCATACTCAATAATAGTTTTAGACTTATCCAAGTGGGAGACTGTTGGATTAATGTCTAAGTCCATAACTATATTTGGTATGTACTTGACCCGACCCGGCATGGTCCATTTGGGTTGCACTTCACCGGCACAATTTATATGGATAGTCTTTTGAGAATAGTGTATTTATGATTTATATTAATATATTATAAGTTCTAATATATTAATATGGAATCATATTATTTAATTAGTATTGATCAAGAATTAATTTAGAATTAATTAAGTGATCAAAAAGAACTAATTAAATATGGACTCTTATATATATGGAATGGGCCAAGTTCATTTAGGTTGGGCTAAGCTTTCATGGATGGTCCATGGAGCTTTTAACCCATGGATCCTATGTAAATGAAAGGTCATGGGTATTAGGGTTTACATGGATGTAACCCTAATCCTCCATAATATATAAAGGGGTCCTTGGCTCACAAAATGGGAACAAGTGTGTGAAAATAAGAGTGAGCCGATTTTAGTGTGCATACATATTCTCTCAAGTTCTTCCAAGGTGTTTTGGTGATTTGTGATTCCATTTGAGGCTTCCACACTATTGGGGCTAAGCTCTTAAAGCTTGAAGACATCAAGCTACATCAAAAGGTATGTCATCTAACTAGAACTTTGTAGTATAGGTGCTTCATAATATGCTAGTTACGATGAAACCTTGGAATAGTTAATATTTGCATGTAAAATGGAGAAAACATAGATCCAAGGTTTATAGGGTTGCATGTACAACATAGGAGTGTTAGAATGCTCAAAACCCAACACCTATAGTGTCACACCCCCAAACCTGAACGACGGAAACGTTCGGGGGCGGAGGACATCATGTTCAGTATCATAACAAATGAATAGTAAAGAAAGTACACACGACCATCATATACATAATTGAAAAGTTTACATGATTGTAGTATTACATGTTTGCAAAAGTCAATTACAATATGATATCCAAAAGATTAAACTAACGCCTGAGCGTAAGTCTTCAAAAGCAGTTGCTAACCAGGTTTAGCAATTTCCTGAGAATACAAGTTATTTCAAAGAAAAAGTGTCAACATTTAAGTTGGTGAGTTCATAAGTAGTGTTTTGATAAAATGTATGCCATTCGAAAGTTCGTGTATGTTTTCCAGAAAATCCGATATTTTCTTAATAAAGTGGGTTGTGAATCATTGTTGTATAAAGTGAATGTTTGAACCAGGAAAATCCTATATTTTCCTAAATGAGATGTAGTCTTAAATGACCAAGACTGTAACCTGTAAACAAATATGCCATGCTTAGAAATGAAGATGTATAAAGTGAATGTTTGAACCAGGAAAATCCTATATTTTCCTAAATCAGATGCAGTCTTAAATGACCAAGACTGTAACCTGTAAGCAAATATGCCATGCTTAGAAATGAAGATGTATAAAGTGAATGTTTGAACCAGGAAAATCCTATATTTTCCTAAATGAGATGCAGTCTTAAATGACCAAGACTGTAACCTGTAAGCAAATATGCCATGCTTAGAAATGAAGATATAGTTTTATTATTAAGTAAAACTAGTTGTGGAAGTGTTTATCCTGAATTCTGAACATGCTGATAATACCCTATAATATAGTTATTACCCCCCCCCCCCCGAGCATGATTGAGTTATGTATTACTATGTGCATGAGTGATTGTTTCCGCTTGTTGTGAGTTCCTCATAACCATACTAGACGCAGTACCTAATATTGACATTTGTCACGCCAGGGACTGTAGCTAACAGTCAAGGTGCGGAGTCGTCAGCCCCGTATAGATCTATACACACTTGTCACGCTCTCCGTCCAAGAGACTTTGGTTATAGGTGGGGACTTTCTTTTGGTACAAACAAAGCCATATGACATCACATGATTGCTAACAACAAGTTCACGAGTAATATGATGAAAAATCGTTTGTATGAAATGATTTCCTTTTCTACCGTGTTACAAAGGCGTAATGATGAGTTGAGTTTTCTTGTAAAAGCATCATGTTATAGTTGAAATGGTTACCCTTGATATGATGTAGTATGCAAACGTATAAATAAAACATATTTCTATTTATAAAACATATTGTATCCCAAGAGGGTAAAGTTGTGCTGTGAGGTGTTTTGCATGATAACAACTTCATATGATAGTTAAAATAACAGTACGAAAAGTATAACAAAAGATTGGTGTTTCACACGATTTTAACCGTGTGTTTACTTGTATTCCCCCCCTTAAAAGTGTTTAAAATCAGTTAAAAATGTATTTAAAGTGTGGTTGTAGGGGTATGAACTCACTTGATAGAAGTGGTGAGTTGAAGAAGACGAGACTCAACTCGGGCAGTACTTCGACTGAAAAGAAGCAAGTTTCTCGGGATCTTCGGGACTTTGTGACTTGCGTCGTGTGTTAGAGGTGCTATCGGGGCTTCAGGGTGGTCTCGGGAGGCTTAACACAGAGTAGAAGTAGGAGAAAGGATGGAAATGAACAACCAAAGCCGGCTGCCCTCAATCCTTATTTATAGGGTGAATTTTGGGTCTCACGTAGTGAATCTCAAATATTCACGTCGTGAGTGCAGTCGTCATCAGGTGCGTCATCGCAACTTGCGTCTGACAGGCTCCAGAAGGTGTCAGAAGTCAGTTCACGTCGTGAACACTGACAGTTTTGGAGTTTCATGCCCGAACTTCAGAAATTCATAACTTTCGCATACGAACTTCGTTTTCGACGTTCTTTATATCCACGCGTAGGTGAGATTATGCTCTACAACTCTCGTTTAGACTCCGTTGGCTAGTTTTGACTTTATTTTTAATATATTGTTAATATATTATTTTTAGTAGGCCGGGACAGGAAAACTCTGTTAGAAATCCATAACTTCTTCGTCTAATGTCCGTTTTCATCAGACTTTTTACCGTTGTAATACCATTGATGAGATCTTCGATTCTCGTTTAGGTCATGTTGGCAAAAAGTCGCTCGATCTCGATTTCGAGTTTTTAGCTGTCTACTGCTATGTCCGAAACTTCGAAAAATCATAACTCCTCATATGAAGTCAGATTTGGGCGTTCTTTTTATGTATATTCACGGTTTTGGGATATCTATGATTTTCATTTAGACACCTAAGGTTGAAAAGTATTTTATTGAAATTTCTCGTTTTATGCTTAATAGTGTTTTACCGATATTCTCGCGTATCTTCGATCAGTCATAACTTCTTCGTCATAACTCGGATTTTAGTGTTCTTTATGTTTTTGGAAACCTAGTTACGATATCTACCACTTAGTATACTCAATTATGGTTACTGAACAAATTTATTTTTGACCTAATTTTGCTGGTGTGACATTATCTCCCCGTTAGAGAGAATTTCGTCCCGAAATTCGCATTTTGACTGGGACTTCAATCGTTGAGGAAAGATGTGTGTACTTCTGTTCCATTTGATCTTCTTGTTCTCTAGTGAATCCAGATCCTAGCGTGGGCGTTCCAGCGGATCTTCATTATTCTGTCTATTGTTTTGATCGGTAGAGGTCGTGTGGATTTCGGTTTATTTGTCTATGTTCATCTAAATGTTAGTATTGATTACTCGTAATACAGGTCGGCTTTGTCTTGATCTTCATAGTTGAATTCATACTCGGTCCGTCTATCATCGCTTTGTGTATACCATTCGCATACACACTTTGTAGTGATAGGTTAACCGTAATCATTCCTAGCCTCTTCGTTTGAGCTTGACTCGTCGTGCGTGTGCTATTCCTAAATAGTCTGTCGGTAATACTTCGGGAAGGTTGCAAAGGATATAATACTCCTCATATGATTGCCACGGGATTTTGAAACTAGAAACGATTTGGGAGTTGTGTCGGGTTTGTCGTTATAAATCGATAGAGTTTCGTTAGCCAACGGTGAAAGTGAAGGGTCTTTTCATAGCAAATGCAATTGGCATGGTGAAGACCAAGCCAATCCATTTCTAGTAGCTATTTGGGAACTTCTTATCGTAATAATTGTGAAGTCGATCAGGACAAGTGTTCGTTAGTGGGATAGTGCATTCTACATATGTGTTTTCAGTGCTTTTAGTTTATCTTTGTTATTACTACTATGAAGGTTTTGCTTAATGATTGGGGTGTTTGTTTGAGTAGATTTTTAAATTTGTGACTCACGGAACTCCTCTCCGCTCTTATTATCAAATGGAATGCATGTAAATGAGTTATCGAGGAGAAATGTACCCGGAATAACTGTGGGGTCTGCAATAGCCTCCTCTTGGCCCATTGCGAATACTCGGCCTCCTCCACCAGCATTCCTGTTGTTTGCCTTCGGGCAATCCCTTCGGAAGTGCCCCGCTGCTCCGCACTCATAACAAGTACGGTCTACTCCCATATTTGCGGCTGGAGCGGCTGGTTGGGTTGGTTCCCTGCAGTACCGGATGGTGTGTACCTTACTATTGCACCTAGTGCAATGCATTTCACGGCAGGGTCCGTGATGATGAAAGTTGCATCGGTTGCACTTAGGATGGTTGCCGTTGTACGGCCTTGTGGGTGTGGGGGTGGTAGGGACAGTAACAACGTGAGCTGTCACTAACTGTTGCCTCTTGGGGTTCTCCTGCATGGTTTCCCCCTTTCTGTTATTCCAGGGTTTCCTTCGGTCCTCTATATCCTTCGGTGGCTCCGAGACAGTGGTAATAGTACCCTGTTTAACATCGTGATCAATCAATCGTTGAGCCAAGCGCTTCGTGCTGTTGAATGTTATTGGGTTGGAGGCCAAGACATGTCCTTGAATCTGGGGTGACAACCCCCAGATGTATCTTTCCACTTTCTTCGGCTCCGGGTTGACCATTCCCGGGCAAAGGGCTGACAAATCACTGAACCTGGCCGTGTAGGCGGCTAGGTCAGAACTAACCATTTTCAGGTTCCATAGCTCCTGCTCCAGTTTTTGAATTTCGCCCCTCGGGCAGTATTCTTCCAACAGTAGGACCTTGAAGTCCTCCCAGCTCATGGCGTTACCGACTGGAAGAGACACAGATTTCACATGGCCCTTCCACCACGTGAGGGCTCGGTCTGTGAAGGTACAAGCAGCAAACTTGACCTTGCTTGTTCCTTGGCATGAACAGATTTCAAAGACCGTCTCGATCTTTTCAAACCATTGCATAAGAGCAATGACTCCTCCAGTGTCGTTGAACATTTTTGGCTTGGCGTTTGAGAATTATTTGTAGGTGCATTCCCTAACATGACCATGACCAGTGCCATGGTTCTGATGGTTGGTACTACTCCCGCTCCCTCCGGCTCCATTAGAGTTTATTTGGGATAGCGCAGCTGCTACTGCTGCGGTGATGGCAGCCTGAACCATAGCGGGATCGTAAGTTGGAGGTGGTGGTGGTGGTGTTGGTGTTGTATTTCGGCGTGCTGACCTACGAGGAGGCATCTAGCTGCCGAAGAAATAACAATGAAGACAATATGTCTTTGATTGATTGAGAGTCGTGTGTTAATGAGTTAGCCATTTTCAACATTTCATGAATTAGGTTCGACCTAAACAAGGTTCTCGATTTTGATTCATAATAAGAGTTTATAGATAAACTTATGAATTCGAGTGGTATGCAAAGAATTAACACACAAAAGAAGTACTTCCTTATATATTAAACATATATTTGGTTACATTCCGAAGTCAGGAAAATTTTGACCTTTCTAAAGCTCTCCGATTACAAAAGTTGGAGAAAAGTAAGACTTTTAGCCGAGATCCTATTCTATACAAAATTTTGGGAGTCGGGCAAGTACTACCTGGAGTACATACTAAGGTTATTCCACAAACCAACAGAAAGATCGAGTAGAGTATCCTCTACTGGTGGCGGGAACTGTTCTGCTGAGCCTTTTGGCCTGCTAACTGACGTTCCATCTCGAGCAAACGCATTTCATACCTTGCCTGGCGTGCTCTAAGTTCCCAGACATCAGTTTGAGTTTCAGTTAGCTCTCTCTGCCAAGCTTCATTTTGATTTACTATTCTACCATGAGCTAATCCTAACTGTCGGATGCGAACTGTATTGACTCCAGTGTTCGCATCATTCTCCTTCGTTCGATGGATGGTTGTCCTTCCTCGTTCATCAATGCAAGCAATTCGGCGAACCAATATACGAAGAACTCTGTCTGTTGAGCCTCCCTCGCTCAGATTGTAGAAGCTTCGGTCTCCATTGTATGGAAGGGGTTGACCTTGTTCGCGACTCCACCTATTCAAGTTGGTTGCCCATAGAGGTGTCGAGCCATGAAATTCCGGTCGAGGATTAGGATTTTGAATTTGAGCCGCTAAGGGTAGGTTATTGTCCTCGGGATCTGGGTCTGAGTCTTCTTGCATTTCTTCTTCTGGATCATTCTCTATCCCTTCTCCACTGTCTTGGATCGGGTAGTAGGGGTCTCCTGGTAGGTGGAATCCGGCCATTGTGTCTGTATGAGAATAGGGGTATAAGAATTGTGTATAATTAAGGCACATAAGGTTGATTATTAAAGTTAAACTAGGGTATGCATAATATACTCCTATAGTATTCTAAATGTTATGTTTGACTCTAAAGTTTATAAGTTTGGTAAGTTTTAGACTTGTTGTCCACGGTAGCTATCCCCTGGCATACGCAGTTCGGCTCTCGGACAAATATAGCTAATCAGGCTATATTCATCCCAGTCCCGATTACATATCCCAAGGCATACCTGTATTGTACAACTCATCTATAATACTTCTATATTGTTTTCATTATGATACCGACCCTGTTATATAATGTATGCATGTATACTTTATAAAAATTTCATTTTAAAAGTATAACTCTCACTCAGAGTGTTTTTGCCCAGTTGTGTTTATAGTTGTATATCAAAAATGGTTTTGATATACTTAGTTCACTATTAACAATGCTCTGATACCAATCTGTCACACCCCCAAACCTGAACGGCGGAAACGTTCGGGGGCGGAGGACATCATGTTCAGTATCATAACAAATGAATAGTAAAGAAAGTACACACGACCATCATATACATAATTGTAAAGTTTACATGATTGTAGTATTACATGTTTGCAAAAGTCAATTACAATATGATATCCAAAAGATTAAACTAACGCCTGAGCGTAAGTCTTCAAAAGCAGTTGCTAACCAGGTTTAGCAATTTCCTGAGAATACAAGTTATTTCAAAGAAAAAGTGTCAACATTTAAGTTGGTGAGTTCATAAGTAGTGTTTTGATAAAATGTATGCCATTCGAAAGTTCGTGTATGTTTTCCAGAAAATCCGATATTTTCTTCATAAAGTGAGTTGTGAATCATTGTTGTATAAAGTGAATGTTTGAACCAGGAAAATCCTATATTTTCCTAAATGAGATGTAGTCTTAAATGACCAAGACTGTAACCTGTAAACAAATATGCCATGCTTAGAAATGAAGATGTATAAAGTGAATGTTTGAACCAGGAAAATCCTATATTTTCCTAAATCAGATGCAGTCTTAAATGACCAAGACTGTAACCTGTAAGCAAATATGCCATGCTTAGAAATGAAGATGTATAAAGTGAATGTTTGAACCAGGAAAATCCTATATTTTCCTAAATGAGATGCAGTCTTAAATGACCAAGACTGTAACCTGTAAGCAAATATGCCATGCTTAGAAATGAAGATGTATAGTTTTATTATTAAGTAAAACTAGTTGTGGAAGTGTTTATCCTGAATTCTGAACATGCTGATAATACCCTATAATATAGTTATTACCCCCCCCCCCCCCGAGCATGATTGAGTTATGTATTACTACGTGCATGAGTGATTGTTTCCGCGTGTTGTGAGTTCCTCATAACCATACTAGACGCAGTACCTAATGTTGACATTTGTCACCCCGGGGACTGTAGCTAACAGTCAGGGTGCGGAGTCGTCAGCCCCGTATAGATCTATACACACTTGTCACGCTCTCCCTCCAAGAGACTCTGGTTATAGGTGGGGACTTTCTTTTGGTACAAACAAAGCCATATGACATCACATGATTGCTAACAACAAGTTCACGAGTAATATGATGAAAATCGTTTGTATGAAATGATTTCCTTTTCTACCGTGTTACAAAGGCGTAATGATGAGTTGAGTTTTCTTGTAAAAGCATCATGTTATAGTTGAAATGGTTACCCTTGATATGATGTAGTATGCAAACGTATAAATAAAACATATTTCTATTTATAAAACATATTGTATCCCAAGAGGGTAAAGTTGTGCTGTGAGGTGTTTTGCATGATAACAACTTCATATGATAGTTAAAATAACAGTACGAAAAGTATAGCAAAAGATTGGTGTTTCACACGATTTTAACCGTGTGTTTACTTGTATTCCGCCCCTTAAAAGTGTTTAAAATCAGTTAAAAATGTATTTAAAGTGTGGTTGTAGGGGTATGAACTCACTTGATAGAAGTGGTGAGTTGAAGAAGACGAGACTCAACTCGGGCAGTACTTCGACTGAAAAGAAGCAAGTTTCTCGGGATCTTCGGGACTTCGTGACTTGCGTCGTGTGTTAGAGGTGCTATCGGGGCTTCGGGGTGCTCTCGGGAGGCTTAACACAGAGTAGAAGTAGGAGAAAGGATGGAAATGAACAACCAAAGCCGGCTGCCCTCAATCCTTATTTATAGGGTGAATTTTGGGTCTCACGTCGTGAATCTCAAATATTCACGTCGTGAGTGCAGTCGTCATCAGCTGCGTCATCAAAACTTGCGCCTGTCAGGCTCCAGAAGGTGTCAGAAGTCAGTTCACGTCGTGAACACTGACAGTTTTGGGGTTTCGCGCCCGAACTTCAGAAATTCATAACTTTCGCATACGAAATCCGTTTTCGACGTTCTTTATATCCACGCGTAGGTGAGATTATGCTCTACAACTCTCGTTTAGACTCCGTTGGCTAGTGTTGACTTTATTTTTAATATATTATTAATATATTATTTTTAGTAGGCCGGGACAGGAAAACTCTGTTAGAAATCCATAACTTCTTCGTCTAATGTCCGTTTTCGTCAGACTTTTTACCGTTGTAATACCATTGATGAGATCTTCGATTCTCGTTTAGGTCATGTTGGCAAAAAGTTGCTCGATCTCGATTTCGAGTTTTTAGCTGTCTACTGCTATGTCCGAAACTTCGAAAAATCAAAACTTCCTCATATGATGTCAGATTTGGGTGTTCTTTTTATGTATGTTCACGGTTTTGGGATATCTACGACTTTCATTTAGACACCTAAGGTTGAAAAGTATTTTATTGAAATTTCTCGTTTTATGCTTAACAGTGTTTTACCGGTATTGTCGCGTATCTTCGATCAGTCATAACTTCTTCGTTATAACTCGGATTTTAGTGTTCTTTATATTTTTGGAAACCTAGTTACGATATCTACCACTTAGTATACTCAATTATGGTTACTGAACAAATTTATTTTTGACCTAATTTTGCTGGTGTTACATATAGGGTCACACCTTTATCAAGCTAACACATTTTGTATATTTATTATTAATGTGATTATTAATAAATAATATTGATTCTTGTATTTTAATTAGGGAATAATTATTGTTTTATGAAAATAATAATTATAAGATAGTATAACTAGTTATTATTTCATTTGGTATGAATTGATAAGTCATGCACAATATTTTGGACTAGTTGGATTCTTTTGTCTTTTACCTAAAGACAAAGTTTATATTTTATAACTTGGAGTTTAAGGAGGTTGTCAACCTCCATGCCTTGCCTATGCTCTTTGAAAATAGGAGAGTTACTTTATATTTTTTTTTAATGTAAAGCCCTTACCTTCCATGGTCGATATAATAGATGCATGAGGCTTGAATTTTGAATAAGTGAAAACACTCTCTTCTTCTTCCTTTCTTCACCTCAAAACCGTAAGTATGAAAGAGTATGATCTCTTTGTAGTTTGGTGCTTTACGTTGGTGATTAGAAGCCTTCTTGAGTTGTTCCCTTTAGTTCTTATTTGAGTTAAGAACTTAAAGGCTTTAGACACTCAAGAATACAAGAAGGAACTAGCATTCCAAGTGCCTTAATCTTGATGGTGGTTATTTGTAGAGAAGATCATGTTCTTTGATCTTTACATCTTCATCAACACCCCAAAACCAAGTGGGTTCAAAGGCTTCAAAGGTTATGTCTAAAACATCCTATGGTTGTGTTTATTTCATTCTAACCTCTATAAATGGATCCATGATGGTTTGGTTTTGTTATGAACTAAAAATAAACTTGTTATTTCTAAAGATTTTTGTTGCCGTTTTTTGTTAAAAACAATCTTTTATTTC
This sequence comes from Lactuca virosa, assembly GCF_052849685.1. NCBI lineage: Eukaryota > Viridiplantae > Streptophyta > Magnoliopsida > Asterales > Asteraceae > Lactuca > Lactuca virosa. Next base: position 183,496,457 of record NC_136428.1, read on the forward strand.
ATATTAAAACCCATCAGTGGTATCAGAGCCATCTTTTATATCTATTATGATATTTTTATGTTTGATAAGCTTTGGTTTTTGGAAAACAAGCATTTATTTCTTTTGGTTAGAAAAAATCCATATTTATCTTCTTTGGCAACTTCTTGGTTAAAATTGCTTATTTTTATATATAACCATTTTTTATGCATTTTGGTTATATAAAAGTTGCCTTAGAAAAAACAAAGAGTTGTTTGTTGTAATATTTGATATGTGTTGTGTATAAACAAGCCATTTGAACCTTTGTGTTGTGTTTGGTTGATATTTATTTATTCATAAGATGTAATAGAGAAATAAGTATTTTTTTCATTTGTTGACTTGTTGTAATAAATTAGTTAGACTAGTTGTATTTCTTTTTAAATGTAACAAGATGAAGAAATGGACTTCTTGAAGATGACTTAACCATTTAAGACCATAATCCCAACCAGAAGCTTCTACTTTTGGTTTTGGGCTTAATAATAATCTTAATGGTTTAAGTGTTGCAACTTTCACAATATGAAGATTTGAAGTCCTTTTGGAAGTAAGAGTTGACTTGGCATGTGGGAGCTTGAAGACCTTTTGAAGTGTCCCTTAAATCCTTTGGAAGTAATTGTTGTGATGACTCATAAAAATTATCACTAGACATGACCTTGTTTATACACATTATAATGCATGCTTGTGATGTTTATTTTATGTTAAATGTATGTTTTGTTTTAGGTATAATAATGGTTTTTTCATGACAAATAATATTTTTTTTCATAAGATAATATCACTTGGAGTTTTAGTAAAAATATATTTAAAAGATAACATAAGATGTTTATACATGGATATTTATAAAAACGTTTTACCGGTTACCGGTTAAAACTCGATTTTTTGTTGAAAAGAGTTTTATGGTAAAACTTATAAATACCCAACTTGAATATATTTGAAATTGTTTAAAATATGTTTAAAAATTATATAAACTGCATGTCTTTATAATAAATAAGCATTTTTTGTTAAAAAGACTAAAATCAGTTTATTGCGTTATAACGACAAATAATAAAAGTAGTGATTGTTTTTGCGTCGAAACTTAATGTATCATATTGGTGTTTTAAACATAACGCAACATGTTGATATTATGTTTTATGCATGCTAAATGAGATTTAAAACATAAGTATCATCACCCAAGTTTTGGTTTATCAAAATATAACTTTTATCATAAGATGCCTAAAATTGAGTTTATAAAATAAAATGAGTTTATTCTACAAATTCATGAAGTCATAAGTTTTTTTTATTGAAGGACATCTAAAATACTGATTTTATAACTCATCCAAAACACCAAGTCTTAAGTATAAAATAAAGTTTTATTAAGACTATTAACGATTCTTAAAACTGATATACGACTAAAGTTTAAAATACCGGATTTTAGTTTATAGTTGATCGCGGTTAATGGCAAATAAAATGAAGTTTTATTTGGCACCTAAAGAAACTCATAACAAGTTATATGAATTTTACAAAAAGGTACATAAATTGTTGGATGCATGCAATATTCATGAGACCATGTTTTTATAAACTATAAATGTAAAACACGTATAAAACCTTTTCTAAAAATGCAAGTCATTGAGTCCTTTTGAAAAACACTCGTTATCATTTGAGGGTCTTAGTGTCACGGGGTCACCTGGTCACTAGGATTGGATTTTGATGATCGGCGTAGTTTTGTAGTTTCTGGTGTCTAAAGGTCACCTTGTTACTGGTTAGTTACAATGCTACAAGTTGTTTCAAGTAGGATGACTTGATCGTAATCTTGTGTGATAAAGGTCACCTAAGCATGAGAGTTATGAGGCATAGATGGGATAAACATGCCAAGCTAAGGAATATTTGTTTAGGATCCCATAATCTAGGAGTTACATATCGTATGCAAATTGGTAATCGCTACCTACCGAGTTTGATTAAGTTTATGGGATAAATGTCACCTAACCATTTATTTGTTTCGTTACTTGGATCCTAGACTCTAATAAATTAATGTTTTAAGAAACAATAAAAGGTATTAATTTTTAAAGACTAAATATTGAAAATACTAAATGAAACTTTGTTAAATTCTGTTGATAACTGTTATTAAGTTTACGCTCTGCAAAACCTCTCTGTTGTTGAGTTTCAAGGGATAGTACTATTTGATGATTATAATTTCTATAATTGGTATAATATCTTGAGGTTCCACCTTAATAATAAATATAAATTATATATACTGAAAGATCCCATACCTGAATAACCTCTACAACCAGTTAGTCTAATCATGATACTTTGATTGAAGTATTATTGCGATGATGTTGATGTGTCTCACATAATACTGGAAGTAATTAACCTTGACTTGTAGAAAGTCTTGGATAATTATGAAATATATCGGATGTCTCATCAAGTAAAGCAGATATTTAATCAGAACACTCGAAAATGCTTCAAGGTGGTTCAAACATTGAATAAAAGGAAGTCTAAGAGATTGTGCACTCATATAGACTTATAGTTCAGTTAAGGGAAATACAACATAAACCCAGAAATCAAGAAAGGACCAAATGATTAGTGTTATTTCTATTGTGGATGAAACTGGACACTAAATGAGGAATTTCTCCTCTAATCTCATCGAGCTGAAGAAGTCTTACTTGGACAAGACTTCAGATATCTATATGATAGAACTATTTATTTTTCCATCATTTACTTGAGTATGTTATACTTAAAGTGAACCTAATAATTGATATTATGTGTTGATGATTGGAAGAAATGATCAACTGATTACAAATGAATGGAATTTCATGTTGAAGATATAACAAGTGTTGTTATAGTTTTTTATTTAAAAAAATGGATGTTTTGTACCTATCCTTATAGGGACATGTAACAGTTGTAATTTATGAATAAATCTAGATTTACTTATCGTTTAATGGATGTTCATATTCATGTTCTGAAAAAATGTATTTTGTGTTAAAGAATATTTTCTCATAATGTTATTTATGAAGTAAATCTATAATCTTTCATTAAGTTGATAGTTCTGATCATAACACTTATATAATCAAATAATATTTGATTGGAACTTATCTATGTCATAATCATCATGACAATATAAATAAGAAATACATATACCAACTTCAAAAGGATGGAATTTTTGAAGGCAGATGAGCTTGATTCATTTGATATATTTGAATCCTATTTATATGGGAAGATGATTCACAAGTGTTTATATCTATTATTAGTTAAAGAACAAAGGGATTGACAAAGAATTATACATAAGTGATGTATGAACTCTTTTCAATCCATGAATAGATTTGGTGATAGATGGTTATTGAATTTCACCGACGACTTTTGTTCATTATTGTTGAAACCTTTGATTTGCTCAAATTGTTTCATAGTGAAGATTGAGATACAACTTAATGAGATCATCATTAACCTTTCATTGTGATAAATAAAATGAGTTTTTTAAACCAATTTTTCTTGGAACATATTAGGAATTGTGGAATCGATTCACAACTCATTCTGACAAAAAACTCACTCATCATTAGTATGTTCCTTGTGGCACAGGATCACCTGGTCACTTCAATCTATGTTTTGATATTCGAGGTAGCCTTCGTATTCTCTAGTGGGATAGGGTCACCTGACCACTAGCTGAATGTTGCTACTACATGTTTTTAAAGAGGATAAAACATAGACCTTTCAGTCTATTATATGATGTTTTAAAGTAACTAATTACTTTATAAAATTTTGGAATTATGCTCACTGCAACAATATATATATATATATATATATATATATATATATATATATATATATATATATATATATATATATTGAATATATATTTCCAATCAAACAAGTGGATTAGATACTTATATTAGACTGAGGATGAAATGGTTTATCCTTATCGAAAAGGTATAGAGTTATAGAGCTTATGTTAGACAACAAGCTTAACCACTCTAGCTTCTACTAACTTCATTTATGTAGACTATCCTAAATGATTGTTTAGGATGAAGTTTTTACTAATCCCACTAATTGTGATTCCATATGACAAGTATTTAAAAAGTTCTTTTTCTAAGTGGGAGATATATGGAACTTTTGGAGCTAAAGAACCATAAACTAAATGAATCATAGTTTGGAACTAGCAAGCTTTCAACTGTTGTTGAATCTACTCAATAGTTGATCAGAAACTAATAAAACACATAGAGATGCATTCATGTGTGATTATCAAGTATGGGTTGGTTAATCTTCCTCGATATAGTTTGACAATAAAGAGTAAGTGAGTTTTCAAGGGAGAAAACATACATATATGAAAATCTTCTCAGATTTAAGCTCACATCTCTAAGTAAGAATCTTCTTTCTTATAAGATAATTACACAGTGTAATTTAATTATAAATAAAGATGAATCATGTGTTTTCTATAAAGCTAGTGGGAGCGCAGTAACATTTCTAGTCTTATATGTAGTCGACATACTAACTCTTGGAATAAAGATCTATATAGATAGGTCATGGAAACTTAAAGGATTAGGTAAAGTTGCCTTAATTGTCAAGGATCTCAAAGGAGCTTAAGATAAAGGACTCTGAGAGAGTTATCTTGTCAAATACCACATGACATGATTTTGAGCACTCCTTAAAACCCTAGTACAATGTTTTGAACTAGATAATATGATTGTATTCCATATTCTATTGTAATTGGATTAATAATATATAACATGATTATGCATAAAGGCCAAATGAGTCGTAGGCTTAGAGCTTGTCAAATAATACCAATATAATCCAAGAACAAGTCATTGTGTGACTTATAGGAACATTCTAAAGTACTTGCGAGAACTAGAGAAATATTCCTAATCTACGGAGTATTTGAAAGAAAGCTATGTTTAAAGTTGTTACACATGTGCTAAATTTTCAAATAGATTGAGATGATTCTTAATCACAATCGGGCGTGTCTTTATTATGAATGAAGAGAAAGATACATGGATAGTGTTTCCATGTAAATTTTAATTGCAGTTACACATCAGAGTTAGAGTACATTGTGGTTTGGAGAACCACATACTAAGAAGCTTAATGTGTGGTTCATTATGACTATGAGTAATCTCATTACGCGAGTATTGGTATCTAAGTCATACTTAAGCATCTAATACAATTTCATTAGTTTTCTTTTTATATGAGTTGTATATATAAAATTGAAAATGTTTGTATTCACAAAGTTTATACATATCAAGTTTGTCAAGTCTATTTGACAAAGCTCCATCATTAGCTAAAGCATGAAAGTCAAACTGGTGCTATAGGGCCTTGTCGATATTAGTAGATGTATTGATTGAAATTTAGTATTTGGATATTGGAACAATAAATTAAACATATATTGTAATGATTTAAGATATTGGATATGAGTCCTTCATTAAATAATTTTTGTGTTCGATATTAGCATGTTTAAATCCTTGAATAACCAGGTTATTCAAAATGTCTGTGGTCGTTCATAGTTGTGGTAGTATCTATGAGGTAAGACTAATATGAGTGGATTGGTGGATTCTCATGGAGATGAGAATAGCAAGAGCTGCTACCAACTTCATAAATACTTGATTAGGAGAATAAGTATTGGACTTGACTCGTATCAAAACCACTTCATGGATTGTAGTCATGAGTGATGTTTTGATCAAGGTCGTATCTTTGTATTCTTAGACCTGAGATACATATTTGGGACTTGAAGTGTAGGAATTGTTGTGCTTTGACATGGTTTAACGGTGTTCCATAAAAGGCAGTAATAAGGGCCATCGTTGGGTATGACATGAACTACATTGATGGGTGTATGTATTCGAGATGGGATTTGTTCCACTTATTCGTTGAGAGTTAGACATGTAAGGCCTTAATAAAAGTTGAACACTAAGTGAGATTGATGGATATCCATATCTCATGTTCGACATTATGTCTGAGAGAAAGGAATAATTGATACTACACCTTTAGTAACAATTGTAGCTTAGAGCTCCTGGAATTGGTTGTTGATGAGATGACACCCTTCATATGTTTTTAGGGGCAGTACCCCGTTGCTAGACGTCAGCTACTATCTATGTCAGTCCATAATGAATCTTGTGCAAGTGGGAGATTGTTCAATCTATATGCCCAATAATCATTATGGAGTGACATTGCTAATAATATATGATCCTATAGGGTTACACCTTTATCAAGTTGGCACATTTAAAAAAAACTATACTCTCCCAACTTTCTCTACTAGTGAAAATAACTCCATCGTTGGGAGAAAGATTGTCTAAGGTTAAACAGGATGTGGCTGATATGAAGAGATTTATGGCTGCGGGTGGTGATGATGATGATATGATTATTGATGACACCCCACCAAACTCTCCAGGTGATAATCCACCTCCACCCCCATCATCAAGTCTTCCTCCACTACCTCCTCCACCTCCATCATCAAGTCCTCCTCCACTACCTCCTCAACCATCTTATCCTCCTCCTCGTACTCCTTCACCACATCCTGTCTCTCTTCCTAATCTGATGCTACCAAAAGGGGGAGAATAATGAAGAGAGTCCTGATCAGCAAATGCAAATGGTGGTGATTACACCAATTACATCTCAACCTGCGATGTCTGAAGTTGGAAGGGTTGAAGCCGACTGTCAAAAACAAATTGTTGTTGCAGACACTGATGCAACGACTGATTATCAGCCTATCCCAAATGCTAGTGAACAATCAGAGACTGATGGCTATAAAGGATTTCTTGATGTGGGATTCATGCCACAAACTGTTATTTATGTTGTTCCTCTAAATGTTGCCTGCCCCGACTCATATTTTAAGGGGGAGATTCCTCAGGGAACTAACAATGACATTGAGTCTGATAATGATCAGCTTAATCTTCGAAAGAGGAAGGCATCCTTCTCAGGGGGAGCTCGTGATGCTGAAGCTGGAAGTTCTTTTGTTGCTAGTGACCTTTTAGCACCTCCTCCTTCCAAGAAAAGCAAGCTCATTTTTTATCAGAATGATTTAGCTAAATTATGGAGTATAATTTTTGACGAAGTAAGAGAAATCATGATTGAAATCAATGTTGCTATTCGAGAATGAAAAGAAGCCAGAAAAGGATAACGTATGTCTGCTAAACTTGCTCAAGCTCTTGCTTCAGCGGATGAAAGTGTTGATGTTAAAAGCACTAATGATCAAGTCAAGAAAACTCTGCTCTTCAATAATACTGTGGAGAAACAACATAGGGTTTCAGATATGAATAATAGGATCAATCGAAAGAAGTTTGGAGATGTTCTGACTCGAAGAACAAAGCAAGATCCCATTATTGGGGTTAGATGTACCAAACCAAGGAACGAGTCTTTAAAGTTGCACTTGGTTAGAAAGAAGACTAAGTATGAATATACTGAGGTTGTATTCGCTCGTGAGCTAGTCAAATTTGGCTGCAGCGAGTGGATATAGATTTAGGAACTTATCAAAAAATATAAAGGTGTTCATGCTCAAGAAGTGAAGTTAGCAATTCGGTAGCTGCTCAATAAAGTTAAGAAGCTGAATCTTGTGCCATCAACTAGTCCTTCTAGACTATCCACCTTAGGGAGAACAGGCGCTTCCAGATAGCCCAATAATACTAAGTTTCTCCTTCCATATGGAACCCTTTACATCAATAATGAAGTGCCAATGGGTGTTTAACCAGTTATGTACATGTTCATTCGAGAACCAGAGCATGGCATTTTATATCTTGACAGTCAAAATCATATGTGCTTTCAAAGCACCGATGATCTTCTTGTTGCTCCCACTGAACACTTATTTCATCATCGCATGGAAGGACTTAATAATTTTGAAATGGAAAGAGGATATCATCTATTGATCTCCCTGGAGCTTAGTAAAATATTGGAGTAACTTAAAATTGATGAATTCAGATGGGTTAAGCAATAGATGTTTAAAGAAGATGAAAAGTTATACAATGGTTCTTCTGATGACTCTGAAGAGGAAGATTAGTTTTGACATCATCAGGTAGGGGGATATTCTAAGGTCACACCTTATGATCTGATGAATCAAAACACTCTACACGCTAACTGTCAGCAACATCGTCTACATCACCATCTGCGGCAGCGTAGCAAGTTTGTCAGCAATAGCGTGTAGCCATACTATCTTGTGTAACTTTTGTATATTAGGTAATGATACAGATAATAATAGAATATATAGCAGCTCCAATATCTTTGTTATGAAGATCGGTTATTAGTATAGATTAGATACAATCCCTTCAATTAAGTGATATACTTGTATAGATTAGTATATATTCTACATTAGGGTGAAACCCTAATGTGTGACTCATAATCATCTTGGTGACCGTCTTTGTGACAATTCGGTTTCTTGGTGAAAACAACCACTTTCTTGGTGAAAGACAATTTGGTGAATCCTCTGTGTTCTTTACTTTTCTATTCTTTATTTGCTTAGTAATTTTTTTCTTGCTTGTTATACTTGAAGTGTGTCCGATCGAATCAAACCTTCAAATACTTTGACTCTGATTGTCTTTTGAAACAATAAAGGAATGGTTTTAACTTATTCAAAATGAAATTTTTACTTGGAATTTTTGGGACGTTACAAGTTGGTAACAGAGCCTGGGTTTGAGGGATTCAGGCGCACTCTCTGGTGTGTCTGAACTGAAACTGAGTATTTTTAAAATATTTTAAAAGAAAATTATTTTATAAAAAAAATTCCTAAGAAAAGGAGTATGATACGTGCAATCAACCGAGCTCAAGTAAATATTTCCTAAAATACCCACATGTGTGTTATGATTATTGTTCTGGTATGAGTATATGAGAATGACATGCTAGATTAGGGCTAAGGATCTACTCAGGATTACTTGATAGAGTGCTAGGAGAGACGCCATTATATACCTGTTGGTTGAGATTTTAGAACTGCATGCTAGTATGGATTTTAGATTGTTGGATAGAATGGCCTAACTAAGTGAGGCACTAGAAAGATTACTTAATGCTTGAATGTTGCTTGCTGTTTTTCTTTTACGGGCCTCCAATAATATCGGTTAACTATTAAGCGAATATGTTAGGTTACATGTTGCGGGGATTAGATAATTTTAGAAGGTTAGGTTTAAATCTATTGCACAACTCTTGTTTGAGTGAAACCGTTGTAGTGAGAGACCTTTCAGTCAAAGAATTATCTAGTGCGTGTAGCAAGTAATTATATACATGAGGTAGTTAGAAGGTATTAGAGGGAGTCTCTTCTACATTTAATGGAGGAAAGTTGTGTGAAGGGAACTGTTGTGATATGTCAGAGATGGTAGGACTGAGATTGTAGATGAGATCCGTGTAGGTTTCTTCTCCTAATATCACAGTGCAAAAGAGAAAGCCGATCGTTAGTCGACGTCCGGGAGGAATTCCTAGGACGAAGCTCCAACGAACAAGTTAGTATAAGGTCTAAGAGAAATAAGAGTAAATCACATGGAAAAGAGTTATGTCCTCTTCTTCGTGAGGAAGAAGGATCTTTTTATACCTATTTAAGAGATGTGTGCCCTTAACTGATTCTGTTGACCGTTCGCTCGTGGGGTGCGACGTGGCAGACCCATATTGGAGGATCCTCCGTCACGTCTTTTTGCCTCATCCCCTCATTGGCTAGAGGGGGATCTTTTGATATTATGTGGATCATGGCTATCGTCAGATAGGAAAGTGGAACTCTCTGATTGGTCCCATGTTTGTCGGGGTGTAATTCCTTGGAGAAAAGGTTAAGGCGTGGTTTTGCACCTTAGCCGCCATACCAGTGATCTTCGCGTTGGCGAAGCCCCGACCTTGGCTTCGGACTGGGTCCGACTGGATTCTGACCAGGCCAAGATCGACGTTAGTTTTACTTCTCCTTTTTTAATGTTCTCCCTGGGGGATACGTTAGCAAGTCCCTTAGGCTTGTACGTGTATGCTTAGGCTTGATAGCGTCGCCGTTCGAGCCTATATTTCAACATGTGTATGTCTGAGATTATCTCTAACATTTGACAGGATTTAGACAGCGCCGCCAATGTGTGTTAGATCCATCGTGAGACGGTTCGTGACGCCAATTTTTTTTCTTTAAAATCCCCCTATTTCCCGAGACCTTTCATCCTCACCTCCTTTCTTTGCTTTCGTTGTATCGACTCAAGCATTTTTGCGAATTTGTTTTTCCTATCATTCATCTGTTTTTCACAATGGACCGTTTTGGTAGAGTCCCTACCGCGGAGGAATTCCAACTTCTGCACGATCGTTTTAGTTTCTTACCAGAACACGGTGTGATGATTCCGGCAAAGGGGTTATCGATCTACGACATTCCTCAAGGAAAAGTAGGGGTTTTGATCCCTTTATTCAAATCGGGGTTGCGCCTGCTATCATCTGATTTTTTCAACATGACCGTGCATCACTATGGCTTTTCTGTTGACGAGTTGACCCCGAGTGAAGTCAATAAGATCGTAGGTTTTGAACTGATTTGTCGATCTCTGGGTTATGTACCCACTTTTTGGGTTTTTAGTTACTTTTTCTGTTCAACTACGAACTCTGGCATTCACACTCTAGCGAAAAGTTGGGGCACTCGTCAGTTGATCTCTGAACAAGATACTCCCAAGAAGAATTGGCAGAGGCAATGGCTTTAGGTTAACTGAAACCTTATGGGCATGGGTTTCGAAAGCCCGAGATTTTCCTGACCATCTTCCTATTATTGGAGAGAACTGGGAAACATCACCATCATTGGAGAGAACTAGGAAGATTTCATCCTTGTCGCGACCGGTATGAGTGCCGCATGGAGGGCTCGTGGGAAGATGGCGCAACTATTTGTCGTGAGATGCAGTATTTACTCATCTCCTTCTCCCCCCTTTTTCAAAAAGAAAAAAGAGGATTAGAGCAGGGTATCTTATTGGCTTGTAAGTTCTTATATTTGGCGTTTGTTTTTACAGGTGTTGAAGCTGAGATTTCCTTAGAGATGGCCCTGCGTGGTCACTATCAAGGTAAGCTTTGCTACCGGGAGGTCGATCTCGTGGAGGCTCTTCCCCCTCCTGTGTCTAAAAAACGCATGCAAGAGTTCGCTGGATTACTCTCGGCAGAAAGGGGAAATGTTGGCTCCAGCAGACCCGCCTCGCCTTCCCAGCCGGCTATTAGGGTCGTTTCCCCAGTTCATTTACCGGCTCCGGGTTCTTTCGGTTTCCCTGTGGGGGTACAAGCAGAAAAAGGTATTGCCCCTATTAGGAAGAGACGAAGTTTACGCGTGGTGCCATCGTCGGACGAGGAAACTGAATCCGATGATGCGGGCCTCCGTCCTCGCCAGATACATAAGGATGTGTCCATGGCCAAGCTTCTTGGTGGCATCGGCGATGTTCTTGGCGACAAGTTTTATGTTCATTGGCAGAAAGAGAGAGTGGTGGTGCCTTGTCCTTCAGTGACACCGCCTTCGTCGTTTATTGGTTCATTCCCAGTTGATCTTGGTTTCGGCCCCGTGTTTGGGGGTGCATCGGGCTCACCTGGAGGTTCTTCCCAACCGGAGAGGCCTACCGCGGTGGGCGCAGTATGAACTACATCTCACTCCTTGTCTCTCGAGGCCTATGCTTCGGGCTGGGTGATTACTAAGGATTCCTTATTGTCTGAAGACATCACCGCCCAGGAATGGAGTAGCTGTGCTCACCCCCAACTACAATGAGGTTGCTTGCGGTTTACTCGAGTGCTCGTATGGTCGGTGACCTTCGTTATTTTGCGGCTCAGGTTTCTTCCCTTATGGTTGCTGCTGCCGACCGGGTTTGTCGCACTGACGTGAATGGGACACAGTTAGAAACTCTGCAAGGTGCCATGACAAGCATAAGGTAGGAACTCCGTGATTTAGAGACTGACACTACAAGAAAAATGTGATTTTGCTAGGGAAGGATTCTGTTGCGAATAGCTGAAATTTCGTTGCAAAGGACGAATAGCGACGTATTTTGCGACGACCGAGTTCCATCCCAAAAAACTCTGTTGCGAGCGTTTTCTAGGGAAACAATCATTCCGTCACAGTTGTGACAACAGAATGAAATTCGTGGTAGATGGTATTCCGTCGTGTATTCCGTAGTAGGATTCCATCACAAAATCCATGGTAGTTATTCCATCACAAATTCCCTTGTAGTTAATCCCTAGCAAAATCCATTGTGATGATTCCCTAGCAAATTCCGTGGTGGTGAATCCCTAGTGAATTCTGTGGTGGTCATTTCCTATTAAATTCCATGGTGGTGATTCCCTAGCAAATTCCGTGGTGATGAATCACTAGCAAATTCCGTGGTGGTGAATCCCTTGTAAAATACGTGGTGGTCATTCCCTAGTAAATTATGTGGTGGTGATTTCCTAGCAAATTCCGTCGTGATGAATCCCTATCAATTTCGTTTGATGACTTCCTAGCAAATTCGGTGGTCATGAATCCCTAGCAATTTTCTTGGTGTATATTATATATCAGGTTCCATATGGACCGATGGATAATTGATTTATAAATTAGATCCAAATTATTTTGTAGTAATATATGAAAAACAAAAATAACAAAAAAATCAAAACCATTATATCATAAAATAATACAATAATTATTTATTGCATGGAAGAAAGAAAGTTGCTAATCTAAAATAAATACTCTGCAATAAACATATATCAACACTTTATGATTTATTAGTGTTGTTGTTTTGTAAAGACATTAATAAGATCCGATGTCGTTTGAAGTTGTTTTTCAAGATGCCCGACCCTTGCTTTGTTTTCTTCTTGTTGGGCCTTCATCATTTCTTTAAGCTCTTCGTTTTGCTCATTTTGTTTAGCAAGAAGCTCCCTCATTTCTTCTATTTTATCATTTTTCCGAAATGTAAGATACATCCGTTTTACCGTTCCTATTGGGAACCACCTTTGCAAAAGAGCCTAATCCGTAAAGTCTTTTTTTTTCATGACCACCAAAAACATCATAAAATAGCTTGTTCTCCTCAAATTCAGCACCTTCAGCTTCCAACTCTTCCCATTTTTCTGTATAGGCCACCTACAAATAAAAATAATATAAGTTAAAAAATATCAAAGTTATGAATGATATTATGGACTAGCTACAATATAAAAGTTTAACACTAAAATGAATATTACATGAATTTGTCTATCTTTTTCATTTGTGAAAGTCACTCCATCGTGATTCTTCGTGTGTGTATACAGGAACAATTCACTATGGGGTGGATCACGTCCTAATTTCCTCTTCTGCATAAATACCATAAAATGTCAAATATACTGGTAAACATATATAAACATTGATGTACCATTAAAAAAATTACCAAATCAGAAGCTATCTTCAAACGACTTGCGAATCCAGCGTTATGTGTAGGTTTTGTTACTCCATCAGCCACACCGTTACGCCTATTTTTCTTGTTTTGCTCGGATTTTAGCTTGTATTCATCTGTATTCCATTTTAATTGCCAGGAATTCCAGACTTCCTGTGGAATATGAGTTGGTTTAAAGCCATGTTTGTTTCTTTTTGGGCTCCGCATGTTGAAGAGATATTGTCCATAACTTGGTGCTGCTTTCCTTGCCCAAGCTTGCCTCACCAGCGAGTCTATTGTTTCATCCCAATAACATTTTTTCTACACATTAGCAATATAAACATAAGTTTTAATGTAAATGTTTACCAAACAACAATTTATCACATGTAGTTAATTACCTGAAACTCCTCCTAATATAATTCACACATTTCTTTGGTTACTTTTCCCCAAGCGTACCCTTGTGGATCTACTCTTTGGAAAAAGGACCGACTAATAAAGTGTGCACAAGGGCTTGGCGGCATGAGCCTGCAAGTAATCATGTGATGGGTTAAGTTTTGAATTGATATGTACGTGTAAACCAAAAGGTTATACATAGAAAAAGTTGTAAGATATGATTGGTAACTCATGTTTTTTTTTTCCAAACATGAACAATTAAACGTCCATCTGGTCCACAATCTTCAGAGGAATTGTTTTTACCTTCTACATTTTCCACTATAGATCCATTCATGGTTGGTTATGTTGGTGATGGGGTAGATTCTGGGATAAGTGTTGTTGATGGGGTATATTCTGGGGTAGGTGTTGTGATAGATGTATATGTTGAGGATGTGGTAGTTCCTTTATTTATGGAGGATGTGGTAATTACTTTAGTTGCGGAGGATGTTAGTGTAGATGCAGGTTTTGAGGTTGTGGTAGTAGATATAGGTGTTGATGATTTGGTAGTGGATGTTGGTGTTGAGGATGGTTTAGATGATGTAGGTGCTGAAGTTTTGGTTATTGATGTAAGTGTTGAGGATTGTATTGTTCCAGTTTCTTAACTTTTAAATGTATTTGCTGAGGATGGTGTGGTTGTTGTAAGTGATGCCGAGGAAGTGGTAGTCATGGTTTGTGTTAATGATTTAGGTTTAGGGGTTTTGGTGGTAGATTTTATAGGTGCATTTGATGTGGTTGTTGGTATTGGGAAGTCGATTTCTTCATCTTGTAATTTTCTGCTTATGAATTTTGCAGTTGAAGTCCGGTTGTGGTTCAAAACCTGTGGTACAATGAATTTAGTTGGCTTCACACCGGATGCTCCTTTTTCTTTCAAGTTCGACATCTTTCTTGCTTAAAAATAAACAAAAAACTATAGTCAATACCAATGTATTAAAGATGATAAACTACTGATGAGCAGAGAGAACAAACAAACAATAAAAATAAATTATAGATGAAGGCATTACTACGCACGCAAACTATTGAATACAATCAAAACAATTTTACTTGTAATTGAAGATGATAATATACTTGAAGCTGATCAGAGAACAAGAAACGATGATCACGACAATAGTAAATTAAATAAAAATAAATTTTAGATGAGTGACAACCTATATCGTCAAAGTCAGTGCACAAACATAATGAACAAAGATTTCAATCAATTAGCCGCCGGAGATGATGGTTACAGAAAATCTTAACCTTATTTCTAATTCGTAAACTTACCGTAATATGCAGCCTAAACATTTGTAGGTTGGAGGGAAAGGAATTTCGAAATATTTTGAAGCTCCGCTAATGAAAAATTCGAACTGTGTTAATTAGCGCTAAATATTTAGTAATTCAAATTTATTAAAGTAGTTCCAGATTGATATATATATATATATATATATATATATATATATATATATATATATATAACGTCAAGAAACATATACTAACCAGGTGTTCATAACATAATTTATTTTCAAAATATAAACAATAATTAAACAATAATAAAGTACATCTTTATGTTGTTATGTTTAAACCAAAATTTATATATAAAAGACGTACGGGTCATGCAAATATATATGGTAGTTCCTTATAATGTCATGGTATACCCATGCATGGACGACATACGAGTCATTGGTCAACGTGGTAGTTGCTTATAGTGTCATGGTATACTCATGGATGACATACGGGTCATTAGTCAACATGGTAGATGCTTATAGTGTCACGGTATACCCATGGATGACATATGGGTCATTGGTCAACATGGTAGTCGCTTACAGTGTCATGGTATGCCCATGGATGACATATGGGTCATTAGTTAACATGGGAGTTGCTTATAGTGTCATGGTAACACCCATGGATGACATACGGGTCATTGGTCAACATGGTAGATGCTTATAGTGTCATGGTATACCCATGGATGACATATCAGTCATTGGTCAACAGGGTAGTTACTTATACTGTCATGGTAACACCCATGGATGACATACAGGTCATTGGTCAACATGGTACTTGCTTATAGTGTCATGGTATACCCATGGATGACATACGGGTCATTAGTCAAAATGGTAGTTGCTTATAGTGTCATGGTATACCCATGGATGAGATACGTGTCATTGGTAAACATGGTAGATGCTTATAGTGTCATGGTAACACCCATGGATGACATACGGGTCATTGGTCAACGTGGTAGATGCTTAGAGTGTCATGGTAACACCCATGGATGACATACAGGTCATTGGTCAACATTGTAGATGCAAATAGTGTCATGGTAACACCCATGGATGACATACGGGTCATTGGTCAACATGCTAGTTGTTTATGGTGTCATGGTGTACCCATGGATGACATAGGGGTCATTGTTCAACATGGTAATTGCTTATGGTGTCATTGTATACCCATGGATGACATACGGGTCATTGGTCAACATTGTAGTTGCTTATGGTGTCATAGTATACCCATGGAAGACAGACGGGTCATTGGTCAACATGGTAGATGCTTATAGTGTCATGGTAACACCCATGGATGACATAAGGGTCATTGGTCAACATGGTAGTTGCTTATGGTGTCATGCTATACCCGTGGATGACATACGGGTCATTGGTCAACATGGTACTTGCTTATAATGTCATGGTATACCCGTGGATGACATACGGGTCATTGGTCAACATGGTAGATGGTTATAGTGTCATGGTAACACCCGTGGATGACATACGGGTCATTGGTCAACATGGTAGTTGCTTATAGTGTCTTGGTATACCCATGGATGACATACGTGTCATTGGCCAACATGGTAGTTGCTTATGGTGTCATGGTACACCCATGGATGACATACCGGTCATTAGTCAACATGGTAGTTGTTTATAGTGTCATGGTATACCCATGGATGACATACAGGTCATTGGTCAACATGGTAGATGCTTATTTTGTCATGGCAACACCCATGGATGACATACGGGTCATTGGTCAACATGGTAGATGCTTATAGTGTCATGGTAACACCTATGGATTCCATACGGGTCATTAGTCAACATGGTAGATGCTTATAGTGTCATGGTAACACCCATGGATGACATACGGGTCATTGGTCAACATGGTAGATGCTTATAGTGTCATGGTAACACCCATGGATGACATACGGGTCATTGGTCAACATGGTAGATGCTTATTGTGTCATGGTAACACCCATGGATGACATATGGGCTGCCATATTAATGAACATAATATTAAGCTTATTCAATTTTAAGAAACGGAAGTTACTTTAGTTTAGCTGGGATACGCGTGTTACTTCTTTCCCGAAGTCGCAGGTTCGAATCCTACTTCCATCAATAATTTTATTTAACTTCGTCTTTTTTATTTAAACTGTCAAAGTTCCACTTTGACCCATAAAAAGTTATAATCTTTGAATAATTTATTTTTCACAAATGCTCGTAGGTATTGACAAAAAATACCCTAACCATTTACGTATTAATCTTTGTACGTTGAAGGGCAATTATGTCAATTCATAGTCTAAACACTTAGGCGCCATAATTTGGAGTCAGAGTCATCCCGTCGTTTCACTTTATCGGCGATATATCAACTACAATGCATTCCCAACCATGAAACTTCTGGCACGTTGATCAAGAAACCCTAAAATCGTTGTTGTTACATAGTTTGAATTACACTCGAAGCAGTTCAAAATCACGGCAGCGAGTCCTTCATCAGAAAGAATGTGAACAAGACTACAAGGAACAAGGATCACTGCTTTGCCATCGCAAATCATCGAAAAAATAGTAACTACGGTTGGGGGTAAATCACCAATCAATTGTTTTAAGTTCCAGTTAGTGTAAGTATGGTGTACAATACTTCTATTATATTTTTTTACTTAGTTAATTTTGTGTTTAATAGATGAATTTTGTTGATAAGTAAATTATAGTTGCAAACTCTTTAGAGATTCTGCAACATCAGACGTAATATATCAAACCATGGACACAAATCGATTAAAGTTTCGTCCATTTAGTGTTGATATGTATGAAGTCTTACGTAGATGCAGAAAGTTGAACAACCCACACATACTCTTCAATGATGGAATGTCACCCTTTTTTTATGCACACGGATAATTACGAATGCAGTTTGTTTTCTATATTTGTATTATTAAAATTGTATGATTACTTACTGTATGTCAGGCGAAGTATTTTTTGTTAGAAGAAGATGAAGCATGGAAACAGTTGCTTCAAGACGCACTCGATAAGGGACAGTTGGATGCGATCTTCGTTCTGGGAATGTTGTTGATGGCCGACGGCAATGAAAGGAAGCAATAAGCTCTGATCATGTTGAATAATGCTTACATTAATACAAGAAGAAGTTGGAATCTGAGACAAACCTGTTACAAGGTTCAAAGCCACTTGGTAAGGGGAAGGAGATTAAAGCAGATACAATTACATGGATTACATAAAAGTTGTGCAAAACATCCTTCTGTGAGCAGTTATGGAAAAGAATTTTTATGCATCAATACAGTTGATTGTTTAATTGTGATATTTGTTTGTGGGATGCATGTTTGGTTGAGTTTGCTAAGATGTTTGACATTAGTTTAGAGTAGTTATATGATGGTTGTTTGATTCACACAATTAGTGATGCATATTATATATGTATTTTGGTGTAATGTGAATACATACTTGTAATTTGATTAAATGTTAATATATATTAATTTTTAATTTGGTTTAATATCAATACATAAATGTATTCTTTTTTAGATTTGGTAATTTGGTGAAATGTTAATGTAAATGTATTATATTATGAGATATGATATATATGTTATTTTTGTCTTTTTCATTTCAATAATCAAAAGTCCACTGTGATCCATAAAAGGTTATAATGTTTGAATAATGTGTTTTGACACAAATACCCTTAGTAATCACATATTTGGAATGATTTCAAGGGCGCTTTGGTCTTTTTGTACTTTATATCGTTAAGGCGCCATCATACCTCTGCCGTCACACCGGCGTTTCGGTTCTTCAACCATTCAGATTGTCTCAAATTTTCCGGACGATAAAACTGCAAACGAACACTAAAACCACCAAATCGTCGAAGGGTAATCATTCTTAAAATTGATTTTTCTCCGATAATAGTGACTCATGTATATACTCCTCGCGACCAGATCATCATAAAGTACTCCAATTAGAAAAAAATGTCGAATAAATGAAGTTTCCGTTCGTCGAAGGGTAATCATTCTTAAAATCGATTATTTCCATACTCTGTTACACTGTCTTTCATAGTTACGCTTAATTAAAAAATGAAATCAAGTACTCCAAATTGTATTTTGTAAGTAGAATGTCGAATAAAAGAAGTTTCCGTTCGTTAGATGATCTTCCATTAGAGATTTTGAGTCGTATTATTGTAGTATTAGGGTCAGAATCTGCGACAGACATCGTCTCTGCAAGACTTTGGTAATTCTCAATAAACATCAACTAATGAATGTATATTTGATGAAATAAAACTTTATTTATTAGTTATTTGTTGTGTATTTAAATTTTTGAAGTTCAAAGAAGACGTATGAAGCATGGGATGATCCTCAAATGTTCAGAATAGCATGCCTTGACATGATTGAAGGAATGGGTCCCAAAGATCTGAAAGCAGATTTATTTATATGCACTTGTTCATTGCATGAGAACATTGAAGCCATGTTCAGATAAGGAATGGTATGTGAAATTTCAGTAATTATATGTAATCTATACCATTTATCAAAATGTAGTGTCATTGATGTTATTGATATTGTTATTCTGTCAACAGGACGAGTACTTTTATTATGACAATTTTGATTTAGGATTGACTTTGTTGAGACAAGCAGCAGATGAAGATCATCTTGAGCCAATTTATTTTCTTGGAATGATCTAAATTTCAAGAGGGCCTCCTCAATGTGATGAAGGTATGTATGGTATATATGTAAATTAAATTTTGTATATAGTTAATTAATGCATGTTTGTAGTTTGGGGTTAGTATTTAGTTGTGTTGTGTTGTATAATATTTACCGTTGTGTTGAAACGGATACATTGGATTAATTGATGGTTATTTTAATGTGTACTGCCTATTTTGGCTGGGCAGTTCCGGATGATGGGGAGCACACGGGTGTTGTTGATAGTGCCAAAGAATTGTTGCGGGCTGTTGATGTTGTTCATAGACTTACAACGAATAACATCATATTCCAATGTGAAGACCCACGTCATTCTGTTAAAGGAGCATTTGCGATAGGCCATGAAGAGGATGAGGATCGACAAAGATATTACATGGTTTGTCGTTGGTATGTAGAGTATGGTAGGTTTTGTATGTTTCTTAAAAATATAAATTGTTAATAATAGATTGGACTTTCAATATTATTGTTTATTTTGTATTGTACACGAAGTTGTATATAATTTTATTTTGGTTTTATGTTTACATCATTCAGTTAAAAGGGCATTTTACTCATTTTTGCTTGCTATGTTGTTTGAGTAGGTTTAAATCTTTTTTGGTGATGAAGTATAGTTAATGGAATTAAAAATAAGTTTGTAATCAAGTCGTTATTAAGGAAAATAATCTATATAGAATATATAATTTAATTAGCTCTATATCTATATTTATTATGAATGTTATTTAAATTTATAATTACCCGTATGCTACATGGGCTTTAACCTGTTATTGAATAATATCGACCCCATAATTTGACCTAGTATCCATCCAACACATCGAAATCAAGGGTTGTCGAAGGTTCCCTAATCGAGACACACTTTCTTTGAATATGTGTTCTGCAAGTGTCGAACTCAATTAAACCATTCTACAATATTCTAAGCCATTATCCAATTATCAAAGTGATTCAACCATTCAAATTAGAAAACTTTGAAGATTGGTTCAACATTCGGTCATTAGTTTTGTGAAACGAGTTGTTGTTATGGTACCTTTGCAATAGTTATACTGTACATATATATTTACTTCAAATGTCATCTATTAATTCAAAGCAACATTAATGAACATATAATATTGTGTTATTTAAATTTATACTTTACAGATTTAACACCATGAACAATCCAAATAGAAAGTGGATGTATGAAAGCAAAGATAATCGTAGTTGTGTATCGCATGTTTTCGTACAAGGAGTGAAAAAATTTATAGATTTTGCTACCAGTCAACATAGGTTCATGGACGAAGATAAAATCAAATGCCCATGCATCAAATGTCGTAACATACCATATAGTAACGTTGATACTGTTAAGCATCATTTGTAAAAGTCTGGTTTTGTTGAGGAATATTGGTTTTGGGATAAACATGGTAAAACATCCGTTGATGATGACAATACGTTTTTAGGGGTGGATGATTCAAACACAAATTTGAATGAAGGTGCATGTTCTTATAGAGAAATGGTTATAGATGCAATGGCTCCTGATTTAAATACTAGTAATCCTGAGGAGGAGCCAAATACACTAGATAAAAATTTCTTTGATATGCTAGATGCAGCCGATAAAGAATTGTGGCCTAGATGTAAAAAAGTCACACAACTATCTGCTGTAGCTAGACTATTGAATATAAAATCAGACTATCACATACCTGAGCAAAGTTATGATGTTATCTGCCATTTGATAAATGATGTGTTACCGGAGGAGAATAATATGGTAGGTAGTTTATACGAGATCAAAATGTTAATACAAGCACTAGGTTTGCCTATGGAGATGATTGACTGTTGGAAGTGTGGATGTATGATATACTGGAGGCAAGACAAAGATCTTTATCGGTGCAAATTCTGCATTGCAGATAGGTACAAACCGTCAAAAAATTTGGCCAGATGTTCTTGCGTATCCTTTAAGAAAAGGCATTACTTTCCTTCGACTCCAAGGTTGAAGAGACTGTATGCTTCACAAGCTACAACCTCTTCCATGCGATAGCACTCCGAGAATCATGGACATGATGCTGGAGTAATGTGTTATCCATCCGATTCAGAAGCTTGGAAGCACTTTGACAAAATTCATCCTTCATTTGCAGCAGAAATACGTAATGTTAGATTAGGCCTAAGTACAGATGGGTTTGCACCACATGGAGCATTTGGAAATCAATATTCATCTTGGCCTATTATTATAACACCTTATAATTTGCCACCTTCTATGTGTATGAAAGATCCTTACATGTTTTTGACCGCACTTGTGCCAGGACCGTCAAACCCTGAGCATAAAATAGATGTAATTTTGAAACCAGATGTTGTAGAATTGGAGCAGTTATGGCAAGAAGGTGTAGTAACATATGATATATCTTTAAAACAAAATTTCCATTTAAGAGCAGCTTTGATGTGGACAATAATCGATTTTCCAGCATATGCAATGTTGTCCGAATGGTCTACAGCAGGTAAGCTAGCATGTCCACATTATGGGAAACATACACAAGCATTCAGACTAAAGAATGGTAATAAGATGTCATGGTTTGACTGCCATAGAAGATTTCTACAGGTAAATCGCCCATATAGAAAGGATAAATATAAGTTCAAGAAGAATCGTGAAGTGACAGAAGGTCCTCCTCCAAGTAAGAATGGTGAACAAACTTTAAGGGAGATTGAACAATTAGGTTTGGTAAAAGTTACTGAACTAAATGCTGATGATATAAACAAAAGATGTGGCGATCATGTTTGGAAATAGAAAAGCATATTTTGGGATTTACCATATTGGAAAACAAACCTCATTAGACATAATTTTGATGTTATGCACATTGTGAAAAATGTATTTGAGAACTTTTTTTACACTGTAATGGATGTCAAAGGGAAGACGAAGGACAATGTAGCAGCGAGAAGAGATCTGAAGCAATAGTTATCCCATGCTCCAAGCATGCACACTATGTTTATCTATGGTTGTTACTTTGTGAAATAGATCAATTGAACACATTTTCCAATGATGCCTATTTCACAATTCCCAATCCTTATCACGAGTGCAAGAATACCAAATTCTTGCCACTATTAGAATATGTTAGATTCTAACATTTCATGCAATGACCTTTTTGTAATGTCACAACACAAAAGTCATAAAGACTTTGCCGATGATATTACAAAGTACATATTCAAAGTACATTCCTTTGAACATCCTTCATCCTTCTTGCATAAAAGTTTCTAATCTAAATAGATTCTTAATATCCAACTCCCATTATGGAAACATTCCCATATTTTCCATATGACAACTCATTCTAAACAGAATCCTATATATTCATAATAATGTCGATATGTTCCATCCAATACTACACTTCCAACTGCCCACAAGTGACCAATCCTTGGCGAACCTTAGATTGTCCTTGACAGTTGTTTAACTACTTTAGTCATATCCGCTTCTGGTCTTTTTCTGTGACAATCCGAAATTTTTATCTTATACACTTATTCAAATCAATGAAGGCCAGACTCGTTTTTGCTATTTTCTAGCAGTATTTAGAGTCAATTAGAGTGTTTAAAACCTAGTATAATCAGGGTATGAGTCGTGGGATGAGTATTATGGGTGTAACACCTTGCAAATGAGCCAAACACACCAACACAAGGTGTGTGCGGCCGCACACCCGAGTGTGCGGCCACACACCCATCCCGACCGCACACTCCCACCTATATATAGAACACTTAGTCATTTTGAACACTTTTTCCACTTCTTCAAAGCTAGAACCCGTTTTATCTCAAGTATCATCCAAAGTTTCACTTCAATCTTCAATCAAGTGAGTGATTCCTTCTTCGATTAGCTAATACTTGACCTTAACTAGCCTTTTCCCTTGATTTGATCCATGAAAACACTTATTTGGTGTTAGAACACCAAGAACACCAAGAACACCAGGCACACACACTACTTTTGGGGCTTTTAACTACACTTTTAAGCCTCTAAATCGGGTATACACTTGCAATAGCTTGTTATAAGCTAAAGACCCTTGAATTTATGCATGAAAAACGCCATTTCATATGATCTTCAAGTGTGTACGGCCGCACATACCATGTGTACGGCCGCACACACCAAGTATAGCCGCACACACACTTTTTAGGTCCAAAATGGCAATAAACTCCATATAAGGCTAAAGCATGAAGTAAGAAACCTTCCTAGATGAGTCCTAAAGCCTTAAGATACGTTTTAGCACATTCCAAAGGGAGTGTGCGGCCGCACACACACCCTGGCCGCACACCCTGGCCGCACACACACAAATAGTGTGTATTTTGACCATACACTCCCTTGTATAGACATATACCCCTTATATACAATCATATATGATTCTAACACTTCAAAATAAGTGTTTACTAGTCCCTAAGGTGGTTCAAAGTCAATAATTAGTTGTTATAAGCACTAATTGTATTCATATATATATATCTTATATGTTAAATAGGACTCGCGTGCGTGCTCAAGTCTTCACTTAACACTTAGCATCCTATTCGACACTTTCATCCAAACCACTCACTACAGGTGAGTTCATACCCCCTTAATTAACCTTTTAAATGTTTTTAAATGCTTTTATGGGGGGGATACAAGTTGATCTGTTATAGTTATTATATCAATCACATGTGATTAATAACTACCAGCCTAGTGGATTTCTTACTTTTCAAAGTGTGTTACCAAACTGTTTTACAAACTCTTTTGCATACCAAATGCTTTTATCAAACTCTTTTATATGTCAAATATTTTTACTTAAACTCTTTTACACTTATATCTCTATTAAATGTATATCTTTATAGATATAGTTATATAAGTAGGATTGAAAGGACTTAGGACTGATAACTCACCTTACCTCCTGTTCCTCGTTTGGTTGTGGACTTAGGATATCGGTTATTTGTCCGAAGGTCGTTTGCATTCTAGTTATATATCATGTATATGTATATTGATATAAAAGTTCCTTCTTTCATTCAGTTCAAATATCTTATTCAAATCATATTACTAGTAAACTATAATAGGTATAGTTTAGGGAGATACTAATACTATTACTAGAACAGTGAAACATACAATGAGTCAGTTCATACATGAGTCAATAACATACAGATAGAGAATACTATGATGAGAAACAAACAATACCATACAGAGAGAACATACATACATGCTAGACAAGGAGAGAACACACAAATACAGCTAGCACATACATATACTAGAACATTACTACAGTTATGTGAGCCACGTAACGGGGCATGGCACTACCTGTCATGACCGTTTTGTATCCAGAATCTCCTTAAGTGGGGAGGGTATGAGTTTGTGTATAGATCTATACTGGATTGACTATCCTACACCTCGCTGCTCGCTACAGTGGGACTTGCAAGTCTACGGGTGCCAAACGTCATTTCTTCCGACGTCTTACATCGTCGCGTTCTATAGTCGGTAGCAGGGTACAGGCCGATCACATGGTACTTTAAATTACAATTGGTTTAAGGTAGTTAGTACGGGAGTAGTTACTTAATACAATACTACAGTACTATTTCATTTTCCCATTGCATTCACTTTGTGAGCTTCACACAATATACAGTAATGTAAAAACTATATTTTTGGTTAATAATAGTCAGATTTGGGAAAATACATACTCTTACAAGAGACACACACACAGTTATTAGATGCCTTGGTAGAAGGCTAATTTTAGTAGGAAACATAGGGTTTTCTAGGATATTCAAACCTTTTACAAACATTCACGAGCTTTTACATACTTACACATCACATACTTACAAGCACCTTCATACAAATAAAGACATTAAAATACTTACGATTTCACCAGCTTTAAAGCTGATACTCTCTTTCAAAATAACTTGTATCCTCAGGTCACTAGTAGACAGGTACCGGAGCCAGGTTTTGAGAAGATGGAGCTCGTTCAAGACTCATCTTTCATTTTGATTTATATTTTGGGGCGGAGGACGTCATGTACAGTATCACAACAATGAATAGTAGTAAACAAGCAACAACATCATCCATTGCATTAATAATATAATTTTAATACAAGTCTATTAAACTTGACAGAACACACTTGTATTAAAATTATATTATTAATGCAATGGATGATGTTGTTGCTTGTTTACTACTATTCATTGTTGTGATACTGTACATGACGTCCTCCGCCCCAGAACGTTTCCGCCGTTCTTGGTTTTGGGGTGTGACAGATTGGTATCAGAGCATTGTTTATAGTGAATTGAGTATATCAACCCATAAAAGATATACAGACTATAAATACAATGGGATTAAAATACTCTTACCAAGAGTTTATACTTTTAAATAATAAAATATTTAACTAAGTATACATGCCTGCATTCATACTAAAATCAGTGTCACTAGGACAGAACAAAAGTATTACGACTGTTGGGCAGCACAAGTAGACTTAGAGACATATAGTCAAAGCTGGGAAGATATAGCCTGATCAACTATATTATCCGAGGATTGACTAGCATGTGCCTAAGTGTGGTTGTGAGGTTGCAACAAGTCTAAAAACTTACCAACACTACCACAACGAAAACCTTAGAACAGAACATAAACCTAAAATAGTATAAGGGTATTTTGTGTTACTATAAATTACTTATGTGCTTATTTATTATATCCCTTTTCTCGCGTAGATAATATGGCTGGATTCCATCCCCACGGCAACTTGTACATCCCTAACCAAGGTAATGAAGGAGGGTTTGAAGCCAAGCCAGAAAATGATCACCCAATCCCTGTGGATGGTCACCAGGCTAAAGGCTTTGCAGATGGTTCTGACTCCGAGCCTAAAGTTGAGAACCTACCCCTGATGACTCTTGTCCCAAATCCTAACCCTCGTCCAGCTTTTCAAGGCCCGACACCTCCATGGGTAGAAAGCTTGGAAACATGGAGCCAAGGGCAGGATCAGCCCATGCCATTCAATAGAGACTGAAGCTTTTATGACCTGAGCGAGGAGGGCTCAGCAGACAGAGTCTTGCCAATCCTGGTCCGCAGAGTGGCCCGAAATGAGATTCAAGGCAGGACAGCCCTCCATCGAATCATGAAAGTTGACCCAAATGCAAGAATGCATACAATCCGTACCATTCGTCTGGAAGATGCTCGTGAGAGATCTAGAGTAGATCATGAGACCCTGCAGCAAGAGCTAGCTGAAACTCGAGCTGAAGTCATAGAGCTCCGAGTACGCCAAAGGGTGTACGAAAGGCACCTACTTGATATGGAGCGTCAGCTGGCTGAACTGAGGGTTCACCCAAGGGTTAACCATCACCAGTAGGAGATGTTCTACCCTTCTTTCCCTAGTTAAAAGAATAGTCTTCCTATCTATGCTCTAAGTACCACTTTTCTAAGTAACTAACTTTATACTGTAAGTACCTTCTAGTTAGGCCAGTATGCCGTCAAAACTTTTGTTACTTCCGATATGATGTAAGACCTACTCCAAGGTCATTTTTTCCCAAACTTATTACATCTTAAATATCAATGATATTGAAAGTCGGAAACTTTTTGGTGCCAATCATTGTTAAAATACTTCCATTTTGTTATCATTAGAATCCTATCTAAACACTCTCTTCATCAAAATATTGAGCTGTGGTGAATTAGCCCAATGATTTCTTTCAAATTCTTGTCAAAAGTTGGATCCGGTTATCCACCAACTAATGATAGTCTAGTGCGAAATAGAAATTGTCTAGTAAACATTCTACGAACTTACTTCCACTCTTTTCCAGCTCTGCATCATAGGAATGTAGGTCAAACCATCGAGAACAGTTTAGCAAAACAAAAACTTTACGATTACATGATTGAATAGAATACATCTAGGGCCGACCATAATCACTCACGAACTCATTTTCTTTTGAATAATAGAATCATGTCGTCACCCATAAATAACCAGCCGAGCAACGAAACCCCTATCCTTCATATCGATGCCGCTACCTTCCAAGCAGCGGTATCAGCTGTCGTGACAGCTGTCCTTGCAAACCTCAACGCTAACAATGCAAGCAAGGCTGGCAAGGGGGTTGACGATTCTGATCGTTGTATCAATCCGAGAAACCAACAAATGATAACAGTCACAGACTTGCAAAGCCGTAAAACCGAGAAAAGAAAACGAAAGCACCAAGCCCAAAAGGAGCGCAAGTGATCCCAAAGACTTGCCATGCAACAGCAACAAGTGGCAACCCCTGCCATCCCAGTACCGATCAGACCATACGAGGGAAAACTTCCAAAGTGTGACAAATGTAGCTTTCATCATAATGGGGCTTGCCATGAAATGCAATGCTGCAATTGCCATAAAATAGGGCACCATGCTCGTAGCTGTGGAGCACCGGCACGACCCATCACTCAAGTCCCTGACATTGGAGTCAGCCAGGCTTACTATGGTTGCGGTGAAATCGGATATCTTGCGAGGAGTTGTTCGAAAAGGAGGAGCAGCGAAAGGAACCGTGTCCACATAACTCTGACCGGACACATCACTTCCACCACCAATGCTGGTGCAAGCCAGATATGTCACCTCTGCGGTGAGATAGGACACCTTGAGAAGGATTGTCCAATAACGGAGAACTTCGGTGCAGACGGGAAGATACTAAGGATCACAGCCGCAGGAGAGACTACTCCGGACCCACGTTTAAATAATAGGGCGTTTCGTTTTAGTAGACTTATAAACTGTTAAAAACTAGTGCAACTCGAGTCGTATCTTTTTGAGAGATCCTAGCAGTCAAGGGACTCTCGTGCTGCGTGTACTTGCTTTTGTAGTATCCCTGTTCGCAGCAGTAGTCTTGTAGATAAAATAAAGTACTTAAACTCTGTAGAAGTTGCACTGTGATGTTTTGTAACACCTTGATGATCTAGTTTAACGCCCTTTTATTTCGAGTAGTCCGACATTATCGTTTAACTTGAGTAAATTCGATCCTCACGATGCCAGTTTCATGCATAAATTCTTTTCTCCGAAATCGCCTTTCTAGCGAAGCCGTCATTCTAGAACTCCGAGGTACTCATACAGAGAGTACCTTATGTCTCGTATCCTTCCCGAAGACACTTCAGCAAAACTCCCCGGAGTACCACTCGTACAGTGCGTCAAGTTCAACCCGAAGACCCATACGGTTGATCTATCACTGAAGAAGGTATACGCAAGAGTGGTATATAATCAAGATTCTACAGGCTTAGAATTAATGATTCCGCTTTAACTTCTTTTCCTTGTTTGGATGTGAGCTTAAAGAAGAATCATTTACTCGACTGCTTTTTCAGTCTTAATTATATACGACTCGTATACACGAAGCTGTGATTGATGAATCAAATATGACTTCTGATATGAACTTTAGGACGGAGACTGCCCAAGACTATGAGTGATCGTACTGCCATGCGGAGAAACTTAGAATCCAATCAGATGCTTTTCCCACCAATCGAGGCAATAGATTCAAATAAAACAAAAAACTCCCAGGATTACCTCCGCAACGTCAAGTTGAGTTCAAAATCGACTTAGTTCCAGGGGCTACTCCAGTAACCAAATCGCCCTATCGTCTAGCACATGCAGAGATGCAAGGACTGTCCTGTAACTTAACGAAATGCTCAGAAAGGACTTCATAACCAAGTTGCCCAAGACAACGGGTGGACTTGATACCATATGGGTCATTGTCGACAGATTGACCAAGTCCGCACACTTCTTGCTTATCAAAGAAACAAACAAGATGAAGAAGCTTACAATAACTTACATACGGGAGATTGTACGACTGCACGGTGTTCCCATATCCATTATCTCGGACAGAGATAGTAGATTCACTTCGAGGTTCTGGCAGTCGCTACAAAGTTCCATAGGAACTAGGCTGGACATGAGTACAGCCTACCATCCACAAACCGACGGACAAAGTGAGAGGACTATCCAAACCTTGGAAGATATGTTGTGAGCCTGTGTGATCGACTTTGGGAAAACATGGGATACTCATTTACAACTTGTCGAATTTTCCTACAACAACAGTTATCACACGAGCATAAAGGCTACTCCATTCGAGGCCCTCTATGGCCGAAAGTGCAGATCCCCTCTGTGCTGGGCTGAGGTGGGTGATACCCAGTTAGCTAAAGGACAAGTTCCTGAAAGCACTCTCACGGGTCCGGAGATCATTCGGGAAACGACAGAGAAGATTGTTCAGATTCGTGAACGATTGAAAGCCTCCAGAGACCGACAGAAAAGCTACGCTGATAAACGAAGGAAACCGTTGGAGTTCTAGGTGGGCGACCGTGTTCTATTGAAGGTCTCACCCTGGAAGAACTTGATACGCTTCGAAAAGCATGGAAAGCTAAATCCAAGGTACATAGGGACTTTCGAGATTCTCGCAAGAATCGGCCCTGTAGCTTACAAACTTAACTTACCGCGCGAACTCAGTAACGTACATTCTACTTTCCACGTCTTGAACTTGAAAAAGTGTCTGTCCGACGAGACTCTTGTAATCCCACTCGACGAGATCGAGATCAACGAGAGCCTCAACTTCGTGGAAGAACCTGTAGAGATCATGGACCGGGAGGTCAAGCAAACGAAACAAAGCCGTATCCCTATAGTGAAGGTTCGCTGGAACGCCAAGCGAGGACCTGAATTCACTTGGGAGCGAGAGGATCAGATGAAACTGAAATATCTTAAAACCCAGTATAATCTGGGTATGAGTCGTGGTATGAGTATTGTGGGTGTAACACCTTGCAAATGAGCCAAACACACCAACACAGGGTGTGTGCGGCCACACACCCATCCCAGCCGCACACTCCCACCTATATATAGAACACTTAGTCATTTTGAACACTTTTTCCACTTCTTCAAAGCTAGAACCCGTTTTCTCTTAAGTATCATCTAAAGTTTCACTTCAATCTTCAATCAAGTCAGTGATTCCTTCTTTGATTAGCTAATACTTGACCTTAACTAGCCTTTTCCCTTGATTTGATCAATAAAAACACTTATTTGTTGTTAGAACACCAAGAACACCAAGAACACCAAGAACACACACTACTTTTGGGGCTTTTAACTACACTTTTAAGCCTCTAAATCGGGTATACACTTGCAATAGCTTGTTATAAGCTAAAGACCCTTGAGTTTATGCATGAAAAACGCCATTTCATATGATCTTCAAGTGTATACGGCTGCACACACCATGTGTACGGCCGCACACACCAAGTATAGCCGCACACATACTTTTTAGGTCCAAAAATGGCAATAAACTCCATATAAGGCTAAAGCATGAAGTAAGAAACCTTCCTAGATGAGTCCTAAAGCCTTAAGATACGTTTTAGCACATTCCATAGGGAGTGTGCGGCCGCACACACACCCTGGCCGCACACACACAAACAGTGTGTATTTTGACCATACACTCCCTTGTATAGCCATATACCCCTTATATACAATCATATATGGTTGTAACACTTCAAAATAAGTGTTTACTAGTCCCTAAGGTGGTTCCAAGTCAATAATTAGTTGTTATAAGCACTAATTGTATTCATATATATATATATATATATATATATATATATATATATATATATATATATATATATATATATATATATATATATATCATTATATGTTAAATAGGATCCGCGTGCATGCCCAAGTCTTCACTTGACACTTAGCATCCTATCCAGCACTTTCATCCAAACCACTCACTACAGGTGAGTTCATACCCCCTTAATTAACCTTTTAAATGTTTTTAAATGCTTTTATGGGGGGGGGATACAAGTTGATATGTTATAGTTATTATATCAATCACATGTGATTAATATCTACCAGCCTAGTGGATTTCTTACTTTTCAAACTGTGTTACCAAACTGTTTTACTTGAAACTGTTTTACAAACTCTTTTGCATAGCAAATGCTTTTATCAAACTCTTTTATATGTCAAATACTTTTACTTAAACTCTTTTACACATATATTTCTGTTAAATGTATATCTTTATAGATATAGTTATATAAGTAGGATTGAATGGACTTAGGACTGATAACTCACCTTACCTCCTGTTCCTCGTTTGGTTGTGGACTTAGGGTATCGGTTATTTGTCCGAAGGTCGTTTGAATTCTAGTAATATATCATGTATATGTATATTGATATAAAAGTTCCTTCTTTCATTCAGTTCAAATATCTTTGGATAGCAAGAGTATACACACATGTTCATACATTCAAATCATATTACTAGTAAACTATAATATGTATAGTTTAGGGAGATACTAATACTATTACTAGAACAGTGAAACATACAATGAGTCAGTTCATACATGAGTCAATAACATACAGATAGAGAATACTATGATGAGAAACAAACAATACCATACAGAGAGAACATACATACATGCTAGACAGGGAGAGAACACACAAATACGGCTAGCAAATACATATACTAGAACATTACTACAGTTATGTGAGCCACGTAACAGGGCATGGCACTACCTGTCATGACCGTTTTGTATCCAGAATCTCCTTAAGTGGGGAGCGTATGAGTTTGTGTATAGATCTATACTGGATTGACTATCCTACACCTCGCTGCTCGCTACAGTGGGACTTGCAAGTCTACGGGTGCCAAACGTCATTTCTTCCGACGTCTTACATCGTCGCGTTCTATAGTCGGTAGCAGGGTACATGCCGATCACATGGTACTTTAAATTACAATTGGTTTAAGGTAGTTAGTACGGCAGTAGTTACTTAATAAAATACTATAATACTATTTCATTTTCCCATTGCATTCACTTTGTGATCTTCACACAATATACAGTAATGTAAAAACTATACTTTTGGTTAATAATAGTCAGATTTGGGAAAATACATACTCTTACAAGAGACACACACACAGTTATTAGATGCCTTGGTAGAAGGCTACTTTTAGTAGGAAACATAGGGTTTTCTAGGATATTCAAACCTTTTACAAACATTCACGAGCTTTTACATACTTACACATCACATACTTACAAGCACTTTCATACAAATAAAGACATTAAAATACTTATGATCTCACCAGCTTTAAAGCTGATACTCTCTTTCAAAATAACTTGTATCCTCAGGTCACTAGTAGACAGGTATCGGAGCCAGGTTTTGAGAAGATGGAGCTCATTCAAGACTCATCTTTCATTTTGATTTATATTTTGGTGTCTATTAAACTTGACAGAACACACTTGTATTAAAATTATATTATTAATGCAATGGATGATGTTGTTGCTTGTTTACTACTATTCATTGTTATGATACTGTACATGACGTCCTCCGCCCCAGAACGTTTCCGCCGTTCTTGGTTTTGGGGTGTGAAATTTTCCCTCTTCATTCCCTAGGCATTTGGAAAAGACAGAATGGTCGAATATTACAACATATGTAATCGATCCTACACCCGAAGAATATGGGATACGATACATAATGGAAACGTGATACTTTACCAGCCTGTTGGCATAATTTTAACAAATATAGAATTCCCTTACGTGGAATCTTTTCAACATAACATTTATATATGTCCTTTGACTAAATTTGATTAAAATTTCTCGATCTAAGCTTTTAGATTGGAAATGAAGTGTAATATTCTCTCCGTTATTTATAGCAAAATAACTTTTCAACCTCTGCAACTTTGCGAATTGAAACTCTTCTTTTCTAT
The DNA here is from genome assembly GCF_052849685.1 of Lactuca virosa. NCBI lineage: Eukaryota > Viridiplantae > Streptophyta > Magnoliopsida > Asterales > Asteraceae > Lactuca > Lactuca virosa. The sequence goes on from NC_136428.1 coordinate 183,529,610, forward strand.
AATTAATATTGCTAACTCGCAACATAATAATCATGCTCCCACTAACATGATAGTTATCAGCATAACACTTATGCTCCCACTAGCTTTGACATGTATTCATCAATTAGCTGGACTTTCTAGAAATGAATACTTATTGACTTTCTAACCAAAAAGTTCATATTTTTGATACAAAACGCTTTGATAAGCTTTTATCTAAGCTCATACACCTTTTATTAGAAAGCTCATATGTGTCTAACTTTTCAAAACTTACAACAATAAGTCTTAAATGTTAAACTAATTGCCAAATCTCACAATTCGAACTATGAAGAGGGATGTCGTAGTCATAATCGAGTTTGAGAATGCAATTTACACAATTTCTATCTCCTTCAAATCTTCCTAGTGAAAGTGTTTCCTCACAATCATTTTCATGAAGCGGAGAGAAACCTTATCACATAGATTTTATGGTGTATGCGTTCCTATCCATGTGAATTTGTCATAACCATAATCATAAGACAATATTTGTGACAAATCCAAACTCATATGGACTGAACTTGTTTAATCTTTATTTCTTGCCATCTGGCAGCACAAGGGCCTACCATGTCTTCCAAGTAGTTCTGCAGCTCACCCGTACAAATCAATGAACTTTCATTACTTAAGGTTCTTTGCCTTTATGCATTCAAATGAGAACTCATAGAACTCATATGCATAGTCAACTCAACTGGAATGGCATAGAAACAAGAATGTGTCAGCACGATAGGTTATAATCCTCAAGTCGTGTGCTAGTAGTGTAAAACAATATGTTTACTCTTAATTAGTTCTTGAAACTTTTCAAGATCATTTAGACTCCCACTGACCTCTTGACATATAAGATTCTCTTGTCAAGAAACATTCTTTGACAAACAAATATTTAAGAGTTAGTGCGGGTTCATATCAATACAAACACTTCACACAATATGTATTAGTTGATCTTTGTCTTATCCAAGACATCACAACTTACCAATTTTAAATCTGCAGGAATAAGAAGACAATTTCTAGTCCACATTTGATGAGTGTGTTATAAACCTTATTTAAGATGTGTCACTCATGTCACAATCTTGGAGTTCAACTCTAAGATTTGATTTTGGAACGAAGTATGATTCACCTTTTGATTTAACCATTCCAACAATTTCCGATTCCTCTTCTTAGCCATACTAGTGCACTAAGTTGTCCTTAGAGGATCAATTGTGACACAGTTTCATAATCACTAACTTAATCATAAAATACGATATTTAAGTACTCTCCCTTATTTTTAGACTGGAGAAACTTTTATCTTTCTTCCTAATTGATTATTCCTATTCGTTCTGTTTTTCATTGAAACCTTTTCAACGATTCAGATTTACTAAACTTTTAGCAAATCATGATGAATATTCTTATCGTTCTTTGTGGTGGACTTGACCTAATGCAGAATAATGTGTACTAGATCTCATAGTCCTTCACTTGACTCGCATACTTATGTGAACAAGGAATTTGTTTTAATTTCCCAAATACAAAAGTTCTCATTCATCATGCAATATAAGTCGCATGACTCCAAGTTTCTGTCCAATTGAAACTTGGTTGATGAGAATCATTCCTTATTTGTAAATTTCTAACACTACCACAAATAACACATCTAAGAATCACATCCTTTTCAATATTGCTATCAATAGAAAAATACAAACATCAATTTTCACAAATTCCATTGCAAGGATATAAATAAATAAGTCAAAACAAAATTTATTTTATTTTTAAAAGTGCGGAAGAAGTTGTCCTTACAATGCAATTACAAATGAAAACTAGGTTACTAAACATTTCTAAGCAATTTATCCTAACTCTTAAACAGCAAGTCAAAAAATCTGATCTTCGAATCATGGGATCGAAATCCATTCCTTTTTTATCAGACTCAGCATGCTCTTTGTTTTAGCTTCCTTTCTTTTTTTCGATCCTACAAAACATCAAAATGCAATATTATCACATCATGTATTAGGAATCTACAAATAGGAACTTAATAGAGTTAGATAGTGAATCTTACCTGAAGAAGAGTCATACATCTTGACTCTCCCATCCTCGCGATCTTTCAGGTAAATATGGCAGCTTCGCATCCAATGCCCCTTCTCTTGGCGGTAGAAACTAATGGACTCTTTTGGAACAACACATGGGACAATCTCAGATTCTGCCTTTCTCTTTACCATCCAGTCAAACGGTTTGACCTTGGCCGATCCCTTTCTATTGGGAAGAGAAGACTTTTCCGGACTTCCAATGTTTCCATTGTCAATGTCCATGGAAGTTTGGGAGGTTGATCTACCAGACCAATTTGCTTGACTAGTGCACCAAATCATTGCTGATTCAGCAGCAATTAGTAAATAGGTAAGATCAATGAGGGTCACGTCATGGTCCATCATATAGTAATCTTTTATAACCTCACTATATGAGTCAGGAAGTGATTGAAGAACCAAGTCAACAACTAGCATCCTTGAGACATCGATACCGAACATTCCCAAGTTATCAATATGCAACTTCATATCCAAGACATGAGCACATACAGACTTTCCATCTTCGTGTTTGCTTTCCAATAGGGCTTGAGTGACCTTGAAATTTTCAAGTCTTCGAACACATGGGTCAGGGAGAACTATTAGAGGAGGTGGAGGAAGTGAAACATGATTTTCATTTCCACAATCCAATCATGGAACATCATCTTCAAGTGGAAAACCTTTTCCAAATGATTCGGGAAGACCATAGATGTTAGAATTTGACATCTACAAAACGGGAGAAATTCAAGTTAGTTGATTCAATCCTTAATATAACACCCAAATGAAATATTAAGGCTAGGACCCACACAATATTCTATAACTCGGAAGAGGGATGTCGTAATCCACTTACAAAATATTTGCAGGTAGGTAAATGACGATTTACCAATTGCCACCATGAAAAATGAAAAATTGAAACTTAGGTGTTAAATGAATTGAAACTCCTAGATCTTTTGAGATTTATTGAACTTTTCAATGGCATATTTAATCTTGATTATGCCCTTCACGTTTGTGATTGGGATGCTGCGGATCACAAACAAGGTGTGGATAACCACGCAAATTAGCTTGGTACTCTCGAAGATGTCCATCACCTAATAAATCTGCCGGTTAACTACACACAGTCCATTCATCTATGATAATATACAAGATACCCATTGCCATCCTTCATTGGTCCCATATTCGTGTGCCGGTTAACCACACACGCTCCACTAACGACCACCAAGGTGCAATGTGCAATTTCATGGATTAGCACCAACTCCACATTTTTCCTAAAGTAACTAAGATTTTGGAATTTATAAAAGTGTTTAGTTACTTTGCACTTCATTATACTTATAATGGAAGGTTGTGTCCTATCCTACCTGTTCGGCTAACGACCCTCCATTAGTCAAAAGTGCGGTGGGTAAGAGTGGATACCCAACGACGGTCATTTTACAGGCCGTTTCCTTAAACACCCCTTATAGACCAGCTTCGTGAATGAGGCCTACTAACGGTAAGACTGACATTTACTTATACATACATACATATATATATATATATATATATATATATATATATATATATAGTATATATATATATATATATATATATATATATATATATATATATATTAAAATTTTAATTTTAATATAGTATAAGGGTGTATTTTACACTTTTAAAATACTTAGTGGTTTAATCTAGTAATAAATTAGACCTTTAATTTGATTAATCATAAACCATATTATTATGGATTTATTAATTCTCTCTTTTAATTAAACTCTTAATTAACTTAATAAAATCCATAAGGGAGGTAATTTGATATTTTCAAAATACTAGGGTTTTAGAATTTAATATTTCAAAATTAATACTTTTTAATTAAATTATAAATTCCAAAACTTGAGGACAAATTTTGAAACTTTTCAAAATACTAGGATTTAACTATTTAAATTTCAAAAACTAAAACTTTTAAGTACAAATTTAAACTATAAAAACTAAGGAGTGAAAATTGAAACTTTTCAAACTTACTAGGTCAAATATTTGAATCATAATAATCCTATGTTATCTGTATTTAACCAAATCCATTAATTTTGATAAGGATAACCATACCAAACATGAAAAATCGATTTTAGGCAAGAAAAACGAATTTTGCTAATTATCCTCATCAAAAACTGATCAAAAAAATCGAAAATCCCGGAAACAGCACCCTCGACTCGCTGAGTCCACTGATGCACTCGCCGAGCAGGCTTCGTAGACGACAAAAAATTCGACTTTTTGATCCTTTGGCAGTTCACTTTTGCATCTATTCAACTAGAAAAACAACCTAGGCTCTGATACCACTGTTGGGTTATGAGCATAACATCATTCCTCTGGTGTACATCCAACCCTAATTTCTTTGATCTACGTTTTTCTAAATTAAACATAAAACATTGAATACCAAAGCAATAAACCCTAATGGCTAGCATAAAAATTCAAAATTATATATAAACTAGGGTTTAGATCTTACCTTTCTTGTTATATAACAATAACAAGAACAATCCACAAAGACCTTGACTTTTGAAAGATTAGTGCCCCAAGTGTTGCACCTCTAATGGAGTCACAAACACGACTAGCAACAAGGATGAACAAGAGAGAGAGGAGAGGCTCAAAATCAGCTATGTAATCCTTCTAGGGTTTCTAGTGGCCGATTTTAGCATGCCCAAGGGTTCCTTATATAGCTGAGCAATCAGGGTTTCAGTCAAAACCCTAATCCAGTTTCTTAGTCCTTAAGCAGCCCAAAGGATCCTTTTAGAAGTCCCATTGGACGATTTCTATATGGACTCCCATATAGAATTCGTCCATTGCTTCCTTATCGGTCCTAAGCCCAACTTTGTAACTATCTTATAATTACAATATCAGTCCCCTTGATTTAATTAATCTCTTTTGACCACAAAACTAATTCTAAATCAAGTCTTGATCAATATTAATTAAACCATATGATTTCTCTTTTAATATAATATTCACATAATGTATTAATAAATCACGATTAATCCTTTTTCTCGATAATTCATCCTATCAGTTGCTAAGGTGAAGGAAACCTAAAAGGACCATGCTCATAATCGGGTCAAGTACACACCAAAATAGTTATGGGCTTAGACACCTAATCCAACGGAATGTCTAAGTATGAGGGCGCATGCCCGGTCTTTGCGTTGGCACCTGGAGTATGGTTATCCTGTGCGGAGTTTGACCACACTCCTTTTACTCAGCCTCCACTTTATTTTTCATTGGGTGTTCTACTATGACTACATCATCGCGACTTTGCATCTTTTCCTCGTCTGCTGCAAGTGCTTCTTGATAGGTTGGGATTTCCTCTTGTTTCCACCACCGGGACCCAACGTGAGAGAGCTAAATTTCGTCTTTCATGCTCTGTAGGCGCTTGCACTTTCCTTTCTTCTTGACCCAGTGCGTGCTGAGACTGTGGGAAGTGCCTCCCCTTAGCCGGGTGAGGGTACCACCCGTGCTTTTTTGCGTGCCTCTCAACCTTGCGTTTCACACTGTCACTTGGGGTGTCATTTAGCTCATCAGAGGCCCTTGTCGGTTTTCTTCTGTAGGAAGGCTTGCGTGTTAAAATGAGTGGCACTCTGCCTCTACTTTTGTTACGTTTGGCGCTTATCTCCTCCATTCCACAGGATTCTGGTTCATGTTTGGCCTCGACCAACATTTTCATCGAGTCCCGAATCGCTCTTTGGTTGCGCATGGCTCGGCCATCGATTGCGGGCCAGGCTGGTGCTCTTGCCCGCGGGTAGTCACTCTTTTTGCGTTGCGATTTTCGCTTCATACTCTGGCTGAGCAATCCTTAGGTCAGTGCTTGTTCCTTTCTGTGGGGGAGATGTTGCGAGCCGACTGAATACGTCTCTTTGCCATTTTCTAGACTAGTGGACCAACACTTGTGCTGCTGCATACCTCCATTGCAGATCCTCCACCTTCTAGAAACTTTTGCTTCGACATAATTAGGTTTCTTGATTTGCTTCACTGTGGGTATCGCGTCCGTTATCTGATTTGGTGCCACTACTGTTGTTGATCCGTCACTCGTGTAGAATTTGAGAATACCGTGGAGAGTAGACGGAATCGTTTGTAACTGGAAGAGTGTTGGCCGACCTAGTAGAATATTGTGTTCAGCCGGACGGTCAACAACCGAGAATTCGAGCACCCTTGTTATCTGTTTTTCCATATCATTACTGATCAATGTAAATGGGAGCGTGGTTGTTCCTATTGGCCAGATGCTGTGACCGGTGAACCCAACTAGCGGGCCCTGGCGTGGTGGCTGGAGGTGCTTTTTCCATTCAATTGGTAACTGCCAAAGGCAGTGTTCATAAATGACGTTGACCCTGCTTCCGTTATCGATGTACACTTGTTCAACACGGTTTTAGCTAATGAAACCGGTGATGTGTAATGGGTCATTTGGATCCTAGTGTTCTGGCCTAGGGTCATTCATTGAAAATTCTATGTTGAGATTTTTTGATGGTATACCTTTGCGCCGACGTGCTGCCTCTGACGATTGCTGCATAGATGGGGTGCGGTGATGGTAAGTATCTCTACCCTCCGGTCATGGTCTTTTCCCCCATCCTTTTGATTTTTAGGCTGGTGTTCATCCTCGTCAAATTTTATCGTGAGCTCTTTGGCTATGTCAACTATGTTTCCAACTAGTTCTTTTTCATCAATCTCCCGCTTCAATACCGTGCATTCGTTGGTATCATGGCTTTTGCTTTTATGATATTCACAGAACTTGGTCTTGTCCTTGCTCTCCTTTGCTGGAGTCTTGTTGATTGCATGGACATCGTTATGACCGCTCCTTTTGTCACCGATGTTGAACGGTCGGTACCACCTTAACATGTGCCTAGAGTGGCGATTGTGCCTCTGTTGGTTGCCATCTTGCCTCTCTTGCTGGGTTGAGCTCGGTCGGGATGCCGCTTCCTCCTGTTTGATGTATGCGTTGGCCACAACTTTATGATTGGCCTGCTTTCCCTCTTCCCCTAAATTTGTCTCAGGTATTTTTCCACATGGAACTTGAGTTCGTCCCTGGATGTAGCAATTGTTCCTTGCATCTTCATCGATAGGGGTCCAGGAAGCAAACCTTGGGTGAAGGCGCCTGTCACCATGGACATTCAAGGACATTCAAGGTAGCTAACGAACTTCTCTCCGTTGTTCCTGATGCCACTGGGATGTCGCCTGCTATCGTTGTTATCTGGGTTTGCTTCGTGGATGTATCATTCTAGAGATACGCCTGGATAGCGCCAAATGTTGTGATATGTCGGAGCCGGTTGGACTGAGATTGTAGATGAGATCCGTGTAGGTTTCTTCTCCTGATATCACAGTGCAAAAGAGAAAGCCGATCGTTAGTCGATGTCCGGGAGGAATTCTCGCGACGAAGTTCCGACAATCAAGCTAGTAGGAGGTCTGAGAGAAATAAGAGTAAATCACAGGAAAAAGAGTTCCTTCCTCTTCTTGGTGAGGAGGCAGGATCCTTTTATACCTGTTCAAGAGGCGTGTTCCCCTTAACTGATTCTGTTGAGCATTCCCTCGTGGGGTGCGACGTGGCAAACCCATATTGGAGGATCCTTCGTCATATCTTTTTGTCTAATCCCCTCATTGGCTAGAGGGGGATCTTTTGATATTATGTGGATTGTGGCTATCGTCAGATAGGCAAGTGGAACTCTCTGATTGGTCCCACGTTTGCCGAGGTGTAATTCCTTGGAGAGGAGGTTAAGGCGTGGTTCTGCACCTTAGCCGCCATACCAATGATCTTCGTGTTGGCGAAGACCCGGTCTTGGCTTCGGACTGGGTCCGACTGGGTTCTGACCAAGCCAAGCTCGTCGTTAGTTTGACTTCTCCTTTTTTGACGTTCTCCCTGGGCGATACGTTAACAGGAACCCTAGCACATCCTCAGAAGAATATTAGAATGCGCTTGTGTGAGCATTCTTAGAAGAGAGATCTTAGAAGGACAAACTAGGAGGATATAGCAGTGTGTACTCATTTGATGGCGGGTATTTGTGGTTGGAAAAGATGGTAGTGGACATGAGTAGGTACTTAGAGGATCTGGAAAGATTGTTGAGGAAAGTACAAATAGGTGTGGAAAGTAGTATTGGGCTCGTACTACTGAAAACACAAGATCCCTACTCGAATCAAGGAAGAGTTTTGGGACTCTAAGGAGCTGGTTAGGGGTAGATAGCATGGTTTGTCACCATGATTCATTGTAGTATGTTCCCATCTTTATCGGGTTTTCGATTTTAGTTATTCGGAAGCAGGAATGGGTCAGGTCATTGTTTAAGCCTTAATCGCCATGTCAGTATAGGTTTGAATGGTGCAGACCTAGGTGAGTTAGTTGATTTTGGAGGTCTCGAGGGCCTTGCTAAAGGTAGTGACAGTTGATTTGCGGGACTCAAGAAGGAAGCGATTGTGACGACCAGCTCGAGGATTGTAACGGGAGGTTGAGTTATTGGTAGATGGGTTGGGATGTCACCATCTAATATGGGGGTTACGTTCTTCTAACTTTCCTTGTTCGGAGGAAAAAGAGGGCATAAATGCGATTTTCAGAGTTGGGATGTAGACCCATCATGGGGCTAGATGTTTGCGGTTTTTGGCGGCAAGTATGGCGATGTGGGAATGCACAAGAGGATTCTTGTGGTATGATTGCCTTGAGATGAAACCAAGGGTCTACTTTTTGTGAATTTAGTTAGGTCAGGTGCTAGTTGATTGTTTCGGGTGATCAAGGGAGGTGAATTGGGAACGATAACTTTTGTTATCTCTGATATACCCTGACTATGAAAATGATGCTTCTTGTATTTATGAATAATGCTAGCGATGAATTGTTTGTTGGGGATTTATAGGAAAGATGTGTGGTATTTTATTTGTTTCTTGATAATAAATCAGTTCAATGAATTAACTGTCACAATTATTGCTCATGCATCTGCAAGGGATTCTTGATGTTAAAGGCAGTTATTTGTGAGGAGTTTTCGAGGTCTCCATCTGAGATACATAATCTCTTTGAGTTTGCTAGGACTTTATCTGGAAGATCATCTTGTGTTGTGTTATACATTCCAAGGGCCAGGGATTCTATGTATCTGGTTGAGCCAGTTTGAGTTTTCTTCTGTTTGTAATTCCATTCGGTGGTAGTTCGTACCCTAAGTGGGGGACAATTGGGAATTCTGCTTAGATGATCATCAATTTGTAAGAGTTTATGGTTTTAGAAGAATGGGTCATAGGGATCTACAGTTCAGGTATGTGATAACTGGGTTCAAGATTTGGTCAATTTGAGGGAGCAGGGCAAGTTTCCATCAAATGTATGTGCTCAGGAATGAACCTGTTGTCTTCGCGGTAGCAAGATGTTGGACAAGGAGCTCATTGTATCAAGTGGTCTCTTTCATGATTTTTGAGGGATTTGTTATTTCTTTGTATAGATTGCTATCTATAGCCTAGGATGAGCAGTTGATGAGTTGTCAATCAACTTCAGGGTCGGTATGTGTAGTTCCACATGGGCTTTCTTTAGTAGTGTATTGGATAAGTGGATTAGTTGTCAATGCCCTCTTGATCGTGGGCCATTTCATTTATCATGAACAACTGAGGTTTTCGAACGTTTTAAGCTGTATCAGTGGAAGTTCAAAGGATGCATCAAACTATCGTCAAAATATGTATATTGCACCTTTTGGTTTATGGGTCAGGTACCCTGAATTTTTGATTATGTAAGTACTGTTCATAGTAGGCTCGGGTTTGACAGTTGTCCTTGGTTATTGGGAGTTCGGATGTCGGAGCGGTATTGCTTACTTTTTCAGGTGTGGCTTTGGATCTGCACGGAATCTAATTTTGGCATGTTGTTTCGACAGGGTTGGTATTTGAATTGATTTGACCAGGGTCCTAGCAGTATTTTGTGGATAACTTTGGAAGTTTTATCAAACTAGTTACATGTTGGTGGAATCTGTTCAGTTTCATTCAAGGGGTAGGACCTTGTTTCAGTTATTTATGAGGATGTTTCTATTAATGATTGAGGTTCTCCATTTCGTTGGATATACTAGTAATTAAACCCTTTAATTAAGGTCGTGAGGAAAAAGGAATGCAGTAGATCTACGGTTGGTATTGGGTTCTCTTAAGGGTATGTATTGTGGTAAGTTCATTAGATATTGTCGGGAGGGGTGAAAGTGGACTGAACTAGATATCAAAAGGAGCACTTGGTTAAAGTTATAGGCATGGTTCTTATTTGGGTTATAGCCTTTGAATTGGAACAAGCGTAAAACGACCTATCTCATTATCTGGTTGTGTGTGACGATGTTTTTTTTTTTATTTTTCGTTGGTGGCGGTTTGTTCTGGGAAATGGATTATGCGTAAAAAAATTATTGCTCATGTGGTGTTTGATTAGTATGGAGGGGGATATTGATTGGCTTCCTTCAAGTTGGTGGTTTGATGGTTAAGTATCTTCAGGACCATGTGTATCTTTAGGCCCATGTGGTGCTAGTCTTGAGTCTTCAGGTCATTGATGGAATGATGGAAAATCGATATAGTACCGTGAGCTTATCATTTTAGTGGTTAAAAGGTATCACAATGTATTTTGAACTAGTGGTTGTATGATTCATATGGGTGAGAGTCGGTATTCATTTGATTGAGACTCTTAGGTCTCGGATCGTTACTCTTATTGGCATGTCTGGGTGTTAGTGAATTGTTGGGAGTTGGAAGATGCAGTAACCAGCTGGTTTGTAACGTGTGGGCAGCAAGAGTTTGTTGGGAGTAATAATTGTGCATCAGAAGTATCTTGCTAAAACTTAGCAGTATAAACCCCATTTTCTTGTGGTGTGTCTATTAGGAGGGTGGTTACCAATGTTGGGTATCAGTTCTGAAATCTCGAGTCATGAAGTTCGTCGTAAATGTCTTAAGTGTTTTTTCAGGTGGAGGTACACCCGAGCTGATGAGGGACTTGGATGCAATGGGAGATTCTTGGATTGACCATCATTATACTTGTGGGAGCAGTAGGTTGGTGATGACTTATCAGGAAGTCAAGTGTGTATTTAAGGTTTTCGGGTATAATTTTCGGAATTGGGACTGGGTGAAATTCACAATTAGGATGTTTTGACTATTCTTCCGGATGGTTTGGTGGTGTTCCTACTCAAGGAACTGGGGATAGGTGCCACGAGTGGATGGTCATTAGTCCTATATAGGATATTGTTTCTGAAGTTTTGACAAATGGGTTCCAGGTTTCGGGGAGTATATTGTCAGAGTTGGTCTGTGGTTGTAATTCTGAGAGAGTTCCCGGTTTGAGTGGTTTTCTCTGGAAATTAGTTCGTACAGTTAGGGAGAGAAAGAAAATTGTTGCGGTTGAGCATTTTCAATTTATAGGGTTGTTTGTTGGCAGTTGTGGGTTTCCGTGTGGTCTCTCGAGTTTTCTTTATTAGATGCCTTGATTTCAAAATCGTTAGAGGGACCTTATGTGGGGGAGAGTTGGAACATCCTGTTTCTAGAAGTTTCTTATTTTGGGATTATAGACAATAAATAGATCAAGTAAAGGCCTTGGGCTTCAAGGGAATAGGGGTTAGACCCTATTGGATGTGGATAATATTGGTTATGTTACCCAAGCTCTTGGTTTGTATTTTGGAGTCAAAGGGTAAAATGGGAAAAGTGATGTTTCATACTTTTTTCATGAATTAAGCATTTTAGTTCGATATGTTTTAAGTCAAAAGTAATTAGATAAGATTGTAGGTCTCTTGAATACCTTTACATGCATATAAAGAACAGCGAAAATGGAGTTTAAACAAAGAAGTCATGGTTGTTTAAAGTTGAAGTGGAAATTGGGGATTTTTTTTATTACGCGAGGCGTGACTAAAAGTTACGCAGCGCGTAACAGGGGTTTAATGAATTACGTAGGGCGTAATTTATGTTACCTAAGGCGTACTTTGGGCAGATCAAAACCCTAAATCTTCGGTTTTGAGCCTTATTTAAGGGCTCTAACTTTTGGGAAACCCTCTCATTACCAGCGTGCATCACCTAAGTTCGTTCCTTGAAAAACCCAAGCCTCCTCTCACTTGTTTTTTTAGACTTGGCATCATTTATGATCTTATTTTTCCATTGAAAGGTTGAATCATGAAGAGCAAAGTGGTGGCAAAGTGTATAGAGGAACACTTTAAGTATAGATCCAGCAAGATTACATTATTCTTGGACCATTATGATTAAAAAGCTTCGAACTTGCTCATTGGTTTCATAGATCTAATCATTTTTCGTATTTGCCACTTTTTGGTTATTTAGTGCATAAAGTTTAGATCTTGAAAGTTTGTGACCTTGTTATGGACAAAATTGGAAACTTTATCCATCTAAACATCATATAGATTTAGATCTGAAGGTTGGGGACTTGGACTTAATAGATTAAGTTGAGAAAAATGCATTTTCTAGTCCCTTTGAGACTTAAAGACTAGATCTTTGTTGTTTGGACCATCATAATGGATAAAGTTGGAAACTTAATCAATTATGTAGCTACTAGGAATCAGAACTAAGCTTTGAGTGAAAGGTCTTAATGTGTTATGAGCTTAAAATGAAGATTTGGATTTGGAGGCGTACGTAAGGCGTACTTAAGGTTACGCAGCGCGTAGCCTGGTTAGACCCCGCATTCTGAAATAAGGCTCTACACCATGCGTAGAGCTGGAGTACACAACACGTAGGTCAACGGAAGTTGACCTTGACTTTTTGACTCGTTGACTTTAGTGAACTGTTAGGGTATGTCTCTGGAAGGGCAAAAAGGTATTTTTCCCTTAGAAGAGTTAGTCTTCGTCTAAGGACTTGTTGGTTTGAAGTTTTCACCTTGTTTTTGACTTAAAGATGTTTTGGTAAATTGATAGTGTAAGGAGTTCGGGGGTCAGCAGCTCTAGCTCATGCATTCTCTTTGATAGTTGATTGAGGTGTGTCTTATCACTATATTGTATGACAGTAGGTGTCGTATGTGTTTGTTGTCTTTGTGACTCTTGCTATATGCATGTATGGCTGAATGTTATATGTGTGTGGGGGGAAATAGAACCGATGGTAAAATAGGCTCGTGTGGTAGAAAAACACCGATTGATTCGAAAGGGACTTTGGGGTGAAATAGACATGGGGTGAAACAGACCTATTCAGTTGAAAAACACTGATTGAGTCGGAAGGGACTCTGGGGTGAAATAGACTCGTTCGGTTGAAAAATATCGATTGAGTCGGAAGGGACTCAGGGATGAAATAGACCTGTTATAGTCTTGTGTTGATATGTATGTATGGTATGTGGTATTTTGGGGAACATACTAAACTTTGTGCTTACGATTTAATTTTAAAATGTTTCATGTACTTCTGGTTTCAAAAGGAAGGGTCCGGCTTGATCGCACTGCATCCCATTGAGATTTATTCAGCATAAGCAAAAAGTGATCTATTGTAGAACGTAAACTTTGCATATATGAAAAATACGAAAAAAAATCTTAAATATTAGATATTAACGCACCAAAATTTGTTACTGGGATAAAACTTATCAAACGTAACATTTTATTTCCTCCAAATTTTTAGAAATCCATATATCAAACACGCCCTTAATGATTTTACCTAATGACATTCTTAAACACAGATTTCTCGCGTATATTAGTTTATTAAGATCAAAGCAAATCATGGTTACAAAGATATTTGTAAATAACCATTACACTCTAAGTAATTCCATTTCGGAGTCGAATATATGAGAAAAAGAAAAAAGTATACATTAATGTATTAAATAGTTGTGAATGAGATTATTAAACAATCTTGCTTTTTGCCAACATGATCATATTGGCCTCTAAAATTATAAACTAATAGCGATGCTACTTTTGCAATCTGCCCATGAATTTAGGCTTTGAATTATTTAAATTCGAATAAAACACGGATTGTAGTATCGAGGCTACGTTTGTGTAGAAGACTATTTTCACCATATCCTTTAATCTAGGGATCCACACATTCTCTCTAATCATTGGACGATTTTACTTGCTCCATTTGTTATTATTTATTGTTAAATTTCCTTATTTTTATCATCTAATTTTACGCATTGGTAGGAAGGGCCGGTGAGTTTTTTGTTGTTCGAGCAAGTTAATAACTGAGGTGGGGAGTGACCAGTTGCAAAGAGAATATGAGATTACTAGCTTATTCAGTTCAAGTAAAAACGATTATTATTTGGGGGTTGTTATTGCCTATTCATTAAAACAACATATATATATTTTTTAAAATTATATATTAATTTATGTAATACCAAAAAACGGTTTAATAAAAAGTTATTTATGCGTCGAGAAAACAAAATAAGTTAATAACTGTTATTTACTGTTTGGCATGTAGATAAAATGATCAAAATCGAAGAAAAAAATAATATAAATGCTTTTATGATGTATATGATTTATTTTAAGGTTAAAAGCGGGTACATTGGTAATTCGCTTTCTCCTTTGATAAAAACTAGGTATGAGACTCATCTATTATATGAGTTACTTAAAGAAAAAACATCATAAATGGTCCCTGTGATTTCCCAAAATCTGAAGTTTAGTCCCCGTGGTTTAAAAACCTCATAGGTGGTCCCTGTGCTTTCAAAACTTTTGACAATTGGTCATTATCCCTCACACCGTTAGAACCCCACCGTTAACTCTTATTTCATTAAAATAATATAAGGGCAAATTGGTCTTTTCACGTGTGCCCTCTTCACAGCAAACCCAAACACCCAATGAATTCTTCTTCATCCTCTGTCAAAAATCAAAGTCGACCATCCCAAAAACCCAGTTCAATTTCTACCAAAAATAATAAAAAAGAGAAGAAAAAGAAAGAACACGGGACTGCTGAAGCAGCCCCATGCACTTACCTGCATCCTTCGATGGCCTCAAGATAATGATACCTCCTCGCAATCGATTAAGAGTCGCCAACACCACCGACTGCTGCTCGCGTCGCTCCAGAATGATTCTCCCTTTTCCCCTTCTCACATCACCATCGGAGCAGGAAGAAGCTTCACGGTTTCTTCCCTTCATTCCTTCAATCTCGAAGAATCTGGAGAAGCTTCCTCAGCTGACATCGATTGGCACCAATTTAACCACTCAGCAACCTTCGTGTCCCTTTCTGGTTACCGATTTCCTCCCTCCGCCCTCTTCTGTTCCGACAACTAACCACATTGTGAGTGTGTCAATGTTTTTCCTCTACCCTTGAAACCACCGAACCATTGGTATGTTTTGCTCCCTCTTCTTAGTGATTGAATTTGTCCACAAAGCCATCGGTTTTGCCACCGAATTCCTTTTCCCTTCAATTGACCGGTGAACCGCCGAAGATGCATGTTTGTTGGCTTGTGTTTCTCTCTGCCCTTGTTCATATTTCCCTCCTCTATATCGATCAATGGAGACGGGGTTAAAAAAGCCCTAAGTCATTTATGTTTATAAAATAAACAAAATCCACCCTTAGTTGAACAATTTATACGAAATAAGTCCAATCCCCACCAATGATTCCAGGGCACACGTGAAAAGACCAATTTGCCCTTATATTAATTTACTGAAATAAGAGTTAACGGTGGGGTTCTAACGGTGTGAGGGATAAGGACCAACTGTCAAAAGTTTTGAAAGCACAGGGACCATCTATGAGGTTTTTAAACCACGGGGACTAAACTTCAGATTTTGGAAAACCACAGGGACCATTTATGATTTTTTTTCTTACTTAAATGAAAAAACAAAATATAAAATTCTAAACATTTGAGATGTTTAGATTTATAAGAAAAATAAGAAAAAATATTGAATTATAAAAATTATAGTGTTTTTTTCTTTAAATTTAAACAAATAATTTAAATAAATATACAAAGTAAATTAATGAAGCTTTAATTTAGTAATTTTGAAATTAAAAACAAATTTCATTAAGGAAATTAATATGCATTTATTATTGCATTTAAATATTATGTGAAATTAATAAAATAAAAAATATCATAAAATGACATGTGGAATAAAAATAATTCAAAATAACCATAGAATGACATTTGACAAATTGAAAGAGAGTGTGTGTTGGGTCAATGGTGTTGCGTCATTGGGCTTTGTCTTAGGTCGATTATGTTACTCGGTCTGGGCCTGTCCAGCCGTGTTTTATTATTAGGGTTTAGTATTTATGGTGCATGCTTGCATCATTAGAACCAAAATTTTCTTGATCATTATTTTTCCAGATTTCGTACTGTAATCCTGTAACACCGTAATTTTTTAAACAATTTTTCACTTTTAAAAAATTATAATCTCATTCATACATACTCTCAAATCTCAATGTATCACATATCAAATCCATAAAAACACATCACAAGATCAAAATGTATAAAACTCCAATAGTGTGTACTGATCATGCCGGCGCCTTCCCGCGATCCTCACTCGTACCTGAAACACATAACACAAAACACTGTAAGCATAAATGCTTAGTGAGTTCCCCAAAATACCACATATAACACATATTAGCCACTCGAGGCTATAACTCTATGGACCCTCTGGTCCTAACTCTGTGGACCCTCCGGTCCTAACTCTGTGGACCCTCTGGTTCTAACTCTGTGAACCTTCCGGTCCTAACTCTGTAACTCTGAAACATACACGGCATGAATCACATAGAAATAATGCAGTGTATCACAATCACATAAATAGCATACAAGATACTCTGTCACATAACTCTAATTACCACTCTAGGTAAAGTACAGTGAGAAGACTCACCTCGGGTAACTCGGTAAACCTCGAGCTCTGAAATACTGCACTAGCCTTCGCCTAATCACATAAATAATTACTCTAATTAATACAACTTCTAAAGGCTAGGCCAACCCCTCTCTATAAGTTCTCTAAGAAGGGTAAAAGACCATTCTACCCCTCAAATTGCTCATAAGTCCAAACACTGACTAAACCCTAAAAGTCAACAAAAGTCAACGGTCAACATTGACCGGACTCGCCGAGTGCACTAGAGTGACTCGGCGAGTACATGCCTGTCCTCTTTGCCCCTGGTCCTCACTTGACTCGTTGATTCAACCCTATACTCCACGGGTCGTCACAGGTCGGGATTCGCGGGGCAACCCGACTCGACTCGTCGAGTCCCTTATGGGCTCGGCGAGTTTCTCCCATGATAACACTCATCTGACCTCTCGAGGTCAGATCTGCTTCTCTAATCTATAGATCTGACTTCCCCATGACCAATAAACACGTAAAGGTCGAATCTTGCTACACATGCAATGCTCCCAAGGCTTATTTTGGTGAAATCCCTTCTAACATGGCCACCTATGTCCCATTCCTCCATAGAACCACAAAAGCAGCATGGTTCAGGCTCTCTGGACCTCAAAAGGTCCAGATGTAGAGTTTAGCACTTAATGGGACACTATACACAACTAAACAAGCCATAAAAGGGTATAGAAAACCCTAAATTCAATGCCATTAAGCAAAACAGAAGGATAGGATCAAATAGCTACCTCAAACTTGAAGATCCAAGTCGAAAACCCTCAGAAATGCAATCATCTTGACCTCCCCTTGCTGGAAACACTTTCTCCTTTGCAAAATCACACCAAAAATTATCAAAAACGCTCAAACTCTCTCACAACTCGCTCACAATCACTAGGGTATCTCTCTCTAGACTGGTAGCCGCAAATGGAGGTCATAAAGGCCTTTAAATAGGGCTCAGGCCCTGAGATTTAGGGTTTCACTTTACAGCGCGGACTCGCCGAGTCCACGCATCGACTCGTCGAGTCCCTGATTAATCCAGACAAGGATTCGCGATTCTACTCGGCGAGTCTGAGCGCCTACTCGTCGAGTCCCTCCCTAGAACTCAAGGTAAATACTTAAAATAAAATACCTGGAAATCCGAATGTTACAATTCTCCCCCACTAGAATCAGACTTCGCCCTCGTAGTCTTGCTCAGCAAACAACTCTGGATGCTGCTCCCGCATCTCCAACTCTGGCTCCCAAGTCAGCTCGGACCCTTTCCGATGTTGCCACTGCACCTACACCAGGGGCACCTCCTTGTTCCTCAGAACCTTGATCTTCCGATCCCGGATCGCGATTGGCCTCTCAGCATAATTCAGGCTCGCATCCACCTGAATATCCTCCAGTAGCACTACCGCCGACTCGTCGGCTATACACTTCCTCAACTGAGACACGTGGAAGGTATCATGAATCTGGCTCAACTCCGCAGGTAGCTCCAACCGATATGCTACCTTGCCCACTCTTGCGGTCACCCTGAACGACCCGATATACTAGGGCCCCAACTTGCCCCTCTTCCTGAATCGAATCACTCCTTTCCAAGGAGACACTTTCAGGAGCACGAAGTCTCCCACCTGGAACTCAAGCTCGGATCGTCGCCTATCCACATAACTCTTTCGGCGACTCTGAGCCGTCGACAACCTCTGTCTAACCTGCTGTATCTGCTCGGTCGTCTGAAGCACTATCTCGGTGCTACCTATCACGTGCTGCCCTACCTCACCCCAGCAAATGGGAGTACATCATCTCCTCCCGTATAACAACTCGAAGGGAGGCATACCAATACTCGAATGTTGGCTGTTGTTATAAGAAAACTCAGCCAACAGCAGATACGTGTCCCAACTTCCCCCGAAGTCCAACACACATGCTCGGAGCATGTCCTCGAGCGTCTGAATCGTCCGCTCACTCTGCCCGTCCGTCTGTGGGTGGTAAGCGGTACTGAAATGCAACCTCGTACCCAACTCCTCATGGAACTTCTTCCAGAACCTGGAAGTGAAACGTACATCTCGGTCTGACACAATCGAGATCGGTACTCCATGCCGCGATACCACCTCCCTCACATACAACTCTGCCAATCTCTCTGCAGAAGAGCTCTCAGTGATAGCAATGAAGTGAGCGCTCTTCGTCAGCCGGTCGACAATCACCCAAATCGCATCGACACCCATCGTGGTCCTTGGCAATTTGGTGATAAAATCCATGGAAATCTGTTCCCACTTCCACTGGGGAACCTCAAGTGGCTGCAACTTGCCGTGTGGACGCTGGTGCTCAGCCTTAACCCTACGACAGGTCAAGCACCTCTCCACAAACCATGCTACATCCCTCTTCATAAGGGCCCACCAATAATCTTTCTTCAGATCCAAATACATCTTAGTGGCCCCGGGATGGATTGAGAACCTCGATCGGTGTGCCTCCTCCATCAAAGTGGTGCGCGTCCTGCCTGCATACGGCACCCAAATCCGACCCTGGAAGGTCATAAGCCCACGACTATCGGTAACGAACTCGGGTACCTGTCCAATCACCCGCTCTCTCTTACGGTTCTCCGGTCTTACGGCCTCTGCCTGGGTCTCCTGAATGGTGTCCAACACTGGAGTCATCACTGTCAATCTCAAACAAACATCTCGTATCGGGGCACTCTCCGCCTTGCGACTCAGGGCATCAGCTACAACATTAGCTTTGCCCAGGTGGTACAGGATCTCACAATCGTAATCCTTTACCACGTCCAACCATCTCATCTGGCGCATATTCAGATTGGGCTGATCCATCAAATACTTCAAGCTCTTGTGGTCTGTGTATATGGTACACCGAACCCCATATAAATAGTGACGCCAGATCTTGAGGGCGAACACCACTGCCCCCAACTCCAGATCATGGGTGGGATACCTCGTCTCATGAGGCTTCAGCTGCCTCGATGCATACGCTATCACATGCCCCCTCTGCATAAGTACTGCACCCAACCCTGATATCGATGCGTCACAATACACCACAAAATCCTCCATCCCTTCCGGGAGGGCTAACACCGGGGCTTCGCATAACCTCTGGCGAAGTGTCTCAAACGAGGTCTGCTGCTCCGGTCCCCACAAAAAAGCCACACCCTTCCGGGTCAACCTGGTGAGAGGCACAACGATCTTGGAGAAATCCCTGATAAATCTTCGATAGTAGCCAGCCAACCCCAGAAAACTCCTGATCTCAGTGGGGGATCTCGCCACCTCCCAACTCATCACCGCCTCAATCTTGGCCGGATCGACCAATATCCCATTCTGGTTGACGTGGTGTCCTAAGAATTGGACCTCTCGTAACCAGAAATCGCACTTGGAGAATTTGGCGTAAAGCCTCACCGATCTCAGAACTCCGAGGATCTCCCTCAAATGCTCCTCATGCTGCTCTCTAGACCTCGAATACACCAGTATGTCGTCGATGAATACAATCACCGACCGATCCAAAATCGGTCTGCACACCCTATTCATGAGATCCATGAACGCTGCCGGTGCGTTGGTGAGCCCAAAAGGCATCACCACGTACTCATAATGCCCATAACGAGTCTTGAACGCCGTCTTCTGGGTATCCTCATCTCGCACCCTCATCTGGTGATATCCATACCTCAAGTCTATCTTGGGGAACCAAGATGCTCCCTGCAACTGATCGAACAGATCATCAATCCTCGGCAGCGGGTAACGGTTCTTGACCGTTAACTTATTCAACTCCCGGTAATCAATGCACATCCGGTGTGAACCATCCTTTTTCTTGACAAAAACGATCGGCGCTCCCCACGGCGAGCTACTCGGTCGTATAAACCCCTTCCCCAGCAGCTCCTGAAGGTGCGAGGATAACTCCTGCATCTCTGGCGGTGCAAGGCGATAGGGCGCTGCCCCCGGAACTAACTATGTGGACCCTCTGGTCCTAACTCTGTGAACCTTCCGGTTCTAACTCTGTAACTCTGGAACATACACGACATGAATCACATAGAAATAATGCAGTGTATCACAATCACATAAATAGCATACGAGATACTCTGTCACATAACTCTAATTACCACTCTAGGTATAGTACAGGAAAAAGACTCACCTCGGGTAACTCGGTAAACCTCGAGCTCGAAAATACTGCACTAGCCTTCGCCTAATCACATAAATAATTACCCTAATTAATACAACTTCTAAAGGCTAGACCAACCCCTCTCTATAAGTTCTCTGGAAAGGGTAAAAGACCATTCTACCCCTCTAATGGCTCATAAGTCCAAAGACTGACTAAACCCTAAAAGTCAACAAAAGTCAACGGTCAACATTGACCGGACTCGCCGAGTGCACTAGAGTGACTCGGCGAGTACATGCCTGTCCTTTTCGCCCCTGGTCCTCACTTGACTCGCTGATTCAACCCTATACTCCACGGGTCGTCACAGGTCGCGAGTCGCGGGGCAACCCGACTCGACTCGTCGAGTCCCTTATGGGCTCAGCGAGTTCCTCCCATGACAACACTCATCTGACCTCTCGAGGTCAGATCTGCTTCTCTAATCTATAGATCTGACTTCCCCATGACCAATAAACACGTAAAGGTCGAATCTTCCTACACATGCAATACTCCCAAGGCTTATTTTGGTGAAATCCCTTCTAACATGGCCACCTATGTCCCATTCCTCCATAGAACCACAAAAGCAGCATGGTTCAGGCTCTCTGGACCTCAAAAGGTCCAGATCTAGAGTTTAGCACTTAATGGGACACTATACACAACTAAACAAGCCATAAAAGGGTATAGAAAACCCTAAATTCAATGCCCTTAAGCAAAACAGAAGGATAGGATCAAATAGCAACCTCAAAGTTGAAAATCCAAGTCGAAAACCCACAGAAATGCAATCCTCTTGACCTCCCCTTGCTGGAAACACTTTGTCCTTTGCAAAATCACACCAAAAAAGATCAAAAAGGCTCAAACTCTCTCACAACTCGCTCACAATCGCTAGGGTATCTCTCTCTGGACTGGTAGCCACAAATGGAGGCCATAAAGGCCTTTAAATAGGGCTCAGGCCCTGAGATTTAGGGTTTCACTTTACAGCGTGGACTCACCGAGTCCACGCATCGACTCGTCGAGTCCCTCATTAATCCAGACAAGGATTCGCGATCCTACTCGGCGAGTCTGAGCGCCTACTCACCGAGTCCCTCCCTAAAACTCAAGGTAAATACTTAAAATAAGATACCTGGGAATCCGGATGTTACAAATCCTAGCACACCTCTACAATAGCAATTCTGATTGAATTCTTCTAAGGTGGACCTTATTAATCATTCGACACTCGTTTGATTTATTGTGGTGTTTATCGTTCTTCATTAATTGTTATTGTGTTCTTGATATCTGTTTGAATCTATCGATCTAAAAGAATAATATTATCATCAATTGGTATCAAAGCAGGAGACTGTGTAATTCATACGCATCTCTTCTGTTGGAAGAATCTTTTTAGGGTTTCCGCTTTTATCGAATCTGTAGGAGCTGTCATCTCTTCATTGACGTTGTTTCTTGTTTTTGATAAAACCCTAATTCAATCTTTACAAGTATGATTCTTAGCAGATATCTGAAACAGGTCATCATGTGTCACGAAGATTCACAAACCAATCCAATCAATATCTCCAACAACATTGGATCTACAACCAGAATTCCAATTCTATACACTCAAGATTATGAAGTTTGGATGCACCACTTTGAGGACTATGTAGTTGGTTCTGAAGACAATGGTTATCTTATTTGGGAAGCAATAACATTGGGTCCTTTTTTCCATTCCGGAACAAATAGAACCATCAAGACCTAAAAGGAGTACAACCAACTCTTAGTCGATGTTGAAAAGATTCCTCAAGACGAGAAAGAAAAGTTGTTGTGTAACGTCAAAGCTATGAGAATGATTAGATTCGCTCTACAATCTGATACATTTCGATTGGTAAGTTCTTGTACCACGGCAAAAGAAATCTGGGACAGGCTCAAAGAGTTGTATTCCACTGATGAGGACCTAGAACAATCAATCCAAACTCTACTGCTCTCTGATTTCGGTGCTTTTGAACAAAAGCCAGATGAAAAACTTATTCATGCTTTCGATCGTTTCAACCATCTTTTGAGCAAAATGATCAAGCATGGTATTGGAAGGGAAGTGATCGAACAGAAGGTCACATTTATGAATGGTCTGAGACCCGAATGGATGGCTGTTGTTTCAACTGTGAAGGCTCATGAGCAGTTTAAAACCTATTCGTTGGCGAAGCTAGTAGGTATCGTCAAGTCGCATGAAAGTGTTGTGACAAAGGAAGCGAAGGTTGTATCAAGCATAGGATCCTTGGCCCTTCTCTCCAAAGGCAAGAATATGGCAGAAGACGAGGAATAGTCAGAGCTATCTGAATGTGATCTAACTAATGAAGAATATGCCCTGATGGTTTCCAACCCAAATAAGTTTGCACGTAAAAAGTTCCCTGCGGCCAAGAACCAAAACTGGCAGGGAAGTTATAGCTCTGAAAAGGTGAAAGAAGAGTCGAAAGGCACTTCTCAAAGGGAAGAAGAGAAGAAGGAGAGCAAGCTGATGGGAGACTCTGGATATGATTGCTACTTTTGCCATGGCAAGAACCACTTTGCCAAAGATTGCATGTTAAGAAAGATGTCGGAGAAGAAGGATGGTGAAGATGACGAAGCTTACTATATGCGTAAGCTGGAGGAGATAAAGAAGAAGAAAGCCTCTAACAGTACTATGAATGCTTTAATTGTGCAGGAGAATCTTGTTGATGATGAGTTCGGTGGTGTAGAAGTCTGGTCTACCGACTCCGAAGATGATGAAGTTAGAAAGCCCACACATGGCATGGCATTTGTGGCAAAAGAAGATCGTGTTGAGCTTGCTGGGAGATGCTTGATGGTGCCTGCTGGAATGTTAGAGATGAGGGGCTACACAACTGAAGGCGAGTATGACGAGGCGAAAAAGTGGGAAGACAAGTGTTTCGCTGCCAAGCCTGTGAGCGAAAAAGATCAACGAATGTGATCAGTTGATCAAGAAGGTACATTCCATTCTCGATTCGCTTAAAATACCCGTAACAAACCATGAAAAGGAATTAAACGAATTAAAATTCAATTTTTCTAGTTTAAGTAGAAGTCTAATGCAAACACGCCTTACAAATGCTAACCTAACCGATCAAATTAGCAGGGTGACTTCCAAGAGTGAGGAGCGAAGGATATGGATAGAGAAGACGGAGTTAGAGTTAGTTAGAGCGAGAGATGAGTTGATATATTTGCAACATGAGAATTTGAAGTTTTTAAAACAAAGGAATATTTTTTCTTTGATTGTTAAACGTCTTTATACAAATATTACTCAGTTACATCTAAATTGTGATATTGGCAAAAAGATTCATAAAATAATTTTGCCATTTCTTGAACAAAAGGAAGACGAAATAGATGCTAATTGTTATAAATGTGAATCTATTGTGTCTTCAGATGAGATTTCAGATGCTTACAGAATTGGTCTAGACAAAATTGAGTCATTTATTAAGTCCAAAGACCATAAAGACATGCTTAAAAATCTCATGGACGAAAATGACAAATTAAAAATCAAAACCGAAACCATACAAAAATTTGACTCATTGAGTACCAAATTAAGTTCAGAAAATAAAATGGATGTAGAACACACTTCTGAATTTGATGAGGACAGTGATATGAGCGAAATCTCTGTAGAGGATGAGGTGGACCGTTAAGAGTTTCTTAAGAGCGAACCCAAACTGACAACACCTCTCATATCTGAAAACTCAGTCGAGTTCGCTCGTAAGTCCAAGGACAAGACCAAAGTCCTTAAAGAAAAGGCCGTTGTATATCAAAAGGTGCAAACAGTACCGAATCAAGTATATGCCACCACAGGAGTTACCAAGAAGCAAACAGTTGAGCTAACTTCTTTGGTAGATCAAGACAACGCTGATGGGTGTGATAATTATTTCTGGTCAGCTCCTATTGACAATGCAGATGAAAAGTGGGTCTGTCGGAGAGAACCTCATGAAGAGTTAAGGGTAGATATGTTGTTAAGCCTATCAACAAGCCCTCAAGCTTTGATAAACCATGATCTAGTGGTACCAAAGATATACAAAGCGAACCCATGAAGGTTACAAGCGAATCATCATCAGCAAAAAGCGAATCTCATGAAGAAACAAGACCACAACCGAAAGCTTATGTTCATAAATCTCAAAAACAACTTGCTGAACAAACACGTCAAAGGAACAGAAGGTACCAGAGAAATCTCAAAGAGAGAAAGCAGTTTTGGAATTCTCAAAACGCTAATCACATTCAAAAAGAAAAAGTATCGAATCCACAGGCGAAAGTAAGCAATCAGACTAACGTTGGTCCATGCACTCACTGTCAGTCTTGCAGTCAGACAAACTGAAAAGGCAGTTTCGGTCCCAGGTCTGGCAATGATAAGAACCGAAATGACAGTTTTGGTACCAAATCAAGTAGTGACAAGAACCAAAAGACTAGTTTCGGTCCAAAACCCAATCATCCTCATCACCAACCGAAAACCGGACCATGTTAAAGATGTTAATGGAAAGGGAAAGCATGTCAAAGATCCTAAAGTACAAGCGAAGAAGACGTCAACTAACCCTAGGATTGAAAAGAAAAGTTTTGAAATGAATCAAAATAAAAATAAACTATCTGATTCTAATAACACAAAACAAGAAAACAATAAAATCAAAGTTTTCACCATCAAAAGAAAAGATGAAACCACTCTAATAAAAAGAACATATATGGTTTATCTTTCTGTTGCAATTCCCTATTCCATAAAAATGTCATGTGAACCCAAGAAACTTTGGGTTCCTAAATCTGCTTAATTTTTGCAGGTTATAAGTGAAGACCAGTTTGACGACGAATGGTACATTGATAGTGGCTGCTCACGTCTCATGATAGGAAGGAGGGAAGAACTAAGGGAGTTTCAGGCCCTTAAAGATGGTGGATGTGTCAAATACGGGAATAATTCATACGGCACAATCAAAGGCCACAGAATGATCACAAACGGTGAATTTTCGATCCGAAAGGTAGCTTATGTAGAGGGATTGCAGCACAATCTCATCAGTGTCTCTCAACTGGTTGTGGGAACCGGCTTGAAGGTCTCGTTTGATGATGAAGGTTCTGAGATCGTTGAAAAGAAGACGAAGACTGTCCTGTTAAAATCCAAGCGAAAAGGAGAAATGTATCCTCTGAATCTTAGTCCAATACGAGGAAAGCCGGGTATATGTCTTCTAAAGAAGGCTCACTCTGATGAAAGTTGGCTATGGCACCGAAGGCTCTTGCATCTCAACTTTAAGGATATCAACAAGTTGGTTCTTGGAGATCATGTGAGAGGACTTCCACTTCTCAAATTTGATAAGGAACACTTGTGTACTGCATGTGAAATGGGAAAGCAAAGTAGACAAAGTCATCCAACACGTGTTAACACAAAGATCATCGAACCACTTGAGCTACTACATATCGATCTATGTGGCCCATAGTCAATAGAGAGTGTTGGTGGTAGTAAGTATATTCTTGTAATTGTAAATGATTTTTCATGTTTCACCTGGGTGTTCTTGCTTAAACAGAAATCAGAGGCGACTCCAAAGCTCAAGGTATTCATAAAGCAAGTGGAGCTTCAACTGCGAAAGGTGGTTAGAAACATAAGGAACGACAACGGATTGGAGTTCAAGAACAAAGAATTTGAAGATTTTCTTGCTGATAAGGGTGTTTCTCACAACTTCTCTTCTCCATATACTCCACAACAGAACGGCATAGTTGAAAGACGAAACCGCTCTTTGTGTGAAGCTGCAAGGACCATGCTCTGTTTCGCTTACTTACCTTTGTATTTCTTGGTTGATGCCATCGCTGCTGCTTGCTATACCTAGAACAAATCATTTCTTAACAAGCGATTCTCCATCACCCCATACAAGATTCTGAAGAATCGCAAGCCAAACGTCAAGTTCTTTCATGTCTTCGGTTCCAAATGCTTTATCTTTAATTCTAAAGAGAACCGAAACAAGTTCGACGTATAAGCTGATGAAGGGATTTTTCTTGGGTATTCCCTAAACTCCAAGGTATATAGGGTTCTAAACAAACGTTCAAAGAAAATTGAGGAAACCTATTATGTCACCTTCGATGACAATTACGTAAAGAAACTTCAATCAACCGAAAGTACTCTAGAGGACATCTTTCCAAAATCAGGTCAAGTCACGCGACCAAATTCCAATCTATTTGAAGAGTACATGCTGCTCTTTGATGATACAGAGAGGGAAATTCATTCTGAGCAAAGGCTGCTGACAACAAGATCGACAACTTGAAGAAGATTATCGATGAAGCTGCAAAAGAAATGGAAAGAGAACATCAAGGACCAAACGAACAGCCAGGTCCAAGCGAACCTCCAAAAGAAAATTCTACATTCCAGGGGGAGGGTTCATCCACATCAGATAACCCTGACTCATATTTCCAGGGGGAGAATCCTTCACCAGCCAAGACCCATGAAATTCCAATGGAGGGGGAGAATTTTGATCATGAAGTTGAAACCGCTACATCATTCGAGGGGGAGAATCATAAAACGAATGATGTTTCGGATACTTAATCAGAATTTGAAGAGGAAATAAATGCCGAATTGGATCCAGCCTATGATCCAAACTGTTGGATAAGGTGTCTCTAAGTCCATAACTATATCGGGTATGTAGTTGACCCGACCCGGCATGGTCCATTTGGGTTGCATGGCATCATGCATTTGGATAGACTAAATGAGAGAAATAACACTTGTGGTTTATTAATATATTATAAGTTCTAATATATTAATAGTATTATTTAATTAGGATTGATCAAGAATTAATTTGGAATTAATTAAGTGATCAAAAGATAACTAATTAAATATATGGGTTGATTATGTAAATCATCCATAACTTGTATAGTGGGCTAAAAGGCTCCATGGATTATCAAGTTGGGTAAAACCCATAAGATGCTCCATGGATGCTCCATGGGAGTTACAAACCCATGGGTCATGGAAATGAAGAGTCATGTCACATTAGGGTTTACATGGTGTAACCCTGGATGTGACACATTATATAAGCAACATGTTCTCTACCAAAATCGGCTACACTAAGTTACAAGAGGGCTAGGCCGATTTTTAGAGTGTTACACATTCTCTCAAAGTTATTCCAAATCATTTGGTGTTGTGTGAAGCATTTGAGGCATCACACTTGGGGTGCTAGGCTCTCAAGGTTTTCAAGGAATCAAAGCAACTACGAGGTATGTAATTCTAGCCATCTTTTAGATTTAAAAGTTCCCCATGTATGCTAGATAGGATTATGAACCTTGGAAATCATATTTTTCATGTATTTTAGACAAACATAGATCGAAGGTTTTCTAGGGTTGCATGTACACTTAGGAGTCTTAGAATGCTCACAACCCATCAGTGGTATCAGAGCCTAGGCTTGTTTGTGAATACTTGATGCAAAATAGCTTGAAAAATCGAATTTTTTGTTCACTGCACGTATGAACTCGTCGAGTCCATGGGGGGACTCGACGAGTCCATGAAGAAATGCATGCAACTCGTCGAGTCTGTTCATGCACTCGACGAGTAGAGGCTGCAGTGTCCAGATTTTCGAGTTTTGCTCCTGGAAATGGACTAGAAACATTACCCTAAACTGTTTTGGTGTTATAAAACTTGTTTTAGATGGTGTAATGTTCATGCTAATCCATTTACAATGGCTATTATCAAAAATTACAAGTTTTATATGAGTTATTTATGATTCTTGAAATTATTGATAATCATATTCTTGAACTTATGAGATTAGATGATCATAGGAATTGTTTGTAACCTCCTTGGTAGTTTAATTCATGATCATAATGTGTTTTAATGGAGTCCATAACTTGTCCTCAAGTTATGGAAAACCAAAGGTCACACTTTAATTAAAAACAATTATTAGAACACATGAGTTATAAAATGAAGAGTCTCCAACCCTTAGAATTTTAAAAGTTAAAATTCAACCCTTATACTTTATAATATTATAAGTTTAATTATATATATATATATATATATATATATATATATATATATATATATATATATATATATATATATATATATATATATATATATATAAGATCAAGTCGTTTTACCGCAAGTAGGCCTCATTCACGAAGTCAATCTATAAGGGGGGTATAAGGATGTTGCCTATAAAATGGCATCTTAATGGGTGTCCACTCTCACCCACCGCTTCCTTGACTGGTGGAGGGTCGTTAGCCGAATGGGTAGGACAATGACTTAAAATTGTCATTAAAAGTATAATGACTATTATAAAGTAACTGAATGTTTTATAAATTCCCAATCTTAGTTACTTTAGGAAAAATGTGAATAAGGTGCTAATCCATGAAATTACACTTTGCACCTTGTTTAAGTCGTTGGTGGAGCGTGTGTGGTTTACCGGCACACTAACTTGGACTTAAGAAGGTAGGCAAAGGCTGACTTAAGGTTTTTCATGAGGTCGGAAGGAGCGTGTGTGGTTTACCGGCACAACGATTAAGTGAAAAACATTAAGGTACCAAGTAATTTGCATGGTTACTTCACACCTTGTTTTGTGATCCTCGGTATCCCAGTCACAAAACATGAAGGGCACACTCGAGATTGAAACATGCCATTGAAAAGCTCAATGAATCTAAAAGAATCTAGGAGTTTCTAAAACCAAATAAAACCTAATTACCATATTTCGTTTTCACGGTGGAAATTGGTGAATCGTCATTCACCTACCTTTCAAATATGTTATAGCTCGGATTACGGCATCCCTCTTCTAAGCTATAATATATTGTGATTGGATCCTAGCCTTAATATTACATTTGGGTGTTTTATTAAGGACTATCTCTATATCTAAACTAAATTTTTTTTCTTCTTTTCAGATGTCTTCCAACGATGTTGCTTCTGGCTCAAACCCTACCGGCTCCTTCTCTCTCATGAACCTTTGTGGGAGAGTCATCTTTGATGGATCCAACTTTACAGACTAGATCAGAAACATCAGGATGGTCACTCGGTATGAGAACAAAGAATATGTTCTCGACAAGGAGCTGAAGGTACCCGATCAAACTGCTACTCCTGAAGAGCTTGCTGAATACGAGGTACATGAAAGAGATGCTACAAAAGTGGCATGCATCATGATGGCCACCATGACAGCCGAGCTCCAAAAGTCGTATGAGGACTACTATCCTTTTGAGATGCACCAGGACTTGATGGACCGCTACCATCAAAGTGCTCGTCAAGAGCGAT
Organism: Lactuca virosa; assembly: GCF_052849685.1. NCBI lineage: Eukaryota > Viridiplantae > Streptophyta > Magnoliopsida > Asterales > Asteraceae > Lactuca > Lactuca virosa. The sequence goes on from NC_136428.1 coordinate 183,559,561, forward strand.
ATGAAATCATCTCCTCCATGATAACAAACCGAATGAAGGATGGTGAACCCATCACGGGCCACATGCAGAAAATGCAAAGGTATGTGGACTGTTTAATGAAGCTGAATGTGAACTTCCCCTAGGAGTTAGCAATAGATATCATTTTGCACTCCTTACCATCGTGTTATGATCAATTCCGCATGACATATCACATGAACAAGGAAGAAGTCACCCTCAGCAAACTTCAAGGACTCTTGAAGACCGCCGAAAGTGGTTTAAAGGGTAAGTCGGTTGTTACCACTCCTACTCCTACTCAAAACTCCGCACCTGTCCTGGCAATCGGGAAAGGTAGAGGGAAGAAGAGGAAGAACCCTTCGAAGGGTACCAAGGGTAAGACCCTTGATGGCTCCTCTTCAAGCGGAACCAAGAAAGGTTTCGTCACTCCTTCTTCTGATCCCAAGGAGGCTGAATGCTTCTATTGCCATGAAAAGGCACACTGGAAGCGAAACCGTCCAAAGTACCAGCAAGATTTGAAGGATGGGAAAGTAAAACCCAACCATGCAGGTATTTACACTATATTATCTAGTAACTCACCCTATTCTAACTCTTGGGTCCTTGATACCGGTTGTGGTATTCATATTTGTTCTAATTTGCAGGGACTAAGAAGAAGTGAGAATGTGGAGCATGGAAAGATAAACTTGATCATGGGGAATAGGAAAGCTTCACCTGTCACCAAGATTGGAGTTTATACTTTGTTGCTAAGTAGTGGGTTTACTTTAGATTTGAATAAATGTTATTATTCGCCTGAAATGGCAAGAAATATCATTTCCTTTCATGCTTTGTACAAACAAGGGTTTACCTTTTCTTTTGATAATGAAATTGGTGGAATAAATGATTTCTATAATAATGTGTTTTATTTTAAAGCATTACCTTGTGATGGTGTGTATGAAGCTGTGTCTGTTGTAGAAAACTTAGGAAATAATGTGTTGTGTATTGGTTCTACTAATGATAATAACTTGGATAAAGCATCATTATGGCATTGTCGTCTTGGACATATAAGCAAGAAACGCATAGGTCAACTCCAAAAGGATGGAGTTTTGGAATCATTTGACCTAAAGTCAGATGATAGTTGTGAATCCTCCTTACTTGGAAAATTGACAAAGTCACCCTTCATAGGTTCTTGTGTTAGGGGTTAAGGTTTGTTGGATCTAGTACACATGGATGTGTGTGGACCCTTCAAAACTGCCACAAGGGATGCTAATCGTTATTATGTCACTTTTACGGATGATTGTATTAGATATGGATATGTCTACCTAGTCAAGCATAAGTCAGAGACTTTCGAAAGGTTTAAAGAGTTTAAACAGGAAGTAGAGAATCAATTAGGCAGGAACATTAAGATGCTTTGATCCGATCGTGGTGGTGAGTATCTTAGTACAGAGTCCCTCGACTATCTTAGGGAATGTGGGGTTGTCTCACAATTGACACCTCCCAGGACACCACATTTGAATGGTGTAGCTGAGACGCGTAATCGAACCCTGTTGGATATGGTTCGTTCCATGATGAGTCGAGCTTCGCTACCAATCTCTTTTTGGGGGTATGCCTTAGAGACTGCCTCCCATATCCTTAATCTGGTCCCTACAAAGAAGGTTGCCAAAACACCTCACGAGATGTGGACTGGAAAAATTCCTAGTCTAGCCCACATCAAGGTTTGGGGTTGTGAAGCGTTCGTGAGACGCGAGACTCACGATAAGCTTGAACCTCGAAGTGAGAGGTGTATTTTCATCAACTACCCATAGAAATCCTTTGGTTACATCTTCTACAGACCTAGTGAGAATGTGGTCTTCGTAGCAAGGAGGGTTGTCTATCAAGAAAGAGAGTTCATAAGCCAAGGAAACAGTGGGAGGCAAATTGACCTTGAAGAAATTCAAGAGTCAAATGGTGAAGGAACCTCAAACCCTAGCAATCAACTTGAGGAGGAAACTCCTGTTGATCCAATTGTACCTCCAAATGTGCCTCTGAGGCGCTCCACAAGGGTTAGGAATGCACCTGAGCATTACTATGGCTTCCATATTACTGCGGAAGGTGAGATACTTATCAGTGATGGGACACTGGTGAGTCTGGATGAACCTAACAGCTATGCAGAAGCCATGGCAGGACCCGAGTCTGCTAAATGGAAAGAGGCAATGGACAGCGAGATACAGTCCATGTATGACAACCAGGTTTGGGACTTGGTTGACAGTGTACCGGGTCGTAAGACAATTAGGTGCAAATGGATCTTCAAGAAGAAGACCGACATGGATGGTAATGTACACATGTATAAGGCGCGACTGGTTGCAAAGGGATTTTCTCAAACTCTAGGAGTTGATTATGATGAGACCTTTTCACCAGTAGCCAAGATTAAGTCCATTAGGGTCTTGTTAGACATTGCTGTATTTCATGACTATGAAATATGGCAAATGGATGTCAAAACCGCTTTCCTTAATGGGAAGTTGGCTGATGATGTTTACATGAATCAGCCAGAGGGTTTTGTTAGCACAAAGTACCCTAATAGAGTGTGTAAGCTTGAGAAATCCATCTATGGATTGAAACAAGCACCACGCAGATGGAATCTTTGCTTTGATGAGAAAGTCAAAGAATTTGGCTTTTCGAGGAGTGAAGATGAATCGTGTGTATATGTCAAACCTAGTGGGAGTATAGTCAGTTTTTTGGTATTGTATGTGGATGACATACTACTCATAGGAAATAACATCCCAACCTTGCAGGAAGTAAAGTCCTGGCTTGGGAAGTGTTTTGCTATGAAGGACCTTGGAGAAGCTGCCTATATCTTGGGGATAAGGATCTTGAGAGACCGGAGTAAAAGACTAATTGGACTTAGTCAGAGTACATACTTGGATAAGGTGCTGAAGAGGTTCAGCATGCAAGATTCCAAAAAAGGAGAGTTACCCATCCAAAGTAATGTCAGATTGAGTAAGACACAGAGCCCGAGTACGGAGGCTGAGATAGCAGAAATGAGTCGAGTACCTTATGCTTCTGCAGTAGGCTCGATCATGTATGCTATGACTTGTACTCGTCCTGATGTGGCCTTTACATTGAGCATGGTCAGCAGATATCAGGAGAACCCTGGTAAGGCTCACTGGACTGCGGTAAGAATATCCTCAAGTACCTGCAAAGGACTAAGGACTGGGTCCTTACCCTCGGTGGGCGTGATGACTTGAGAGTTATAGGGTATAGTGATGCTAGCTTCCAGACTGATAGGGATAATTTCCGCTCTCAGTCGGGCTGGGTCTTTACCTTAAACGGAGGAGCAATTACTTGGAAAAGTTCTAAGCAGGAGACAGTGGCTGATTCAACTTGTGAATCAGAGTATATAGCGGCAAGCGAGGCAGCAAAGGAGGCAATATGGCTGAAGAACTTCATTGGAGATCTTGGAGTTGTACCAGCTATTAAGGAGCCTATGGAAATCTTCTGTGATAGTGAAAGTGCAGTTGCCTTAGCAAAGGAACCAAGAGATCATGGGAGATCCAGACACATTGACAGAAAATATCACTTCATCAGACATCGGATAGAAGAAGGAATCCTCGTGGCAAAGAGGGTATCATCGGATGAGAACCCAGCAGATCCCCTCACGAAGGGACTGACTCGGGTTAAGCATTTCCAGCATGCTCGGAGCATAGGGCTGAAGGATGATATTAGTTTTAGTAGTTAGATAATTTTGAAATTTGTAAAGTGTAATTGACATTTGATGATGAATAAAAGTTGTGTTTATTTATGAGTAAAGTGTTGCTATCTTTTTTCAATCGTTTACTATTATTTCTTTTGCATGTTTTGACTTCCAGGATATTTATGTTGTGTTTTACATATTATTCAAATTATCCACAGTCGGTCATATGTCGGAAGTAGATATGAATTAAGACTGTCATGAGTTGGTTGTAGAGGTCTAAGATATTGGACATCGCCTCAACACTCATGAGTGCTCATAATTTCTGAGTATTGGATTCAACCCACGCTCGCTGGTATCACTTCATGGAATTTATCTCCAGTGATCACGAGACGATAATATCATATAAGTCTTCAAACCTAGAGATATGTCTTCTTGCCTATGAGTTGGTTATGCATTGATCGTACGAAACCGCATTGGTAACTCGATGTTATAAAACGTGCCTTTGTGTGTAATTTAACAAGTAGTAGAACAAGCATATGAGTCGAAGTTTATCTGTTCCTTCTTGGATTAGAAGCGATATCTGGGCCCCTCGATGATTTTGTTTTGACCTATGTACTGGGCCCGGTCAGAACTAAATTGATGTGTTCAATTAAGTTTTATGTCAAACAAATCGAAAATCGGGAAACAAACTGCTGGACAATAAGTAAGACATTGTTCCATGTATTTGTCCGGCTGATATCTAGAACAGAGGATTATATGATCACTTATCTTAAATGGCGCATCATCATCTTCTCAGTTCCGAGAGACCTTGAAAAGAGCTATGATTGTTGATCGGTTCCTGAAGTCATACTTACAGATATAGTTATTAGACTTATCCAAGTGGGAGACTATTGGATAAGGTGTCTAAGTCCATATCTATATCTGGTATGTACTTGACCCGACCCGACATGGTCCATTTGGGTTGCATGGCATCATGCATTTGGATAGACTAAATGAGAGAAATAACACTTGTGGTTTATTAATATATTATAAGTTCTAATATATTAATAGTATTATTTAATTAGGATTGATCAAGAATTAATTTGGAATTAATTAAGTGATCAAAAGATAACTAATTAAATATATGGGTTGATTATGTAAATCATCCATAACTTGTATAGTGGGCTAAAAGGCTCCATGGATTATCAAGTTGGGTAAAACCCATAAGATGCTCCATGGATGCTCCATGGGAGTTACAAACCCATGGGTCATGGAAATGAAGAGTCATGTCACATTAGGGTTTACATGGTGTAACCCTAGATGTGACACACTATATAAGCAACATGTTCTCTACCAAAATCGGCTACACTAAGTTACAAGAGGGCTAGGCCGATTTTTAGAGTGTTACACATTCTCTCAAAGTTATTCCAAAGCATTTAGTGTTGTTTGAAGCATTTGAGGCATCACACTTGGGGTGCTAGGCTCTCATGGTTTTCAAGGAATCAAAGCAACTACAATGTATGTAATTCTAGCCATCTTTTAGATTAAAAGTTCCCCATGTATGCTAGATAGGATTATGAACCTTGGAAATCATATTTTGCATGTATTTTAGACAAACATAGATCCAACGTTTTCTAGGGTTGCATGTATACTTAGGAGTATTAGAATGCTCATTACCCATCACAAACTACCCTCCTTTCTCGAAATGGACAAGAGATCATCCGTAAACTCATGTAATCGGTGAATCATCTGAGGGAGTTCTTACTCGGTCCCAAATAAAAGCGAAGCAAACTGCTCTATTCTCTCAAGTAGAATTTTGCATGTTCAATTCATTCGTCTCCAAAATAGAACCGAAAACGGTTAACATTGCACTTGATCACTTTGATTGGGTACATGCAATGCAAGACGAACTACACGAGTTTGAACGAAACCGAGTTTGGAGATTAATTCCCACACCAAAGGATGCTTCTGTAGTTGGAGATTAATTCCCACATCAATCAGGAGGCTTACACGAAGACCCTACTGGCTAAGTTTGGCATGATGGGAGATTCCAAATTAAAGGTTCCTATGGCATTTGGAACGAATTTAACACCATCTTTGGAAAAACCGGTTGTTGACATGACTGTCTATCGACAAATGCTAGGGTCTCTAATGCATCTAACGGCTAGTAGACCAGATATTATGTTTTTTTTGTTACTATGCCAGGTTCCAAGATAATCCACGCGAACCTTATATGGTGGCTGTAAAGAACATATTCAGATATTTGAAGCGAACCTCATCTCTCGGTCTATGGTATCCTGCTAAATCAGGATTTTTTGTTCAAGCATTCTGTGATGCTGATCTTGGAGGATGCAGTTTGGACCGAAAGAGTACTACAGGCGGATGTCAATTCCTCGACGGCAAACTCGTCAGCTGGCAGTCCAAGAAACAAACATGTGTTTCACTCTCAACAGCCGAAGCTGAATATATTGCAGCAGCTTCTTGTACATCACATGTCATTTGGATCCAAAGCCAATTAAGAGATTATGGCCTGAATATGAAGAAAATTCCTCTCTATTGTGATTCTGAAAGCGCCATCAGGATTTGTCATAATCCAGTGCAGAATTCCAAGACGAAACACATAGCATTGCGATATCATTTCATCAAGGATCACGTAGAGGATGAGAATGTTGAAATTCACTTTGTTCGATCCACTGATCAATTGGATGACATCTTCACTAAGGCCTTACCGGAAGCTTCATTTAATAAAATACTACAATGCTTAGGAATGATGGAAGTTGAGTCAGTTCCAAAACCACACTCATTTCACTAAGTATAACTTTCGCTTTCGTTTTCTTAAAATTTTCCAACAACCGAAATGAACCGAACGCTCGGTCTATTTCGGCTCCTGATTTTTCGGGAACCGAAATGAACTGACGGCTCGGTCTATTTCGCCTCTAATAATTTTTCAAAGCGAGCGATTGTTTATTCTTATGGTTTGGAATTCACATATCCTTTGTATACTATGTATATCTTTGTGTTTACTCTACTTTCTATCTTCCATTAATTTCCAAAATTACAAAAAGATTTTTTCTTTTCTTTCAGAAATATTAAAATTCCAAAAATATTTTTCTTTTCTGTTTTTTTTTCTTCTTTTTCAGATTTACTAAAATCAACAAAAATAATTTCTTTCTGTGCTTAGTTTTTAATTATTTTCTTTTCACAAATAATTCGAAAATTCCAAAATCATTATGGATCAATATCACAGATGCAATTACATGATGGAGCTGGGGAAGGTATATCACTCTTTATCTTTATACTAGTTAAGTTTCCCTAGAAGCATGCTGCTGCATGTAGACCGAAGCCTCCAAGACTCTGAGTGAAGCCTTAATGATTCGATTTATACCAATCGTTTCTTCCCAATTAGGCTGTCAAAATCAATCAAGTCATGAGCTAACTTACTCTTCTCACATTGAGTTAAGAGTTATCTGCTTCGTCAGTGTTTTATAGCAGAGGTACTTTCGGTTTTTTAACCACCTATACTTATTTTTCCATCTGATTTCGGTTCATAATCATAACCCTTGAGACTCTCAGCATTTACCACTGAGGTTTATGGTTACACAATATCTGTGTTGATGATCTTAGTTTCGTTTCACCATGTGCTAAGTGAGATCCAAAATTCAATACCCATAATGAATTGGCGGTGAACAATTAAATGTTCTAGCTTTCACCCAAGTATTACCGAAACCACTTTGTTGGTCTTTACCTTGAAATTTTTTTATTTTTGTGTGATCTTTATGAATTTGTCTAACACCAAGACATTTCTTCCCATAAGATCCAGTTTTCTTTTTATTTTTGAGATTTCAAAATTTAATCATCCAGTTACTAAATACTTTATCAAACCTACTTGTTCAATAGGCTACACTGGCCTCACAAGTACTTCATCCCACTTTCGGTCTTATGTCAAGTACTGAAGTTCGGTTGAAGCGAAGCCAACCTTTAAAAGCTTAAACTTGAAAAGATGCCTTTCAATGTTTCTTAATAAACATTTGATCGTATTTCAACGGGAAACCACACAGACACTTCTAAGTCTCTCTTGACTTTGAAGGAAGAGATTCGTGCCCGGGATCCACAGTTTTATGTCTTAATTGACATCACTTATATCCCACAAATACTTTGCTTTATTTCTTTTCTATTGGCACACTCTTTCACGAAAATTCTCGTGATTTTCACAAGTCTAGTTCGTGGCACTAATGGCAATTTTTCAGATTTGATGTTTCGATTCCAAATATTAAGGCGGTATACTGTGTTAAGGAGCGAACGTTGCCAACCTTATATGAAGCGAAAGGATGATTCATAGTTGGAAAAGGAATTTGAATAGCTTTCGAAGTTGAAGAGGAGGTCACAAGATAAGATTTAAAACAGGCGCGTGAATTTGAAACGGTTCCTAACATCACGCCGAATGATGTCTTTCTGGGGAAACATAGCTGTCAAATCGCGCTTTTTCAGGCGATGTTTTTGAAGATCTTGCCATCATTACTATTGATCTTTCTCTCTCATGGTAATCATATAAAAGATTCACACATACCTCCTTTACCTTTTACCACTCTCAAAATTCTCTCAAGTAAACACCGACGAATTATACTGTTCATATTCTTCTCCAAACCTGTGACTATGGCTGAATCTTCTTCCGTTCAAGAACAAACTGCATCATTCTCTTTGCTGGTCATCATGCCCAATCAAAACCTGCAACACTTTGAATCCTTTCCGTTATGATCCCTACATGCTTCAAGTGGTTGAATGTCTCAAATATTCACCACTTGTGACTTCCCTAAACAAGGTAGAATCTGTACCAATGTCCCTGCTTTCACAAATCTATTCATCTACTTCTTATGATAAATGCAAGGAAAGAATCTTCTTCGACATCTTCAATCACAAGACTTCCGTCTCCAAAACAAGATTATGTTCCTTATTGGGGCTACCCTCTAATGATTCTTTGGTGAATCCTGATTCCATCATTACAACTCAGTTGTTCACCATGTTTTATGATATGGGATACACTGACGTTCTTACCATGGTGACCAAGTTTAAGAAATCTTGCCTTCCTCCTCAGTGGAATGGCTTATTTACTCTTCTTTTCAAGGGGTTGTCTGAGAGGGTTGCTGGTTCAGATGGGGCTAGTAAGGCGTTTATGACCATTCTCTATGGTGTTTACCAAGGCATTAACTTGGACTATGGGTCCATTCTATGGTCTCAACTGCTACAAAGCCTTAATTCCTCTACAAGCGATTCTGAAATATCTTGTGCCAGGTTTTGGACAATTATCACTCACAGGGCAATGAATCATTTTCACGTTCCAGTTATGACGGATGCACTGAAATCGACAATAGCTACCTTTCACACCACTAATATCATAATCACCGATCCATCCAAGTACTCATTCGTCGGTTCTGTTCCTGAATCGATGTATCGATGTGTCTCTGCTGAAAGCAATGTTATCGCTGAATACAGGAAGCTATCTTCAACGGGCTCGAGGTAGCTGACCCCTGAAATGCAAAGTGCACTGGACGCAGCTGATAAACCAGCGAAAAGAGGGAAGCGGGCAAGTCAAGGCAAAAAGAACACTGAAGGACAATCAACCCAAGCTGCTATGCCTAAAAAGCGTAAGACCGATCAAGCAGCTCCTCCCTCTCCGAATAGGCGAAAAGTGAACAAAATGGCGAAGAAACCGAATGATCGTTCGCTTAGTGATTCTGACTACGTTCCTTCCGATCAGGATCAGGAGAAAGTAACCGAAGGTAATGTTTTTCATGCTGAAGGGTCGCCTAGAGGAGACTCGCCTCCATGTTCTCCAACTCATGAGGTACATGTTAATGATTATGTTCCAACTCCTCCTCCTTCTCCATCTCACACTACAGTGCCAATTTCTATTGTACCTCTTCCACCACCTATCCTTACTCAAGTAACTTCAACAACCATAAACACAACCGTACCTCCGGTTCGTGTCAACGTATCTGATACGGGGCACTTACTTCAAGCACCGAAACCCTTGTCACAAACCCACCTCCTTCACCATCTCCATCAAGCGAATCTAACCCTGTTCTTAATGGAGAATACGCTGAATTTGAATCCTTCTACTATAGCCCTTATCGTGTTCAGAGCGAAGATGATGATGATGATGCTCCTGTCACAAAAAGACACTTGAAGGATCTCAATGCTAAGCTTGACCAGTTGCTTGCTTCCTCTACTTCCTCTTCCACATCAACATATTCTGATTCTGCTATCAAGGCTCTAATTGAAACCTCGATCAAACAGCATGATGAGTCGATTGAAAAGGCTACCAAAGCTGTGGATGCCTCCACCCTATCTTGCAAGAACGCCATCGATGAGGTAAAATACCAACAAAGCTACTGAATCTATTGCGTCACTTTCAAAGTCTTTTAAGACTGAGAGAGAAAATTTCGAATTGGTTCGCACCAATATTCAATCTGATCACACCTCACTTCTATCATCAGTCAATGCTCGTATCGATAAACTCCAAGCTGATCTTGCCTTGGATAATAAAGTCCAGGAAGATCTTGCCGTCTTAACCACCAAGATTGCAAATCTCTCCTTGGAGCTCTGCCATGCGAACAAGGAAATTGATGCCCTCAATACTGAACGCACAGTGATCAAAATCTGTGTCACTGATGTGCATTCTCTTCTTTCCAATCTCTTAGAAGCACATGATTCGGTCCTTACTATCACAGTGCGACGTCACTTAACAGAGAAATTGTTTCCTGCACTGGAAATGTTGAGTCGTATTGGGGGTGTTACGGAGCCAGTGGTTACTCCGCAACAAGGGGGAGAAGATAATCAAAATCCTCCCAAATAACCAAATCTTCCCAAACAACTAAAAGTCACCACTGAACCGAAGGGTAATGAAGCTTCGGGTTCTAGTGTGTTGGACAAGAAAAAGGGTATTATGGTTCTAAGTGATGGGGAGGAAGAATCTGAAGAAGACGCTCTGAGAAGAAAGAAACGAGATAGAGAGCTTGATGAAACTCTCAAAATTGCCAGAGAAGGAGAAGAAAGAGAGAAAAGAGAAAAAGAGGCTCACGACACGTTGGAATGCAGAAAAGCTCTTTTTCCTCTATGGACATTAGAGAAGCTAATCAAAGAAGCTATTGAGTCTCCTAGTACTCATTGGCTAGAACCGGTTACTTCGTTTGATTGTAACAACACTAAAGATTCGCAATTCGACATGCCTATCACCCGAAAGGCATTTGTATTTCATTGTTTTGATCCGATAGCGAATGTTCCTTCTCCTGACCCGAAGGTTGATCGAGACCTCATTCATTTTTATCTCCAATACTCTCAACCGCAATACTTGACTTGGAGCGCACAGAAGATCACACCAGTCAAGGTATTGAAACCAACTTCTGGAGGGGCGTTTGTAAATGTGAAGTTTAGAGTGACCCGATGATCTGACAATTACGTTCATGTGATCTCCTTGGCGGATCTACCAAACTTGAATCCACATGATTGGATTCTATTGAACAACATTCTGCTTTCTGATCCACAGCAGTACGAGCCTATCATTGATCATCTCAAGGGAATGTTAGCTTCCTATATTCATGAGGTTGCCAATATGGATCAAGAGATCGCCCATTTTTTTAGGAAGAGGCCTACAGTCAAACCCATTGGGAAAGCATGCGATTCTAACAAGATGCGGATGAGCAAGATTGATTTGAAGTATCGCACTGTTATGTTCAACCGAGGCAAAGGTCAAAAGTTTGTGTTCGCTCTCGATGACAAACACCTGTTCTCCACTACCTGCCTGGAGCATATTCTCGATATCATACACAGGTGTAAACAGAACGGTGAAGCAGATATGAAGAATTTCACCGACATGCTTCGGTGGTATATCGATTTTCGCCACACTCTTCTTGCCATCATACCAATGTTATTGAAGACTGTGAAGAAGTCCACCATTGCTCAACCGATATGATCTCTCGCCTCAATTGACACAAATGGGGAGATTGTTGGGTCAATGGTGTTGCGTCATTGGACTTTGTCTTAGGTCCATTATGTTACTCGGTCTGGGCATGTCCAGCTGTTTTTTGTTATTAAGGTTTAGTATTTATGGTGCATGCTTGCATCATTAGAACCAAAATTTTCTTGATCATTATTTTTCCAAATTTCGTACTGTAATCCTAGCACACCTCTACAATAGCAATTCTCATTGAATTTTTCTGAGGTGGAGCATATTAATCATTCGACACTCGTTTGATTTATTGTGGTGTTTATCGTTCTTCATTAATTGTTATTGTGTTCTTGATATCTGTTTGAATCTATCGATCTAAAAGAATAATATTCTCATCAGTGTGACAAGTGGCAAAAAAAAACCTTCATTTATTAGAGTAGATTTCGAATAAATTTAAAACGATTAATTTTGAAAAACTTTTTATTTAAGTAAATAAAAATTTTCATTAGGTATTTATCAAATCCCATAACATAGAAAATACGTTAAATAAGCAAAGGACAAACACCCTTTTATTTAATCTAAATCGGTAGAAATATTAATTTCGTAAGAGAAAATACAAATTAAGACAAATCTGATAAATTTGTGTTAAAATTTAACCAAAACTTAACATAAAAACCCTAAAAATCACGTATTTCGGAACATTTCCTACCAAATGGATAGAAAAACTAGGTAATGAGCCGAAATTGTTGGTAAATGGGTCGGTGTCCAATTACTTAAGAGTAGTGGGTATAGGCCAGATAAGGGGCGTTGAGAGTCCTATTTGACATGTCATAAATTAAGAGAAAATCAACACCACCCCAGTGTAACGCCCGGTTTCTAGGTAATTTCTTAAATTCTAAGTATTTAATTATTTTGCTTTATGGCCTATTACGTGGGGCGTACCTTGTTGAAGCTTGGACATTGCGTTTTCCCCTAGTACGCTGGGCATAACTATGGTACACTGGGCGTACTCGAGTGAGGGGAAAACCCTAAAATTTAGGGTTTGGGCCCAATTTAAGCACCTTATAACCACAAGACCTCTTTTATCATCGACCTCCTTCGTCCCAAAGCAGTTCTCACGAAACCCAAGCCCATTTTTAGAGAGTATTGAGTCTTTTGTGTGTTTTGGGTTTATCTTGAAGAAAGAAGAACCCTTTGGAGAAGCGTTTGTTGATTTGAAGCTTGTAAATCCAGAATCTATTCACCTTGATCATCCTCTTGGAGGTATAAAGTCTCAACCTTGTTGATTCATCTCTTAGATCTAGTTAGTTAGGGTTTTTGGCATATTTTGGTCCCTTGGGTTGCTTCATGTGAGTATAAGTTACTCCAGAAGCTTAGGATAGTATATCTTGATGTTTTGAGGTCCCTAATGTATAAAAATAGCATATTGATGGCTTTTAACTCAACCATGCAATAGTTGATTCTCATATTATGGAGTTAGAAGGCATGAAATTAGTTGTGGGCCACTTTGAGCCATGAAAAGGCATCAGGTTGATAACTTTATCATTTACGAAGTTTCCCAAGAACAAGATATGTGATTTGGACGTTTGGACTTAAGTCATTAAGTGCTTAATGTGATTTTTAGCCATCAGAGGAGTACACGAGGCGTAAATATGAGTACGCTTAGTGTACTATGTTCAGGCCTATTTTTCCCCTTGCTTACGCGGAGCATGGCAGGGTGGTACGCTTAGCGTACTCACCAAAGGACCTTTAGGTCATTATTTGGGCCTTACTTTGGGCTACTTTGGCCTTGAGGTTAGTTTGGGCCATTTTGGGCCTCGACGTTAGTTTGGGCCTTGGGTTTGATTTGGGCCATTATAGGCCATGGCTTGTTTTGCCTAGGTTAGGAACGATAAAATGGTCTTTTACCCTTTGTGAGAGGCATTATGATTTGGGATTTTAGTTGTGGTTCATTACCTTGAATAGTGATTAGGGATGGTTTGAATTTGTTCAGTGTGAGGAGGCGTTATAGCAACAACTTGCGTGTGATTGCTTATCATTAGATTTAGGTGAGTCTACTCAAAGTGTTTTGGCGTTTCGAAGGCACCAATGTCGGCAAATTGATTATTATTATTAGAATGCTAGTTATATGTGTGACTCTTGCATGTATTGTATGTGTTTGTATGTATACTGGGCAGGGCCTGATGAGTATGTTGGGCGGGGCCCATCGCATGTTACGGATAGATCTATACTGGACAGGGCCCAATGTCGGGCGAGGCCCATTGTATGTATGGTATATGCGATTTTGGGGAAACTCAATAAGCTTTGTGCTTACAGTTTAAGTTTATGTTTCAGGTACTTCCAACTCGAAGGGTAACTGTGACATCCCCATTTTCACGGCCAGAAAAGACCGATTTTGTTTATGCTTTATAAAAATCAGAGTACCTCTTTTAATAAAAATGTTGCGAAATTTGTTCCCAGTAAAATATGATAAATACGTTATCAAAGCATTTCCAAAGAAAAGTATTTTTATTCATTTTAAAACATTTGGGATGTGATCGTCAATACAGAAACATAAGCATAAACAGAACTTACATTCATTATCACTAGTGATTTATATCTCCTTAATCTCTCAGTGTAATGTGACTTCATATCAACACCTGTGATATAAATAAACTGAGTGGGTCAGGTTGGGAAACCTGGTGAGTACATAGGGTTTTCAACCCACAATAATATAATTATTATGTTAAACATCAAGCAATCAACCCAATTACCCATCCCTATTATCTTCTTTACTCTGAAGGATCTACCCTAAGATTCACCTATTCCTCGTTCGTTCATTCCTAAGGAGTATCCTAAGGAATCGGCACTAAGTCTGCATAGTCGCGAGGGTTTATCTCGTTTATTGACAGTATCGTTTGCGAGAGTCCCCTCGTAATACCTGTCAATGGGTTTTTAGAGTACACCGGGTGAACACATCGTTCACAACACCTACAGGTTGCGAGCCTACTAGTGTTCCACTAGACTGTCTAGAATAGTCCGTGGTTGTCATCCATACTCTGCTAGATGACGGGGCCATCGCTTGAGTCATCGTTTGGCTCATCGTTTTGCCTCATCGCTTTGGCTCATCGCTTCGCACCATATTTTATCACTCATATATCATCGCTCATCATTCATCTCATCTTTCATCGCTCATCATTTATCTCATCTTTCAGCGCTCATCATTTATCTCACCTCTAATCCACCCATGTTTTACCCAACGCATTTTGTAGATATAAAAACACATATACAGTTTAGATAATTTAAAACATGTATAAAACGCTTCATCCAGCATAGACAGCAAGTATCCAGGCAGTATACACACATAGCACGTATTTTATATAAAATACTTCATATTTATGTGTAAGATGAAAGTAACTATGTACTCACTTGAAAAGGTGGTGACTCGGCACTTGGACAGCGATTCGTTACTATTAAAACAATTTCCCTTGGACAAAACCTAGTATCATTTCCACTAGAGTTTAGTCTAATGTTCAACGAGACTAATTAATAGTCTAGCTATTATTACTATTATATAAGCGTTAAACAATATTCTTCGTTATAACTCGGATTTCAGCGTTCTTTATATGTACGGAACCCTTGTAACATATACTACAACTTGGTTAAGATTAATCCTTCTAAATAATCTTCCATCAAAAACTCATTTTTGATGCTCATCCTCTCTAAATTGACTAGCCCAGATCTGCGGGCGTTATAATTATCTCCCCCTTAGGATGATTACGTCTCGGGATCATCAACGAAACAGGGCTGTATAATGACTCCGTACGTTATCTCTTTATCCTAGGTAATAATCATAACTTCTATGTTCCTCCAAATGAGTATCTAATTCTTGGACTTCTCGACTGCAGGCGGTGCTCGATCTTGCACTTGCGCCCTATCTCACGTTAGACTCCAAATTATGACCTTCAAGTCACAATCTCGATCCTCACTGGATACGAACTTAAGATAAGTTTTTTTTTATTACTACAATGGAACGATGTGTCATATTCTAATGACCTATCATCGTATGTTGCAAAGCTTAGACTCGGGTCTCTTAGAGTCTTCCAGAACAGACTATACTTTCGTTCATGTTCTAATCTCATCTTAAAAGGTAGTATTTATAGCTACAAGAAACTTTTCGTGATACCTCTACTGATCGCTTTTTATTTCAATCTTCCGTCTTAAGTCAGATGCTACATCAAACTTGATTCTCTGAACCACATAAAATACTCAGCGTAGTCGGACCCAATTTGATATGACCACTAGGGTCGGAATAACAATCATCTTCTTAGTCATTACCGAAACGATGGTAACGACATACATGAATAAAACAAAATCAATTACTAGCTCCTTGGTAACCTTGTAACTTTCCCTGATCCAAGCGTGAGTCCTGTGCTTCCGGTAGTATAGGCCTCTACTACCATTCACACCTATTCGTACTCGTCCCAGGTATTGTCTCGCAGTGTTCCAAGTCACCATACAAGAAAATCACATAACAGTTTAACACAACAGATAACAAAACGAAGGTTTTATTATTATTTCTTGAAACTATTACATAGGTGTTCAAGTTCACCCTAGACTATGCCTCTAACAGGCTACATCATACGATACTATCCGCATGGCTACTTCATAACTTGATCTTCGGATATGGAGTCCTCATCCTTGATTCCTCGCGTTGTTATCTGCTTTGTCGAGGATCATGTGAAATGCCCTTGGCTTTGGCGGTGCATTTGGACTTGCTGCTTCGTTTTTCTTTGTGCAGTCTCTAGAAATATGCCCTTCTTTGTTACATCCGAAACATACCTTCTTGTTGAATGTGCACTCGTTGGCATAATGGCCACACTTTCCACACTTGAAACATATCTCATCTTCGCCACATTTTCCTAAGTGTTTCTTCTCGCACTTATCACACCATCTTGCTTCGCCTCTTCCTCCTCCTCCAAACTTCGAGAATTTCCTCTCGTTGTTGGGCCTTGAAGATCCTTCAAACTTCCTCTTTTCTTCTGCCTTATCTTTTTCTAGACCCCTTTCCCTTATCTGGGTCTCTATATTCTTAGCTGCTCTAACGACTGTTTTCAAAGTAGTTACCATTTTGACCGTTGGGCCAAAGTCTGCGGGCAGTCCGTTAGCGAACCTATCTATCTTGGAGAGTTCAGTAGAAACCAAGTAGGGAAATAGCTTCATCTTCTCAGTGAATGTGGTGGCATACTCATCAACACTCATCTTCCCTTTCTTCAGGTTCTGAAACTCGTTGTTTAGGTTTATCAGGTCTATCTCTGAGCAGTACTGCATTTTTAACTGCTCCGTGAATGCTTCCCACGACATTCATATGGCTTCTCCTCGTGGCATTGTATCTCCCAACAACTTCCACCAACTTAACACTCCGGTCTTTAGTTGTCTGACTGCAAAGACGGTATTTTGTTTATCGCTGCAGTCGCAGATCTCAAATACCATCTCCATCTCGGAGATCCAGTCCATAATCTCCACTGGTTTTGGGCTTCCAGAGAGACTCGGTGCTTTTGCACCCAAGAAATTTTTATACATCTGCCCATCCTTGTCATTTCCCTTCTCCGGGCCATTCCTCCTTGCCCCTTGGGTTCCAACTTGACTCACAGTGCGACTATAATTTCCTTCCTCCGATTGTTCAGCGATCAACTCAGGTTGCATAATTGGCACCGTAGGTTCATCCCTATTTTCGTGCAACATCTGCCTCATCTCTTCTCTTTGCTCAGCCAGCATAGCCCGAATCATGGCTTGTACTCCAGACATTGCGATTGGCTTAGGAGTGGCTACTACAACAGGTATTTGCTCAATCACTGGTGGTTGAGGCGGTTGATTTCTATTTCCATTCGCGTTTCCTCTTCGGGTTCTTACCATTTCGTTCTATACACCAAATCAGACGTTCGATACAAAAGACGAGAATTAAGATAGGAAATATTTTATTTACGATCGATGTATAAATCTCCCTATTATTCCGAAAAGTTACATGCCAGTTCTAATACCGTAATTAAACGTTTAGAATTCTGAACACGTAAAGTTTTCGGATCCGGTCGGCAAAAGACCATAGATCCGATCATATAATGCACATCATAAATCATTTAGCACATAAAAGCATGTTTGGCATTTTCCTAAATAAGCTAGTGCTTTCGTCTATTAAGGTGTATTACCTAAATTTATTAGACATACTCCTCTCGATCATCACTTAGCATTCAAAGTTTAAGTCTAGAAATAAATCCATATTCCTAGTTCGCTTAAACTAATGCTCTGATAGCAACTATGATATCCCCATTTTCACGGCCAGAAAAGACCGATTTTGTTTATGCTTTATAAAAATCAGAGTACCTCTTTTAATAAAAATGTTGCGGAATTTGTTCCTAGTAAAATATGATAAATACGTTATCAAAGCATTTCCAAAGAAAAGTATTTTTATTCATTTTAAAACATTTGGGATGTCATCGTCAATACAGAAACATAAGCATAAACAGAACTTACATTCATTATCACTAGTGATTTATATCTCCTTAATCTCTCAGTGTAATGTTACTTTATATCAACACCTGTGATATAAATAAACTGAGTGGGTCAGGTTGGGAAACCTGGTCAGTACATAGGGTTTTCAACCCACAATAATATAATTATTATGTTAAACATCAAGCAATCAACCCAATTACCCATTCCCATTATCTTCTTTACTCTTAAGGATCTACCGTAAGATTCACCTATTCCTCGTTCGTTCATTCCTAAGGAGTATCCTAAGGAATCGGCACTAAGTCTGCATAGTCGCAAGGGTTTATCTCGTTTATTGACAGTATCGTTTTCGAGAGTCCACTCTTAATACCTGTCAATGGGTTTTTAGAGTACACCGGGTGAACACATCGTTCACAACACCTACAGGTTGCGAGCCTGCTAGTGTTCCACTAGACTGTCTAGAATAGTCTGTGGTTGTCATCCATACTCTGCTAGATGACGGGGCCATCGCTTGAGTCATCGTTTGGCTCATCGTTTTGGCTCATCGTTTTGCCTCATCGCTTTGGCTCATCGTTTTGTCTCATCGCTTTGGCTCATCGCTTCGCACCATATTTTATCACTCATATATCATCGCTCATCATTCATCTCATCTTTCATCGCTCATCATTTATCTCATCTTTCAGCGCTCATCATTTATCTCACCTCTAATCTACCCATGTTTTACCCAACACATTTTGTAGATATAAAAATACATATACAGTTTAGATAATTTAAAACATGTATAAAACGTTTCATCCAGCATAGACAGCAAGTATCCAGACAGTATACACACATAGCACGTATTTTATATAAAATACTTCATATTTATGTGTAAGATGAAACTAACTATGCACTCACTTGAAAAGGTGGTGACTCGGCACTTGGACAGCAATTCGTTACTGTTAAAACAATTTCCCTTGGACAAAACCTAGTATCATTTCCTCTAGAGTTTAGTCTAATGTTCAACGAGACTAATTAATAGTCTAACTATTATTACTATTATATAAGCGTTAAACAATACTCTTCACCCACTATGTACAGACAGGGGCAAGACATGAAACACCCGAGGGCAGGATCATTTTGGCATATAGCACTTCTGAAATCCAAAAACCCAGGCGGCCCTTCAAACCGGATTCCCCGTACCGCGAGTGGTTAAAAAGATATTATAACGACACTTATATAACCCGTAATAATAGCTCAAATAATTATTATAAGGTCCTAATAACGTTACTATATTTAAATAAAAGCTATATTAAAAATTAGGTAGACGTATATTACCTACAAGGGGGTTTGGCTAGAAGCCGCGCTCTGCAGGGGCAGAACTTCCGAGCCGAAAGCTCTTCTTCTCGAAGCCGTCGAGCGCTCCGGGGCTTTCTTCTAGCGCTAGGGGAGTTTTGGGAGGTTTAGAGAGAGAGTAGAGAGAGAGGAGTGGAGGTGTGAAGAAATGAGGGTGGAAGGGGTTGTATTTATAGGGTGAAATCTGGCTTAAATTAGTTCCACATGTCACCATCTAGTGGCAAGCCTTGGGGAGAAAGCAATGGCCAAGATTGTGCCACGTCACCCCTTTTGCAGCAGCACCATGCCGACTTCTAAACCCCGTAACGTTCGCATACGAGCTCCGTTTTCGACGTTCTTTATATCCACGAGTAGGTAAAAATAATATCTACAACTTTTATTTTGACTCCGTCGGCTAATTCTCGGCCGATCTTGAATTTAACAGTACGAGGAGATTATACTGTTAAATGTCCGCGTAAAATTCATAACTTCTACATACGGACTCCGTTTTCGTCTGTCTTTTTACCGTTGAGTTCCTATTAATGAGATCTTCAATTCTCATTTAGGTCGCGTAGGCCAAAAACCGCTCGATCTAAAATTTGAGTTTCGAGCCGTGCACTACTATGCCAAATCTTAGAAAATTCATAACTTCCTCATACGAAGTCAAATTTGGGCGTTCTTTTTTTGTATGTTCTCGGTTTAACGTATACTACAACTTTTGTTTATATTTCTAAGGCTAAAAAGTCCTTTATCAAAAATTCACTATTTACGTCTCCCGGTGGCGTGCCGGTTTTGCCGTAAAACTTCGACGGGGCATAACTTCTTCGTTATAACTCGGATTTCGGCGTTCTTTATATGTACGGAACCCTTCTAACATATAATACAACTTGGTTAAGATTAATCCTTCTAAATAATCTTCCATCAAAAACTCATTTTTGATGCTCATTGTCTCTAAATTGACTAGCCCGGATCTGCGGGCGTTACAGTAAGTGCCCGGCCTAATCACTATTTGTGGCAACCGTCAATTTTTGGCCAAGTCAAAGTCAACTAAAGTCAACAAGTCAAACCGGTCAACTCATCTAACCTTTGTACATTAGGGTTTCCATTATGTTTCTTATTGAACAACTCGCAATCTTAATACAAAGTATCACTTAGAGTTTTCACGTGTTCGGAAATTCTAAACCCTAATCAGGGCAAGTGATGAAACTACTCGATAAAACATTATTCCTTAACCCTCAGGGGCATATAACAATCATAACCAGACTTAACGGGATGTACAAACCTTGCGTTGCGAAGCCAAACACTCAAAAAGGTCACAAAAGAAGTCTCTTCCAATCTCTTTCACTCTAACTCTCCCAAAACTCTCTAAGTAGGAGAAATCGCTACAAGTGTGTGTAATCTCTCCCAAATCTCTCCAAGTATGTCAAATCTCTCCCAAATCTCTCCAAGTATGTAAAATCTCTCCCAAATCTCTCTCTGTATGAGAAATCTCTCCAAGAATGTCAAATCTCTCCCAAATCTCTCCAAGTATGTGAAATCTCTCCCAAATCTCTCTCTATATGAGAAATCTCTCCAAGAATGTCAAATATCTACCAAATCTCTCTAAGTATGCCAAATCTCTCCAAGTATGTGAAATCTCTCCCAAATCTCTCTCTGTATGAGAAATCTCTCCAAGAATGTCAAATCTCTCCCAAATCTCTCTAAGTATGCCAAATCTCTCCAAGTATGACAAATCTCTCCCAAATCTCTCTCAAAATCTCTCTCAACTTTTTATAATCACTCGGGGCATCTCGACCCTCGAATTTGACGAAAACAGCTCGAAAACGGAAGTCTACGCGAAAAACAGCCTTAAGGAGCCGAAACTCCTCTTAGGAACCGGAACTCCTCTTTGGAGCCGAACCTCTTAGAGCCGAACCTCCTGAGAACCGAAACCCTCTCAACCGAAATGGACCGAGCGGTCGGTCTATTTCGGTCCCCTGACTAATCAGAACCGAGACCCGACTTTCGGCTCTTCCATTCCTACCTTCGGTCCGAGGACCTGACCTTCGGTCCAAGGACTTGACCTCCGGTTCCGAGATGCAAGCCAAGACCAAACCTCGCAGATAGCCACCGAGACCGAGCCTCGCCTTTTGTTCCTTCTCCTCGCACTCCCGGTCTCCTCTTCTACTCTCGGTTCTAAGCATCAGGAACCGAACCTCCGACCCAGACTTCGGATTTTCGCCTGTTTTTCCCGGTTTTTGACCATTTCCACGTATTAAGCCCGTTTTTCGTGATTTTAACATATAAGACCCTAAATATTCATAATTTAAACATATTTTTATGGAAATCTTTATTTTAGAATAATATCTAGTGGGTGAGATATTTAGGTGGAGTGTTGACTTATCCTTTGGGCAACGACACAAGTTACCTCCCACACCCACTCCTTGACTATTCTCAGTCACTATTCACCCATACCTAGTCATTTCATAGTACTTTTCCCACCATTTTCCAGCCACACACTTGGTCAAGAGCTGGAAAGCCCTCCCCTCTCCTCACATTTCTCTCATTTTCCACCAAAGAACAAACTCCTTCCTCTCTCTCTTTCTCTCTCTAAAATTCGATATTCAAGGCTATTCTCCAAGCTTTTCTTCTACATTTGGTAAGTATCTTCCTCCTACACTTAGATATTCTACTATCCTACATCCAAATCATAGATTGCTTACGCAAATATCGTCATGTTTGTGTTAGATCTTCAAATCTTCAAGCATCTCCCAAGTGTTCTTGAGTTGAACACTTCTTTTCTCCATCATCCATCTACTGAAATCACTCAAGGTGAGTTCATACCCCTATCTTTTCATGTTTTTCTTAAGTTTTAAGGGGGGGAATACAAGTTAAAACACCAAGAACACAACTAAACTCATTTAACAGCCTTCATCAGACAAGTTCAACTCCATTCACGGACTGTTTTGGTCAACTTAAACATTTTAGTTTTCAAAACTGTACTAGGTGCAAATAGTTCAGGTTCATACCTTTAAAATGACTACTTGCACATCACCATACGATTTTGCTACGATTTATGGTGATTTTTACAAAACTACCTATCATTTCAAAAACGAATTCGGACCAGTCTGTGAATATGAACATTTTAACACAAGTTAAAGACTTCCAAAAATCATAATAAAAATTATGAACAAACTACACATATTGTATGAACTCTCAGAATTTACGGATTCAGTTTTTGACTTCGTATGATTTTTCTATGATTTTTCTAAAACAATGGAGAACGGTTAAAAACTAGTTAACAGCTTATAACTTTCATAACACTTTGTAATATGTTGAGCAAAGTGCATAACCATAAGTTCTAAATATTGAATGTATTATCTTGTTAGTTTATCATCTTAAACTGAAATTTAGTCATTCATGATAAGGTTACTCATTCGCTTCGAGCACATATAATAAACTTCAATAAGTATAGTTTATGGATTTTACTACACGAAAAAGGTTTTACTCTCAAAACAAATGGGTTTTTCATATCCTACGTGATAAACTATAATAGTAATAGTTTAAGGATTTCATATCACTATTTATTCAAAGAAGGTGATTTTTCTTCCTCCACGGAAGAGGTTTTAATATCAAACTATGTGGAAACTAGTTAACTTAGGTTGTGAGGCAATTCTCTCCCTGTACGTTCGAGTACGGGATCCCAATTCCTGTAAGTTATAACCAGAGTCTCTTGTAGGGAGAGCGTGATAATTGTGTATAGATCTATATTGGGTTTGACACCACACACCTTTCTGCTAGCTACAGTGGGAGCTGCAAGTCTACGGGTGACAGGAGTCATAGTATTTTAACGTCTGAAAAACGTTGTGCAGGTTATTTCTCGTCATAGTATGGTTATAGCGACTCACATATGTAGTTAACAATCATTCAAGTTTACATGGAAAATTCTACTTTGAAAAAGGGTTTTACTTCTAAAACTAAACGAGTTTATGTCGATTTAAACTTGCAAAAATTACTTTAAGTATGGGAAAAATACTTGTTCATTTTCGGTCCTGGGATTTAGGACAACCTAACCTTAAAAAGGGTTTTATGCCGATTTAGAACCACTTTTATATCTTTAAGTATGGTAAAATACTTGTCTATTTTCGGTCCTGGGATTTAGGACTACCTAACTTTAAAAAGGGTTTTATGGCGATTTAGAACCACTTTTATATCTTTAAGTATGGTAAAATACTTGTCTATTTTCGGTCCTGGGATTTAGGACTACCTAACTTTAAAAAGGGTTTTATTCCGATTTAGAACCACTTTTATATCTTTAAGTATGGAAAATACTTGTTTACTTTCGGTCCTGAGATTTAGGACCACATAACTTTTATAAGGAAGATATAGGATTTTCTTTGGAATCATATCTCTGTTAAAACTATATTTCGTCTAGAATTGTTAGACTTCAGCTATAATTGCTAAGTGTATATGCTAGAGTTATATAAGAATCTAGTCATAATCGACTTAGAATTGGTGGGCCCGCCTTACTTCCTGTTTTTGTGTGGTTGTGGACCTAGGGCAGACCCATTAGATTCGACGGTTTATTTAACATAAATTTTATATAACTTATATGCACTGGGCGATTATAAAAGGAATTTATGGGTCTTTCTAGGGTTCATTATCGCATAACATACAAGCATTCATTTCACTTAATAAAGAAAATATTGGATTTTCTGGAAACATACTTTGTCGCTTTTAAAAGGAAAACGGTTTCTTTCTCAAACAAAACTCTTATGAACTCACCAACTTAATTCTTGACACTTTTTCAAAACTACTTGTATTCTTAGGAAATCAGTGAAACAGGAAAACCAACAGCATTTTGAGGATGGGACGATAAATCGTCAAATAGTTCATTTTGTCATCATAATGTAATTGATTTTGAAACATGTAAACTTATTCTATGGTGTAACCTTTTCAATTATACTTATGATGGTTGTATTTACTTTGAGCACTATTATACTTGTTGTTGTGATACTATACATGAAGTCCTCCACCCCCGGACGTTTCCGCCATCCTTGGTTTGGGGGTGTGACAGATTGGTATCAGAGCATCGTTTATAGTGAACTAAGTATATCGAACCACATAAGATATACAAACTATAAATGCATTGGGACTAAGGTCTCTGATTTAACATTTTTCAAATAACTATACTTTTAGAAATAAATAGTTTCTTGTTAAAAGTATACATGCATGCATACATACTAAGGTCAGCATCATTCTAGAACAAAAACAAAAGTAATGATTGTTGAATGGCACAAGTAGGCTTGGGGATGTATAGTCAGGTCTGGGAATGACATAGCCTGATCAACTATGTCTAACCCAGAGGTGATTAGCATATCCCCGGGAATGGTTGTGGCGTTGCAACAAGTCTAAAAACTTACCAATTCTATCTACAAACAAACATTAAAAAGCATAAGTCAAACATTAAAATACTATAGGAGTATTTTGTGATACCATAACCAACTTATGTGAAAACTAAAGACCCATATTAGTAGGTCTTTAACGACTGAGTGCACACTGTAACAACGTAATTTTTCAAAACAATTTTTCATTTAAAAACATACATTCATTCACACGATAATCATAAAAACATAATATGTCCACTGTAACATAACAAAACATGTCCCAAGATCTCGATATCATAAACTCCATAAGTGTGTACGGATCATGCCGACGCCTTCCCGCGATCCTCGCTAGTACCTGAAACACATCACATAACAACCGTAAGCATAAACGCTTAGTAAGTTCCCCAAAATACCACATACCCCACATACGCCTTTCCAGGCCACAACTCTGTAGGATCTTCAGATCCATGTGTCTCAGGGGACTTCCGTCCCAAATCCCGGTAGACCTTCCGGTCCGTAACCTCTTGACCTTCCGGTCCATATCATCTCGACCTTCCGGTCCTTACCATACGTAACATACATAACACATAAATACATATCATCTTGACCTTCCCGTCCTTTTCATTCATAGCATACATAACACATACATATCACATAACCTCATATAACACATACATCATAGCATATAAGACCTTCCGGTCACACATAGGTACCCTTCCAGGTACAGTATAATGAGAAGACTCACCTCAATGAAGTCGGATAACCTCTCGTGCTCAACGTCCCGACTTAGCCTCCTCCTATTCAAATAACATTCCCGATCAATACTCTCTCATGATCACATCTTTACAGACTGGGTAGAAGGCCATTCTACCCTTCCCTGAACTCTCCTGAATCAGCCTTGACCAGAACCCTAAGGTCAACGAAAGTCAACGGTTAACCTTGACCCGACTCGCCGAGTGCACTAGGGTGACTCGGCGAGTACACGCCTGCCCTCTACGCCCCTGGTCCTCCCTTGACTCGTTGAGTCAACCTTATACTCCATGGGTCGTCACAGGTCGCGAGTCGCGGGGCAACCCGACTCGACTCGTCGAGTCTGCTCATGGACTCGGCGAGTTCATTCCATGCTCACACTCAAATGACCTTCTGAGGTCAGATCTGTTCCTCTAATCCATAGATGTAACCTTCCCAAGCTCAATAAACACGTAAAGGTTCGAACTTGATACTCATGCAACGTCCAAATGACTCTACTTGATGATTTAGCCCCAAATACAACATCCTAAGTCCATTTCTTTCATATCTCATCATAAAGCAAGATGGATAAGGTTCTCTGGACCACTATGGGTCCAGATCTGAAGCCTAAACATGATAAGAGACCATATCTCCAACAAATCATCGCAATAAAGGGTATAGAAAACCCTAGATCCATGGATTCTTTAACAAAACAGAAAGAGGATCGATATGCTACCTCAAAGATGATGCCCTTTGCTTGAAAACCACAGATGTGCAACCTCCTTGGCCTCCTCTAAGCTGGAATCTACTTCTTTTTGCAAAACCAACCCACAAAGGTCCAATAATGGCTTCTTCTCTCTCTCAAACGCTCAAGCACTATTAGGGTTTCTCTCAAGGGTCTGGTAGCCACAAATGGTGGCTATAAGGGTCCTTAAATAGGTCCCAAATCCGAGAAATTAGGGTTTCATTAAACAGCATGGACTCGCCGAGTCCACGTATGGACTCGCATAGTCCTTCATTAAATCAGGCCAACACATCGCGATCCAACTCGGCGAGTCTGGGCGCCTACTCGCCGAGTCCCCCCTCTAAAATTCAATATAAAAATACTTAAAATAGGATACCTGGGAATCCGGATGTTACACATACGCCAAGGTTATACATAATTAAAGATATTATAGACTCAGAATCTATGACTATTGCTCTACTTCCTGTTCCTTGTTTGGTTGTGGACTATCTCAGTGCTACCCATCACGCGCTGCCCTACCTCTCCCCAGCAAATGGGAGTCCGACACCTCCTCCCATACAACAACTCGAAGGGAGGCATGCCAATACTAGAATGGTAGCTGTTGTTGTAGGAGAACTCAGCCAACGGCAAGTACGTGTCCCAACTTCCCCCGAAGTCCAACACACATGCTCGAAGCATGTCCTCGAGCGTCTGAATCGTCTGCTCACTCTGCCCGTCCGTCTGTGGGTGGTAGGCGGTACTGAAATGCAATCTCGTACCCAACTCCTCGTGGAACTTCTTCCAGAACCTGGAAGTGAAACGTACATCTCGATCAGACACAATCGAGAGCGGTACTCCATGACGCGATACCACCTCTCTCACATACAACTCTGCTAACCTCTCAGCAGAAGAGCTCTCACTGATAGCAAGAAAATGCGCGCTCTTCGTCAGCCGGTCGACGATCACCCAAATTGCATCGACAACCCTTGCGGTCTTTGGCAATTTGGTGATGCAATCCATGGAAATCTGTTCCCACTTCCACTGGGGAACCTCAAGCGGCTGCAACTTGCCATGCGGACGCTGGTGCTCGGCCTTAACCCTGCGACAGGTCAAGCACCTCTCAACAAACCACGCGACATCCCTCTTCATACAAGGCCGCCAATAATCTTTCTTCAGGTCCAAATTCATCTTCGTGGCCCCGGGATGGATCGAGAACCTCGATCTATGCGCCTCCTCCATCAGAATGATACGTGCCCCGCCTGCATGCGGCACCCAAATCCGACCCTGAAAGGTCATCAGCCCTCGACTATCGGTAACAAACTCGGGCACCTTCCCGATCACCCGCTCCCTCTTGCGGTTCTCCGGTATCACGGCCTCTGCCTGGGCCTCCCGAATGGTGTCTAACACCGGGGTCATCACTGTCAACCTCATACAAGTGCCTTAAATCGGGGCACTCTCCGCCCTACGGCTCAGCGCATCGCTACCACATTAGCTTTGCCCTGGTGGTACAGGATCTCACAATCATAATCCTTTACCACATCCAACCATCTTCTCTGACGCATGTTCAGATTGGGCTGATCCATCAAATATTTCAAGCTCTTGTGGTCCGTGTATATGGTACACCGAACCCCATACAAATAGTGACGCCAGATCTTGAGGGCGAACACCACTGCCCCCAACTCCAGATCGTGGGTGGGATACCACGTCTCATTAGGCTTCAGCTGCCTCGATGCATACGCTATCACATGCCCTCTCTGCATAAGCACAACACCCAACCCCGATATCGATGCGTCACAATACACCACAAAATCCTCCATCCCTTCCGGCAGGGCTAACACAGGGGCTTCGCATAACTTCTGGCGAAGTGTCTCAAACGACGTCTGCTGCTCCGGACCCCATGAAAAAGCAACACCCTTCCGGGTCAACCTGGTGAGAGGCACGACAATCTTGGAGAAATCTCGGATAAATCTCTGATAGTAGCCGTCCAATCCCAGAAAACTCCTGATCTCGGTGGGAGATCTCGGCACCTCCCAACTCATAACCGCCTCAATCTTGGCCGGATCGACCAAAACCCCATCCTGGTTGACGAGATGCCCCAAGAACTGGACCTCCCGTAACCAAAACTCGCACTTGGAGAATTTGGCATAAAGCCTCTCCATCCTCAATACCCCGAGAATCTCTCTCAGATGCTCCTCGTGCTGCTCTCTAGATCTCGAATACACCAGTATATCGTCGATGAACACGATCACCGAACGATCCAACATCGGTCTACACACCCTGTTCATGAGATCCATGAACGCTGCTGGTGCATTGGTGAGCCCGAAAGGCATCACCACGAACTCGTAATGCCCATAACGAGTCCTGAACGCCGTCTTCTGGATATCCTTATCACGCACTCTCATCTGATGATATCCAGACCTCAGATCAATCTTGGAGAACCAAGATGCTCCCTGCAACTGATCGAACAAATCGTCGATCCTCGGTAATGGATAACGGTTCTTGACCGTCAATTTGTTCAACTCCCGGTAATCAATACACATCCGGTGTGAACCATCCTTTTTCTTGTCAAAAAGGATCGACGCTCCCCATGGCGAGCTACTCGGTCGAATAAACCCCTTCCCCAGCAGCTCCTGAAGCTGCGAGGATAACTCATGCATCTCTGGCAGCGCAAGGCGATAAGGCGCCTTGGCGATAGGCGCTGCGCCCGGAACCAAATCAATGCGGAACTCTACCTGCCTCTCGGGAGGCACACCCGGCAACTCCTCGGGAAAAACATCCGGGAATTCACGCACTATCGGAACGTCATCCACCGAAATCGGCCTCCCAGCGGCCTCTCGTGTGTCCATCACATAGGCTACAAACCCGTTGCAGCCCTGCTGTAAACTCTGTCTCGCTCTGGCAGCCGAACAGAACGCTGGCCCACATCGGGTACCCTCGCCGTACACCGTAAGTACTCCCCCACTAGGGTCTGGTATCGTCACCAACTGTCGCTCGCAGTCTATCACAGCCCCAAATCGGCTCAACCAATCCATGCTCACTATGACACACACGTCCCCCATCGCTATCGGGACCAAATCTATCGGGAACTCAACACCGAAGATCTCGAGTACACGTCCTCGTATCACTTCCGTAGCATACACCGCTCGCTCGTCAGCTATGGAAACTCGCAGAGGTCGACTCAACGCCTCTCGCCTGCTACTAATGTGCCGACTAAACGCTATCAACACAAACGATCGAGTCGCACCCGAGTCAAATAACACTAAGGCAGGTACATAACTCATAAGAAAAGTACCTACGCATATCATCATATAAGCACAATATCTCAACGTAACATAAATAACTAAGGAATACATACCAGCCACAACATCGGGCGTTGCGCGAACCTCCTCTGCTGTCAACTGGAAAGCTCTCCCACGAGCCTTCGGTGCCTCGGCCTTCACTGGCCTAACCTCGGTAACCCTAGCAGCAGGGGCAGATCCCTGTGCTGATCCCTGATGTAACTGCGGGAACTCAGCCTTCCGATGGCCAGTCTGGTTGCAATGAAAGCAAACCATAAATCCCTTGGGGCAATCCTTGGCGATATGACCCTCCTTGCCACATTTGTAGCAAACACCCGATCAACAGACCCCATCATGACCCTTACCGTACTTTCCGCAAGTGCGGCCCTTATGGCCTCCAGATCTCGTATCAGCGGACTTGGCCCGCTTGGCTGCCGGCTGAGACTGTGCCGACCGCCGATCTATCCTCTAAGACTCGGCCTCCTCCCTGGCCTGAGTCTCCAACTCAATCTCCCTCTTCCGGGCATTTGCCTGGAGCTCAGCAAATGTCCGGTAAGTCGAGTTCAACACGAACTCCCGTATATCCCTCCTCAAAACGCCCAAATACCGGCTCATACGTGCCTGCTCAGTAGACACCTGCTCAGGGAAGAACACCGCCCTCTCATGAAACTTCCTCGTAACCACAGTAACCGAATCAGTACCCTGCTTGAGGGTCAAGAACTCCTATACCAACCGTTCCCTCTCCACCGGGGGAACATACTCGTCTCTGAACATGGTGGTGAACCTCTCCCAGGTCACCGCTGAAATCTCTGCAAGAGTGAAGCTCGCCGACACGAACTTCCACCAATCCTTCGCTCCCAAGCGAAGCTAGTTCAACGCGAACCGTACCCTCAGATGCTCCGGACATGAACACGTGTAGAAGCATCCCTCGATATCAGCAATCCATCTCATCGCAGCGATCGGATCCTGGTCCCATCAAACTCTGGTGGCTTCGTGTTGCTGAACTCTCGAAGCAACAACGAGTCACCTCCCTGAGGTCTGGCAGCAGCCACAACTGCAGTAGCTGCAGCAGCAGCAACCTCCGTCACCGCGGCGTACCGCTCATCGAAAGTCTCAATCAGTGTGGTCTTGATAGACCCAAACATCTCCGGAATCTCGGCCCTGATCACCGCCGCCACCTCATCGTGGATCATCTGACGAAGCTCCTCGTCACTCACGCCGCTCGACTCAGGTCTGTCGCGTGTCCCAACCATGATGTCTCTGAAATACAATATAAGAATATCAGAGACTCGCTCGAGCATACTCGCACTCGATAACTCAACCCTACTTGTTCCTTGGTACCCAACGGATTCTTACTTAGAGTGCGCACTGCTACGGTGTCTTCAGTAGTACGGGCCCTATACTACCGTCCACACCGCATCAGTATTTCACCCTAAGTCCTCCTCCTTGGATCCCAAATCACAAGTACTCTATATCTCACTGGCATAGGCTACCCTTCGGTAGACCTCTCATCAGCTCCTCACTGCCACCTACTCGCTCTCAAGCATCACATAGCAGCAAAATCCTTCCTAGGCTAAGGCATCACAAAATCAGGCCACTCTAGTCCTAATATGAATACATAGCCAACTCTAGCATGCATATCATATCATAACATGTCTCATAACACATAATCTATTGGTATTTTGGGAAATCACCGTTCGGGCGCTGGCTGATCGTACACACTGCTTCCTTCTGCCTTTCTCAAAATCTTTTACTCTTTTAGAACAATTGTTTATTTTCTGAAAAACTTCCTCAATTCCTCAGTTTGAGTTCAGATTCATCCGAAGATGCACCCGAATCCCTCAAACGAAGGCTCTGATACCAACTTGTAACAACGTAATTTTTCAAAACAATTTTCTCATTTAAAAACATACATTCATTCACACGATAATCATAAAAACATAATGTGTCCACTGTAACATTACAAAACATGTCCCAAGATCTCGATATCATAAACTCCATAAGTGTGTACGGATCATGTCGGCGACTTCCCGCGATCCTCGCTAGTACCTGAAACACATCACATAACAACCGTAAGCATAAACGCTTAGTGAGTTCCCCAAAATACCACATACCCCACATACGCCTTTCCAGGCCACAACTCTTTAGGATCTTCCTATCCATGTGTCTCAGGGGACTTCCGTCCCAAATCCCGGTAGACCTTCCGGTCCGTAACCTCTTGACCTTCCGGTCCATATCATCTCGACCTTCCGGTCCTTACCATACGTAACATACATAGCACATACATACATATCATCTTGACCTTCCGGTCCTTATCATTCATTGCATACATAACACATACATATCACATAACCGCATATAGCACATATGTCATAGCATACAAGACCTTCCGGTCACACATAGGTACCCTTCCAGGTACAGTATAGTGAGAAGACTCACCTCAATGAAGTCGGATAACCTCTCGTGCTCAACGTCCCGACTTAGCCTCCTCCTATTATTCAAATAACATTCCCGATCGATACTCTCTCAAGATCTCATCTCTACAGACTGGGTAGAAGGCCATTCTACCCTTCCCTGAACTCTCCTGAATCAGCCTTGACCAGAACCCTAAGGTCAACAAAAGTCAACGGTCAACCTTGACCCGACTCGCCGAGTGCACTAGGGTGACTCGGCGAGTACACGCCTGCCTTCTACGCCCCTGGTCCTCCCTTGACTCGCTGAGTCAACCTTATTCTCCACGGGTCGTCACAGGTCGCGAGTCGCGGGGCAACCCGACTCGACTCGTCGAGCCTGCTCATGGACTCGGCGAGTTCATTCCATGCTCACACTCAATTGACCTTCTGAGGTCAGATCTGTTCCTCTAATCCATAGATCTAACCTTCCCAAGCTCAATAAACACGTAAAGGTTCGAACTTGATACTCATGCAACGTCCAAATGACTATACTTGATGATTTAGCCCCAAATACAACATCCTAAGTCCATTTCTTTCATATCTCATCATAAAGCAAGATGGATAAGGTTCTTTGGACCACTATGGGTCCAGATCTGCAGCCTAAACATGATAAGGGACCATATCTCCAACAAATCATCCCAATAAAGGGTATAGAAAACCCTAGATCCATGGATTCTTTAACAAAACAGAAAGAGGATCGATATGCTACCTCAAAGATGATGCCCTTTGCTTGAAAACCACAGATGTGCAACCTCCTTGGCCTCCTCTAAGCTGGAATCAACTTCTTCTTGCAAAACCAACCCACAAAGGTCCAATAATGGCTTCTTCTCTCTCTCAAACGCTCAAGCACTATTAGGGTTTCTCTCAAGGGTCTGGTAGACCCAAATGGTGGATATAAGGGTCCTTAAATAGGTCCCAAACCCGAGAAATTAGGGTTTCATTAAACAGCGTGGACTCGCCGAGTCCACGTATGGACTCGCCGAGTCCTTCATTAAATCAGGCCAACACATCGCGATCCAACTCGGCGAGTCTGGGCGCCTACTCGCCGAGTCCCCCCTCTAAAATTCAATATAAAAATACTTAAAATAGGATACCTGGGAATCCGGATGTTACACCTACGCCAAGGTTATACATAATTAAAGATATTATAGACTCAGAATCTATGACTATTGCTCTACTTCTTGTTCCTTGTTTGGTTGTGGACTTAGAGTAGAGGCAAAAGAGTCGCAAGGTAGGGACACATCATTTGAAGAGAAAATGGTTGCAGTCAAGCGTCGATTGGCAGAGCTACAAGGTGCATCGACTTTGCCTCAGGCATCGCAAGGGATGGATCGTCGTGAGTAGAGTTCATACCGCTCACAAGACCTTGTAAATTAGGTTCATGAGTATGCATTGGTGCTCTTCTATTCTATGTGTAAGCACAACACTGCGATTTAAACGGTTATACTAATCGAGAGATCTATTTGCTATCAAAACTTTTCCTTGCATGGATGTGAGGTATACCTGCATCGAGGTCAAAATTTTCTCCGAAACCATAATTACTAGAATCATATCAACAAGATGGGCTTAGGACATACCTAACAGACTCGAAGGTATATTTAGTCTTAATTATATAACTAAGCATACATCAGTTGGTCGTAAGAAGGACCTAGCTTGGACCAAATTACAAGATTTCACTTGGATACAGAACTACTAAAATACATGAGTTTATCATATATAGACTCTCGTTATGAACTGTTTTCAGAACACCATAAACAACCAAAATACGTTACAAATTGAACTAAGATAAACTTAGTTAGAAAACATGCGACGTATAGCCATTCTAAAAACTCATTATCGCCTCACCTTTAAACATTTTGGTGGAAAGGTGCCTTCTTCGTAGACCTATAGGGTGCGATCATACGAGCGCTAATACACCGGATCCCATCAAAACTCCTCAGCTAAGTGTGTTGGGACAAACATGATCCTAAGATGAGTAAAGCTTAACGCCTGTACGAAACCTACTTCTACCCACTACCATAACCCCGTCTCAGGAACGTTAGCAGAAACACTAAGAATAGTACAGCAATGTGCAAAAATTTATATATGTGAATATAAATCGTAAGAATGCACTTGGGATAATTATCCCCACTCACGAAGTCGTTTTTCATCATGGAACAGAGCTATGTCTTCACCAAGAGGCAACCAACCAACTACCAAGGCGCCAACCCTGCAGATAGACTCTGCTACTTTTCAAGCTGCAGTCACGGCAGCCGTGACAGCCGTCATGGCACAAATCAATGCTAAAAACGCCAGCAGAGATGGAAGCGGTACCGACAATATAAATCGTTGTAACAATCAGGAACACCGGCGGGTGTTTGCCAATGGAGGCGCCTCAGGCCACAAACCTACGAACAAGAAGCGAAAGTTTTGGAACAAAAAGGAGCGCAACAAATCTCAAAGATTTGCTAAAATACGGCAACCCGT
The DNA here is from genome assembly GCF_052849685.1 of Lactuca virosa. Taxonomy (NCBI): domain Eukaryota; kingdom Viridiplantae; phylum Streptophyta; class Magnoliopsida; order Asterales; family Asteraceae; genus Lactuca; species Lactuca virosa. Next base: position 183,593,941 of record NC_136428.1, read on the forward strand.
GGTCGCCCCTGCCATTACAACACCAGTCACGACACATGCCCCGACACTAGCCACAAGGTCTGTCACCCAGGCACCGGTCAGACCATATATGGGAACACTCCCAAAGTGTAACAAGTGTAACTTCCACCACAATGGGGCTTGCCGAGTGATGCACTGTAAAAACTGCAACGAGAACGGACATACTGTCCGCTTCTGCAGAAACCAAACCCAACACCTCCCTTCAATCAACAACACCAAGGTAGGCCCAGTATGCTACCTATGCGGTAAAAAGGGGCACTTCAAGAGGGAATGTCCAACTGAGAAGAATGACGGGGGAGCAGGAGGAGTGTGGCGAACAAACTAGTAGGAGCAACAAGGAAACCTTTTTAGGACTTTTGTAATGTTTCCAACGGCAAAACGTTTAAGTACCATATGTTTGTAATGAATTTGGTATGCTTACTAAAATTTCCGTCTTTCAAAAGTAGTTAAAACAATCTCTCGTTCAAATCAAATCAAGGACAATCATATATGACCTTAGGATCATTACCTGTAACCTGTGATGACTTGGTGCATACATCGGGGTTAATTATAATCAAAATATTAAAGACTTAAAGCGAATAATTCTGTCTTGACTCCTGTTCCATGTATAGTAATAGGATTAGGATGGAGCCACCCACTCGACGATTTCACCAATATCAAATTTCATGCGACGTACATATACCGCTCGATTATAGAGTGACATGTCAGGGATCATGATATCAAGTATCATTGCTAGCTATCAGAATACACTCACTACCAGTGCTAGACGTTGTGGTAGGAATCATCTGCAGTAATAATAACATTGAACAAAACGGAACACACTGAAAAGAAACACAAGATACTCTATCACCCTAATGAGCACTTCTTACGAATACATCTTAACACATATCGTACCTAAAAAGATACTGTTTTCATCATTAGATTTCGATTGGTATAGTCCTCACCTTCCCGATTTAACGACTACGAAAAGACCCTTCACCTAACCCGCTAAATATCAGAACCTTCGTCTCTCATAAACATAAATCCGACACGGACCTCCGAGTCATCTCTCGCTGTGAAACCCCAAAACACTCACCAGAGGAGTATTATACCTTCCGAAACCTTATCACAAGTATTTCCAGAAGACCCTTCGGGAATGTCACGCATACAGCAGATAAGGTTCAAGCACAGAAGCTTGGGACGAATACGGTTAGCCTACCACTACTACGTGTATACGCGAGGATAATGTATAAATAAGATTCTACGGACATTGGATGTGTGCTTCCGCCTTATTTCCTGTTCCTCGTCTGGTTGTGAACTTGGGGCAGAGTCACCCATCCAACCGCCTTACCAACCTTAATTACATATGACCTATATGCGCAAGTAAATGATGGATGGACCAGGTACGAGTCCTACCTCGAACTGTGGGACAAGGCTACCCAGGAGTGTGAGTGAAAGTTCTATCATCCGAATAAGTTTAGCTGTGTGAACCAAACCCATATGTTCCCTACCGATCTAATCAAACGAGAAACACTAAAGCAGACCCTAGGCGGCGCTCCAAAGAGAAGTTATCACTTATGACTTAATACAAGTTCGAGAAAGGTTGAAAGCATCTCGAAAACACGGCAAAACCCGAATAAGTCTTATCATCTACATAAAAACGCAGGGTTTTTACCAGTGAATCTATGATGGCTGGTGTAAACATTATGGTCATATATCATTAAGATTCTACGGACTTAGAATGTGTGATTCCGCCTCATTTCATGTTCCTTGTTTGGTTGTGGGCTTAAGGCGGGGTCACCCATCCGAATGCCCTTGCAATCTTAATGATATACGACTAGTTTACACCAAGCGATTATAAAAGAACTGGTAGGACTTATAATGCAAATTTCGTCACAAATTGTTGAAACATTCGTAATGCTGGAACTCGCTAACTACATTATAAAATATTCATAGTGGTAATACCAAGTATAAAGCGGAGAGCATAAAGGCACACGTAAAATACACTATCATTCCAAAACAATAACTCATTTAAATCGACTCAGCTCAAGTTACAATAAGAAATTCCAAGGTCGTCACTTAACATCAAGCGGGTTGTTCGCCACCATATCAACTCCTTATACTACGAAAAGTTCCCCCATCTTTCCTCCAAATTCTTGAAGTCCCAGTCGAAACGCTAATTTTGGGACTAAATTCCTTCTAACGGGGGGATGATGTGACAACCGTCAATTTTTGGCCAAGTCAAAGTCAACTAAAGTCAACAAGTCAAACCGGTCAACTCATCTAACCCTTGTACATTAGGGTTTCCATTATGTTTCTTATTAAACAACTCGCAATCTTAATACAAAGTATCACTTAGAGTTTTCACGTGTTCGGAAATTCTAAACCCTAATCAGGGCAAGTGATGAAACTACTCGATAAAACATTATTCCTTAACCCTCAGGGGCATATAACAATCATAACGAGACTTAACGGGATGTACAAACCTTGCGTTGCGAAGCCAAACACTCAAAAAGGTCACAAAAGAAGTCTCTCCCAATCTCTTTCACTCTAACTCTCCCAAAACTCTCTAAGTAGGAGAAATCGCTACAAGTGTGTGTAATCTCTCCCAAATCTCTCCAAGTATGTCAAATCTCTCCCAAATCTCTCCAAGTATGTGAAATCTCTCCCAAATCTCTCTCTGTATGAGAAATCTCTCCAATAATGTCAAATCTCTCCCAAATCTCTCCAAGTATGTGAAATCTCTCCCAAATCTCTCTCTGTATGAGAAATCTCTCCAAGAATGTCAAATCTCTACCAAATCTCTCTAAGTATGCCAAATCTCTCCAAGTATGTGAAATCTCTCCCAAATCTCTCTCTGTATGAGAAATCTCTCCAAGAATGTCAAATCTCAACCAAATCTCTCTAAGTATGCCAAATCTCTCCAAGTATGACAAATCTCTCCCAAATCTCTCTCAAAATCTCTCTCAACTTTTTATAATCACTCGGGGCATCCCGACCCTCGAATTTGACGAAAACAGCTCGAAAATGGAAGTCTACGCGAAAAACAGCCTTAAGGAGCCGAAACTCCTCTTAGGAACCGAAACTCCTCTTAGGAGCCGAACCTCCTGAGAACCGAAATCCTCTCAACCGAAATGGACTGAGCGGTCGGTCTATTTCGGTCCCCTGACTAATCAGAACCGAGACCCGACTTTCGGCTCTTCCATTCCTACCTTCGGTCCAAGGACTTGACCTCCGGTTCCGAGATGCAAGCCAAGACCGAACCTCGCAGATAGCCACCGAGACCGAGCCTCGCCTTTTGTTCCTTCTCCTCGCACTCTCGGTCTCCTCTTCTACTCTCGGTTCTAAGCATCAGGAACCGAACCTCCGGCCCAGACTTCGGATTTTCGCCTGTTTTTCCCGGTTTTTGACCATTTCCACGTATTAAGCCCGTTTTTCGTGATTTTAACGCGGGATTTTCTCCAAAAATCATATTTTAATATATAAGACCCTAAATATTCATAATTTAAACATATTTTTATGGAAATTTTTATTTAAGAATAAAATCTAGTGGGTGAGATATTTAGGTGGAGTGTTGACTTATCCTTTGGGCAACGACACAAGTTACCTCCCACACCCACTCCTTGACTATTCTCAGTCACTATTCACCCATACCTAGTTATTTCATAGTACTTTTCCCACCATTTTCCAGCCACACACTTGGTCAAGAGCTGGAAAGCCCTCCCCTCTCCTCACATTTCTCTCATTTTCCACCAAAGAAGAAACTCCTTCCTCTCTCTCTTTCTCTCTCTAAAATTCGAGATTCAAGGCTATTCTCCAAGCTTTTCTTCTACATTTGGTAAGTATCTTCCTCCTACACTTAGATATTCTACTATCCTACATCCAAATCATAGATTGCTTACGCAAATATCGTCATGTTTGTGTTAGATCTTCAAATCTTCAAGCATCTCCCAAGTGTTCTTGAGTTGAACACTTCTTTTCTCCATCATCCATCTACTGAAATCACTCAAGGTGAGTTCATACCCCTATCTTTTCATGTTTTTCTTAAGTTTTAAGGGGGGGGGGGGGGATACAAGTTAAAACACCAAGAACACAACTAAACTCATTTAACAGCCTTCATCAGAAAAGTTCAACTCCATTCACGGACTGTTTTGGTCAACTTAAACATTTTAGTTTTCAAAACTGTATTAGGTGCCAATAGTTCAGGTTCATACCTTTAAAATTACTACTTGCACATCACCATACGATTTTTCTACGATTTATGGTGATTTTTACAAAACTACCTATCATTTCAAAAACGAATTCGGACCAGTCTGTGAATATGAACATTTTAACACAAGTTAAAGACTTCCAAAAATCATAATAAAAATTATGAACAAACTAGACATATTTTATGAACTCTCAGAATTTACGGATTCAGTTTTTGACTTCGTATGATTTTTCTATGATTTTTCTAAAACAGTGCAGAACGGTTAAAAACTAGTTAACAGCTTATAACTTTCATAACACTTTGTAATATGTTGAGCAAAGTGCATAACCATAAGTTCTAAATATTGAATGTATTATCTTGTTAGTTTATCATCTTAAACTGAAATTTAGTCATTCATGATAAGGTTACTCTTTCACTTCGAGCACATATAATAAACTTCAATAAGTATAGTTTATGGATTTTACTACACGAAAAAGGTTTTACTCTCAAAACAAATGGGTTTTTCATATCCTACGTGATAAACTATAATAGTAATAGTTTAAGGATTTCGTATCACTATTTATTCAAAGAAGGTGATTTTTCTTCCTCCACGGAAGAGGTTTTAATATCAAACTATGTGTAAACTAGTTAACATAGGTTGTGAGGCAATTCTCTCCCCGTACGTTCGAGTACGGGATCCCAATTCCTGTAAGTTATAACCAGAGTCTCTTGTAGGGAGAGCGTGATAATTGTGTATAGATCTATATTGGGTTTGACACCCCACACCTTGCTGCTAGCTACAGTGGGACCTGCAGGTCTACGGGTGACAAGAGTCATAGTATCTTAACGTCTGAAAAACGTTGTGCAGGTTATTTCTCGTCATAGTATGGTTATAGCGACTCACATAGGTAGTTAACAATCATTCAAGTTTACATGGAAAATTCTACTTTGAAAAATGGTTTTACTTCTAAAACTAAACGAGTTTATATCGATTTAAACTTGCAAAAATTACTTTAAGTATGGGAAAATACTTGTTCATTTTCGGTCCTGGGATTTAGGACTACCTAACTTTAAAAAGGGTTTTATGCCGATTTAGAACCACTTTTATATCTTTAAGTATGGTAAAATACTTGTCTATTTTCGGTCCTGGGATTTAGGTCTACCTAACTTTAAAAAGGGTTTTATGCCGATTTAGAACCACTTTTATATCTTTAAGTATGGTAAAATACTTGTCTATTTTCGGTCCTGGGATTTAGGACTACCTAACTTTAAAAAGGGTTTTATGCCGATTTAGAACCACTTTTATATCTTTAAGTATGGTAAAATACTTGTCTATTTTCGGTCCTGGGATTTAAGACTACCTAACTTTAAAAAGGGTTTTATGCCGATTTAGAACCACTTTTATATCTTTAAGTATGGAAAATACTTGTTTACTTTCGGTCCTGGGATTTAGGACCACATAACTTTTATAAGGAAAATATAGGATTTTCTTTGGAATCATATCTCTGTTAAAACTATATTTCGTCTAGAATTGTTCGACTTCAGCTATAATTGTTAAGTGTATATGCTAGAGTTATATAAGAATCTAGTCATAATCGACTTAGAATTGGTGGGCCCGCCTTACTTCCTGTTTTTGTGTGGTTGTGGACCTAGGGCAGACCCATTAGATTCGACGGTTTATTTAACATAAATTTTATATAACTTATATGCACTGGGCGATTATAAAAGGAATCTATGGGTCTTTCTAGGGTTCATTATCGCATAACATAGAAGCATTCATTTCACTTAATAAAGAAAATATTGGATTTTATGGAAACATACTTTGTCGCTTTTACAAGGAAAACGGTTTCTTTCTCAAACAAAAATCTTATGAACTCACCAACTTAATTGTTGACACTTTTTGAAAACTACTTGTATTCTCAGGAAATCAGTGAAACAGGAAAACCAATAGCATTTTGAGGATGGGACGATAAATCGTCAAATAGTTCATTTTGTCATCATAATGTAATTGATTTTGAAACATGTAAACTTATTCTATGGTGTAACCTTTTCAATTATATTTATGATGGTTGTATTTACTTTGAGCACTATTATACTCGTTGTTGTGATACTATACATGAAGTTCTCCACCCCCGGACGTTTCCGCCATCCTTGGTTTGGGGGTGTGACACTATTTATGATTTTGGCATATTTATGATTTTGGGATTGTACTCTGATAACTATTTTCACATTGGCACACCTTTTATGGTTAATATGAATATTTGATGGATTTTGGTTAACATGAAAATGAAAATTTTTATTCATGAGTTTTGGGATGTTACAAGTTGGTATCAAAATCTTGGTTTGAGGGATTCGGACACACTCCGAGGTTCCTTTAAACTCAAACTGAGGATTTGGTAAGTTTTTCATAAAGAAATGATTTTTCTCAAAAAGATTACTACTAGAAGGAAGGGGTGTTATGTATGCAATCGGCCGAGCTTAAGTAGGTGTTCCCAAGATACCTATACATGTTTATTGATTCCGTATGAGAATATGAGAATAACATGATATATTAGGGCTAAGGATCTGCTTAGAATTGTGTGAAGAAGAGATGTCTTTGTATGCTTACTATATGAGCCTTTATAACTGCATACTAGTATGGATTTATGGTGATATGTTAGGATGGCCTTTTAGACAGTTCTCTGATTAGAACTCGAAGCTCGAATGTTTCTTGTTTTGTGCTTTCGGAACCACTGCTAGTGTTGGTTGACTATCAAGCAAATATGCTAGGTTACATGTTGCAGAAATTAGATAATTTTAGAAGGTTAGGTTTAAATCTATTGTGCAACTCTTGTTTGAGTCTAACCGTTGTAGTATGAGACCTTACAGTCAAAGAATTCTCTAGTGTTTGTGGCATATAATTATATTGGTAAGGTAGTTAGCACGTGTTAGCGGGGGTTTCTTCTCCAACTGATTACGGAGAGTAGTGGGAAGGGTATCCTACGTGTGAGATTCTTCAAGTGTTTTCTGATGGTTTGTATGGTTTATTTTCAGTATGGTGGTCACTCGAGGTGATTCAGGTCCTGGTGAGGGATCGGGTTCGAGCTCTGGATCTAGATCCTTGGATGATCAGATGCGGTAGTTCATTTCGTTTGAGATTATGAGCAACCTTTTGGACCAGAATCCTGTGATATTTGGTATGATCAAGGAGGGTATCATGTAGATTTTAGGTGAGCATCTGGGCACATTTTGCATTGAGATAGTGGCTATGGTGGGTGCACGCTCTCCGACTTTTTAAGAGTTTCGTACATTTGGGGCTCATAAGTTTTTCGGAATGAAGGACCCCATTTCCAGAAGACGGTGTTTGGCGGACATCAGTAACGCCTTCCAGACTAGCTTCTACCCCGAGGGGTCAAATGTTAGATTTGCATCCTGTCTTCTAAAGGACAGAGATCGCGATTGGTGGGAAGAGGTGGACTATGCTTTGGGAGGCGAGGCAGTTGAGACGATGTCTTGGGATCACTTTGTTACGAGATTCAGGGTTGAGTTTGCACCCGTGATTAAGGTTCAGCAGCTGGCGAGGAAGTTTTAGGACCTTTTCTAGACTACCGAGATCGTGGCGGAGATCACCACCATGTTCCGTGAGAGGGCCTTATTGGTTCTGCAGTATGTGGCGGATGAGGAGATGAGGAAGGCTCGGTACCATGATATGTTCAAGGATAAGATATGGGAGTTTGTGAGTATCTCTAGCTACAAGACAATGAATGACATGATAGATAAGGTTCGTGAGTAGGAGATTGATTTGGAGACTATGAGGAAGAGGAAGCCGGTTCAGGAGAAGGTATCGGAGGGCTCGGGGAAAAAGCCCAAGGTTGTGGATTCGAGATCGAGGGGCCAACAGGGTCGGGGTCGGTGTTGCTGGTGTGGATTGACCCATGATGGAGCGTGTAGGACGGGTGATTCTGGCTGCTTTAAGTGCGGCAAAACTGGTCACTTTTACAGGGATTGTAGTGCCACCACCACCACCCATGAATCGGGTCTGATTTCCTTTCATTATAATCAGAGGGGCCACAAGAAGGCCGATTTTCTGAGTTTGGCATCAGGGGGAGCGATGGTAGCACCTGCTCTGACCATATTGAGGATTACCGACGGCCGCTAGGGCAAGGCGGAGGCGCCAGTGGTGAGGAGGCGTGCTTTCCAGCTGACAACCGAAGAGGCTCATACAGTGCCAGATGTGGTTACAGGTATGTATTTCCTCCCTATTACATTATTTTCTTTGATGTTTATGCTTATTATATATAATTGCTGTTATATAGGGACATTCCTAGTGAATAGTGTTCCAGCTTTAGTTTTGTTTGATTTGGGCGCCACCCGATCGTTTATATCTCTTGCGCTTAGCAAGAGGTTTTGTGACGCTCCAGGGGAGCTGGATTATCCATTAGAGGTAGAGATTGTCGATGATCGTCGAGTGCGGGTATCAAGGGTACATCGAGGTTGTATTCTGCAGTAATTCAGCGAGTGGTATCCTTTTGATTCGGTTCCTATCCCTTTGCGCGAGAGCAATGTAATCATTGAAATGGATTGGTTGATCCCTAAGGGGAAGATGATTGACTGTGGGCACCAGTTAGTTCGGGTTCGAACCCCAAGCGGGGGAGAACTGGTTGTTCATTGTGAGGGTGCTTAGTAGGGACTGACTCTCTGTTCATATGTGAGTGTTGGGACATATCTACATCACAATTGTTCTGGTTTTGTGGCTTGTGTATTGGATACCAGATAGGAAAAGAAGAGGACGATTGATAATGTGTCGGTTGTTCGAGAGTATACATATTTGTTCCCGGAGGACTTTCCCAGAGAGCCTCTAGAGAGGCAAGTGGACTTTCGTATTGATATGGTTCTAGGGGCAGCTCCAATAGCCAAATCACCCTATCGTTTAGCACTGCCATAGATGCAAGAGGTCTCTACACAGCTGCAGGATCTATTAGACAAGGGTTTTTATTAGAACGAGTTGTTCGCCCTGGGGAGCGCTGAGTCTGTTTGTAAAGAAGAAAGATGGCTCCCACAGGACGCGCATTGTTTATTGGGAATCGAATAACTTGACGGTGAAGAACCGTTATCCGCTTCCGAGGATCGACGATTTGTTCGACCAGTTGCAGGGTGCATCTTGGTTCTCCGAGATTGATTTGCGTTCAGATTATCATCAGATGAGGGTTGAAGATGAGGATGTGCAGAAGAAGGCCTTCAGGACTCGTATGGTCATTACAAATTTGTGTTGATGCCTTTTGGACTCACCAATGCACCAACATCATTTATGGATCTCATGAACCGGGTTTGCAGACCGGTGCTGGATCGGTCTGTCATTGTGTTCATTGGTGATATCTTTGTCAACTCTAAAACCAAGGAGTAGCATCAGGATCATCTGCGAGAGGTTTTGGAGATTCTGAGGAGATAGAGGCTATATGCCAAATTTTACAAGTGCGAGTTCTGGTTGCGCAAGGTGCAATTTCTGGGGCACCTTGTCAATCAGATAGGTATTCGGGTTGATTCAACCTAGATAAAGGTCGTGATGCAATGGTAGGTTCCGAGATCTCCATCCATGATTCAGAGATCACTTGGTTTAGTTGGGTATTATCGAGAATTTCTCCAGGATCGTCGTTTCGTTGAATAGGTTGACGAAGAAGTCTACTAGATTTCGTTCGGGGACTGAGCAGGAGGCGCATTTGAGACTTTGAGGTAGAGGTTATGCGAGGCTCCGATTTTGACCCTGCAAGAGGGTGTGGATGATTTCGTGGTGTACTATGATGCATTGATTTCGAGATTGGGTGCAGTTTTTATGCAGAGGGTGTGGATTTTATACATAACAAAATCATATTTTTAGGAGGAAAAATAAAACCCTAAGTTTTCATACACCCTAAAGGATCTACATTTTCACTATGATTTGAAAACAACAATTCGAATTCAAGAACTCTAAAGTATATTTCTATTTTCGAAATTGAGAAAGGGTTGTTAAAAAATATATCTTTTACTTTATTGTTGTAAATAAATTTGAATTCCTTCTTTTTGAACTTCAGAAAGCCAACACAAGAAATCTCATGACTGTGATGGCTCACACCCAAAACACAAGAAGTTGGAGGTTATTGAAGAGACAGTGGAGAGGAGGGAATTTTAGAATTCCTTTGAGGAATGTGATGGCCGAAAATTAGAGCCTCAAGGACCCTTTGTATAGGTGATTAGAATGGGCGTGGTTAAGACATGTTTCCTTGGATAAGCCTTATCTATTTTCTTTCCCCCTAAGCTTCCTTAGAGCCCAAGAAAACTTATAGGATCATTCCAGAACCCCTTAGAATTTTTCCAAGACTTAGGGAGGTTCTAAAATTGGTCAATGCTCAATCTTTTGAACATTCTCATATTTAGTCCTTCCACTTTTAATTATTCCAATTAATCTTAATTTTAATTCCAATTAATTTCCGATTAATTTATAATTAAACAATATACTTTCGAATTAATATATTTTTCTCAAAAGATATTAATAAATTATTTATTTTGATTTATAATTAATTTATTAATCATATTATAAATTAAGAAATCAGTCTCTCTCTCCAAATAGCATTCCAGTCTCTTACAAGGTTTTAAGGCAACCCAAAAGGACTTTGCTAATAATTTAAGTTTATAATAATTTAGTTAATGGCTTAGAAACCTAACCCATCAGTCTCCCACTTGGATAAGTCTATAACTAAATTACAACTTCCAAATTAAATAGCAAAGTGTGCTTTCCAAACCATCTGTTGAACTCTGATTTAAAAAGACATTGGTCCTTAGATAAGTGATCAAATATTCCTCTGTTCTACTAGATATCATATAGACACGAGACATGGATTAGAATCAATCTCATTGTCTAAATTTTGGTTCCCGATTTCTTGATTTGTGATGATGACACAAGAGTTCAAATTGAACACATCAATTGAGTCCATGTTGGGCCCAACACTATAAATCAACGCCAAATCACCGAGGGGCCCAAAGATATCGCTTTTTCCGTTAGGGAAAAAGGAACGAGTAAACTTTGAATTATATTCTTGTATGTTTTACTCATTAAATTATACGTGATACTGGGTTTTATAACATCATGTTACTGATGCGTTTATGCAAGACCAATTCACAACCGACTTGTAAATTACAACTCATATATATTCGTTTCAAGAATATAAGATATTATCCTCTCAGAATTACTTGTGATATAATCCATGAATTAATTATCTGAGCGTGGGTTTTTCCAATACTTAAATCTCAATTTCTACATACTCATGAATGTTGTAGCAATACAATTGTTATGTGTAACTCCCTTAGACAATTTACAATCCCATTCATGACAATCTGAATTCACTTACTTACTTCCCATGGTATAAGCGACTGTGGAAGTTGAATTATTAAATTATTCAGGAAGTAAAACATGCAAAACAAAACACAAAAATAAATAATTGACAAAGGCAGTAAACAAACTCATAAATAATCTCTATTATTTAATCACCAAATTTCAATTACATTTATTTTTTTACAAGTTTCAAACTAATCACCTAACTACTAAAACTAATGTCATCTCTCAATCCAATGCTTCTAGTATGTTGTCTATGCTTAATGCTACTTAGAGCCTTTGCGAGAGGATCTGTAGGATTATCTTCTGACGAGACTCTTTTCACTATGAGATGAACTTCTTCAACTATATGTCTAATATAATGGTATTTTCTTTCGGTATGTCTTGATTTTCCATGATCTCTCGGTTCTTTGGTTAAAGAAACTGCTCCTTCATTATCTCAGAAAAGTTCCATTGGTTCTTTAATGGTTGGGACAACTCTAAGATCTCCAATGAAGTTCTTCAACCATGCTGCTTCTTTGATGTTTCACTTGCCGCTATGTACTCTAATTCACAGGTGGAATTAGCCATTGTCTCTTGCTTGGAACTTTTCCAAGCAATTGCTCCTCCATTTAATGTAAATACCAAGTCGGATTGAGAATGAAAGTTGTCTCTATCTGTTTGAAAGTTTGTGTCACTAACACAATCACTCTCAACGTGCCACTACCACCAAGGACTAGAACCATGTCCTTTGTCCTTTGCAAATACTTGAGAATGTTGTCGAATGAGCTCTGCCAGAATGTCCCTGATAACGACTGACCATGCTTAAAGCAAAGGAAACATCAGGATGAGTACATGTCATAGTGTACATGATCGATCCTACAGCCGAAGCATAAGGGACTCGACTCATATCAGCTATCTCTTCATTCTCACTTGGGCATTGAGTCTTACTCAATTTGGCATTGATCTGAATAGGTAGTTCTCATTTCTTCGAATTTTCCATACTAAATTGTTTTAGTACCTTGTCCAAGTATGTACTTTGACTAAGTCCAATTAGTCTGTTATTTCTATCTCTCAAAATTCTTATCCCAACAATATATGTTGCCTCTCCTAGATCCTTCATAGAGAAACACTTTCCAAGCAAAGATTTTACTTTTTGCAAGCTTGGAATGTCGTTTCCCATGAGTAGTATGTCATAAACATATAATACTAGAAAAGTTACTATACTCCCACTAGCTTTGGCATACACGCAAGACTCATCCTCACTCCTAGAAAAACCAAATTCTTTGACTTTTTTATGGAAGAAAAGATTCCAGCTGCGAGATGCTTGTTTCAACCCACATATGGATTTCTCAAGCATACACACTCTATTGGGAAACTTTACATCAACAAAACCCTCTGGCTAACTCATGTAAACATTTTTAGCCAACTTCCCATTACGGAAATCGGTTTTGACATCCATCTGCTAGATTTCATAGTCATGAAATGTAGCTATGGCTAGAATTATCCTAATAGATTTTATCTTAGCCACTGATGAAAAGGTCTCATCATAGTCAACCCTTGAGTTTGAGTAAAACCCTTTGCAACCAGTCATGCCTTGAAAGTGTGGACATTTTCATCCATTCGGTCTTATTCTTGAAGATCCATTTGCAACAAACCGTCTTTCGACAAGGTTGTCGATCAACCAAATTCCAAACTTAGTTGACATACATGGACTTGATCTCGTTGTCCATAGCCTCTTTCCATTTAGCAGCCTTAGGGCCTGCCATTGCTTCCTTGTAGTTAGCTGGCTCATCTAAGTTTATCAATGTTTGGTCACTGATAATTGTATCACCATCTGAAGTTATATGGAAACCATAGAACTTAGGTGGCATGCTAACTCTACTGGAACGAGAAAGAGGTAATGAAATGTCAACCGGCTCAACTGGAATTTCTGTTGGATTAGTGTCTAAGTCCATAACTATAATTGATGTATACTTGACCCGACCCGTATGGTCCATTTGGGTTGCATGGCATCGGAACATTTGGGTAGACCTTTTAATGAGAAGAAGATATTTGTGACATATTAATATATTATAAGTTCTAATATATTAATATGAAATCATATTATTTAATTAGTATTGATCAAGAATTAATTTGGAATTAATTTAGTGATAAAAAGAAACTAATTAAATATATGAGGATTGATTGTGTAAATCATTAATTCTTATATATGTGGGCTTCTGATCCATGATTCTTTATGTTGGGTTTAACCCATGAGGTGGCCCATGGATACTCCATGGAGGTTAAAACCATGGAGCATAAGGAATGGGTAAAGTCATGGGTTACATGGTGGAACCCTAATAGCCACACTATATAAAGACCCCATTGGTTGGAGAAATTGGCACTAGTGCATAATATAGAGGGCAAGCCAATTTCTATGAACTCGTATCGTCTCTCATGGTTATTCCAAATGTTCATGGTGTTGTGTGAACCATTTGAGGTGTCACATTTGGGGCACTAGGCTCTTGAGCTCCATGGAATTAAGCACCAAACAAAAAGGTATGTAATTCTACTAGTCTTAAGTTACTTGTACTTCATAATATGCTAGTTAGGATAATACCATGGAAAAATTGATATTTGTATGTATAATAGAGAAAACATAGATCAAAGGTATTTAGGGTTGCATGTACACCATAGGAGTGTTAGAATGCTCATAACCCATCAGTGGTATCAGAGACTAGTTTGTTTTCTATTATATTTGATGCAAATGTATTTTTTTTCAAGTTGAAGAAAAAAAAAAGAAAAAAAAACATGAAGTTTGTCATATTTTAAGATAATTACTTGATTTTATGAAAAACTAATTATTTTCAAAAATTTGAGTCACTTTACTACAAGAGTTGAATTAGGTCAATTTATTAAAAGATAGAATGATATGATTATTTTATTTGTTTTAAAAGTTTGATCTAAATGTTTTTAAGGAGTTACAAATTTTGTCGTAAAATTTTGGAACTCAAAAGTTTTTTTTAAAAGTTATGATCTTGAGAGTTTTGAAACTTCCATAAGTTATGGATGTGAAATGTCTCATTCATTAACTCTTTAGGTTATGAATTCCAAGAGTTTTCAAAGGATAATTGTCAAAGTTTCAAGATTTGTATTAGTTTATATGATTATCTAATTTCTTGAAAATTGTTGATGTGAATTATCTTTACTTATGAGTTTAATCTAGATCATAACAAAATTATTTGATTATTGTGTTAATTGGAATATTTGATCTTAATGGTTTTTATGAACTCCATAACTGGTCCTCACGTTATGGAAAGTGAAGAGTTTTTCTTTTTAAAGTGTCATTAAGTCTCATGGGTTATGAAAATGGAAGAGTCTCTATTTTTAATGTCATTATAAAATGATTTAATGTCTTCCATAACTTGTCCTCAAGTAATGGAACTTCAAACGTTTTTCATTAAACCTTAATTAAACTCATAAGTTATGAAAATCCAAGAGTTTTGAAAAGTTTCAAAACTTGCCCTCAAGTTTTGGAATTTGTAAAGTCTCACACACATTAATGCTTTAATTCCAAACTCTAGAATTTTAAAAGTTAAAATTCAAACTTTATGGACTTCATTAAATTAATTAAAGTGTTTAATTAAAAGAGTTAATAATTCCATAAAGACATGGTTTAAGTTTAATTAAATTAAGAGTATAGTTTAATTAATAGATTAAACCACCAAGTATTTTAAATGTTTAAAATACACCCTTATACTATTATTATAATTTTAATTATATAGATATGTATAAGATAAAGTCAGTCTTACCATTAGTAGGCCTCATTCACGAAGCCGGTCTATAAGGGGGTATAAGGTTACTGCCTATAAAATGACAGTTTAATGGGTGTCCACTCTCACCCACCGCTTCCTTGACTGGTGGAGGGTCGTTAGCCGAACGGGTAGGAAAGGACTATAATTCTCCCTTCATTAAAAGTATAATGAAAAATACTAAGTAACTAAACACTTATAAATTCCCAATCTTAGTTACTTAGGAAAATGTGAAATAGGTGCTAACCCATGAAATTACACTTTGTACCTTACCAAGTCGATTAGTGGAGCGTGTGTGGTTAACCGGCACGCTAATAAGGACTAGTAAGAGTGGAAAAGGGTAACTTGACCTTATTATAGATCGGTGGAGCTGTGTGGCTAACCGACACATCGATTAGGTGATAAAGTTAAGGGTACCAAGTCAATTTGCATGGTTATTCACACCTTGTTTATGATCCTCGGCATCCCAGTCACAAACTTGAGAGGGCACAATCGAGATTAAAACATGCCATTGAAAGTTCAATGTATCTCAAAAGATCTAGGAGTTTCAAATCCAATTAAAACTTAATTATATTTCGTTTTTCATGGAGGAAATTGGTAAATCGTCATTTACCTACCTTCAACTATTTTATAACTTGGATTACGACATCCCTCTTCCAGTTATAAACAGGTTGTTGGATCCTAGCCTTAATATTTCATATTGGGTGTTATATTAAGGACTTTAAATCAACTAACTTGAATTTCTCCCTTATAGATGTCTCCTTCAGACAACTATGGTCTTCCCAAATCTTTAGGAACAAGCTATCCTAATGAAGATGATATCCCAAATAGCAATCAAGGTGAAAGATCAATCCCTTGTTGTGCATTAGTGGGAATGGAAATCATACTTCACTTCCTCCACCTCCTCCAATAAATCTCCCTATCCCACAAGTTTCAAGACTTGATAAGTTCTAAGTCACTCAATCCCTATTGGCAAACAAAGTCTGCATGTGCTTAGGTCTTGGAGATTAAGTCACATATTGACAAGCCAGGAGAGTCGGGTGTCAAAGTCTTGAGGAAAGTTGGCTATTGACTGGGTTCTTTAGTCACTTCCTGATAACAGACTATGACATGACCCTTAATGATCTTACATATTTGCTTGATGATGCTGAATCAGCAATGATTTGGAGCATTGGTAAATCAAATTTGATTAGAAGATCGACTTCCCAAAACTTCATGGACATTGACAATGGTGACACTGGAAATCCAGAAAAACTTTCTCTTCCCACTAGAAAGGGATCGGTCATAGTCAACGCGGTTGACCAAATGGTAAAGAGAAAGGCTAAGTCTGAGATAGTCTCATTCCCAAAGAGTCCATATGTGCCTATTGCCAAAGGAAAGGGGCATTGGTTGCGAAGCTGCCGAATTTACCTGAAACCTCATAAGGATGGTAAAGTCAAAAGTTTGACTCTACTTCAGGTAAAGTCCGTTATCTAACTCTATTAAGTCTCTTTTGGAGATTCTTAATACATGATGTAATGTAATTACATTTTGATGTTTTTGAAGAATCGAAGGAAGCTTAAAGAAAAAGTGTGCTGATTCTGATTGCATGGTTCAATGACCAGAATTTTGAGCCACTGCATAAGAGTTATGAGATATTGCTTAGGAATAGATAACAACAAAGTTTTCATATGAATTTGCATTGTAAGGATAAGCTTTTCCGCAAGTTTTAAAAATAAAAGAAAAGTTTTGATTTTATTTATTTTAAGTATCCTTACAAAGGCATTTGTGAAAAATTGTTGTTTATATGTTTCCATTGATAAGCAATATTGGAAAAATGAATTTGATTCTTTCATTTGTGGTAGTGTCATAATTTATCAAAAAAGGAAAGATTCTCATCACCCAAGTTTCAGTTGGATAGAAACTTGGAATCATGCAAGTTGTATTGTGTGATGAATGAGATTTTTCATCTTTGGAAAATTAAGACTAATTCCTTGTTCACATTCGCATGTGAGTCAAGCGAAGGACTAAAGGATCGAGTACATTAGGTTGTGCACTAGTCAGGTCCACCACAAAGGGTGATAAGATTATTCGTTATGATTTACTAAAGTTTAGTAAATATGATTATGCTTACAATTTTAAGTGTAATGCTAAAACATTGGAAAAGTTTCAATATATGGCAGAATGAATAAGAAGAATCAAAAAAGGCAGAAAGATAAAAGTTTCTCCAATCTGAAGAGATGGGAGAGTACTTGTGTATCTTGTTTTATGATTATCTTAGTGATTATGGAACCATATCACAATTGATCCTCTAAGGACACCTTAGTGCATTTGTTGGCTAAGGAGAGGAATCGTGAATTGTGGAAATGGTTAAATCAAAAGATAAATCATACTTCGTTCCAAAAACAAATCCTGGAGTTATACTCCAAGATTGTAACTTGAGTGACATAGTCTTTAGAAAGTTTTTAACACTTGTCAAATGTAGAGTAAAATGTTTTCTACTCTTGTACATTTGAAATTGGTAAGTTGTGATGTTTTGGATAAAACAAAGACCAACTAAGGCCAATTGTGAGAAGTGTTTAAAAATCCGCACTAACTCTTGAATATATGTTTTGTGAAGGAATGGTTCTTGACAAGGGAATCTTATATGTCAAGAGGACAGTGGGAGTTTAAAAGATCCTGAAATAGTTTCAAGAACTAATCAAGAGTTTTGTTAATCACTAGCCACGACTTGAGGTTTGTAAGCTATCGTGTTGACATATTCTTATTTCTGTGTCTATTCCAGTTAAAAGTTGACTATGCTTGTGAGTTCTATGAGTTCTCAATTGTTTGCATAACAACCTGGAAGCAATTGAACAACTTCAGTCCATATGTGTTTGGATTTGCCACTAACCTTGTCTTGTGACTATGGTTATGACAAATTCACATGGATAGGAACACTTACACCATAAAAATCTAAGTGTCATAAGGTTTCTCTTCGATTCATGAAAATGATGGTGAGGAAACTCTTTCACTAAGCAGATTTGAAGTAGATAGCAATTGTGAGAATGACAAAAGGCCTAAACATTATGATTACGACATCCCTCTTCATAATTGTTTAGACACACAAGTGAGCTATCTAAGGAAAGGTGTATGATTTTGATAAAGTCTTATCAAAGCATCTCGTATCAGAAATCTGAACTTTGGTAAGAAAGTCAATAAAGTATTGTTTTTCTAGAATTCCAGCTGATTTCTGAGTACATGTCAAAGCTAGTGGGAGCATAAGTGTTATGCTAGTAAGATAATAATCATTATGCTAGTGGGAGCATGATGATTATGTTGCAAGTTAGCAATGTTAATTATAGAAAACAAAAGTTTCAATTCGCTTTGAAAAGTTGTTTTGCTATAATTAAGGGAGAGGATTTTACACTTCATTCCAATTCTACAAGTTTAGATTGAGACTTTAATCAACTTTAGTCAAGAATATATATGAATGTTATGCTGGAATGGTTCAACATAAGGAAATTCTATATATGTTGCGTTCTCAAAATTCGTTTATGACTACGGCATCCCTCTTCATAGTTCGAATTGTGAGAACATGGCAAATAAAATTTTTATAGCATGAATCGTGTCCAATATGCTTCGGGTATAGGATCGATTACATGAGCTATAATAGTTATCCTTTCTAAATCTTCCTAACTGGATATGACTAAAATGATTAACCAATTGTCGAGGACAATTTGAGGTTTACCAAAGATTGGTTACTCATGGACAATTGGAAGTATAGAGTAAGGACCATATTGACATATTTTGAAAAGAGGCAACTCTTGTTCAAAATGATGGTCAAAACGGGAATGTAGAATTGTTTCCATAGGTGGAAGTTATTCTTTGAATCTGTGTAAGATTAGAGAACTTAATGCAAGAAGGATGTTCAAAGGAATGTACCTTGAATTTGAGACTTTGTTTCCATGGAATTGATCTATATTGGAATTCTCTGTAATGTTTGTTGCCAAGTCTTTGTGACTTTTGGGTATAGTCATTACAAGAGGATCATTGCATTAAGTTTAGAGCCTAAAAGATTACAGTAAATAGCAAGAATTCGGTATTCTTACATTTACAAAAGGGATTGGGATTGTGAAGTGAGCATCGTTGGAGTCGTGTTCAATTGATCTATTTCACAAAAGAAAAGACCATTAGTAAACATAATATGCATGCTTGGTGCATGGCATGACTATTGTTTCAATTCAAGTATTAAGTTGATTAATCGAAACATGAATAATGAGTAATCAATATGGTGCTTAGATAAAAGGTGTTTTTTATTTACACTCAAAGTGTTGGGGCCATACCGGATTAGTATTATTTTTGTGTTTCACTTTGCATGTTTTGACTTCCAGAATAACTAGGTCATTCTTCCCGAATGACTAAATTATTCAAACCATCCACAGTCGGTCATATGTTGGAAGTAGATATGAATCAAGACTGTCATGAATTTGGCTTGTATGATTTGTCTAATGTGCATTAGACATAGCAACGGTTGCTACAACATTCATGAGTGCTCATAAGTCCTGAGTATTGGATTCAACCCACGCTCATTTGGATTCACTTCATAGATTCTATCACGAGTGAATCGTGAGACGATAATATCTTATATTCTTCAAACCTAGAGATATGAGTTGTTGACTATGAGTTGGTTATACATTGACCGCACGAAAACGCATTGGTAACTCGACGTTATAAAACGTGCCTTTGGGTATGATTCAACAAGTAGTCAGTACAAGCATATGAGTCGAAGTTTATCCATTCCTTTTACCCTTAAAGGGATAAAAGCGATATATGTGGGCCCCTCGATGATTTAGTGATGACAAAATGTAAGTGCTCGGCCGGTCCTGGATTGATTTGATTTGTTCAATTAGTCAGTCGTCATAAATCGGAAATCGGGAAACAACAAATGGACAGAGAGAATGATCATAATCCATGTCTCAGTCCATATGATATCTAGAATGGAGGAATATATGATCACTTATCTAATGGACGCGTTATTGATTTGTTCAGAGTTCGACAACATCTTTTAAGAGCTACGATTGCTGGTCAGGTTGTGAAGTTATACTTGCAATAATAGTTATTAGACTTATCCAAGTGGGAGACTATTGGATTAGTGTCTAAGTCTATAACTATAATTGGTATATACTTGACCCGACCCGTATGGTCCATTTGGGTTGCATGGCATCAGAACATTTGGGTAGACCTTTTAATGAGAAGAAGATATTTGTGACATATTAATATATTATAAGTTCTAATATATTAATATGAAATCATATTATTTAATTAGTATTGATCAAGAATTAATTTGGAATTAATTTAGTGATAAAAAAGAAACTAATTAAATATATGGGGATTGATTGTGTAAATCATTAATTCTTATATATGTGGGCTTCTGATCCATGATTCTTTATGTTGGGTTTAACCCATGTGGTGGCTCATGGATACTCCATGGAGCTTAAAACCCATGGAGCATAAGGAATGGGTAAAGTCATGGGTTACATGGTGTAACCCTAATAGCCACACTATATAAAGACCCCATTGGTTGGAGAAATTGGCACTAGTGCATAATATAGAGGGCAAGCCAATTTTTATGAACTCATATCTTCTCTCATGGTTATTCCAAATGTTCATGGTGTTGTGTGAACCATTTGAGGTGTCACATTTGGGGCACTAGGCTCTTGAGCTCCATGGAATCAAGCTCCAAATAAAAAGGTATGTAATTCTACTAGGCTTATATTACTTGTACTTCATAATATGCTAGTTAGGATAATACCTTGGAAAAATTGATATTTTTATGTATAATAGAGAAAACATAGATCCAAGGTATTTAGGGTTGCATGTACACCATAGGAGTGTTAGAATGCTCATAACCCAACAATTTCTTCATCTGATTGAGTGATATTGTCTTCTAGTGTTCCTTTATTTGTTGGCTCTTGAATATCTTCAAGGTCAATTGTGCTCTCAATGCCCTCTTTACATATGAGATCTATCTCGCGAAAGACTCATTTTCGTGCTACAAAGACCACGTTTTCACTAGGTCTGTAGAAAAATATATCCAAAGGACTTTTGTGGGCAGCCAATGAAAATACACCTCTCAATTCTAGCTTCTAGCTTGTCATGAGTCTCTCGTCTAATGAAAGCTTCATAACCCCAAACTTTGATATGTTCTAACGAGGGAACTTTCCCTGTCTCACATTCCGTGAGGTGATTTGGAAACCTTTTTAGTAGGGACGAGAATGAGGATATGGGCGGCCGTCTCTAAAACATACCCCCATAAGAAAATAAGAAGAGTGGCTCGACTCATCATGGAACGAACCATGTCCAACAAGGTTCGATTGTGCCTCTCAGCCACACCATTAACTTGTTATGTCCTAGGAGGAGTCAGTTGTGAACTATTCCACATCCCTTGAGGTAGTCGTGCAATTCAACATTAAGATACTCTCATCCTCTATTAGATCGGAGCATATTTATCTTCCTGCCTAATTGATTCTCGACTTCATGCTTAAACTATTTGAACTTTTCAAAGGTTTCTGATTTATGTTTGATCAAGTAGATATAACCATATCTACTATAAACATCTGTAAATGTTACATAAAATCGATTAGCATCTCTAATTGTAGATCTGAAGGGCCCACATACATCCTTGTGTATAAGATACAACAAACCTTCATCTCTTTCACAAGATCCAATGAAAGGTGATTTTGACATCTTGACCAAAAGAAAAGATTCACATTCATCATTTTGCGTTAGGTCAAATGATTCCAAGACTTCATCCTTTTGGAGTTGGGCGATGTGTTTCTTCTTAATGTGCCTAAGAAGACAATGCCACAAGCACGCCTTGTTTAAACCATTATACGAATCAATGTGAAATACACTATTACCTAAGTTATCAACACAAGTCACGGTTTCATACACACCATTACAAGGTATAGCTTCAAATACAAAAACACCATTTTATAAACTAGAATTGAACCATTCAAATCATCAAAAGAGTAGCGAAAACCTTGTCTAAACAACGCATGAAAAGAAATAATGTTTTGTTTCATTCCTAACGAGTAGCAACAATCAGTTAAACTAATCCTAACATCACTACTAAGCACAAGTTGATAAGTCCCAATCTTTGTAACAGGAGAAGATCGCCTATTTCCCACGATCATGTTCATCCTCCCATGCCACGCCTCCTTACTTTCTTTTACCCCATGTAAATCAGAACACATGTGAAATCCACATCCTGTTGGGTTTTGATACGAAATAAAAGTTTGTTTTTTCACAAAAACGGCAATGGAAGACTTTAAAAATAACAACTTTATTTTTAGTTCATAACAAAACCGAACCATCATGGATCCATTTATAGAGGTTAGAATGAAATAAAACCAACCATAGGATGTTTTAGAGATAACCTTTGAAGCCTTTGAACCCACATGGTTTTGGGGTGTTGATGAAGATAACAAAAGATCAAAGTGTATGATCTTCTCTACAAGTATCATTCTTGTATTCTTGAGTGTCTTAAGCCTTTAAGTGCTTAAATCAAATAAGAACTAAAGGGAACAACTCAAGAGGTCTTCTAAACCACCAAACTAACTTCAAAAGAGAGAGGAGGAAGAGTCATAAAACTCACGGTTTGAGAGAAGAAAGAAGGGAAGAAGAGAGTGTTTCATTCTTACAAAAACGCAATCCTCGTGCATTTCTTATATAGCCCATGAAAAGGAAGACCTAACCATTAAAATACTCTAAAGTAATGGCTAGCCTTTAGAAGCATGTGAGACAAAAGGTGGAAGGTTGAAAAGCAACCTCCCACACCATCAACATGTTTTGGCCCATGCCTTTTAAAAAGTAAGATTCTTTATTTTTTATAAACTCCCAGTTTATAAACTATAAACTTTGTCTTTAGGTAAACGACAAGAATCCAACTAGTCCAAAATGTTGTGCATGACTTATTAATTCATACCATATGAAATAGTAACTAGTAATACTCTCTTATAATTATTATTTTCACAAAACAATAATTATTCCCTAAGTAAAATATAAGAATTGATATTATTTATTAATAATCATATTAATAATAAATATACAAAATGTGCCAACTGGATAAAGGTGTGACCCTATAGGATAATATATAATTAGCAATATCACTCTATAATGATTATTGGGCGTATAGATCCAACACATCATGTATCAAAGACCCAAGAATGAGTAGATGGTGAGTTATTAGTTTGAATAGTGTATCTACCTGCCGACGATGGCTTCACCTTGCTATCATTGGTGTCTTGCAAGTATTTGGGGTAGCTCCTCTTCCAATGGCATTTGTCATTACAATAGTAACAAGTGGCCTCTTTGGGGTCACTAACAGCTGGAATGTCTAAGTTGGGCTTCACCTTTGGCCCATTGCTTGATGACCCTACATGGGCCTTGTTCTTCCAGTTAGCTTTGGGAGGAACCTTCCTTTTCTACCCTTTTCCCTTTTAAATGGACATAACGGTAGAGTTAGCAAGAGGGGCCAAATTCTTCCCCTTTAATCCCGACTCAACATTCTGTAGCAAGTTGTGGAGTTAGGCCAATATGGTTTCTGTGTTGTTCAAATGATAAGCTAATATAAACTGATCATAACAACTTGGCAAGGATTTTAAGACCATGTCAATGGCCAAATCCTCGTAAAAGTGCACATGGAGCTTGACCAGGCGCTCCACATATCTTTGCATTCTCTGTATGACGTTGCAGACATACTCTCCCTCTTTCATTATGCAAGCCATAACGGACTTGACCAATTCAAATTTCTCTTGACGAGCTCTCTTGTGGTACTTTTCCATAAGGTAATTATTCATCTCAAATGCCAGTAGTCTTCATAGAACCTCTACAATTTAGGAATCATTGTGGAAACCATGATGCAAGGAACTTTTGTTGCATCATCGTAGTGTTTTATATAGGAAGCTAGTTGTTCAGGAGTAGTAGTGGTTTCATCGACTTCAACGAGTTTTTCTTTAACGAACTATTCTTTTCCCTCGAATCGAAGAGCCATTATGATGTTGCGTATCCAATCATTATAGTTGGGGCCATCAAATTTCACTTTGGACACAATGGAGAGAAGGGAGAAACCCGAGTGGTGTGTAGATGATGATGGTTCAGAAGCATCAACAGGAGTAGACATCTATAGAGAAAAAGAATAGTTTTAGTTAGACGACAATTATCCTTAACATTTTAACCCATAATAAAAGATTAAGACTTGGATTCAAAGTAACAATTCACAACTAAGAAGAGGGATGCCGTAATCTTATTGCGAATTTATGAAGGTAGGTAAAAGCAATTCACCAATTTCGAACTATCAAATTCCTAGATCTTTTGAGATTCATTGAATTTATCAATGATATGTTTAATCTCAGATTATGCTCTACTACTTGTGACTGGGATACCGAGGATCACAAAATAGATGTGAATAACCATACAAATATGATTGGCACTCTCGATGTCATTTATCATCCCATTTTAATGTGTCGGTTAACCACACACACTCCATTAATCAATGATATTTTTCGAGATGCCCATTATTACTCTTTATAGTTACTATTTGTATGCCGGTTAACCACATGCGTTCCACTAACTACTATAAAGTATAATGTGCAATTTAATGGATTAACATACTTTTCATATTTTCCTAAAGTAACTAAGAGTGGGATTTTATAAAAGATGCTTTAGTTACTTTAATAGAATCATATTTATTAATGAGGTTATGTTGTATCAAATCCGTTCGGATAACGACCCTCCACCATACAAGAGAGAGGAGGGTAAGAATGGATACCCAATGGCGGTCATTTTATCGGCCGCTTACTTAAACTCCCCTTATAGTATGGCTTCGTGAATGAGGCGTACTAGCGATTTGACTGACTTACTCTTATACATATAGTAATTATTAAAGTTTTAATTTCACATACAGTATAAGGTGTATTTTAAAACTTTTCAAAATACAAGGTTTAATTTATAGATTTCGAAATTAATAAAATTAATTCAGTTTAAGTTAAACCAATAAGGATTAAACAATTTATTTACTATTAATCAATTAATCAAATAAATTTTAATCCTAATCCAATACCTTCTAATTTCGAAATTAGGGTTTGGGATTGACCAAATTTATAATTATCCAATTTTAAGGCATTTAAAATCAATAATTATCAAAACTAGGAAACCCTAGCAAAACCCTAGCAATTTTTGAAAAACAAAAAAGGTGGCTAGGGTTTCTAAAACCCTTACCCAAATCGAAAACCATCGAGAAGGGTTTTTGATTTTATTCAACTTTGTGTAAGATCATAGAGAACATACACTATGATACCACTGTGGGTTTTATACATAAAAAATCATATTTTTAGGCGGAAAAATAAAACTCTAAGTTTTCATACACCCTAAAGGATCTATGTTCTTACTATTATTTGCAAACAATAATTTGAATTCAAGAACCCTAAAGTAGATTGCTATTTTCGAAATTGAGAAAGGGTTATTAAAAATCATACCTTTTAGTTTATTGTTGTAAATAAACTTGAATTCCTTCTTTTTAGAACTTTAGAAAGCCAGCACCAGAAATCTCATGCCTCTGATGGCTCAAACCCAAACACTGGAAGTTGGAGGCTATTGAAGAGAGAGGGGAGAGGAGGGAATTTTCAGAATTCCTTTGAGGAATGTTATGGCCAAAAGTTATAGCCTTAAGGACTCTTTATATAGGTAACTATAAGGGGCTTGGATAAGGCAAGTTTCCTTGGATAAACCTTATCCCTTTTCTTTCCTCCAAACTTTCCTTAGAACCTAAGAAAAGCTCTAGAAAGCTTTTAGAACCCCTTAGAATTCGTCCAACCCTTAGGGAGGTTCTAGAATTGGTTAACGCTCAATCTTTTGAACATTTTCACCTTTAGTCCTTCCACTTTTAATTATTCCAATTAATCCTGAAATTAATTCTAATTAATTTCTAATTATTTTATAATTAAACAATATAATTTTGAATTAATATATTTTTCTCAGAACATATTAAAAAGTTATTTATTTTGATTTCTAATTAATTTATTAATCATATAATAAATTAATAAACCAGTCTCTCTCTCCAAATAACATTCCATTCTCCTACTAGGTTTGAGGGAAACCCAAAAGGACTTTGATAATAATTGAAGTTTATAATAATTTAGTTAATGGCTTAGACACCTAATCCAACTAAGGGGTCATGTGATAGCTTATGCTTCGAGGCAGCTAACGCCTCATGAGGCGAATTATCCTCTCATGATTTGGAGCTGGGGGCGGTGGTGTTCGCCCTCAATATTTGGCGTGATTACTTATATGGGGTTCGTTGTATCATTTACATGGAACACAAGAGTTTGAGGTATCTAATGGATCAGCCAAATCTAAACATGAGGCAACATATGTGGCTTGATGTGGTGAAGGATTATTATTGTGAGATCCTTTATCATACTGGGAAGGCCAATGTAACGCCCGTGTTTTTGGGCTAAGCATTATTGATAATATAATAGTCTAGGCCAACCTTTGTAACTTGTTTTGAAATAATAAAGATGTATTATTTGAATATTATGTGGTTATACTTAATTATTATGATTTAATTAAATAAGGATAAAAATAAGCGTCGAAAATAAATATTAGATAAAGTCGATATCTATTAAGAAAGTTGTAGTGGCCGAAACAAAGATACCGGAGATATAAAGAATACCGAAATCCGAGTTATAACGAAAAAGTTATGACCAATTGAAGATCCGCGACAAAACCGATAAACACTATTTAGCGTAAAAAGTGAGTTTTTGATAAGCTACTTTTTAGCCTTAGTGATCTAAATTAAAGTTGTAGCATTTGTTAAACCGATAATTTTCATAAAAAGAACGTCCAAATCTGACTTCGTATGAGGAAGTTATGATTTTTCTAAGTTTCAGAATAGCAGTAGACAACTAAAAACTCGAAATAAAGATCAAATGATTTTTAGCCGACGCAACCTAAACGAGAATCGAAGGTCTCGTCAATAGTAGTACAACGGTAAAAAGACCGACGAAAACGGACGTCGGATGAAGAAGTTACAAATTTTTTTAACGGATTTTCCTGTCCTGGTCTGTTAAAAATAATAATATAAAAAATAAAGTCAAAATTAGCCGACCGAATCTAAACGAAAGTTGTAGAGTATATTCTCGCCTACGCGTGCATATAAAGAACGTCAAATACGGAGCTCATATGCGAAAGTTTTGGATTTTAGAAGTTTGGGACACAAAAATCGAGAAAATCCTAAAATCCGAGAAGAATCGCATGGCTGGGGTTTGGCCACGTCACCTCGCATGCGAGGTTTCCCCGTGTCCGATGCCGATGACTCATCTGAAGCAGCAGTCGACGCGTGTCAACGCGTGTCCCAACCCCTCGCACCCGAAGACGCGGTCCAGTCTCGAGCCGCCACCTGCCTTCCCCGTGTCCACCTGCGAACCGAGCCACCTGCACCCCTCGCATGCGAGCCACGTGCTCGTTTCTCCTCCCCCTCGGTCCGAAGCCTCCCCTATATAAAGGGAGGTGCGAGATTTCCCGGTTTTTGTTGGAATTTTGCATACTTTTTCACTCTAATGCCTATTTTAAGCCAAATTCAATCCCCCGAAGCCCCGAGATCATACCCAACACCTGAATTATGTTCCGAAGTGTCCGAAGAGCACGAGAAATTTATCTTTTCAGTCTGAAGTTCAACCTTTGCAAGGCCCAGTTTTTCATTAAAGCTCTCGGTTTCATCGGAAACGTTTGTTTTAAGAAATGAAGTGCTGCCTGATTATCGTTAAATCAGGTGAGTGAATAGTCACTTTCACCTTACACATAGATATGAAGTATTTTATATAAAATACGTGCTAGGTGTATATATGTTGTTTGTTTATTTGAGATGGATGTTGAATGAATGTTTATACATGTTTAAAATGATTTAAAATGCATATATATTTTATCTACAAATATGTTGGGTAAAACATGGGTAGATTAAAGAATGTTTTATACAGATTTTAAAATGTATATATATTTTATCTACAAATATGTTGGGAAAAACGTGGGTAGATAAAGAATGAGGTATTAAAGTGCGGTATAGATGTTCGTTGGTAGCTATGAATTTAGTACGGTATAGATGTACGTTGGTAGCTACGGATTTAGTACCTTGGCAGCTATGGACTTAGTGCCTGTTGTATAAACCCTGGCGACGATGTGACTTCGTGCCTTATTTGACATAAATTGCTGAGGAAAAGCAGTGTTGTCACCCCGATGTTTGCCTTATTTGACATAAATTGCTGAGGAATTTCCGAAACAGTGTTGTCACCCCATTGGTTGCCTTATTTGACATAAATTGGTGAGGAAAGCAGTGTTGTTACCCCATTGGTTGTCTTATTTGACATAAATTGCTGAGGAAAGCAGTATTGTCACCCCGATGGTTGCCTTATTTGACATAAATTGCTGAGGAAAGCAGTGTTGTCACCCCGATGGTTGCCTTATTTGACATAAATTGCTGAGGAACCCCCGAAGGAGTGTTGTCGCCCCGATTAAGATCCTTAGGCTAGGTCCCTTATGATAGGTGTTTAGGGATGTCAAGTGAGAGTAACGGGAACGGGTAATCAGGGTTATTGTTGGTTGATGAAATTAATAAATTTATTATTGATTAGTGAAAATTAATAAATTTACTTATTGTGGGGTGAAAACTCTATATGCTCACTAGGCTCCCAAGCGTGACCCACTCAGTTTTCTATATTACAGGTAGTGGAACAAGAGCATAGTTGGACGATGACGAGGGATTTTGTATTATAGGCCAGTAGATTTAAATAAATGTTGCAAGGCCTATATGGTACTGTTTGTGTTTTTGCTCTGTATCGGAACATGACATCCCGAGGTTTTGTTATGAAATGGAAAATATATTTCTTTAAGAAATGATTTGATAAATTTTTATTATATTTTGTTTTTGGAACAAATTCCGCAACACCCGTTTTATAGATTACTCTCATTTTATTTTAAAAAGCATAAACGAAATTGGTCTTTTTTAGTCGTGAAATTGGGGATGTCACAGCCAACGTGGTGGCCGATGCTCGTAGCCGCAAGACGGCTGGCGCACCGATTAGGGATGTTTGTTTGAGGATGACTGTGATTACCCCCCTCTTGGAGCAGATTCGAGAGGCTCAAGTCGAGGCGATAAAAGAGGAGCATCGGAAGAGTGAGTTCATAGTGGGTCAGAATTCCTCTTTTGATTATGATAGGCGGGGATTATTGACCCTTCATTGGAAAGTTTGGGTCCCATACTTTGGGGGTTCACGACAGATTTTGATGGAGGAGGAGCATAAGTCGAGGTTTTCTATTCATCCAACAGCAACGAAGATGCATGAAGACCTCTGTATTGATTATTGGTGGCTCTATATGAAGCGGGATGTGACATGGTATAGGGAGAGGTGATTGACTTGTAGGAAAGTCAAGGCTGAGCATCAGCAACCTCATGGCAAGATGGAGCCGTTGGGTGTCATCATTTAGAAATAGGAGGAGATAACGATAGATTTTGTCACGAATCTACCACAAACTGTGCGTGGGGTGGATTCGATTTGGGTCATCATGGATCGATTGAACAAGAGTGTGCTCCCTATTTAGGAGAGCATTTCCATGGAGAAGTTAGCGCATGTCTATATATAGGAGGTTGTACCACGACATAGGGCTCCAGACTTGGTGGTTTCGGATCGGGATATTCAGTTCACTTCCAAGTTTTGGAAGAGGTTCCATGAGGAGTTGGGTACTCGATTTCACTTCGACATAGATTTTCATCCGCAGACCAATGGTCAGAGTGAGCGGACTATCCAGACATTGGAGGATATGCTACGAGAATGTTTGATGGATTTTGGTGGTAGCTGGGATACGTATCTCCCATTGGCTGAGTTTTCTTATAACAACAGCTACCACACCAGTATTGATCAACCTCCTTTTTAGATGCTTTATGGGAGGAAGTGTCAGACCCCGATTTGTTGGGGTCAAATCGGTCAGTGAGTTATGGGTAGCACGGATGTTGTGCTCCGGACTACAGAGTTGATCTAGAGGTGCGCGGGAGATTGCAGACCATACAGATCCGACAAAAGAGTTATGCTGATAGACGTCGGTCAGATTTGAAATTCCAGGTTGGGGATATGGTACTCTTGATGGTGTCACTTTGGAAAGGTGTTATATGGTTCAGAAAGCAGGGCAAGATGGGCCCAAGTATATCGTTCCTTTGAAGGTTATTTTCGGGTGGGCAGGTTTGCTTATCGTTTGGAGATACCCGAGGAGCTCAGTCAAATTCACAACACTTTCCACATCTCTCAACTGCCGAAGTGCTTGGTTGATGATTCTGTAGTGGTTCATTTGGAGGATATTCAGGTGGATGAGCGCATGAATTACATAGAGAGACCGATTTCAATCTTAGACAAGAAGACAAAGACTTTGTGAAACAAGGTTGTGGGTCTAGTGAAGGTGTAATTGCAGCATCAGAAGGGTTTTGAGTGGACGTGGGAGCTTGAGGAGGAAATACGAGAGCATTACCTAGAGTTATTTGCATCAGCAAACTTCGAGGACGAAGTTTGATTCAAGTGGGGGATAATTGTAACGCCCAGTTTCCAGGTAATTTCCAAAATGCTAAGTATTTAATTATTGTGCTTTGTAGCCTATTATGCGGGGTGTAATTTAGGTACGCGGGGCATACCTTGTCGATGCTTGGACACAGGGTTTTTCCCTAGTACGCAGGGCGTACTTAAATCAGGGGAAAACTCTAAATTTTAGGGTTTGGACCCTATTTAACCACATTATAACCTCAATACTTATTCTATCATCAGCCTCCTTCGTCCCAAAGCAGTTCCCAAGGAACCCTAGCTCTGTTTTATAGTGTATTGAGCATTTTGTGTGTTTTGGTGTGTTTTTTGTACATCTTGAAGAAAAGAAGCACCCTTTGGAGAAGCATTTGTTGATTTGAAGCTTGTGGATCCAGAATCTATTCACCTCTATCATCCTTGTGGAGGTATAAAGTCTCAACCTTGTTAATTCATCTCTTAGATCTAGTTAGTTAGGGTTTTGGCATATTTTGGTCCCTTGGGTTGCTTCATGTGAGTATAAGTTATTCCACCAGCTTAGGATAGTAGATGTTGAAGTTTTGAGGTACCTAATGCATAAAAATAGCATCTTGATGGATTTAACTCAACCATACAAGAGTTGATGTTCATATTATGGAGTTTGAAGGTTATAAATTATTTTTAGGCCTCTTTGAGCCATCAAAAGGCGTCAAGTTGATGACTTTATCATTTAAGACGTTTCCCAAGAACAAGATATGTGATTTGGACGTTTGGACTTAAGGCATTAAGTGCTTAATATGAGTTTTGGCCATCAGGGGAGTATGTGGGGCGTAAATATGAGTACGCTCAATGTACTATGTTCAACCCCGTTTTTCCCCTTGACGTTAGAGCTTGTACGCAGAGCATAGCAGGGTGTTACACTTAGCGTACTCACCAAAGGACCTTTCGGTCATTATTTGGGCCTTGGGGTTAGTTTGGGCCATTTTGGTCCTTAGGGTTAGTTTGGGCCATTTCCGCCTTGGGGTTGGTTTCGGCTAATATTGGTCGTGGCCGGTTGGGCCTAGGGCAGGAAGCGTAAAAGGGTCTTTTACCCTTTGTGAAAGGGATTATGATTTGGGATTTTAGTTGTAGTTTATTACCTTGAATAGTGATTGGGGTTGGTTTGAATGTGTTCAGTGTGAGGAGTCATTGCAACAACAGCTTGCGTGTGATTGCTTATCATCAGATTGATGTGAGTCTTTTCATAGTGTTTTGGCGGGTCGAATACACCAATTTCGGCCCATTGATTATTGTTATTAGAATGCTAGTTGTCTATGTTTCTCTTGCATGTATTGTATGTGTTCGTATATATACCAGGCGGGGCCCAAAGCCAGGGGAGGCCTAATGAGTGTATTGGGCGGGGCCCATCGCAAGTTACAGACAGATCTGTACTAGATAGGGCCCAATGATGGGCGAGGCCCACTTTATATATATGGTATGTGGTATTTTGTGGAAACTCACTAAGCTTTGTGCTTACAGTTCAAGTTTATGTTTCAGGTACTTCCAACTCGAAGGGAAATGGATTGGTCTGATCGCAGCGCATCCACCCATGTTTAGCATATTTATGATTTTTGGATTGTACTGTGCTAACTATTTTCACATTGGCATAACTTTTTATGATTGATATGAATATTTGATGTATTTTGGTTGACATAAAAATGAAAATTTTTATTCATGAGTTTTGGGATGTTACACCAGTCTCATGTTATGTTAAGGCATGTTAGTATTATAACTTATTGAAACGGGAAAAACTATTGGGTGCACATAGTCTCTCTCTCTCTATCTCTCTCTCTGTTTCTCTCTTTCTCTCTCTCTCTCTCTCTCTCTCTCTCTCTCTCTCTCTCTCTCTCTCTCTCTCTCTTTCTCTCTTTCTCTCGCTCTGTCTCTGTCTCTGTCTCTCTCTCTCTCTCTCTCTCTCTCTCTCTCTCTCTCTCAACACCATGTTATACCATGGGAACACCATCTC
The DNA here is from genome assembly GCF_052849685.1 of Lactuca virosa. Classification (NCBI taxonomy): domain Eukaryota; kingdom Viridiplantae; phylum Streptophyta; class Magnoliopsida; order Asterales; family Asteraceae; genus Lactuca; species Lactuca virosa. The sequence goes on from NC_136428.1 coordinate 183,626,807, forward strand.
CACTTCATGTTATAACATAATACTATTGTATTGGCATATAAGGGAAAATCTAATATTGGAAAATTGTATCTTGAATGACTGGAAAAGTGGAAACAAGGCCAGATATAAATTTCTCATTATGAACAAATCCAAAATCCTTGTAGCAAAGCCAATCATCAGCTCCCAACCATGCGGCGAATGAAATCCGATACATAATATAGTTAATAAAAAAAGACAAAAGGCTTTTATTGTGTCATTTGAGTTATATACAAATTTTCAAGAGTTAAGAATAAGAAGCTGTTTATTACCTAAAAGAGAATAACCACTTAAAATAATGAAAAAGATTATATTTATCGAAAACTACAGAAAAATCCCTAAACAATTCCTTTCATTTTTATCTTATGTTTTTTGCAATGGAACCAAAAATCGTTCTGAATTTTCTTTTTATTATTATTTTATCATTTTTCATCTTCTAGTTACACGCCATTTAAGATTTGCATAACATTTTTGAAATACAATGTAAAATATCATATTTATGTAGAAAAAATATAATTTTTGCATTCATTCCTATGAAAATATGATTGTTTTTCAAAACATTCTTAAGAAAATATGTTGTATTATTATGCCCTCCAAAGGATAATCATATTTTCCTACGAAAATGTGGTGTTTTCTTAGGCTCTTCGAAAATGCCATATTTTCTATAGAAAATATGGTATTTTTCAGGCCTTTCAATGAAAACATCTGTGAATATATAGTATTTTCTCGAGTGATTTTTTTGCATGTCTTTTTGATTTTTGGTTGATTTTGATTTTTATTAAGTTCATTTTTGGGAGCATGTTAAGCATAATGTGGAATCAATACATCAAAATATGAACTTCGAATCTAAATCTTTGTTTGTGATTAAGTTTCTGGTCTATGTGTTTGGGAATAAACATTGAGAATTTTAAGTTAGAATATATTTTTAAGTTAAAATAGTAAAATTAAGGTTTTTAAACAAAAAAAGGTAAGACTTTATTTTCGCAGAACCTGTGAAAATGGCCAAAACCGACAATGTTTTATATTTTTATATAGATTTTAATATTTTCGCAAGGACCATGCTAAAATGGTAGCTATTTAGATACTTTATTTAGTTTTTTCTTAAGCGTTGAATCAAACTTGTAGAATATATATAAATTTCTCTTTTTCTCATATTATAACAAGTTGAACTAATATTTTCCACATAAATAAAAGGCACGTTGGGAAAAGAGAAATTAAATATCCTTCTTCTTTTTTTCTAATTATCCTTCTATCCATTTGAAATAAATGATAACAAATGTATTAAAATATTACTAATATTGTTCAAATATGACACTTTTCAATATTTCACATGGGTAGGAATATAAGTAGCAGTTAATGGTAGGATGATATTTAATTTGGTTTTTTTGGGTCAATTACATGGAAAGCTGCTTTTAATTTTTGTTTGCAAGAAAACTTTTTTTTTTTTAACGCCTTAATTTTCATATATTAAAAGTTAGGAAAAAAATTAAAAAACTAATAAAAATACACTGGAATAGGCAAAATTACGTTTAATAACCACATTCATCTATTAATACTATTATGTTAAGCAAACCAATTACAGAAATAATCAAATAATCTATCGATTAACCAACTCCTAGTTGCGTTTTTATCTCCAAATATAGTGTTTTTTCTTTAATTCCAAATAACCCGCCACATAGTCATGCCAATTGACTCCAAAGCACATCGTTTATTTGTTGAAAGATGAGTCGAATCTATCCCACTTGTGACCTCACCCACCATAGAAAATCTTGGAATTGTAATATCACACCACTTGCTAGTGTAACTCCATAAAGCGACTGTCACTTCACAAGTAAAAAGTAAATGTGATAGATTTGTTTATATCTAAATTGCAAACTCCACACATAATTGAGGGGATATCAATATCTCTGGACACCAAGTTCAGTCGTGTTAGTAATATGTCGAGAAGGTATCGCGTGTAAAATATGGTAACCTTACAAGGACGGTATCTATCTCTTTTAGTATAGATCTACCGATCAGGAAAAGAACTGAACATCAATAATATTTCTACCCTCGGAGACCAAGAAAAGATCACCACCTTATGCATCCCAAACACATTTATATCTATTATTCGATAAAGTGAAACCATCAAGCAAACTCGTCAACTGTGCAACATCACCAAGAACAGTACCACCAAAAATTGGTCTCACTTACACCCAATTGTAAGCATCACCATCCTATATTTGTCTAATAGTGCAATCCTGTTGAGATTCCAAAGCAAAGAGCTTTAGGAACCTAAACATCAACGAACCATTTCCATCCAATAAAATCTCCAGAAAAAAGTATCATGTCCATCAGTTACCTGACCACGAATACAATGACGAATCAAAGAATCTTTGTGTAACTGATTAATAGTCCCTCAATGTTCGATCACACACCCCTAGTCGATACCGAGAGGTTCTCCCAACAAAACACAAGTTGGTAGCCATGGAACGACTTCACAAATTTACACAAGAGTGCGCCTAGATTATTAAGAAATGCCCATTTCCCCCTCCTCGTCTCCCCAAAGAAACAACTCTAACGAAAGACCTCACAACACCATACTTAAATGTGATGGAACTTTCCAACTCCGCATTTCATGAAGTGTTTTCAAAACCTACTTAGTTTGTTATGAGGTTCAAAATGCTCTACTATTTCAAGTGTCTATTCCCCAAAACGTAATTGGTAGCGAAGCGTGACTCATCATAGATCGAACCATAAAGCATTCGATTCTCTTTTTAGTAACACCATGACATTATGGTGTCCTTGGAGAAGACAATTATGGAAACCTTTCTACAATCTCTATGATGATCGTAGAATTTGATACTAAGGCATTCTCCTTTCCTTTTAGATTGGAGATTCTTTATCGCCATGCCTAATTGATTCACTACTTTGTTCTGATACTCTTTGAACCTTTTCAAAGTGTCAAACTTATGCTTAATTGTTGTTTGAAATAAGAAGATTTAAATTTATATCCTAATTATTCAACTCAGTTAAAACACAATAGGCGGTGTACCTAGTCACATAGTAGTAAAGTAGAGTAAGTAAGCAGTCGATAACATGGAACAATATTCTAATTAAGAAAATAATACTATAAGTTAAACTAAAGAAATAAACTTAAAATGGGGGGTTTTATTTGATTTTTCAAGTTCCAAAAAACTTAATTCAAGCAATCACTAAAAACCAAAGTAAAACAAACAATTAGAAAATGAGATTTAATCAAGAATTAAAAGATACTTCCATTTATCGTCGAATCCCCATTTTTCCTATAGTTAATTTCAAGACAATGGAATAATTATGTTGGTTACCAAATAAAATATTATTAGATATCTAGGTCCGATTACCTAGCATATATCAATTTATGAACTTTAACCACAATGATCATGTAAATGAAGAACACCATATTGATTCTAGGATACATTTGGACCATGAATGATTATATTTGAGAATTATCTATCTATGATCAAAACAAATAATCAAGCACATATTATGATGTAATAGCGCTACCTAGCACAATTAAAGAAGATAAATTTACTACCTATTCAAGGATTTGTTCAATCACTAGCTCTAGCAATTTAATCATCATAAACAACTAGGTAACATGTTCATGCAATCAAATTGGTAATCTAAATACACAAAACTTGAATGAAAGACAATACGTATTGACACTTTAACATGCTAGTGTAATGAGCTATCAAACACAAGCTAAAACCAATTTCAATAATCCATCAAAGTAGAAATTAACACATAGTATTAGGGTTCATCTAATCAACACGAAAATAAAGGGTTTTAATCCCATGACTATCGGAGGAACAAACATAATTACATAATAATCTAGGTTAAACATTGTAAAAACTAGCCAAACCAAATGATTAATGGTGCATCTTTACTCTAATCTCTCTAAATCTTGTTCTTCAATCGAACTTGGACCTCTAAAGGTTCTCTTAGAGGTATTTGGTTGCTTTTGGTCGAAGAAATCAACATCTCTCCCTCGGATTTGACCTAATAATCGATATTTGTACTTGCCAATAAATTAGCTTCCACACTGTGGCTATATGCTTGCCACGCCATGGAAAACATATCAAATGCATAGGCGGTATTACATTATGCATAAACCGAGGAAGGTTGTAATGTCCCAAAAATACCGAGTAGAAATTTCGATTTTAGTAAGTCAAAACCATTGATTCATTAACCCAAAGGACAATCAGAGTAAAAGTATTCTCAAAATATCAGAGTAAAATCATAAATAGACAATGCGGAATAAATGTCTAGGGGATGTAGTGCAATCAAGTCGGGGCCTTCCTTTTAAAACCAGGAGTACCTAGAATACTTTTAAACATAAGCTGTAAGCATAAAGCTTAGTGATTTTATCAAAATACCACATACCATACATCATACAAGCATATCATACTAAAACATATAACGGGTCTATTTCACCCCTGAGTCCCTTCAGACCCTCTGAGCCCCTTCCAACTCGTTGAGTCCCTTTCCGACTTCTGAGTCCCTTCCGACTCCTTCGTATCTTTCAACCGGTACGAGTCTATTTCACCCCTATAGCTAAGCATACAATCATACTAGAAATAGTCATAAAGACAACAAGCACATAAAGGCATATCAATAAGTGTCACAATGACCACTACTATCCTACAATATAATTAAATGGGCCAACATTGGTACCTTCGACCTACAAATACAGTGAGGAGACTCAACTCAATCTGAAGATAAACAAATCACACTCTCGGGATGTTGGTACCGTGGTTCCTCACACTAAACATATCCAAAATTAACCCTAATAAATAATCAGGGTAATAACCCATAGTAAATTGTCCAGATCATAATCTAACATGCTAAGGGTAAAAGACCATTTTACCCTTCCCTTAATTGACCCATCTAACCATGGCCCAAACCTATAATGATCTGAGGCCCAAAAATGGCCCAAATGGCCTTCTGGTGAGTACGTCAAGCGTAGACCATGCCTACTCCCATCATACTGACTATCACTAAAAGGCAACACGAGATAATCTCGTTACATTGATGGTACCAAAAAGGTACGCCCGGTTTACTCATCAGATGCCCAAATCTTCTATTAAGCTCTTAATGCTTAAAGATCATTCATCCAAATCAGAGATCGTAACCTAAGGAGCATCTTAACTGATAAAGTCGATAACTTGATGCCTTTGCATGGCTCAAAGAAGCGCAAACCAATTTCTAACCTTATAGCTTCATATTATTAACATCAACTCATGCATGGATGAACCAAAGTCATCAAGATACAAATTTTATGCACTAGGGACCTCAGAAACAACAAGGAAAGCTAACCTAAGCTTTTGGAATAGCTTTTACTCACAAGAATCAGCCCATGCAACCAAAATATGCAAAAAAAATCCATAAGCTAAGTAGATCTAAGAAATGAATCATCAAGGTTGAGACGTTATACCTCCAAAAGGATGATCAAGATGAACAAGGTCTGGATCTACAAGCTTCAAACCAACCAATACTTCTCCAACGAGCTCATTCTTCTTCAATGTGCACCAAAACACTCAAAAGACTGAATACTCTCTCAAATGGGGATAGGGTTTCGAGATAATGCTTTGGGGACAATGGAGGCTGATAATGAGGGAGGCCTTGAGGTCTTAAGGTGATTAAATAGGGTCCAACCCTAAAAAATTAGGGTTTTGGGCCAGCTCGAGTACACCCAACGTACAAACAAAGTACGCCCAAAGTATTTCATGGGGTACGCGATCCATTTAATGAATTACGCCCAGGGTCCACCTAGTGTACACCCATCATAATCCAAAATCACCAAATTCCTCTTCAACTTCCAAAAGCTATTACTTCTTCATTTCAACTCTGTTTTCGGCTTTCTATATATGCACGAAAAGGAATTGAAGAGCCCCACAATCCTATCAAATTTCCTTTGATCTAAAAGAAACCGAACTAAAATCCTTAATTCATGAAAGGAGTCCGAACATCACTTTTCCCATTTAACCCTTTTGATTCCAAAACACAAAACGAGAGCTTGGATCACCTAACCCAAGTTATCCACATCCAATAACGTGTAAACGCTATTCATTTGAAATCCCAATGCCTCTACTTGATTCATTTATTCTTCAAAATTCTCCAAATATGAAATCCCAAGGCTATAATCTAAACCCAAACATAGAAGGACTCATATACCTTGACGAAGAACAAATCCTTGTCCCACTAATCTTTAACCAATGCAGAAGAATCATCACTGCTCTGCCCAAAAATCCATAAATCCAATATCTTATGTGACTCCCCGACATACAAATTTATTCTGAAAACCCAGTCAATACGAATCCACTTCGTAACACTACGTATATCTCAATGACCAAAAATTCACCTATTCATTCTACCCGAGACCTTCTGATTCCATGGTGACCTTCCACTACACTGGGGCACAAAATCTCTACCCATCTACTACAACTGATAATGTCACACATGGTCACACCATAAGACTCCACCCAAGATTTTAACTGATATAGGCTATCTGATCCAAAGTATCACACGGATTCCATCCATTGATCATAAGAGTCATCCTACTCTAAACACGATCGCACACCTTAACCAAGCCAATTTTACCAGGTTTCACCCACTCGAGGGCTATACAAGGAGTGGTCAACCAACAAAAACAGACTGACTTGACCCATGTATGCGCTATGATCCTCCTAAAGCCCAACAACCACTCTTGCAATGGTATTTTTCATCATGGTAAAGGTTATGCTTCCATTGCAGACTTACAACACTTTCCCGACAGCTTATCAACCTTGTGTATGCTATGGCTACCCCGTAGTCTTACAATACTCCCATTACAGCCATGGGCCCAAGCCATGGTCTTGCATTCCATTTACCATTCCAAACAATGATCAACCATGAGACGAATCCATGTCCGACTACACCCCAATCAGGTGTTCGGGTCATGCTTCGAACCCCAAAGCCCTCATCAGACAAGAACAGGAAGAGAGGCTCCAACACAACCATCAACCTGAATCTAATCACATATTCGCCAAGCTCCAGTAGTGATGTGCTACACATTCGGCTGAAATGTCCTAAATTCCTATTATTATGCAAACCTCAATCCACACTGCAACTAGAACTGACTCCTCACTTGACAAGGGTATGGAACTCATCCTTGTTCCACACCTGGAATTATTCCCAATGATCCAAACGGTTCGCTCCCACTTGGATTCAACTGCGCTCTGCCAACCTTGCCTAGAGGGTGTGGTACCAGTAGATCTAACCGAAATGACAAACCTCAACCGCTAACAAAAACATCCTCATGAATGGACGAAACAAATATCCCACACCTTGATCGAAACTAAACAGATCGTACCAATACATAAATTAGCTTGATAAAACATCCAAAATTATTCAAAAATGCTGACAAAACCCTGGTCGGGTTAAACTAGATACCAACCCTACTAGCTCGATATGACAAAAATTGGATTCTGCATAGATCCAAAGCCAAACCTAAAAACTAAACAACGTTGCCATAGCATATGATCTTCCAATAACCAAGGACATATGCCAAACTCGAGCCCACTCTGAACAATAATTCCACAACCACAATTGAGAGTACCTATACCCAGAAACCAAAATGTACAATGTACATATTTTGAAAAATAGGTTAACGCTTCTATTGAACTTCAGCTGATAATGATCGAAACTTTCAAAGAACCTTAGCTATTGACGATGAACAAAATAACCAACGATCGAGAATGCATTGGCATATGATCTAGTGACCCAATACACTATGGAAAGAAACTCATGTGGAACTAAACATACCCATCTATGAAGGTAAGTAACCAGTGAACAACTACCATCCTAGAATATAGATAGCCGTCTATACAATGAGATGACAAATCCCTTAACAACCAATATTCAACTTGCGCAACACAATCTCCTCTTGATCTATTCACCTACATCTCGAAAGTAACCACTAGCTATAACGAGCTCATTGTCCCACAATTCTTGTCGTAAAGACAACTCATGCATTTTTAAGCACATATATCTAATGGCAACTTGCTATGTATCCCTGTCTTGACCAAATCTTGAACCAAAGTCCCACATACCCGAATCATAGATTCTTGTGACTTATTATTCTGAAACCATAAATTTGAATATCTCGATGATCCTGCATGCAGAATACCTAATTCTCCCCCAGTTAGGGTTCGAACTACTACTAACTGGCGTTGCAACAAACGGCATCTCAAACTGGTTCAACCACGTACATACCATCCCCGAGTCTTGTAATGCATAACATAACACAAGATGATCTTCCATATAAAGACCTAGAAAACTTCAATAAATTCTGAATCTTAGATGGAGACCTCGGAAACTCCCCAATCTTAATTGCCTCTAACATCAAGAATCCTTGCACATGCACAAGAAACAATTATGACGGTCTATTCATAACAATGATCCTCTATCTAGAAATAAATGGGCTATCCCAAACCTCGTCTACAAATCAATAAACATTAACTAATCGTGAGAATCATTCATAAAACTTGAGGCATCATTCTAATAGTCTGGATACATCAGAGACAACAAAAGTTGTCATTCCCAATGCACCTCCCTGATCACCTGAAACCATCAAGTAGAACCTGACCTGTCTATATATAAAGAAAGCAGACCCTTGATTTCACCTCAAGATAACTACACCATAAGAATCCTCTTGTGAATTCCCACACTACCATACTTGCAGCCAAAACCGCCACCATCTAGCGTCATGATAGGTCTACATCCCAAATTTGAGAGTCACATGTCTGCTTTATCTTCCTCCGAACATGGAAAACTGGAAGAACATAACCCCCATCATGGATAGTAACATCCTAATCCATCTACCAATCACTTAGCCTCTGGATGTAATCCTCGAGCCGATAGTCACAATCACTTCCTTCGTGAGTCCCGCGACTCAACTGGCACTACTTCGAGCAAGACCCTCGAGACCTCAGATCATATACCTCACCTAGGTATGCACGATTCAAACTCAAACTGATATGGCCACTATGGCTCAAAAAATCACCAGACTCATCCTCAGCTTGAACAACCATAACCGATAAACTAAAAAGATGGAAACACTTTGCAATGAATCATGGTGTCATGGTGCCAAACCATACAATCTACCTTCAATTTGCTCCGTAGAATCCTTAAAATTTTCCTCGATTCGAGTATGGATCCTGTACTTTTAGTACTACGGGCCCAATACTACCTTCCACACATATCCGTAGTTTCCTCAAGAATCATTTGGGATATTTTATGTAACTACTCATGTCCACTACCGACCGATCCAACCACATATACCCACTCTCAAACAAGCACACACTACTAATCTTCCTAGATTCTCCTTCTAGGATCCCTCTTCCGAAAATGCTCACAAAAGCACATTCTAAAATTCTTCTTAGGTTGTCCTAGGGTTCCACTCACACCACTTTCCGCCATCAGCTGCAGAAGAGACTCCCTCGAATACCTTCTAACTACCTCACAAATACAATTACATCCTAGAGGAACTAGGTAATTTTTCGATTAAAAGGTTTCATACTACAACGTTTGGACTCAGACAAGAGCTATGTAATAGAGTTAAACCTAACCTTCTAAGATTATCTAATCCTTGCAACATGTAACCTAACGTATTCGGTTATAGTTAGCTGATATTATCAGAGGTCTCTAAAAGCACAAAGCGAGCAACATTCAACCATCTAGTAATCTAAACAGTACCTCACTTAATTAGGTCGTTCTATATTAAGACCATCTAAAATCCATACTAGCATGCAGTTCCAAAAGCTCAAACAACAGGCATATCATACTAAACCGTAAGCAGTAGCACTTGAAAACATTTTAACCAAAAACAGTAAGCACAAAGCTTAGTGGGTTCCTCAAAATACCACTTACCATATATCATACTAAAGCATATAATAGGTCTATTTCACCCCTGTGCCTTCTCACTCTCTGAGTCCCATCTGATTCCCACAGTCCATTCCGACTCATCGAGTCCCTTCTGACTCTCCGAGTCCCTTCCGACTCTATGAGTTCCTTTTGACTCCTTCGGTATCTTTCAATCGCTACGGGTCTATTTTACCCCAACAGCTAAGCATACAATCATACTAGCAAGAGTCACAAAGACAGCAAGCAGATATAAGCATATTAGTAAGTGTCATAAAGACCACTAGTATCCTACAACATAATCCAGTGGGCCGGCATTTGGTGCCTTTAACCCACAAGTACATTGAAGAGACTCACCTCAAACTGAAGATAAACAAATCACACTCTCAGGCTATTGCTACCATGTCTAATCACACAATGCATATCCAATATTAACCATAACAAATAATCAAGGTAATAACCCATAATAAATGGTCCATATCATATTCTAACAAGCTAAATGTAAAAGACCATGTTACCATTCCCTTAATTGACCCATCTAACCATGACCCAAACCCATAATGACCTAACGCCCAAAAATGGCCCAAATGGCCTTCTGGTGAGTACGCCAAGCATACACCATGTGTACGTACAATATACTGGACTATCACTGAAAGGAACACGCGTAGAAGATGAACCCATTTCACTAAGTGTACCAAGGGGGTACGCTAACGTACTCGTCAGATGCCCAAATTTGTTATTAAGCTCTTAATACTTAAAGACCTTTCATCCAACTTAGAGATATTAACCTAAGGAACATCTTAACTGATAAAAGTGTACAATTTGATGGCTTTGCATGGCTCAATGAATCCCAAAACCAATTTCTAACCTTCTAACTTCATATTATGAACATCAACTCATGCATGGATGAACCAAAGTCATCAAGATACATTTTTTATGCACGATGGACCTCAGAAACAACAAGGAAATCTAACCTAAGCTTATGGAGTAGCTTTTACTCACAAGAATACACCCATGGAACAAAAATATTCAATAAAACCCTAAGCTAACTAGATCTTAGAAATAAATCATCAAGGTTGAGACTTTATACTTCCAAAACGATGATCAAGATGAACAAGGTTTAGATCTACAAGCTCCAAAAACCCCAATACTTCTTCAATGAGCTCCTTCTTCTTTAATATGCACCAAAACACACCAAAACACTCAAAAGGCTCAATACTCCTTCAAATAGGGCTAGGGTTTTGAGATAATGCTTTAGGGACAATGGAGGCTGATAATGAGGGAGGCATTGAGGTCGTAAGGTGATTAAATAGGGTCCAACCCCTTAAAAATTAGGGTTTTGAGCCAGCTCGAGTATGCGCAGTGTACACAAAAAGTACGCCCTACGTACTATATGGAGTCTGCAATCCATTTAATTAATTACACCCAGCGTACACCAAGTGTACGCCCAACGCAATCCAAAAACCCTAAATTCTTCTTTAACTTCTAACAGATATAACTTCTTCGTTTGAACTCCATTTTCAGTGTAATCTTATCTAATTACCTTTGACCTAAAATACACCGAACTAAAATCCTTAATTAATGAAAGGAGTCTGAACATCAGTTTTCCCATTTAACCCCTTTGATTCCAAAACACGAACTGAGAGCTTGGGTCAACTAACCCAAGTTATCCACATCCAATAGGGCCTAAAATCTATTCCTTTGAAAGCCCAAATGCCTTTACATAATCTATTTATTGTCCATAATTCCCGAAATAAGAAACTTCTCAAAACAAGGTGTTACAAAGGTTTTGGACCTGACACGAAACTACGTCGTGGCAATAAGAAGGGCGTGTTGTAGAGAACATTTTATACATGCTCCTCTATTTATCTTTCCTTATGATGCACACTTCAACCTCCAAGTTACTAACTTTGTCCAGTTTTGGTCCTTTTTCTTGAGAATATCCTTTATCTACAAAATAGAATTTATACTTTATAAGTACCAAATATCTTTGTATTTAACCAAAATATAACTAAAATGTATTAAAATAATGCGCACACACACACAAACATACACACACACACACACACACACACATATATATATATATATATATATATATATATATATATATATATATATATATATATATGCATTATTTCAATATATTTTAGTTATATAGCAATATCAAAATACCACATCCTTCTCTTTTGGTTGTCCCCAAGCAAAACTTTATTTCAATACATCACATCAAAACATAGAATACCAACATTACACAAAACATAACAACTTGAACTCACTAATTAAGCATTGCCTCAATGCATGTATTTGTGTCTAATTTTACCTAAGTACTTCCCAAATCTTGAATACTTACTTTCCTCATAAACGTTTCCCCCCTCATTTTGATCAACATTCATTTTCGTATTCATTCAATTTATACCCTTCTATTGGCCCCTGTGTTCAATTTATACCCTTCCAAGCGACACGACTTTAAAAGAAAATACAATATAAGATAATTGTCCTATAATATAACTACACTTTATTGCAACTTTATATTTTGTTGGAAACTTTTTCTCTTTTTCACTTCTTTTTTCACAACTTTTCAACTTTTTGTCTTTTCACAACATTTCAACTTCAACTTCACGTAAATAAGCAACCAAATAACTTCTAACTTTATTTATACTATACTATAGTTCGTGACTTTCTAAGAAATTCATTTGGGTACTCGGAAGTCCTTAGGTCACTAATGGTACCCACGACTTTTGATGAAACCCATGTAGCGGTTTTCTTCCCATCCATCCAAACTTTTACAAATAAGTGGATAGATATAAATATACCCAAGGGTAATATTCACCGAGTCTCAAAGGCCACAGATTGGTTCCACTCTTGAGTTGTAATTATTTATCATATATAACTAGGCTTAAAATGCAAAAATTAACAGATAATACTTGGAAATTTGAATCGCTCGATTTTAACTCAGGGCCTAGGAGATAAATCGTCACCGGTAGGCTTTTATTTGGGTCTAAACGTATATCTAATCTGAAACATATCATGTCCCTCAAATTACAGAAGGTTGTGTTTTTGCCTCATGATTTCACTAGGATTGAAAAGCCACAACTACATTATAACAAATTGGCTCAACTAATCTTCGATTTCTCCCCTCTTCAAAATGCACAACAGTAGCAAACTCGACTTAACGCAATAATATCAAATTTTTAAAAATGTAGCATATTTTTTTATTATTTAGCTAGACTATTTTTGCAAGTCTATATGGTACAAGAAATCTTAAATCAAGCCTTTTTTGATAATAAAACTTTTTTAATGCTTGAAATCCTTTTTCGACCCCTACCCATAAAACAAATAAAGCATTTAAAGATATAAAAGGAAGAAAAAGGAGCAAACTCCCATCGGATAATAGTGGCGAGATCGAATCGATTTTTGTGGTAAAAGCATTGGCATCTCAATATGTAAGTTGGAAAATGGATTTTGGTGCTTCTTAATGTACCGAAAAATAAATCAAGAATACCGACTTCTGAAATGTGGTGCAAAAGTTTGCAAAAATTATGCAATGTACAGTGTCCACACCATCGTGTCCTTGAGCTTGAGAAATTTATAGTTCGTAATTAATGTAGTTGCTACAGCGTGGGAAAGTAATATCCACGTCGTGGGATGGGAAAGTTTCATTTGTGGTCATGATGAACAAAAACGCCATGATGTCGCAATAAAGCTTCCACGACGTTGGAACCGAGCATCTCAGAAATGTGAAATCTTCAAAAATCAATCATATGTGCTTGATGCTCCCATGTAAAAACTTCATAAAACTCAGAATAAGCTCCATGGATCCATCATATAGTGAAAAATCTCTCACAAACTCGACGCGCACCACCACAGATATCAAAAGTTGTGGACCTTGATTATTGTCTTCAATATCTCTCTCACAGCTTTTCTCCTGAATATTAAACCTATTTCTACGATACCAAATATAAACAAAACTCCTAGTGTAAAATAAGGAAACAATCATTATCATTTGGTTACAAATTCAATACAAAATAAAACAAAAATACATAAGAAGAAACAAAGACAAAGATATTCTAAAACAAACAAACCACACATAAAAACTGAAAAATAAAAGGATGGTTGTCACTCGTCATCCTCCTCATAACGTGCTCCACTAGTGCAAGATCCAACATCACCGACTTCCCATAATGTTTCCCAATTTGGAATGTATGGAAGTTGTTGTGTCATGTTAACCAGCCTGTTGATGTTCAAATGTGAAAATAATAAGTCCATAGAATATCATATTTAGTTCACTCCTGCATGAAGGTTTTCCGAATACATCCCAATCCGGTTTTGAAATGGGTCACCAATGTATCCCAATCCGGTTTTCCAAATACATCCCAATCCAGTTTTGATATATCATGTTGTAGTAGTGTTTCACCCATCACTCTCCTTCGCACATTTTGTTTCTCTTGCGGTCTAAACTCATCGATTCCTCTAATTGGGTCACTAAAAGGTACCATGAACTTTCCTCCGCCAATGTCACTAACAATCCTAGCATCCTGAAATAAACAAGGTTGCAATAAACACCCCTCGAATCTCGTAAACATCAAAGTAAGTGGATGCTCCATCAAATCATAATATCAGGCTAAAAATATAACCAAGTTCCCTCCATAAATTGGTGCTCCCGCGTTTCCTTTTGTTACTTTCTCAGAAAGGAAGTGTACCACATGGTAGTGAATATTGCAAACCACACTAGGAGTAAGAATGCACCAAAAGAAAAATAAATCCATTTCATGAACCTTGTCTCCCACTTTCTTATGGTTGATGGAGAATATGATAAGTTGATGAATGAAATGATATATTGGTGAACAAATGAGGCTTGCTGGTGTAGTAGCTGGCTTATAGACTCAATTTGCAATGCAGGCCCAAACATCTTGATAAAAACTTCTTGTGGTAACACCGGATGCCTAGTTTATAAAAGTCATGAAGTTTTCTGTAATAGCATTTGAATGATTATAAAGAGTCTCCAAGCTAACTCAACAAGGATACATTGGTGATCCACCCCACCAAGTCAAAAATTCAACGATCTTGTATCATTCATATCGCCTTGAAAAGTGAATAAGATTATGTAAAAGAATTCAAAACACAAATCTCTGTATACTGGCTATGAATATTGAACAAACACCTTGACCCAACATAAGTGAAATGAAAACCATTTCCTATGTAGACTTTTGTCAAATATGGGTCGATTTGAGTAGAAAGTCTCGTTTCTACGATCCAATCCTAATCTAAAACTGGAGGCACTATAATTTCTCTTTCATGCAAGAAATCAAATTTGGTTCTGTAACATCTAAGTCTTTCGGGATTTATATCTTGACGTCATTTATACCATTCATGAAGTTATGGCTCAATTGGTTTCTCATGATTAACTTGGGCCAAAACATGTTGCCTGGTGCATTTTTGGGGTCCCATTTCCTGCACAACAAACAAATTGACAAACACACATCCAAAGCATACCAAACTTTTAGCAAGAATACAAAATTTTTTGTGTATGCCCAGTTTCCACGGCATGGGAACAACACTTCGATGGCGTGGCTAAAGAACAGATCGAGCAATTGGTCCATTTTCCTCTATCCTAAATCCATCCAAATCATGAAGATTTTGTTCCTATCAATTGTATCGAAGTCTTAAACACAAGTTTTAGACCAAAACAAGACCTAAATGACCTCTACATCTAATTTCTAGATCCAAAAATCACATCTCAAAGACTCGTGTAAATTTGACAAAACATCATGAAAATGTAAGACTAAATGCAGTATTAGGAAGATTAAAGTGAAATACATATACATCGGATGAAGATTAAACACAAAAATATGAGAAAAATAGAGGAAATGTTTGATGAATTACTCGAGTTAGTATTAGCATAGCGTATGGAAATAAAAAGGGGAAAAGTAAAATTTAAAATTTGAACTTTAGGGCTAAAGTTTTTTACCTAATGAAGTTTCCATGTCGTGGAAATAGTGTAGCCACATCGTGGGATTTTTTGCTTAATGCGATTATGGGATTATGACAATATCCATGTCGTGGTAACAAATTCCACGTTGTGGGTATCGAAATTTTCCGAAAAAAATTGTAACTTCTGAAAACTAATTCGCCTAGTCCCTCTCATGAAGAAATTTAGAGATTGGGACAAGAAAAAAGTTATCCTTGGCAAACATTAAACAAAGAAAAAAATAAACTAAAGATAATGAAAAGAAAATGCAAACTAAACACGGGATGCCTCCCGGAAGCGCTTCTTTTGCAGGGGTCATGAGTTCGACCCCTTCCCATTCTATGTTGTTACGAGTGGAAGTGGAATCTCCCTGTTCTCCTTCATCTTGAGTCTATTTCTTTTGTAAGCAACCACCCTTTTTTTGTAAGCCTTCTTCGAATTCTCCATTTTTTCTTGGGTTGGCATTATCTTCGTACTTTCGCTTGATTCCAAGATTCAATCCTTCTTCTTCAATGTTTTTTTGTCTCTTTCCGGTTCCATCTTCATATCCAAATTTTCTAAATTCGACTCTATGCTTTTCTACACCATCTCTTCATTACCGGAATCATTGTCTTCACTATCCTCTTCAACATGTCCTTTGGGCATGGAATATGCAACAACTTCAAAAATCATAGGAATTGAAGCTTTTCATCCCCCTTATTTATCCTCTCATCCACTTCTTTCATAAAGAATACATCATTGTTGGCTTCCAAGTTAATGGACTTCTTTGGTGACCCCAAAAGTCATATCTTCGTCTCGAACTTGTAGCGTGAGTTTTGAATTGTATATGTCTATCAACACAAGGACGGTACTTAGGAAAGGTCTTCCTAAGATTATGGGTAATTATTCCTCTTCCTTCATATATAGCATAACAAAATCTACACGAAATACAAATTTGCCAAACTTAACCAACAAATCATCAATAATCCCGTGAGGGTATGTGATTGATCGATCAATCATGTGGATAACCATTCTAATTGTCTTTAATTTTGGTGAATTAATCTTTTTGTAAAAAGAGTAGGGTATGAGAATTATGCTAGCTCCTGAATCGGCCAAAGCCTTTGTTTTTGTTGAATTTTCGAATTCATAAGGTAATGTCAAGCGCCCATAATCTTCCATCTTTATTGGAATGCCTTATCTTACAGCGACTGAAAATTGTGAACTGAGAACCACTTTTGTAATGCCTTAAGGTACTTCTCGTATTGAGGAATCTTTGAAATCACTTCAACAAATGCCATGTTAATTGATAGGCCAAATATTTGCTCCATGAAGTTCTTATGATCTTGCTCCAATGGGTCGTGCTTTGCTCGATATGGATATCTAAGAAGAGGCTGATAAGATTTAACAGTTGAAGATTAAAAATTATTTCCCAGTCTCCATCTCATGGGATTATACTTGCCACGACATGGAAACTGGGCAGAACACCTTTTATGTTTCTTTTCTGTTCCTTCGGGTTGTTGGTCAGGGTTCTTTTTGGTTGTCTCCAGGAGCACTAGAGGTTCTGAATTTTCTCTATCTTCAGTTGTAACAACCAACACTTGAGCTCTCATGTATTTCTCGATATTATTCAGAATTATGCCCAGTAATCTGTCGGGTATGAGTTTGATTAGCTGCTCAACTTGTGTTTCGATGTTCATAATGGATGTTTGTTGATTTCTCAGAGTGGCATCTGTATTGTCATGTCACATCTCACTAGCCTCCATGAATGTATGCAACACCAATCCAAGATTGAGTTTCTTTTCGACTTGTAAATGTTCTTTTTGGTAGAAACCTTGCCCTTGTTGTCAATATTTTTCTTCTTTCTCTTTCTTCAATTCTTAATAGGGTTTCCACTCCCTATTTTGCTTCATCCAATATTCATCAAACCTATCTCCACTTGAATAGCACACTTGATCTTTCTTGTTCCCGTTCTCGTCCATATCCCAATCTTTTGTAAGATTTGGCCAACTATAATTGCCGCATCCCACTTGAATCACATGAATTGATTGCCCCATCTTTGTGATTCTTCTATCCATGGTGTCGAAATTTGTAGTTATAGAGTCTATATTATCTTGACCTCTATCTCCAATTGACTTCCCTCTAGTGGCATCTTCCCTTGGGTTGTGATACACTCTTGAATGTTTTACAAATTCATTTATTAATGCCTTCTTAGCTGTCGAATCCTTATTTGTCATAGGCCCTTGAGAATCAAGAAGTTGGTGAATGCACACGTTGATTCCATTGTATAAAGTTGAGATTTTTTGTTGCACGTTCAATTCCTATTGAGGAAAAGAAGCATTCCCTTGTAGTGCTCGCACGGTTCATATAACAACTTCCTATCAAAATGTTTAAAATTTTGTATATTTTTCTTAACTTTAGAAATATTAGAAGGATTACTAAATTGTTGAATAAATTCATTCCTTAGATCTGCCCATGTCGTGATAGCCGCACGTGCAAGTAATTTTAATCAATGTTTTGTTACCTCCTTTAGTGTAATTAGGAGAAGTCGCAACATCACCGCGTCCTTTGTAACATTCGGAATATTAAAATAATTTGCTATCTCCAACACCTCGTCAATGTGATTATATGTGTCCTCATGGTCCTTCCTAAAGATGTGACCCTTAATCTCAAAATTTGTTGCGGCAGGAATTTCAGGTGGCACGAGACCCGACCCATTCTCATCTCTCATGCACCGATTGTACTCTTCCATCATTATGGTTTTTATGTCCCCAATTATGTTGTCGGGTTTACTTTTGTTTTCCTCTTCTGTATCGCTTTCGGTTTTTGGTTCATACCCTATTCTTTTCTTGTCCAAAGTCCTCTCAAAAGTTGATAATATGTCGGATTTTGAATAGATACTCGATTCACCTTTTTTTTTTGTCTTTTTCCTTGTGGAATTTGGATTCCGGATCATCAAAGGGTGGTATGATTTTAAAGGATGATTCTCTGGTCATGTACTACTAAAAGAAAACAAGAAATTTTTTGTAAAAAGAATAAAATAGAAATAAACTAGAAATTAAGAATGTCAGTTACCACGTCATGGAAATGACATACCCACGTGTTGTGTAAGCTGAAACCACAAAAAATAAAAACAAGCATAAAAATAACTTTTGTGGAATTAACCCCACAAAAGGGATCGATTAACAAAATAGCAATACAATTCAACTAAAATAAGTTGTTCCCCAACAACGACACCAAAAGATTGATGTTTGAAAAAAGAAGCTTTAAATTTATATCTTAATTATTCAACTCAGATAAAACACAATAGGCGTTGTACCTAGTCACGTACTAGTAAATTAGAGTAATAAGGAGTCGATCATAGGGAATAGTATTCTATTTAAGAAAACAATGCTAAAAATTGAACTAAAGAAATTAATTTAAAATGGGGGTTTTATCTAATTTTTCAATTTCATAAAAACTTAATTCAAGCAATCAGTAAAAACACTTTAAACTAAAGCAAACAATTAGAAAACAAGATTTAATCAAGAATTAAAAGATACTTCCATTTAGCTTCGAATTTCCATTTTTCCTATGTTTAATTTCAAGACAATGGATTAATTCTGTAGGTTACCAAATTAATGATTACTATCTGATTACCTAGTGATAGTTTCATATTTATACATATATTTATGCATTATTTTAATACATTTGAGCTATATTTTGGTTAAATACAAAGGTAGTTGGTACTTATAAAGTTTAAATTCTATTTTGTAACCAAAATGGACATTCTCAAGGAAATATGATTACATCTGAAGAAAGATGGAAGCTTAGAGGTTGGAATGTACATTGAGAGGAAAAGAGAAAAGAAAATCAAGCATAATGAAGTTCCCACATTGTAGACAATTACATACCACGACGTGACGATGGGAAACTTTTTGAATTTTCGCATGACGATTTTCCCACGTCGTGGACATATGTTTCTCACGATGTGGCGACATGTCCAAAATAGAACCTTCTATAGACCTGCATGGAAGCCTTGAACACATACAGATCAAAGCCTTCTCCCACGACGTGGAAGCTAAATTAAGGGATGTATAAATTACGAATTTTAGGTTGAAATTAGAGATCATTACTAGAGAGTTGTGATTAAAAGGCGATAATAACCATTCTAAGAACCCCTGGAAGGAAGAATACAATTATAGATCAAGTGCTAAATAGATTTGAGGAAAAATTCAACATTAATAATTTGGTTTGCCTATATTTAATCATGCTTAACCTTGTCCACTATTCGATTGTGTGTTTTACTTTTGTAGTCATGGGATAATATCATTCTACTTTCATTTAGATTAGACGAACCCTAATAATATGAGTCGATTTCTATTTTTTATGGATTATTGAAATGGGTTTAGCTTGTGTTTGATAATTTACTACCTAGTATGCAAAATTTTCAATCTTCATTGCTTACCCTTCAAGTAGACCTGGAAATTCGTGTATTCATGTCATGAAAACATGTCAGCCACGAATTTGACACGATATGATTACACAACGAGAAATAAGATTTATCTCAATTTTCAATATGTATTCATGTCGTGTATTTGTGTCATGTTGTGTCAGTTAGATATTTGTGTATTCGTGTTTTGAATTGCTTGGTCTACCTTCACTTTTTGTGTAGTTAGATGACCACTTTGATTGCATGAACTTGTTCCCTAGTTGTTTATGACCATTATATTGCTAGAGCTTGCGATTGACCAAATCTTAGATTAGGGATAAAGTTAGTTACATTAACTGTGCCAGAGTTCATTATTTGACCATAATATGTGCTTTGGTTATTTGTCTTGATAATCGATAATTAATCCAAAGATTTATCATTCATATCCCAAAAGCTTTATAATCAATTAATTGTTTAATGTGTGCATGAAAACTGCCTAGTAGTTCTTGAATTGGTTAAAACACTAGGAGATCGGACCAAGACTTCTAGTAACATTAAATTTGGTAACTAAATGAAATTAATCCATATGTTGAAATTAACCATAGGAAAAAGGGTAATTCCAAGTTAAAAGGAATTATATTTACCTCTTGATTAGAAATCATCTTTAGTTGTTTGCTTTAGTTTTAAAGTTTTTTTGTAATTAATTTAAGTTAAAAGAGTTTAATAAAAGTATTTGATATGAAAAAGAGTTTGTAAAACAGTTTGAAGTAAAACAGTTTGATAACACAGTTTGAAAAGTAAGAAATCCACTTGTTTGGTAGTTATTAATCACATGTGATTGATATAATAACTATAATAGTTCAACTTGTATTCCCCCCCATAAAAGCATTTAAAAACATTTAAAAGGTTAATTAAGGGGTATGAACTCACCTGTAGTGAGTGGTTTGGATGAACGGAATGTATAGGATGCTAGGTGTCAAGTGAAGACTTGTACACACACGATGATCCTAGTTAACATATAATGTCACATATATGTATCCAATTAGTCTTTAAACAACTAATTAACAAAGTTAAGACATCATAGGACATGTAAAACACCTTATTTAAGTGCTATAAGTCCTAAGGATTGCATCTAAGGGTTGCATGGCATGACATTGGAGTTTATGGCCCAAGAACCACTCCTTATGGAGTTTACGGCCGAAGGTCACTTCCCCCATGAGTTTACGGCCGTAAACTCATGGTACTAAGTGCCATTTGGTGATTTAAGGTCTTATAAGTCAAGATTGATAATCCAATGATCAAGTTCAAGCCTTAGGAAAGCATTAGGGGCACAATAATACTATCTTGTAGAGTTTACAGCCTAAGCACCATTTCCTTATGTGTTTACGGCCATAAACTCTTATGGGGAGTTGTTTTGATTATTGTTTAAGGTCTTAAACACTTCTAGGAAGGATCAAGGTTGGCATCCAAGGCTTAGGAAGGAACTAGGGTCCATTTAGCCACCTTAAGAGGGGTTTACGGCCCAAGAACATCCTTGGCCGTAAACTCCTTTGTTCTTATGATTCTTGATGATTTTCAAGTGTTATTAAGATCATACTAAGCACACAACAAGCTAGGGAAAGTGTACTTACAAGATAGAAGCTCGATTGGGTGTTTAAGGTCCAAGAACGCTAGTGTGTGTTCTTGGTGTTCTTGGTGTTTTGAAGATCTAAGTGAAAATCAACAATGAATGGATGAAATGATGTATAAACACTAGGTGATAGGTTATAACAACAAATCAAGTCAAGTAAAACTTACGTTTTCGGAAGATCGGGTGAAGAACGGGATGCTACTTGAGAGAAAATGGTAAGTGTTCTTGAAGGTGGAAGTGAGAAATGAACCATTTGGGGAGTAAACTCATGCCTAAGGCATGAGTTCACGGCCATGATAGAGTTCATGGCCCAAACTCCTTTGTTTGGCCGTGAACACCTAACTACGGTGTTGGTTGGTCAATTGTTATCCCGGTATTCTAGAATCACTTCCTTTTATCCGCTCGTTACATGAATAATTAATATAAATACTCAAACGGACTTTAAACCGGCTAAAAATTAGCAGAAAAGTATTTAACTTTTAATTGCAGTTCTGGACTGTAGGGTTTGTGTACGAATGAAAATTTTGGGTTGTCACATCATCCCCCTGTTAGAGGGAATTTCGTCCCGAAATTAGAGTTTAAGCAAATAAATAGTTACAAATAACTAAGTAAAAAGACGAGGATATTTCAGTTTCATCTGATCCTCTCGCTCCCAAGTGAATTCAGGTCCTCGCTTGGCGTTCCAGCGAACCTTCACTATCGGGATGTGGCTTTGCTTCGTTCGCTTGACCTCACAGTACATTATCACTACAGGTTCTTCCACGAAGTTGAGGCTCTCGTTGATCTCGATCTCGTCGAGCGGAATTAAAAGAGTCTCGTCGGACAGACACTTTTTCAAGTTCGAGACGTGGAAAGTAGAATGTACGTTACTGAGTTCGCGCGGTAAGTTAATTTTGTAAGCTACAGGGCCGATTCTTGCGAGAATCTCGAAAGGCCCTATGTACCTTGGATTTAGCTTTCCACGCTTTCCAAAGCGTATCAAGCCCTTCCAGGGTGAGACCTTCAATAAAACACGGTCGCCCACCTGGATTTCCAATGGTTTCCTTCGTTTATCAGCGTAGCTTTTCTGTCGGTCTCTAAAGGCTTTCAATCGTTCACGAATCTGAACGATCTTCTCTGTCGTTTCCCGAATGATCTCCGGACCTGTCAGAGTGCTGTCAGGAACTCATCCTTTAGCTAACTGGGTATCACCCACCTCAGCCCAGCACAGAGGGGATCTGCACTTTCGGCCATAGAGGGCCTCGAATGGAGCAGCCTTTATGCTCGTGTGATAAGTGTTGTTATAGGAAAATTCTACAAGGGGTAAATGAGTATCCCATGCTTTCCCAAAGTCGATCACACAGGCTCGCAGCATATCTTCCAAGGTTTGGATAGTCCTCTCACTTTGCCCGTCTGTCTGTGGATGGTAGGTTGTACTCATGTCCAGCCTAGTTCCTAGGGAACTTTGTAAAGACTGCCAAAACCTCGAAGTGAATCTACTATCTCTGTCTGAGATAATGGATATGGGAACACCGTGCAGTCGTACAATCTCACTAATGTAAGTTCTTGTAAGTTTCTCCATCTTGTTTGTTTCCCTGATAGGCAGGAAGTGTGCGGACTTGGTCAATCTATCGACAATGACCCATATGGTATCAAGTCCACCCGTTGTCTTGGGCAACTTGGTTATGAAATCCATAGTGATCCACTCCCATTTCCATTCCGGTATCTCAGGCTGTTGTAGAAGACCTGAGGGCGTCTGGTATTCGACCTTGACCTTTACGCAAGTAAGGCATTTACTTACGAAGGTAGCAATCTCTGCTTTCATGTTAGGCCACCAGTATAACTTTTTAAGATCCAGATACATCTTATCTGAACCCGGGTGTACGAAATAACGAGTGTTGTGCGCCTCGTTCATGACCAAGTCTCTGAAACCACCAAGTTTCTGGGTCCAGATCCGATCCATGAGAAAATAACCTCCAAGTTCTTATCCATCCCTCTCAGGGATTCACTCGCCACATTTTCAGGCTTCAAAGCGTTGAGCTGAGCCTCCTTAATATGTGTGGACAAGTGTGAATGGATAGTCATTGTCAATGATTTGACCCTACGACCAGAATATTCTTTCCGACTTAGGGCGTCAGCTACTACATTAGCTTTACCCGGATGATAACGAATTTCACATTCGTAATCACTGAGTAGCTCGACCCACCGTCGTTGTCTCATGTTGAGCTCTTTCTGGTCGAATATATGTTGTAGGCTCTTGTAGTCTGTAAAGATTGTGCTCCTTGTACTGTACAGGTAGTGTCTCTAGATCTTCAGAGCAAACACAACTGCTCCTAGTTCAAGATCGTGGGTAGTGTAGTTGACCTCATGTGTCTTTAGCTGTCTCGAGGCATAGGCGATGACCTTACCTCGCTGCATTAGAACACATCCGAGTCCTTGATTTGACGCATCTCAATAGACAACGAAGTCTTCTATCCCTTCGGGGAGGGATAGTATTGGTGCGGTGCACAAGGCTCTTTTGAGCGTTTGGAACGCTCTCTCCTGCTTCTCTTCCCAGTCAAAGGCCACGCCCTTCCGGGTCAGTGTCGTAAGAGGTTTCGCGATGCGGGAGAAGTTCTGAATGAACCTGCGATAGTAGCCAGCAAGACCTAGAAATTGATGAATTTTTGTAGGCGTCTTCGGTGCTAACCAATTCTCAATGGCTTTAATTTTGGAAGGGTCCACGTGTATTCCCTCTTCGCTAACCACGTGCCCTAAGAATTCGACTCGTCGGATCCAAAATTCGCATTTCGAGAACTTCGCATAGAGCCTCTCCGAACGAAGGGTTTCTAAGACTAGTCGCAGATGTTGACTATGCTCCTCCTTACTACGAGAGTAGATAAGTATGTCATCGATGAAGATGATGACGAACTGATCCAAGTAAGGACGACACACCCTATTCATTAAGTCCATGAATACAGCAGGTGCGTTTGTTAATCTGAACGGCATCACTACGAATTCGTAGTGCCCATAACGAGTTTGGAAGACTGTCTTCGGAACATCCTCCCCTAGCACTCGTAGTTGGTGATATCCGGACCTTAAGTCGATTTTTGAAAAGAAGTTCGCCCCTTGAAGTTGGTCAAATAAATCGTCAATACGAGGCAAAGGATAACGATCTTGACGGTCAGTTTGTTCAGCTCCCTGTAGTCGATGCACATACGAAACGATCCATCTTTCTTCTTGACGAACGAGACTAGAGCTCCCCTGGGTGAGAAGCTTGGTCTTATAAAGCCCTTGCTGAGCAGTTCGTTAAGTTGACAGGATAGTTCTTGCATCTCTGCAGGTGCTAGACGATAGGGTGATTTGGCTAGGGGAGTAGCCCCTGGAACTAAGTCGATTCTGAACTCGACTTGACGTTGTGGAGGTAATCCTGGGAGTTCTTCTGGAAAGATGTCGGGAAAGTGGCGTACTACTGGAATGTTTTGAATGTCTTTCGTTTCTTGGGTCACATCGACCACATGAGCAAGGAATGCGCGACATTCCTTTCGCAAGAATTTCTGAGCTTGAATGCTCGAGATGATACGAAGGTTCATGCCGGGTTTGTCGCCATAAACTACTAGGGTTTCGCCAGACGACAGATTAAGGCGTATAGCCTTTTCGTAACACATGATGTCGGTACGATGAAGACT
This sequence comes from Lactuca virosa, assembly GCF_052849685.1. NCBI lineage: Eukaryota > Viridiplantae > Streptophyta > Magnoliopsida > Asterales > Asteraceae > Lactuca > Lactuca virosa. Next base: position 183,652,378 of record NC_136428.1, read on the forward strand.
CAACCAATCCATGCCGATAATGACGTCGAAACTTTTAATTGAGACCGGCATGAGATCGATCGAAAATGAATGGCTATCTAGTGTTAAGGTACACCCTATGTATATACTGCTAGTGCTCTCTGTCTTTCCGTTAGACATTTCTACAGTGAACGGTTCTTTAAGTGCTCGTGATTTTTGCTTAAGTAAATGAGCAAATTTTTGGTTCACGAAACTCCTCTCCGCTCCACTATCAAACAGAATGCATGCATAAGAGTTATCGAGGAGAAACGTACCAGTGACCACTGTGGGGTCGGCAACCGCTTCCTCATGGCCTATGGCCAGAACTCTTGCCACTCCACCGGCAAACCCTGCCTTCGGGCAGTTCCTTTTGTAGTGGCCCACCTCGCCACAACCGTAGCAAGTTTGGCTCACACCAGCGCCGGGGATTTGGGTGATTGGCCTAGCCGGAGCTTTGTAGAAACGGGCAGTGTGCCCCTTCCTGTTGCAGTCCAAACACTGCATTTCCCGGCAGGCTCCTACATGGTGGAAGTTGCACTTGTTGCACTTGGACAAACTTCTAGCGTACTGCTTTACCGGAGCAGCGGCGGCAGGTGCTATCGCAGCATGAACTGCCACGACCTGCTGCTTTTTGGCAGCCTTTGTCTTTTTCTTGTCATCCCAAAACTTCCGCTTGGAATCAGCGGTTCTGGCGGGTTCTGCGATGGCCAGGGTTGTTGTTGCAGCCGGGGTACGAACCCCATGGTCTATGAGCCACTGTGCCAATCGTTTGACACTATCAAATGTAGTGGGGTGTGATGCCAAAACATTTCCCTGGTATGGTGGCATCAGCCCCCATATATATCTCTCGATTTTCTTTCCCTCAGTATGAACCATGTTGGGACAGAGGGCCACCGGTTCACAAAATCTGGCGGTGTAGGCGACTACGTTGGAGCCCTTCATGGTTAGGCTCCACAGTTCTTCCTCCAGCTTCTGGATCTCGCCCCTCGGGCAGTACTCCTCAATCATGAGGTCTTTCAAAGTTTCCCAGCCCATAGCATTAGCCACTATAAGAGATAGTGACTTAACATGGCTATTCCACCATGTTAGGGCTTTTACTTCAAAGGTGCAAGCAACAAACTTGACCTTGCTCTCCTCTGGACATGAGCAGATTTCGAAAACCGATTCAGTTTTCTCGAACCATTGCGAGAGGGCAATGACTCCGCCAGTCCCCTTAAAGGACAATGTCTTGCAGTTTGTGAAGTCCTTGTAGGAGCACTCTCTGGAGCGCACAACGATTTCACCATCAGTAGATAGGACAGGGGTTCCTCCTCCAGTGGAACCAGAAGAATGATATTGTGCCATGGTTGTAGCCACAGCCGCAGCTACAGCAGCATTCAGAGCTGCCGTGTCGAATTGAAGAGCAGGTGGTGTCGGTGCGGGAGGATCGCGTCTTGTCGATTTACTTGGAGGCATCTTTTAACTATAAGTTTAGAAAGATGAAGATATTGATAAGAATTTAATAGGAAGTAGATCAGAATGACTCATGGACTAACTCTCCATAGTCCAACAGCACAAATGAATAACACGATCGATTGTAAACGAAAGCATTTGGATATAATTTCCATGAGATTAGATATCTGTCAATAATACTGGGATTACAAATGTAATGAGTTCGGGAAAAAATGACCTAGAAGTAGGTCTTACATCAACCAAGATGGAAAATTTTGACAGACTACTACCAAATCAAGACCTAACGGGTCTAAGATTTACAAAGATAGGAAATTAGACTAGAGTTTTTGTACTAACTAGGTTACATCCAAAAAAGAAGTCGATGAGACTCTAACGGCGACGAGAACTACTAGAGTGAGTTCTTGAATCCGTCAGTAGACGTTCTATGTCCCTCATACGCCTTTCAGACCTTGCCTGCTGTGCTCGAAGTTCCCTGACTTCAGCTTGGGTTTCAGCAAGTTCCCTCTGTAGAACTGCTTTGCGGACCTGAGTCCTTTCATGAGCAGACTCTAGTTGGCGAATGCGGACAATGTTAACGCCAGAGTTGGCGTCAATCTCCACGACTCGGTCAATAGCTGCTCGACCTTGCTCAGTGTTCCGAGCAATCCTACGAACCATGATGGGTAAGACCCTGTCAGCTGAACCTCCTTCGGTGAGGTTGTAGAAGCTTCTGTCTCCTTTGTAGGGTATGGGTTGACCCTGTTCCTGACTCCATCTATTCGAGTTTGTGGCCCACATAGGAGTGGGTCCTTGAAATGCTGGACGAGGGTTCAGGTTTGGTCTTGAGCAGTTGGGCGTAGGTTGTTGACTTCAGGCTCTGAGTCAGAACCATCAGAAAAGCCTTCAGCTTCGTGATCATCCAAAGGGATTGGGTGATCATCTTCTGGCTCTTCTCCCAGCCATCCTGCATTGTCGTGGTTGGGATAGTATGAGTCTCCAGTGATATGGAATCCAGCCATTATATCTACGCGAGAAAAGGCATAAGGAAATAATTAATAGACGAACTAACTAGATAATTATAAGATGATCTTTATTAGTTACTCCAACATTTGCGTAGTGCATACCAGTCATAGGTAACCTAGACAGGATAGACCTTCGAATAAGTGACCCTAACTCTAAGCCCACAACCAAACAAGGAACAGGAAGTAGAGCAAATATCACAGATTCTAAGTCTATGCCATCCTAGTTACCTATAACCTTAATGTATCCACCCCGCAACTATTGACATACCAATACATACCTTTTTAGTTCTCAGATAAGTAATTAATAGTCACACAAAATACTCCTATAGTATTTTAAGTTTATGTTATGTTCTACTGTTCTCGTTGTAGTAGTGTTGGTATGTTTTTAGACTTGTTGCAACCTCACAACCATACTTAGGCACATGCTAATCACTCCTCGGATAATGTAGTTGATCAGGCTACATCTTCCCAGGGTTGACCATATGTCTCTAAGTCTACTTGTGTTGTCCAACAATCGTAATACTTTTGTTCTGTCCTAGTGAAACTGATTTTAGTATGAATGCAGGTATGTATACTTGGTTAAATATTTTATTATTTAAAAGTATAAACTCTTTATCAGAGTATTTTAATCCCGCTGTGTTTATAGTTCGTATATCTTTTATGGGTTGATACACTCGATTCACTATAAACAATGCTCTGATACCAATCTGTCACACCCCAAAACCATAACGGCGGAAACGTTCGGGGGTGGAGGACGTCATGTTCAGTATCACAAAAATGCAAAGTAGTAAACAAGCAACAACATCATCCATTGCATTAATAATATAATTTCATACAAGTGTGTTCTGTCAAGTTATATAGACACCAAAAATATACATCAAAAATAAAAGATGAGTCTTGAACGAGCTCCATCTTCTCAGAAACTGGCACCGGTACCTGTCTACTGGTGACCTGAGAATACAAGTTATTTTGAAAGAGTTTATCAGCTTTAAAGCTGGTGAGTTCATAAGTATATTAGTGTTTGTATTTGTATGAAAGTGTTTGTAAGTCTGTAATGTATAAGTTTTCTAAAAGTTTGTAATTGTTTAAACTTTCCTAGAAAACCCTATGTTTCCTACTAACAGTAGCCTTCTACCAAGGCATCTAGTGTCTGTGTGTGTGTCTCTTGTAAGAGTATGTATTTTCCCAAATCTGACTATCATTAACCAAAAATATAGTTTTTACATTATTGTTTATTGTGTGAATATCACAAAGTAAATGTAAAGGGAAAATGAAATAGTACTGTAGTGTTGTATTAAGTAACTACTGTTGTACTAATTACTTTAAACCAATTGTTATTTTAAAGTACCATGTGATCGGTCTGTATCCTGCTACCGACTCTATAGAAAAACGACGATGTAAGACGTCGTAAGAAATGACGTTTGGCACCCGTAGACTTGCAAGTCCCACTGTAGCGAGCAGCAAGGTGTAGGATAGTCAATCCAGTATAGATCTATACACAAACTCATAAGCTCCCCATTTAAGGAGATTGTGGATACAAAACGGGTCATGACAGGTAGTGTCATGCCCCCGTTAAGTGGCTCACATAACTGTAAGTAATGTATATGTATGTGCTAGCTGTATTGTGTGTTCTTTCTCTGTCTAGCTTGTATGTTTTGTTTCTCATCACTGTGTATTATGTTTGTTTCTCATCACTATGTATTATGTTTGTTTCTCATCACTATGTATTATGTTTGTTTCTCATCACTATGTATTGTGTTTGTTTCTCATCACTATGTATTATGTTTGTTTCTCATCATTATGTATTACTCATGAATGAACTGACTCATTGTATGTTTTATTGTTCTAGTAAAAGTATCTTCCTAAACTATACATATTATAGTTTACTAGTAATGTTGTTTGTGTATATGAACATGTTTGTATACCTTTGCTACCCAAAGGCATTGAACTGAATGAAAGAAGTAACCTTTTATATCTATACACATATACATGATATATAACTAGGATTCAAACGACCTTCGGACAAATAACCTGAATACCCTAAGTCCACAACCAAACAAGGAACAGGAAGTAAGGTGAGCTATCAGTCCTAAGTCCTTTCAATCCTACTTATATAACTATATCTACATAGATACACAGAATATAAGTTCAAAGAGTTTAATAAAAGTATTTGATATGAAAAAGAGTTTGTAAAACAGTTTGAAGTAAAACAGTTTGATAACACAGTTTGAAAAGTAAGAAATCCACTTGTTTGGTAGTTATTAATCACATGTGATTGATATAATAACTATAATAGTTCAACTTGTATTCCCCCCCATAAAAGCATTTAAAAACATTTAAAAGGTTAATTAAGGGGTATGAACGCACCTGTAGTGAGTGGTTTGGATGAACGGAATGTATAGGATGCTAGGTGTCAAGTGAAGACTTGTACACACACGATGATCCTAGTTAACATATAATATAACATATATGTATCCAATTAGTCTTTAAACAACTAATTAACAAAGTTAAGACATCATAGGACATGTAAAACACCTTATTTAAGTGCTATAAGTCCTAAGGATTGCATCTAAGGGTTGCATGGCATGGCATTGGAGTTTATGGCCCAAGAACCACTCCTTATGGAGTTTACGGCCTAAGGTCACTTCCCCCATGAGTTTACGGCCGTAAACTCATGGTACTAAGTGCCATTTGGTGATTTAAGGTCTTATAAGTCAAGATTGATAATCCAATGATCAAGTTCAAGCCTTAGGAAAGCATTAGGGGCACAATAATACTACCTTGTAGAGTTTACGGCCTAAGGACCATTTCCTTATGTGTTTACGGCCGTAAACTCTTATGGGGAGTTGTTTTGATTGTTGTTTAAGGTCTTAAACACTTCTAGGAAGGATCAAGGTTGGCATCCAAGGCTTAGGAAGGAACTAGGGTCCAATTAGCCATCTTAAGAGGGGTTTACGGCCCAAGAACATCATTGGCCGTAAACTCCTTTATTCTTATGATTCTTGATGATTTTCAGGTGTTATTAAGATCATACTAAGCACACAAGAAGCTAGGGAAAGTGTACTTGCAAGATAGAAGCTCGATTGGGTGTTTAAGGTCCAAGAACACTAGTGTGTGTTCTTGGTGTTCTTGGTGTTTTGAAGATCTAAGTGAAAATCAACAATGAATGGATGAAATGATGTATAAACACTAGGTGATAGGTTATAACAACAAATCAAGTCAAGTAAAACTTACGTTTTCGGAAGATCGGGTGAAGAACGGGATGCTACTTGAGAGAGAATGATAAGTGTTCTTGAAGGTGGAAGTGAGAAATGAAACATTTGGGGAGTAAACTCATGCCTAAGGCATGAGTTCACGGCCATGATAGAGTTCACGGCCCAAACTCCTTTGTTTGGCCGTGAACACCTAACTACGGTGTTGGTTGGTCAATTGCTATCCCGGTATTCTAGAATCACTTCCTTTTATCCGCTCGTTACATGAATAATTAATATAAATACTAAAACGGACTTTAAACCGGCTAAAAATTAGCAGAAAAGTATTTAACTTTTAATTGCAGTTCTGGACTGTAGGGTTTGTGTACGAATGAAAATTTCGAGTTGTCACACTATCCATGTGAATTTGTCATGACCATAATCACAAGACATGGTGAGTGACAAATCCAAACTCATATGGACTGAACTGGTTCAATCTTAATTTCTTGCCACCTGGTAGCACAAGGGCCTACCATTGCTTCCAGGTTGTTATGCAACCAACTGAGAACTCTCATAACTGACATGCATAGTCAACTTTAACTAGAATAGGCACAGAAACTAGAATATGTCAAGACGATAGCTCACAAAACTCAAGTCGTGTGCTAGTGCTTAACAATAGGTTTATTCTTGATTAGTTCTTGAAACTTGTCAAGATCTTTAAGACTCCCACTGACCTCTTGACATATATGACTCACTTTGTCAAGGAACATTACTTGACAAACCAATATTCAAGAGTTAGTGCGGATTCTAATCAAGACAAACACTTCACAAAATTGGCCTTAGTTGGTCTTTATTTTATCTAAAACATCACAACTTACCAATTTCAAATGTACAAGAGTAGAAACTTTTACTCTACATTTGATAAGTGTTTTAAACCTTTCTTAAGATCATGTCACTCATAGTTACAATCTTAGAGTATTACTCTAAGACTTGTTTTGGGAATGAAGAATGACTCATCTTCTTGATTTAAACTATTTCAACAATTCACGATTCCACTTCTTAGCCATACAAATGCACTAAGATGTCTTTGGAGGATCAATTGTGATATGCTTTTTCCATAAACATTAAAATGATCATAAAACACGATACTAAAGTACTCTCCCATCTTTTAAGATTGGAGAAAATTTTATCTTTCTGCCTAATTTGATTCTTCTCATTCGTTCAACCATACATTGAACCTTTTTCCAATGTTTCAGAATTATACTTAAACTTGTAAGCATAACCATGTTTACTAAACTTTAGTAAATCATGACAAATACACTTATTGATCTTTGTGGTGGATCTTGACCAATGCACCCAGTGTACCCAATCCCCTAGTCCTTCACTTGATTCACATATACATGTGAACAAGGAATTAGTCTTAATTTATCAAAAATGAAAATTCTCATTCATCATACAATACAACTTGCATGATTCCAAGTTTATGTCCAATTGAAACTTGGGTGATGAGAATCTTTCCTTATTTGGCAAACACTCGACACTACCACAAACAAAAGAATCAAATTCATATTGCTAACATAGAAACATAGAAACATCAATTTTCACACATGCCATTGCAAGGAGATATAATAAAATAAAAACAAAATTTTATTTATTTATAAAACGCAGAAAAACCTTTCCTTAAAATGCAATTACAAATGAAAACTATGTTATTACATATTTCCTAGCAGTCTATCATAACTCCTAAGCAGCAGCTCAAAAATCCGATCTTCGAACCATGCGATTGAAATCCAACTTCGGGATCAGATTCAGCATACTCTTCCTTTAAGCTTCCTTCCCTTTGCATGATCCTACAAAACATCAAAACGCAACCTTGTCACATCATGTATTAAGAATCAACAATTAGAAACTTAATAGAGTTAGACAATAAACTTACCTGAAGCAGAGTCAAACTTTCCGATTCTACCTTTTCTCAGATCTTTCAGGTAGTCAGGGCAGCTTCGCAACCAATGCCCCTTTCTCTTGGCAATAGAAACCTATAGACTCTTTTGGAATGGTACACGAGACAATCTCAGACTTAGCCATTCTCTTTCCCTTGGAAAGAGAAGTCTTTTCTGGACTTCCAATGTTTCCATTATCAGTGTCCATGGAAGTTTGGGGAGTAGATCTTCCAATCAAATTTGCCTTTCCAGTGCGCCAAATCATTGTTGATTCAGCAGCAACAAGCAAATAGGTAAGATCAATAAGGTTCATGTCGTGGTCTGTCACATAGTAGTCCTTAATGAACTCACTATATGACTCGGGAAGTGATTGAAGAACCCATTTAACCGCCAACTTCCTCGAGACAACGAAACCCAATACTCTCTGCCTGTCAATATGTGACTTCATCTCCAAGACGTGAGTACACACAAGCCTTCCATCTTGATGTTTCATTGCAAGTAGGGCTTGAGTGACCTTGAATTTTTGAAGTCTTTGAACTTGTGGGTTAGGGAGAATTATTGGAGGAGTTGGAGGGTCCACTCTCACCCACCGCTTCCTTGACTGGTGGAGGGTCGTTAGCCGAACAGGTAGGACAAGGACTATAATTCTCCCTTCATTAAAAGTATTAATGATAAATACTAAGTAACTAAACACTTATAAATTCTTAATCTTAGTTACTTAGGAAAATGTGAATAAGGTGCTAATCCATGAAATTACACTTTGCACTTTGCTTAAACCGTTAGTGGAGCGTGTGTGGTTAACCAGCACACTAACCTGGATTTAACAAGGTAGGCAAAGGGTAACTTAATATTTATCATAGTATCGGTGGAGCTCGTGTGGTTAACCGGCACATCGATTGAGGGGTAAATATTAAGGATACCAAGTATATTTGCATGGTTACTTCACACCTTGTTTTGTGATCCTCGACATCTCAGTCACAAAACCTGAAGGGCACACTCGAGATTGAAACATGCCATTGAAAAGTTCAATGAATCTCAAAAGATCTAGGAGTTTCAAATCCAATTAAAACTTAATTATATTTCGTTTTTCATGGTGGAAATTGGTAAATCGTCATTTACCTACCTTCAACTATTTTATAACTCGGATTACGGCATCCCTCTTCCAGTTATAAATAGTTGTTGGATCCTAGCCTTAATATTTCATATTGGGTGTTATATTAAGGACTTTAAATCAACTACCTTGAATATCTCCCAAAAGATGTCTAGTTCAGACATCTATGATCTTCCCAAATCTCTTGGAACTTTACTTCCTCCATCTCCTCCAATTATTCTCCCTAACCCACAAGTTTAAGGTCACTCAAGCCCTATTGGCAAGCGAGGTCTATGTGTGATCGCATCTTGGAGATGAAGTCACATATTGACAAGTCGGGAGAGTTAGGTGTCAAAGTCTTAATAAAGTTGGATGCTCAATCACTTTCTAAGTCACATAGTGAGTTCCTTTGGGACTCCTATGAAACATACTATGACATGACCCTTAAAGATCTTATCTATTTGCTTGGTGCTGCTGAATCAACAATGATTTGGAACGATAGTAAAGCAAATTTGATTAGAAGATCTACGTCCCAAAACTTTATGGACAGTGACAATGGTGACACTGGAAATCCAGAAAAAGCATTCTCTTCCCAATGGAAAGGGATTGGCCATAGTCAACCCGGTTGACCAAATGGTAAAGCGAAAGGCTAAGTCTGAGATAGTCCCATTACCAAAGGGTCCATATGTTTATTTTGCCAAAGGAAGGGGCGTTGATTGCAAAGCTGCCAAATTTACCTAAGGATGTTAAAGTCAATAAGTTTGACTCTACATCAGGTAGAGCCCATTATCTAACTCTGTTAAGTTCTATTCTGAGATCCTCATTACATGATGTGACTGGGTCACATGTTGATGTTTTAAGAATCAAAGAATAGAGAGAAATCTTAAAGGAAGTATATGCTGATTCTGATCGCGAAGGTGGATTTCGATCGCATCAGAATTTTGAGCAGTTGCTTAAGAAGTTATGATATATTGCTAAGGAATAGATAACAACAATTTTCCATGTGGATTGTAAGGATAGGTTTTTCCGCAAAGTTTTAAAATAAAAGAAAATTGTTTAATTTTATTTATTTGAAGTATCCTTACAATAGCATTTGTGGAAAATTGTTGCTTATATGATTCCACTGACAACAATATTGGAAAATGGATTTGATTATTTCATTTGTGGTAGTGTCTAAATTTACCAAATCAGGAAAGTTCCTCATCACCCAAGTTTCAATTGGACCGAAACTTGGAATCATGCAAGTTGAATAGTATGATGAATGAGAACTTTCAAGCATTCGAAAATCAAGACTAATTACTTGTTCACATGGATGTGTGAGTCAAGTGAAGGACTAAAGGGATCGAGTACACATTCTTGTGCACTGGTCATGTCCACCACAAAGCTCGTTAAGACTATTTGATTTACTAAAGTTTAGTAAATATGGTTATACTTACAAGTTTAAGTATAATTCTGAAACATTGGAAAAGTCTCAATGTATGGCAGAACGAATGGGAAGAATCAAATTAGGTAGAAATATAAAAGTTTCTCAAATCTGAAAAGATGGGAGAGTACGTTAGTATCATGTTTGTGATCATCTTAATGATTTAGAAATCATATCACAATTAGTCGTCTAAAGGTCATCTTAGTTCATTCTTATGACTAAGAAGAGGAGTCATGAATTGTTGAAATGGTTAGATCAGGAAGATGAGTCATACTTTGTTCCAAAACAATTCTTATAGTCATACTCCAAGATTGTAACTTGAGTGACATATCTTAAAGAAATGTTTAAAACACTTGTCAAATGTAAGAGTAAAAGTGTCCTACTCTTGTACATTTGAAATTGGTAAGTTATGATGTTTTGGATAAAACAAAGACCAACTAAGGCCAATTGTGTGAAGTGTTTGTCTTGATAAAGAATCCGCACTATCTCTTGAATATTTGGCAAGATAGTCTTATATGTCAAGAGGACAGTGGGAGTCTTAAAGATCCTAAAAAGAATTTCAAGAACTAATCAAGAATAAAACCTGAGGTTCTTCACTAGCACACGACTTGAGGTTTATAACCTATCGTGTTGACATATTCTATGCCCATTCCAGTTAAAGTTGGCTTTGCATAGGAGTTCTGAAAGTTCTCAATTGGTTGCATAACAACTTGGAAACAATGGCAGGCCCTGTACTGCCAGGTGGCAAAAAGTTAAGATTACATAAGTTCAGTTCATATGAGTTTGGATTTGTCATTATCCTTGTCTTGTAACTATGGTTTTGACGATTCACATGGATAAGAACACATACACCATAAAATCTAAGGGTCATAAGGTTTCTCTCCGATTCATGAAAATGATGGTGAGGAAACACTTCCACCAAGTAGATTTGAAGCAGATGACAAAAGATCTAAACAATTGAGACTATGATTACGGCATCCCTTTTCATAGTTCTGAAATTGTTTTGACACATATGCATGCTATCTAAGGAAAGGTGTATAATTTTGATAAAGTTTTATCAAAGCATCTCGTATCATAAATCTGAACTTTGGTAAGAAAGTCAATAAAGTATTGATTTCTAGAAGTCCACCTGATTTCTGAGTACATGTCAAAGCTAGTGGGAGCATAAGTATTATGATAATAATCATCATGTTAGTGGGAGCATGATAATTATTGTTAGTGTTGCAAGTTAGCAATGTTAATTATAGAAAACAAAAGTTTCAATTCGTGAGGCTGCAGGGATTCAAAAAGTTGTTTTGCTATAATTAAGGGAGAGGATATACTTCATTTCAGTTCTAAAGGCTTAGATTGAGACCTTAATCATCTTTAGTCAAGAATATATATATGAATGTCATGTTGGATTGGTTCAACTTAAGGAAATTCTATATATTGCGTTCTCAAAATTCGATTATGATTACGGCATCCCTCTTCATAGTCAAATTTTGAAAACATGGCAAATAAAAATATTGTAGCAAAAGACTGGTCTAGAATCATGTCTCTATGAACCGTGTACCATTTCCTTTGGGTACAGGATCGATTGCATGTGTTATAATATTTTTCATTTCTAAATTTTTCCAAATGCCCAGAGGCATTAAGAAGGGAAAAGGTCTAGAATTGGATATGACTAAAATGATTAAGCAATTGTCGAGGACAATCTGAGGTTTACCAAAGATTGGTTGCTCAGGGACAATTGGAAGTATAGTGATAATTTTGGAAGGACCAAATTGATATATTCTGAAAAGAGGCATCTCTTGTTCAGAAGTGATAGTGAAAATGACAATATGGAGTTGTCTCCATAGGTGGAAGTTATCTGTGTAAGATTAGAAAACTTAATGCAAGAAGCATGTCCAAAGCAATGTACTTTGAATATGAGACTTAGTTTCCATGGAGTTGATCTCCATTGGAATACCTTATAATGACTGTTGACAAGTGTTTGTTACTTTGTACATATTCATTACAGGAGGGTCAGTGCATATAAGTTTAAAATCTAAACAGATTTCGATAAATGATAGGAATTTGAAATTCTCACATTTTTCGATAAGGATTTGGGAGTGTGAAATTAGAATCATTAAAATTATGTTCAATTGGTTTATTTCACAAAGTAAGGATCATAGACAAACATAGAGTCCATACTTGGTGTATGGCAAAGATATTATTTAGAAAAACATAGTGTACATGCTTGGAGCATGGGACAACTAGTGTTTTTAATTCAGGTATAAAGTTGATAAAACCGAAACAATGAAATAATGAGTAATCAGTATGGTGATAAATAAAAGTGGTCTATTTATATTCATAAGGGTTTGATACCATATTTGATTCATTTATTCTTGTGTTTCATTTTGCATGTTTTGACTTCCAGAATAAACTAGGTCATTCTTCCTGAATGACTAAGTTATTCAAACTATCCACAGTCGGTCATATGTTGGAAGTAGATATGAATCAAGACTGTCATGGGTTGGCTTGTTGAGGTCTAAGATGTTGGACAAAGCGGTGCTACAACACTCATGAGTGCTCATAAGTTCTGAGTATTGGATTCAACCCCCGCTCATTTGAATCACTTCATGGATTTTATCACGAGTTATCATGAGACGATAATATCTTATATTCTTCAAACCTAGAGATATGAGTTGTTACTATGAGTTGGTTATACATTGATTGCACGAAAACGCATTGGTAACTCGATGTTATAAAACGTGCCTTTGTGTATGATTCAACAAGTAGTAGAACAAGCCATATGAGTCGAAGTTTATCCATTCCTTTTACCTTCGGGATAAAAGCGATATCTGTGGGCCCCTCGATGATTTAGTGATGACACATGTGAGTGCTTGGCCAAGCCAGGACTGATTTGATTTGTTCAATCAGTCAGTCGTCATAAATCGGAAATCGGGAAACAACAAATGGACAGAGAGAATGATTTATAATCCATGTCTCAGTCCATATGATATCTAGAATGGAGGAATATATGATCCCTTATCTAATGGACAAGTCATTGACAAAGGTCAGAATTCATCGGCAAGGTCAAAGTTCGACAGAAGCTTTTGAGAGCTACGATTGCTAGTCGGGGTTTGAAGTCATACTCAATAATAGTTTTAGACTTATCCAAGTGGGAGACTGTTGGATTAATGTCTAAGTCCATAACTATAATTGGTAAGACTTGACCCGACCCGGCATGGTCCATTTGGGTTGCATGGCATCGGGACAATTGGATAGACAAGATGAGGAAAAAGGATACTAGTGATTTATATTAATATATTATAAATCACTAGTATCATTTTTCCTCATCTTGTCTATCCAATTGTCCCGATGCCATGCAACCCAAATGGACCATGCCGGGTCGGGTCAAGTCTTACGAATTATAGTTATGGACTTAGACATTAATCCAACACAATATTCCAAAGCATCATCTGAACCTGCATAGAATGGAGTTTAAACAACATGAAATACAAGTTAGATGGCATACCTTTTAGTGTACTTGAAACCTTGGACCTTTAGGAACTTAGTGCCCCAAGTGTTGCACCTCAAATGGAATCACACAGCACCACCAACAAATGGAGGAACTTGAGATTTCACTTGCACTCATAAAATCGGCTTGCCATCTTGTGTTTCCATTAGTGCCAATTTCATGAGCTAGAGGGGCTCTTATATAGTGTGGCTAACTAGGATTACACCATGTAAACCCTAATGACTTTCCATATCCCTCATGCTCCATGGGTTAAAACCTCCGTGGAGTATCCATGGGTCACCACATGGGTTTAACCCAACATGAAGAACTATGGATCATAAGCCCACATTATAAGAATGAAAGATTTTCATAATCAGTCCCCATATATTTAATTAGTCCATTTGATCAAAAAATTAATTCCAAATTAATTCTTGATCAATACTAATTAAATAATATGATTTCATATTAATATATTAGAACTTATAATATATTAATAAACCATAAATAACCTCTTCTCAATTATTCATCTTTCATATTGTTCCGGTGCCATGCAACCCAAATGGACCATGCTACTCTCGGGTCAAGTACATACCAATTATAGTTATGGACTTAGACACTATGCCAACACTAGCATCTATATCTCATTTCTATCCTTGAGAAGGTATAAAGTTTCAACTCTGTCCATTTTATCTATAGATCTCATATTAGGTCATTTTATGAGCTTTTAGTACCAAATCTTCTTGTCCTTGGAGTTTGGGAGAACTCTAGAGCATATGAGTGCATTATATTTCTTCTAGACCATGGTGTTTGTTGGAATATGGACTTGCATGACCTATGGTGTTATCCATGCAAGTAGTGCAACCATTAAGAGCTTAAGATTAGAGATCTTGACCTTGAGGAGAATCATATCAGAGCCTTGGAGCTCTTGGTTTATGTTAACACACTATCACAGGCGTCTTAAGTAAATAAATTTATCACTGCTCGAATGAACTAAAAGATAGTACAGGGAAGCAGGGTCAAATCCTCAGGGATACTGCCTAAAAGTTAATGCCTCTTTGTGTAAGGTACATACTAGTCAAATGCATAAAATAACAAAAGGGGGATTTTTTTATTATTAATTAAAACTAAAATAACAGTGAAACAAACTAAAGAAAATTCCATAATTAAAAGCGAATTCAGTTCTACTGTGACTTTCCTAATCATGCAATCAACATAAACCTGGTTACTCAAAATGTGTTATTTCTAAGCTGGTACTAGGAACAACTAATAAGCTCTAGTACATTCCCTTTTACCTAGTTAATTAACCAAAACAAGCTCTTTAGTTAATCCTAACTTTTTACTAATCTAATTAAACAAGCTCTTAATTAATTTTAGAAATGCAACATTAAGATCTATGTAAAATTTCCAGCAATACCCAATACTTCTCACAAGCTTTGAAGCGTAAAAACATGATATTTCAATTTATAACATAGTTAAATCCGAACATTGAACCAATCTAATACTTCTTACTGATTACTAGTTTATTAAAACAGTTACGGATTTCAAAAATTGGTTAACTAGAATGATTAAACCCTAGCCAGGTCATCAGTCTAACAAGAATGAAAATCAAACAGTGATTAAGCACAAAACTGAAATTACTAAATAGAATCACACACTGAAAACAAAATTTGATGTTTGATCACGTAAAAAGTACCACTCTTTTGCAGAACTAAAAACTAAGGTTTTAGCCTGACATGACTAAAATCGAATTAAAACTAATGAGAAGAAAAACTAAATGACTAATCTTACTAATCTAACTGATTGAGATGATTTACAACCTCCAAGACATCAGAAAGTGATGAAAAAGTGCAGAAAATCGCCTTTGAAAATTGTTTTCGTCGTCTGGGAAAGTATAGGGCTTAAACTGATCATAGAGGGAGCATTTATATATGATCAGCCAAAACTTCCGGAGCAACAAAGTGAAAAATGTGATCGCATTTGTGGAAAAATGCGATCACATTTTTTATTGTATTTTTTGGAAAAATTCCAGAAACTTTGTTTAATGAAGTATGCTGCTATTTTCAAACTTTTTAAGACATTGTGAGAGAAATGCGATCGCATCTTTAGTTTTACATGATGACAGTTTTTTCCAAAAGACTCCAGATGAATATTAGGTCCAACAAATCCTCGATACATAAATGCGATCACATTTTTGAGAATCCGCGATCGCATTTTTCATAAAACGCTCGATTTGGAAGCGAACTCTTCAATTTCAGCAAATCTAACCCAACTTCTAGCTTCCTCAAGTATTTTAGCTCCATTAAGCTCCAAATATGCATTCAAAGCTACTACCAAAGTACTGTTGCACTTGAATTATCTAAAAATGACTTAAAAACATGAGCAGTGCGGGAATTCTAGCGAAATACATGAGCTGAACAGTATTTAATCTAATGCACATGCACATGCGTAAATTATGATGCAAAATATTAATAAAACCTACCATAAAATATGCATAAAATGGTATCTATCAAATCTACCCAAGCATAAATCTTACTTTCCATCAAGTAATAAAAGGATTAAACATTATAACTGAAATGGTAAGATGTAGATGACATAAAAAGAACATAGAATAAAAAACTAAATAACTTGAAACGAAAAACACTTCACTCTTTTTTTTCACATGTTTAGACTTTACACCAAGGTAACCTCCAATTAAATCAGAACCTAGACAACCATCACCATACCTTCCATCTTTCACAGACTCCTAAATTCAGGAAGAAACTCGACGGTGTAAACCAATAAACCAATTGTAACTTGTATTTAAGCTTTATACCTTAATTAGCCTTGCTCGAGTGTAAAGCATGTTTCATAATGTAATTTCCTTAACACTAAATAATTAAGAACCAAACTCGACTTATCCTTAAGAACTCATCGTGTCAAATCAGCTTTCGCTGAAGCAATGGACCTACCCGTAAGGGCCCAACTCCTATGATTTCACTTTTATGAGAACGAAAAACATCATATCACACATTTCTTCATTCGCACCAAGTTTAACTTTGAGGCAGCCTCTGAGTTGATTGAAGTTTATTCTTTGTATCATTTGCCTTCGGCTTTGAGTTCTTCAATCAACTTTTTGAATTTCTTGAGATTTCTTCGATTAAGAGCTTGAACTTTGACTTGGGTATCAGATATGATAGTTCATTCCCTTCTTTTCTTTTTGACAGTGTGGATCTGATATAAGGCTCTCTATTACCGCAAACATAACGCGTTTCAACAAATAGGTCAGTGCTTTGTGGGTCCAGTCTTGTCAAGCAAGGTTATTGTTAAACATTCAAAAGCAATTAGTTCTTAACTTTTTTATCCTAGCTCACACAGTGTTTTGATATATAATTCTTTTTTATTTTCTACAATCAGTATCTCGGCTCACGGTGTTTTGCAACCCCTAGTTATGAGAACTATTACTGAATTTACCACTACCGATCTGATCGCTTCAGTCTTTCTTTTTCCATCTTTACGTAGCTATCGAATATAAAGAATTTCCTCATCTCATGTAATTTTTTCAATTTTTTTCATGTATGCAAAAAATAAACTAAAAACTAAAAATAAAATCTTTTTGGGGTTTTCTCTTTTATAAATGATGCAGAAAAATAAAAACATAAAAATAAATTATTTTTGGATTTTTTTCTCAATTTTATACAAATGAAATGCAGAAAATAAAATTGAAAATTTAGAAAAATTTAACCGAAAAACTGAAAATTTTATAATTTTAACAAAAATGCAAAATTTTAACTAACCCCCCTTCCGAAGCTTAAAATGATGCATTGTATTCAATGCTCAAAGAGGAATAAACAACTCAATAAAACATATAAAAGCAAAAGGTTCCAGCTACGAAAGAATGTACCTAATAAGTTTGAAGAAATTATTGATTTTGACGAAAATGTTGGCAAAAAATTTGAATTTTAGCAACTTTTAAGATCCTCTGATTTCCCCAAGCTTGCTTAGAACTGCGACCATATCTTTATTGAACGCAGAAAAAATAAACTACTCATCGGGTTGTGATCTCTCGGAAATCCGCCGATTTTTAAAGTCATTGGCTTGACTATGCCCAACCAGATATGTTAACTGGTGAATGTGGGGCTCCACTTCAGCTCAACTTTTTTCTTCCTCAGTCCAAATCCCTTCCGTTTTCAGCTTTTAATTCTCTTTCTTTTTCTGATTTTCTGTCCAAAAATCTTTTCCTATTCCTCAAGTTTTTCCTTTTCAGCTTCTTTTCAGAATTCAATTTCTCCTCCTCTTCCCCAAGCTTGTCTTTTTCTATCTGCTTTTTTTTCAGCTCCTTTAGCAGAAATCATAATCTTCTTCACCTCCCCTAACTTACTTCTTTTCAACTCCTTTGATGCATCATCCGATAATTTTCTATCTAAAAATAAATCTGGCACAATATCATCCGAAAACTCACAACAGTCCTCAAACAAAGGACTATTGGTACCCAGAAGATTAACATAAACATTATCAAAAATATCAGTATCATTTATTTTAAAATTAACCACATCCCTATCAGATTCCATCGAAAGTGTACCAGCAAAAACAACAATTTTTGTTTTAGTTGTTTCCATAAAAGATCTTCCTATGATAATTTAGTTTTTATCTGATAGGTCCAAAATGAAAATGTCTAGTATGTAAAAATCAGCGAAAAAATTAATTCATTCACTTGGACAAGAACATCCTCCAGTACACCTTTTTGGTGTACTGTTGAGTGATCAGCAAACTAAATGATTCTCACTGTCTTTCATAAAAATCCCAAATTTTAATTTTTCAAAAATAGAAAATGGGAGGAAATTGACTGAAGCACCTAAGTCTAGCATGGATTTCGGGGGAAAACCTTTTTGCAAAATCACAAAAATGTTTTGCCAACTTTTATTGTTTCGTTTATTTCCAGTTTTTTCTTAGAAACACATAAGTCTTTTAAAAATTTAGCGTAAAGAAGAACTTGTTTAATAACATCTAAAATCGGGTTATTTACCTCCACCTTACGAAAGGTGTCAATGATCTCTTTGTTCTCATGCTCGCGTTTTGTGCTCTTCAATTGTGATGGGAATGGCAGTAACGGCTTGTATTCTTTCTGATTCGGCTTCGCTACGAATTGCTTCAATGGCTTGTACTCTTCCATCTTTTTAGCTTCTTTTTCACCCAAAACTTATTTAGATTCTTTCTCAGCCTCCTCTTCTGGTTCAGATTTGCTTGGGCTTTCATAACTCCTCTCACTTTTAAGGAGATTGCACTCACATTATGCTTTGGATTATTTTCAGTTTACCCTAGTAACTTTCCTTAAGATTCCATCAAATCCCACAAAAGTGGCAAGTTGAGACACCGATTGTTCCAGATTTTTGATGCTCGCTCTAGTTTCGTTCTGGAACACATGAGTGCTGGTTTCCAAACATTTTACTATATCTTCCAAGGGTACGCTGGAGCTGCCAGATTGTTGATTTGAAGGTTGTTGAAAATTTTGATTCAGATAATTTTGTTGCTGCTAAGTATGGAAATTATGATGTTGATTTTGCAAATAATTTTGTTGCTGAAAACCAAGATGATACAAAAATTGTTGTTTTTGCTGATAGTTATTATTCTAATGATAATTTGGAGGCTGATTAAAATTCTTCTGTTGCTGGTATCCTCCGGTTGCTTTTATTGAAGCAACATCCTCTTGTAGTAGTGGACAGATATCAGTTGGATGTTCGGTCTTCAAGAAGATTCCACACTTTTTCTTCCTAGTTTCTTTTTCTTTTTTTCAGCAGCAACATTGCTTTCGTCAATTCTAAAATATGAGATTCGAGGTGGGCAATGATGATCTCTTTTACTCCTCTTGGATGATTTGGGTACCACTCTTCATCATTTGTGGAATGTTTTGATTCGATCGCCAACTTTTCTATTAACGCCCATATTTCATTTGGAGTCATATCTGAAAGTGAACATCCGCTCGAAGCATTGATCAGTCGTATCTCCATAGGTGTTACACCTTCACAGAAGCACTGATAAAGATGGTAATCACTAATCCTATGTTGCGGGCATCGGACCAGCAACTTTTTGAATCTCTCCAAGTAGGTGTTGAAAGCTTCTCTTTTTCCTTGCTTTATTCCAAGTATTTCCCTGCGAAGATTTGAAACTTTTTTCTCTGGGAAATATATTTCAAGAAAAAATTTTTCCAGCTCGTTCAAAATGGTAATAGATCTAGAAGGGAGGTCATATAGCCATTCTTTTGCTATATCTTAGACTAAAAAGGGGAATTCCCTTAGCTTGATCTGGACTTCTGTAATAGCATGTGTCTTGATCCTATAACAGAAAACATGGAACTCGTTGATAGCTTTGTGTGGGTCTTCATTTTCAATGCCTCAGAAAGTAAGGAGCAGATGGATTAAAACAGACTTCAATTTGAAGTTCTGAACTTCTGGAAAAGTGATACATAGAGGCTGATTTGAAACCTCTTATGTTGCCCATTCTCTGAGAGTCTTCTCCTGATCGTCTTTTGTGCTACTTATGACTGATTTAGTTTCATAATCTGAATCAGGCGATTTGGTGTTCTTGGATGTAACTCAACGTGTTGGTGAGTATATTTTTGTATGGGCTGTGAGAAGGTGAGGAGTGGGGTGCTTCTGGAAATACTAAAAAAATGGGTTCAGGTTCGTTCCACAAGGGACTGCCTTGTGATGTGGTGAGTTTTGATGCTAGAGAAGATGATGTACCAGAGAAACCAACTTATTGTTTATGTTTTATTGCTTCTTTCATCAGTTTTATTGCAATTCTCTCAATTTCGGGATCAAACTATAGTGGTGTACATGTACGTAAAGATCTTGGAATACAAACTATTAGCGATATCGTGTCCCCAGCAACTACACCAATTTCATTAAACCGCTATCGTGGGCGTCTTAAGCAAATAAATTTATCACTGCTCGAATGAACTAAAGAATAGTACAGGGAAGATGAAATGAATCCTCAGGGATACAACCTAAAAGTCAATGCCTCTTTGTGCAAGGAACATACTAGTCAAATGCATAAAATAGTAAAAAGGAGATTTTTGATTATTAATTAAAACTAAAATAATAGTGAAATAAACTAAATAAAATTAAATAATAAAAATCCAATTCAGTTCTATTGTGACTTTCCTAATCATGCAATCAACATAAACCTGGCTATTCAAAATATGTTCTACCTAAGATGGTACTGAGAGCAACTAATAAGCTCTAGTACATTCTCTTTTACCTAGTTAATTAACTAAAACAAGCTTTACAGTTAATCCTAAATTTTTACTAATCTAATTAAACAAGCTCTTAATAAAATTAAAAAAAGCAACATTAAGATATGTGTAAAATTCCCAGAAATACCCAATACTTTTCATAAGCTCAGAAGCATAAAAATATGAAATTTCAGTTTAGATCAGAGTTAAATTCCAACACGGAACCAATCTGATACTTGTTACTTATTACCAGTTTATTAAAACAGTTACGGATTACAACAACTGATTAGCAAGAATCAAAATAAAACATTCATTTAGCACAAAATTAAAATTACTAAACAGAATCACACACTTGTAACCAAATGTCATGTTTGATCACATAAAAAGTACTAGTCTATTGTATAACTGAAAACTAGGATTTTTGCCATACATGGATAAAATTGAATTAAAACTAATCAAAAGAGAAACTAAATAACTAATCTTAATAATCTAACTGATTAAGATGATCCACGACCTTTAGATCTTCAGAAAGTGATGAAAAATTTCGAAAATTTTAAGACATCGTGAGAGAAATGCAATCACATTTTTAGGTTTCCACGATCTTATTTTTTGCCAAAAAGACTCCAACTGGATTTTCTTTGGTACAAAAAATCCTCGATACATAAATGTGATTGCATTTTTGAGAACCAAGATTGCATTTTTCATAAAATGTGCAATTCAGACGCGAACACTTCAGTTTCAGCAAATCTAACCCAACTTCCAGCTTCCTTAGGTATTTTAGCTCCATTAAGCTCCAAATATGCATCCAAAGTTGCTCCTAAAGTACCAATCCACTCGAATCATGTGAAAACGAAATAAAAACATGGGTAGTATGGGAATTCTAACGAAGTACATGAGATGAACACTATTTAAACTATTACACATGCAAATGCGTAAAATATGAGGCAAAAGGTTAATAAAAACTACCCAAAAAGATGGATAATGTAACGCCCTATTCCAAATCGATTCCTAATGTGGGGTGGTGACCCGAAGACCGGGTATCATCAAGCTCAAGGCCTTTGAGGAAAATAGATTTAGAACCATTTGGGTGTGGGTAAGGTAATTTTGATGATCCGGTGGGTTCGGTTTGTGTTTTGGAGCCAACGGGTATTTCGGTAAAATGTCAGTTCGAGCTTTTATGGAAATTGGATTTTTGTTCGGGGAGTTTAAAGGAAACTATGAGTTAATAGAAGTGTAAAGCCTCTCATTACCTTTCATGAATATAAATATCATCGGAAACGGACTTCTAACGTAGAAGTTATGGCCTTCAGAAGTTTGGTGATTTTAGGGTTTAGTCGGGTACGCGGGGCGTACACAAGTGAAGGCATGACATACTGGTGAGAAAGCCAGTACGCGGGGTGTACATTGGCATATGTTGGGCATACTAAGAAAAATTATCGTGGTTCTTTAAGGAGTATGCTGGGCGTACCAAAAGTACATTGGGCGTACTCCAGTCAAACCCAAACCCTAATTTAGGGTTTTGGACGCTATTTAAGCTCTTTAGCTCACCACCAAACTCTATTAGTTTCAGCCTCCATCCCCCTAAATCCTAGAAACGAAACCCTAGCCCCCCATTTGTGTGGTTTTTGAGCTTTTGGTGGTATTTCATGTTTTTTGGTATTCATAGAAGAAGAACGAACTTCTTGGAGAAGTGTGGGATTGCATGAAGCTTTTGAAACCAGGCTTGTTACATCTTGATCTACATTTTGGAGGTATAAAGTTTCTATCTTTATGACTCTAGGTGTTAGATCTAGTTTAAGGAGTATTTTGGGTTCATTTTGGTCCTTAGAGTCATCCTTGTGAGTATGAGCTACTCCAAGAGCTTAGAATGTTGGATCTTGGCCTTTGGGAGGTCTTTTGTTCATAAAAATGTCATCTTGATGAGTTACTATGGTGCATGCATGAGTGCGGGTGATTATTATAGATTGTAATAAGGTTTTGGTCCCATTAAGCATTGCAAAGGAGGAAAGTCGCCAACTTTACGTGTTCAGACATCTTATCAGGGTCATATCCAAGTTTGGAATTCATTGTCTTAACCATTAAGAGCTTATTTTGGATTTTTGGTACGTTGGGCGTACGCAAGTGTACACTCAGCATAATGTTGATTTTGTGCATCATGGACTTGTACTTTGTGCTTCGATGGCGAGCACGTGAAGCGTACCATTCTGGTACGCGTGGTGTACTCATCAGTATGTCATTTTGGGCCTTTTTAAGGTTTGGGCCTTGTTGGGCCATTGGACTTTTGACTTTGGGCCAAGGATGGACTTAGGGTTTTCTTGGAAGTAAGTCTATGATGGTTTTTGTAACACTAGTCAAAATAGGTCAATAACAATCACATGTGATTATACCAATCATGTAACGTGATTTTGTTAAACTATTAATGTGATAAACTTACTATGTAGTTCATCATAAATTCTAATACAAATATGACATTTCGTACATACTTTATAGTATAAATGAAATTATACGTCCATACGATTCCAAAAATATACAGAACGTCTAAATCTGGCTTCGCGTGAAGAAGTGATGATAAACTCTAACACTATAAAATCTCTATAACAAGAGGACTTTCAAATAGGCTTAGAATTAGCTATTGGAATCTAATAGAGAGTTGTCGTACTCAGAATTACCTACGCGTGGATATAAAGAACGTCAAAAATAGAGTTCGTATGCAAAAGTTACGACCTTCCGAAGTTACAGCTGTCTTAGAGCATGACCATGTCAGAAACCCTAATCTGACTGGACGCACGACGTGAGCATAAAAACTCATGACGTGAGGAGTCAAACCGCCACATTTTGAAGCTAGAAGTCTACGGAACGATAACCCAAAAGCTCACGACGTGAGCAAGGTTATCTCACGACGTGATGACGCTGCAGGACACTATTCGAGGCTAGAAAACACGCGTTAAAGCTACGGGATGACTCTTGCCATAGCTCACGATGTGAATCTATCATTCTCACGTCGTGAGGGCTAAAAATCAGCCTATAAATAGAGGCTTCGACCTCATCCACTCCTCACACCTAATCTCTTCTCTCTCTCTCTCTCGTTTGCTGAAGCCGTTTCGCTTCCCGAGCCCGATGATCGCGAACCGCTGAACGTTTTCAGTTAGATTCTGTGAAAGTACGATATTAAAGTGAGTTTCACGGCCCCACTTTCTAATATTTTCGGGGGAAAACGCATGATAAATATTGAATAAAAGTTAATATTATGTTTATATGATAGTATGTTTGTATCAACATATATAGTTATATTAACCGGGATATAGTTGTTTTGCCTCATATATACCTAAAGTATATATGATATTTTTAAAACATACAACTATCGTAAACTTGTTAGCATGTTATTATACTAATGTAGACCTTGAGTGATACTCGGGAGTTCTATATATACTATGTGTGATATAGCCTCAATGCTATACTCGAAAGTTATATATATTGATTTCTATGTATGTTATTATTGTTGGTTTTATGTCAAGATAAAACCTGGTTTTACCTCAAGTTATAGTTGTTATACTGCCTAAATGTTATGAAGTTAGGAGTAATGTTTAAAAGCATAGTCTAGTAACTTAGGGTTTTAGACACGAAAATGATTTTGTTGTTAGAGCTATAGAACGCCGTCAAAGTTTACATGAGCTATTGTATTCATCAACTAAGATTGGAAATCTTAGTGGAAATCCTCTGACCTGTAACCGTTAATCCTGTGTGAGTGAGGAAGTTGTATATGGATCTATACGGGTTGACAACCCCACCCGTCGTTGCTAGCTCCAACCCAACGGTATTCGGGTGACGAACTTGCCTAATTTACTACCTTCCGACGTCGATAAAGCGTGCGGAAACTACCGCAAGGTGTGATCCTTGTACTACCGCAAGGTGTGTTCCTTGTACTACCACAAGGTGTGATCCTTGTAATAATAATAAGAGGTATAAAATTAAGTCATACAGTTGCAGCTACAGACTCATGGTAGCACAACCTTATAAGCATTATACTTTATCGATATACAAGTATGAATGTTAAGTATAAGTTTCTCAAAGACTTATACTCTAAGTATAAGAATCTAGTAGGTATATTAGTTGTATATTAAGTAGACCACTATACCTATTCGACTTACTCGTATAGAATTAAAATAGATTTATACGTAGCAGTTTTACTCGTATAGAATTGAAATAGATTTATACGTAGCAGTTTTACTCGTATAGAATTGAAATAAGATTTATACGTAGCAACCTTAGTTTGTATGGGATTAAAAAAATTTGTATGAGACTTGTAGGTATACTACTTATTTGCTAAGTAAACCATTATACCTAGTATATATATATATATATATATATATATATATACTAAATGTTGGAGAGTCAAAACGATACTTTCAAAACTATACTTTTGAATTGAGAAAAAGTACTATTTCTACTTAGAGTCAAAGTCTGTGAACTCACCAACTTTTTGTTGACGTATTTTAAATTGCATGTGTTTTCAGGAAGTTGATAACCATGATACGAGAAATGACGTTACACCACCCGGTGTTTCTGCCGACGGCCGGGGTGTGACAGTTTTGGGGTCCAATTGGGTTATTGGGCCATAATGGGCTTTTTTTGCTTTTGATTTGGGCTATGGGTTGCCATTTTGGGCTTTTGTGCATTTGGGTTGGACATGGGTTATGGAAAAGTTAAGAAAAGGGTAAAATGGTCTTTTATCCTTTAGGAAGTTGGTTTATAGAGTGGGCCTTAGATTTTGGGTGATGGGGTTAATTATTGATTAAGATTGTATTTTTCTTAGTTGGCGCGAGGTTATCCGATGCAGCGGTTCGAGCAGTTATTTGGTTAGCAATGGATTGAGGTGAGTTTCCTCACTGGGGTTAGCGAGTCTAAGGTACCAATGTCGGCCCATGATCTGTTATGGTAGAATACTAGATGTATGTGTGACTCTTATATGTATTGTGCTTGTATGCTTATGGGGCGGGGCCTGATGATTATTCTGTATGCTATTATCTTGTTATGCTTATATGATTTGTATGTGGGCATGGCCTGTTATGTGAGTTTGGGCGGGACCCGTTATACTCAGTGAGCAGGGCCCGTTATGTGAGTTTGGGCGGGGTCCGTTATCCTCAGTGGGCGGGGCCCGTTATATTCAGTGCGTGGGGCCCGTTATGCGAGTGTGGCGCGAGGCCCGTAACACTCATTGGGTGGGGCCCATCATGTGTTTACTTATGTATGGTATGTGTTATTTTGGGGAACTCACTAAGCTTTGTGCTTACGGTTTTTATGGTTACAGTTTCAGGTACTTCCGATTCAAAAGGGAAGGGACCGACTTGATCGCAGGGCATCCACCCATGTATCTGCATCATGATGATTTTGGGATTGTACTCTGATAACTGTTTTCTTATAAAAGTACTTTTGAATATTTGGATAATCAGATATTGAATGTAGATTTAAAGATAATTAATGTTTTGGTTAAATTAAAAATGAAATTTTTACCTCATAATTTTCCGGATGTTACACATAAAATGGAATCTATCAGTTTAACTGGATAAGAGCTTAAACCATTAAGTTATTTATGTCCAATTCCCACGACGTTGTGGTATGCTTGCCACGAAATGGTAGCTGGCCCAGTGATGACTGTTTTGTCGAGAAGGTCCCACGACGTGGCCAAAGGATGAACACGACGTAGAATTCATCTGATGTTGAATTTGACCGTTGACTTATGACAAGGGTTGATTTTTGGTAAAATGCTAGTTTTTAGAAGGTAGACTAAGGGTCTATGTTGTGTGATTCCGTAGTTGGTGTTTAGCACCCGGTTCTCAGCTATGTGAGTTGTCTAGCTGTTGACTACATTGTGAGGTGAGTTTTCTCACTATAGTATGTAGAGTACTAGATTATCTTTGTGACTCTTGCATGTCTTTGGGTGGGGCACGCTATGTTGGGTGGGGCCCATTATGCTGAGCGGAGCCCGTTATGTTGGGTGGGGCCCATTATGTTAGGCGGTCTACGATATTCTGGGTGGGGCCCATTATCTTGGGTGGAGCCCGTTATGTTAGGCACGCTCCGATATGCTGGATGGGGCCCATTATGTTGGGTGGGGCCTGTTATGATGTGCGGGGCCCGATGTTATGTATGGTGTGTGGTATTTTGGGGGAACTCACTAAGATTTATGTTAATGCTTTTGTGGTTTAAATATTTTAGGTACCTCCGGTTCCATGAGGAAGAGTCTGGCATGATTCCATCGCATCCACAGGCGATTTCAATCTTATGATTTTGTTACTACTCTGATGTTATTCGAAATACTTTTGATACTATCTCTATTTTTGGAAGTAATGAATGAATGTTTTAGTATCAGTGCCTTGATTTGAGGGATTCGGGCACACTCTTGGGTATGTCTGAACTCAAACTGAGTAGTTGATAAATCTTTGTGAAAGAAAACAAAATTTTCTAAACGAGTATTACAAAGAAAGGTGTGCAATGTGTGTAATAAGCCGAACTCAAGTAAGTGATTCCCAAAATACTCATACATGAATGTTATGCTTTAGTATGCTATTATCTGAGTTGCATTCTTGAATAAGGCTAAGGATACCTTCGGAAATTGCATGATAGAATTTTCGGATATATGTGATGCCTTATAGCCTAGGGGGAATGAGTGTTATGTGCTACTTGCAGTCTAGATGGACAAAGTTGATTGCTAAGTGTATGTTTAAAAATTGTATACGATTAGGATCATATATCCTTAGAATGATTGATTTAGCCTTATTTCTTGTTCCTTGTTTGGTTGTAGGCATAGGGTAGAATCATTTATTCAACAGACTAATTGATCTTGTATTGTATATAATTTACATGCATAAGGCAACCATCAGCGTTGTTAGAGGTTCTTAGTAATGCGGAAGCAGATGGAATGAGGATTCCTAGGAGAGTATAGCGAGTGATGTAGTGAGATATGTATGATGTTTAGCATAGGAATCATCAAAGTCGCCATAGTAAAGTAACTTAGGTGATTCAAGATGATTCTTGAGCATAGTACGGATATGTGTGGAAGGTAGTATTCGGCCGATACTATTGGGAGCACAGGATCCATACTCGAATCGAGGAAAGTCACAAAGATTGTAAGGAGCTTCTAGCTTGAGGAATATTTTGGGTATATTCTAATCTTTTGCATTGTTTCCTTTTAGAATGGTGGTGATTACCCGAGGTTCTGGCTCTGGTTCCGGTTCAGGAACTGATGTTGAGTCAATTGATGAGAGGACGTGCACATTTATCACGTATGAGATCACACGCGGTATCTTGGATGCGACTCCTGTGATGTTTGGTACCATTAACTAGCGGATCATGGAGATTTTAGATCAGCGCCTAGGGGAGTTTCATGCAGAAATTGCAGGGACACAAACATTCTCATTTCGGGAGTTCAAGGCTTGCCGAGAACTAGAGTTCTTCGGGAAAAGAACCACTGTCATTAGCAGACGGTGGATCACGGATTTAGAGAGTGCTCGGTAGGCGAGTTTCTTCCCTAAGGGATCGAAGGTGAGGTTCTCATGTTGCCTTCTGACGGATCAAGCTCGCAACTCGTGGTAGGAGATTGGCCATGCCTTGGGAGCAAAAGCTGTGGAAGCCATGATTTGGCCTGATTTTGTTACGAGATTCAGAGCTAATTTTCACCTACTAATGAGGTGCAAAAGCTGGTAAGGGATTTTCAGGACCTTCGTCAGACAAAGGAGACTGCCGCGGAGATCACCGCCAAGTTCAGGGAGAGGACTTTACTGATTCCGCAGTATGTTGCAGATGAGGAGATAAAGAAGACGATATATCTTGACATGATGAGGGATGACATTAAGGAGTTTGTCAACATGTCGGGATGTAGGACGTTGGAGGACATAATAGACAGGGATCAGGACAGGGAGATTGAGTTGGAGCTTCGGACAAAGCAGAATCCAACTCAGGTTCAGGCAATTGAGAGCCTGCTAAAGAAGCCTAATACTTTTGATTCGCAATCAAGAGGCTAGCAGGGTCACGGTCGTTGTGCCAAGTGTACAACGTCTCACGATGGGATCTGTCGTGAGAAGGGAGGGAGTTGCTTTAATTGCGCCAGTCGACTCATTATAGTAGGAATTGCACACGGGATACCAATTCATATCCTTCCATTGCAATCAGATATGCCATAAGAAGACCGATTTCCCGATATTATATGGTGGAGTGACGAGGGCACCTGGTCTGTCTACGTTGAGGATTACTGATGGTCGTGATGACAAGGTAGACACTAATATGGTGAGGAGCAGATCTTTTGAGTTGACGATCGAGGAGCAGATCTTTTAAGTTTGCTCCAGATGTCGTTATTGGTGTGTATCTGTGACAATTTTTTCCTTCTTTAAGTATTTCATGCTTATGTTTATCTCTGTATATTTAGGGATGCGATTAGTTACTGGGTTGTCTACTCATGTTCTTTTTGATTCGGGGGCTACCCGATCTTTTGTGTCTCTTGCGCTTAGCAAGAAGTTTGGTGACACTCTAGGAGCTTTGGATTAACCATTGGAGGGGGAAGTTGTTGATGATAGTGTAACGACGTAAATTTTCAAACAATTTTTTCATTTAAAAATCACATAATACTCATAATGAATTTCACAAAAGTCTCATTTATTAAGTTTGCAATTCAAAACTCCATAATTGCTCGGTTAAAATCCAGGATCCTCAAAACGCAACTCTTCCACTTGTGTGTACAATCAAGCTGGTGCCTTCCCGCGATCCTGAGAACAACCTGAAACACATAACAAATAACACGACAAGCACGAAACTTAGTGAGTTCCCTAAAATACCACCCACAATAACTAGCCACTCGACGCTATAGCTCTGCAAGACACTCCGGTCCGGTCTGGTTGGGACCCTCCAGTCTCATGGCTTGTTGGACCCTCCGGTCCGGTCTGGTTGGGACCCTCCAGTCCCATGGCTCGTTGGACCCTCCTGTCCGGTCTGGTTGAGAATCCTCCAGTCTCATAGTACGTTGGACCCTCCGGTCCGGTCTATGTATCACATAATATAACATACATCACATATATCACTCTAGGTAAAGTATAGTGAGAAGACTCACCTCGCAGCTAGTAGGAAATAGATACGCACTCGAGAATCCTGAACTAGCCTCCGCCTAACACATTAGACAACATTTTAATCAATATCCCTCTTTTCCTCATTTACATCTAAAGTCCTCTTTTCTCTTTCTACTCTCTTGGATGGGTAAAAGACCATTTCACCCCTCCATGGTCTCAATGTTCCTAATTAACCCACTCTCAAGTCAACATGAGTCAATATGAGTCAACAACCAAAGTTGACCCGACTCGCCGAGTGCACTCAGGTGACTCGCCGAGTCGACTCGTATCCTCTGAATTCTTCCAAGGGTCTCATACAGCTCGTTGATTTAACCTCCAACTCGACGGGTTATAACTGGGTCACGAATCGTTGGGGCAACCCGATCCTACTCGTCGAGTCATCTCACAGACTCGGCGAGTTGACGCACCTGGATGTATCATTTGGACGTCTGAGGTCAGATCTGCAACTCAAACCTCTAGATCTAGCCTCCTAGTACCCAAAAGTCACGTAAAGGTTCGATGTTGATGGTCATGCATGGCATAAATGCTCCATAATGCCATCACAAGCTCCAAGGAAGGTAAGATGCATGGGAAGCTGCCCCTAACTCAATAAAGTTCAAATCTTTGGACCCTCAAGGTCCTCTCTAGTCCAGATCTGAGGTTCTAACCTCAAACCATGCCCAAATAGCTCAAGAACACAATGTGTTTGAGAGAAAACCCTAAAAGCTCCCAAAAATGAGATCTAACAAACAAGAGGCCAAGATAAGAGCTTTTTACCTCTGAATAGTAGCTAATGACAGTAGGATGCAAGATCCACAGCCTCCTCTTGGTTAGCTCCACCAAACTCTTCCAATCCTTCTCCAAAATGCTCAAGAATGCTCAAGATGGTCTCTCTCTCTCTCTCTATACAACGAAAAGTGCAGGTTAGGGTTTCTCTCTGGGGAAAGGTGGCCGCAAGGGGAGGCCATAAGGGCCTTTAAATAGGTCACAAGCCCGAGAAATTAGGGTTTCACCAATCAGCGTCTACTCGGCGAGTACCTCCTCTGACTCATCGAGTACACTCATTAAACCCACGCGAGCAACTCGACTCGACTCGGTGAGTTGGTCCCTCAACTCCTCGAGTCTCTCCTTCAATCTCAAGATTAACATACATAGTAATATCCCTGAAAATATGGATGTTACAATTCTCCCCCACTTGAATTAGATTTTGCCCTCGAAATAGCTCCTCAACAACAAATAGATCTAATCCAATAACTGAATAGCACCATCGAAAGGATCTCATACCACACAGCTATCTTCCTCTCTGGACACCTGAATCCAAACAGGAACTCCTCTCTGGAAAAGGATAGACCCATCTGCCACTACGCTACCCCTTCCGACTCTCCAGAATCTGGAAACTCTAGTGGCCTGTCACACAGCTAGACCGCCCTCTCAAGATATCACCACGTTATTCGATCCTCGAATAACAAACCCCGATAACTCACTGCTCCTCTGATTCTCTAGTTGGGACCGATAAAAACAAGTTCATGCCCAAAACTGGCTACCGATCACTCATCCCAGACATGATAACAATCCAGATCATATACCAAGGAATGAAAGGATCACATCACACCAGGGACCCATCCACTGTACTACAATCACAATCCTTTAGAACAACGAACCCTCAACACCCTGACCTCAGGCACGGAAAATGTTCATGCTTGTTCAGATGCGTCCTCCGACATCTGACAAACATAAACCTCAGCTCCCTTCTCAATATCCCTTTCAAGACTGAGCACCAGGTCATCTCCCGACCCAGCAGTTGAACCTCCAAAGGTTACCCATTGCATGTCCCAAAACGTCTCACTGACTTCCTTCTCAATACAACTATCTCGGCCCAGTGTGACACACAAGTCACGAGGTTCGCTTTGCCTCAAGCGAATATGAAAGTCGTCTCACCCTCGACCTCTGTCGTCTACTACTCATTAGTTCCATGCGTTTCGCGGTTTTCTCATACCAACGAATTGACCCACTCAGGTCTAAGACACCAGATGAAAACAATACCCCCTTCAAAATGAAATTCATCTCTGAATCCGGAATCTCATTCCGCCTACTCAATACACCACTAGAATCAAACTCAACTCGAGAGTCTGGTCCGGTACAGAATTGGAACCACTCGTCCCAACAAAAACACTCAACTCGTGACCCATGACCCGCAACCCACACGTACGTCACTTCTCCGATTCCTTCCGATTTCGGTCTCCACAGTCTAACTCAGAATATACTGATTCCCGACCATTATGGAGACCTCCGTCTCTCTGCTGGTCTAACCACCGAGTCCCCGAAGACTCAATCCAATAAGGCTACTCAAGCCTAAGAACTCTCCTGAGTCATCTCTGAGTAACGAAAAGCACGGCTCTCCGCAGCACCATGTCACTCTCTCGCTGGCTAGTGAGTACTACATCACCCCGCAGTATCGCAACACCCTCTCGCTGACTAGTGAGTACTACGGCTCCCCGCAACATCACAACACCCTCTCGCTGACTTGTGAGTACTACGGCTCCCCGCAGCATCACAACACCTTCTCGCTGACTAGCGAGTACTATGGTTCCCCGCAGTATCACAACACCCTCTCGCTGACTAGTGAGTACTATGGCTCCCTGCAGTATCACAACACCCTCTCGCTGACTAGTGAGTACTACGGCTCCCCGCAGTATCACAACACCCTCTCGCTGACTAGTGAGTACTACGGCTCCCCGCAGTATCACAACACCCTCTCGCTGACTAGTGAGTACTACGGCTCCCCGCAGTATCACAACACCCTCTCACTGACTAGTGAGTACTACGGCTCCCCGCAGTATCACAACACCCTCTCGCTGACTAGTGAGTACTACGGCTCCTCGCAGTATCACAACACCCTCTCGCTGACTAGTGAGTACTACGGCTCCCCGCAGTATCACAACACCCTCACCCAGGCTAAGCATCACTACTCCTGACGACCACCGCCATGACAAAACCCTTTTTTTCTCGCTGCAAATCATATTCTCAGATAATCCCGTTTGATGTCAATTAGCTGAAGGGCCCCCACCGGAGCCATAAACACTTGATACACCACTCGTCATCTCATAACTCAAGTCTCGAAATAATCTGAAATTCAGGACATTATACCCGGATGCCTCAGCACACCATCACAGAATCGGTGTCTTGCCTCAACCACTGATCTCCTACTTACAACATCATTCTCAGTTACCGCAATGCACTCTGTCAGAATCTCACAACTGATCTTCCTCTCACACATCTTATAACTTCGAAAATCCCAACCCTCAACTTGAAACACGGAGAAATCATCGATGACTCAGAACACGTTGTCGACGATCTGAAACTCCTTCCTCTGTTGCTCAGACCTCTGCAAGAATATTCATACTGACTCTGAACTTGGTTGCCCAACCAGTTCTGCCCTTCCCAAAGTGAACATAACAACCCATACATCAAACTGGAAATTCTCAACTGTCGAAACTATCCTTTCGAGCCAACCACCTCGAATTCGACCATTACAACCTTGAAGAGTTTATCATCACCCTAAGGCGCCTGCCCAACTGCTACTCGTTGTGGAAACACTCCTCCTTACCTGAGCGCGTACAACACGCATTATCTCACCCTGCACCTCGCCTTGATCACCAATAACAATGATCTCATGAATCCGCACCGCAGGTCTCCATATCCAGTTCCCTAACCGCACTAGAACAATTATTTGATTCTCTCAGTAGATAATCCAGTTCTCCCCTACTCAGGGTTCGAACCATCACCATTTGGTATACCCCAGTCTATTCCACATACTGGCTCTCCAGATGCACCAATTCCGCCTCATGGAATATATCACACCGCGCTCGATGATCTTACGGATAATAACCACATAACTCCTATTATCCCGAAATCCACAAATCTCATAAACCTCCTCACGTGACAGTCTCTAGCCATTTCGAACTCTCAAACCAACACACCGTCGGATATCCCATTTGTCCAGAGTTAGTCCCGTCTCTCAATCTGGAAATAATGCTCTATCACACCTCTCGTCTCTAATCCTTCCCCCAACGTCCCATTGTGTGGATCATCATAGAAAGAGGAGACTCCGCTCTCACAACCGATACACAACATAAGCAACGAGGGCCACCGCCCCGGTATACTCCTCGAAATCACCTGGAACTGCGGCTAAAAAGTATGCCTCACCCAGGAAGGTACTTCCTTGTTCTCTTACATCTCAGTCCCCACTAATAACTCTCTCATGGAATGGGACATACTTTGCAGTGGACATGCTGCTCAAATACTCTGGTGAAAAGATCACAACCATATGCTACCCCACAAGGTTTAACTCCATCTCTGATACCAAAAGTTCGTTATCTCCTTCGCTTCTAACAAGAAACGGAAAAAGCGCAACTCTTGTCACAAAAAGTGACACCTCATCTACCGACTGACTGCTCAACTCAGACCGCAGTCCTCCATAAAGCCTCATCCCTACTCATCCCTGAGCCTTGCGACTCCAACTGACGCTTCACCAGTAAAATCTCTCAAAACTAACTCAAGTTCCTTCTCAAGGTAGGTCCCACTGAAACTCGTTCAACATGGCCCTCTGGCCCCACACTCTATCACATCTGATCTCAGTCTAACAAATTATAACAGAATAACTGGTAAACCAAAAGTACTGACCGCCACGAGTCATGGTACTCGAACCATGTGGCCACTTCTCGATCTGCTATGAATCATGGTACCCGAACCATGTTACCTCTTCTCAATCCGCTACGAATCATGGTACTCGAATCATGTTCTCTCCTCTCAATCCGCTACGAATCATGGTACTCGATCCATGTTCTCTCTTCTCAATCTGCTACAAATCATGGTACTCGAACCATGTTCTCTCCTCTCAATCCGTTACGAATCACGGTACTCGAACCATGTTCTCTCTTCTCAATCCGCTACTTAGAACTTCTGGAATTCTCCGTGTTTCGAGTATGGGTCCTCTGCTTTCAGTAGTAAGGGCCCATGCTACCTGCCACATCTACCCATACTTTCCACACAGATCGTCCCAGATTTCATAAGTAGTTGTTTAACCTTCTCGATCACCATTCCCGATACGCAAGTTCGCCCTCCAGCGAATACTCTCCTCCGTCAGCGTACTCATCTGACTAAGCCCACTCCCTAGGCTCTTCCTAGGTTCTCACATTTCTCTACCATCCGTTGCTGAAGAACTCCTCATGATGCCAGCCATCTACCTCCTGAATATCGTCATATTCACTTAGTAGCTGTCTCCCATCATCAAAAGTTCCACAAAGCACGAAGCAAGCAGCATTCGGGCATCAAATGACCCCTACTAACACATAAAGCCACTCTGGCATATACTTCATCTTCATCTATTCCCAACTCAAATGACATTGCCGACTCAGGCAATCCTACCTCTCAAGGTATCTAACTACTCTACTCAGCACATACTCAAAAGCACATCATAGATAGCAACAATTCCTAGGCTAAGGCATCACAAATCAAGCAACTCTAATCCAAAAATATGTAATACCTAGCCTATCTCTAGCATGCATAATATCTCATAAAATATCTCATACATATCTCATAACACCAAAGTAAGGGTATTTTGGGAAATCACCGTTCGGGCTCTGGCTGATTGTACACACTGCTCCATCTCGTTTTCTCTTAAACTCTTTTTCATTTTTTGAAAATTTTATCTGTTTTGAAAATCTTTCTCAAATCCTTAGTTTGAGTTCAAACACACCCGGAGGTGCATCTGAATCCCTCAAACCAAGGCTCTGATACCAACTTATAACGACGTAAATTTTCAAACAAAATTTTCATTTAAAAATCACATAATACTCATAATGTATTTCACAAAAGTCTCATTTATTAAGTTTGCAATTCAAAACTCCATAATTGCTCGGTTAAAATCCAGCATCATCAAAACGTAACTCTTCCACTGGTGTGTACAATCAAGCGGGTGCCTTCCCGCGATCCTGAAAACAACCTGAAACACATAACACATAACACGGTAAGCACGAAGCTTAGTGAGTTCCCCAAAATACCACGCACAATAACTAGCCACTCGAGGCTATAGCTCCGCAAGACCCTCCGGTCCGGTCTGGTTGGGACCCTCCAGTCCCATGGCTTGTTGGACCCTCCGGTCGGGTCTGGTTGGGACCCTCCAGCCCCATGGCTCGTTGGACCCTCCGGTCCGGTCTGGTTGGGACCCTCCAGTCCCATGGCTCGTTGGACCCTCCGGTCCGTTCTGGTTGAGAACCCTCCGGTCTCATAGTACGTTGGACCCTCCGGTCCGGTCTATGGATCACATAATATAACATACAGCACATATATCACACAGAAAATGCGTAACTCAAACAAGCACATAAGACCCTCTAGTAACATATAGTTACCACTCTAGGTAAAGTATAGTGAGAAGACTCACCTCGCAGCTAGTAGGAAATAGATACGCACTCGAGAATCCCGAACTAACCTCCGCCTAACACATTAGACAACATTTTAATCAATATCCCTCTTTTCCTCATTTACATCTAAAGTCCTCTTTTCTCTTTCTACTCTCTTGGATGGGTAAAAGACCATTTTACCCCTCCATGGTCTCAATGTTCCTAATTGACCCACTGTCAAGTCAACAGGAGTCAATATGAGTCAACAACCAAAGTTGACCTGACTCGCCGAGTGCACTCAGGTGACTCGCCGAGTCCACTCGTATCCTCTGAATTCTTCCAAGGGTCTCACACAGCTCGTCGAGTTAACCCCCAACTCGACGGGTTATCACAAGGTCACGAATCATTGGGGCAACCCGATCCTACTCGTCGAGTCATCTCATAGAATCGGCGAGTTGACGCATCTTGATATCTCATTTGGACGTCTGAGGTCAGATCTGCAACTCAAACCTCTAGATCTAGCCTCCTAATACCCAAAAGTCACGTAAAGGTTCGAGCTTGATGGTCATGCATGGCATAAATGCTCCATAATGCCATCACAAGCTCCAAGGAAGGTCAAATGCATGGGGACCTGCCTCTAACTCAATAAAGTTCGAATCTTTGGACCCTCATGGTCCTCTTTAGTCCAAATCTGAGGTTCTAACCTCAAACCATGCCCAAATAGCTCAAGAACACAATATGTTTGAGAGAAAACCCTAAAAGCTCCCAAAAATGAGATCTAACGAACAAGACGCCAAGATAAGAGCTTTTTACCTCTGAATAGCAGCTAATAACAGTAGGATGCAAGATCCACAGACTCCTCTTGTTTAGATCCACCAAACTCTTCCAATCCTTCTCCAAAATGCTCAAGAATGCTTAAGATGGTCTCTCTCTCTCTCTCTCTCTCTCTCTCTATACAACGAAAAGGGCAGGTTAGGGTTTATCTCTGGGGAAAGGTGGTTGCAAGGGGAGGCCATAAGGGCCTTTAAATAGGTCACAAGCCCGAGAAATTAGGGTTTCACCACTCAGCGTCTACTCGGCGAGTCCCTCCTCTGACTCATCGAGTACACTCATTAAATCCACGCGAGCAAATCGACTCGACTCGTCGAGTTGGTCCCTCAACTCCTCAAGTCTCTCCTTCAATCTCAAGATTAACATACACAATAATGTCCCTGAAAATCCGGATGTTACAGATAGCATCATGAATGCTCCAATAGTTCATCGATGTTGCGTTCTCAGGTTATTCCGAGAGAGGTATCTGATTAATCTGGTCTGTATTCCTCTATGAGGGACGTAGATCATTGTTGGCATGGATTGGTTGATTCAGAATGGAGTTATCATTGATTGTGAGCATCAGCTGATGAGATTTTGAACCCTGAGTGGGGGATAGCTAGTTATTTATGGTAAGGGCACTCAGTGGAGACCAACTATTTTTTAAGTTGCGATTACTAGGAGGTACCTTCAGCAGGGGTGTGTTAACACGCTGTCGCACACGTATTAAGCAAATAAATTATCACTGCTGGTTGCACTAAAAATATAGCACAGGAAAGCAGGGTCGAATCCTCAGGGACACAGCCTAATGGTTAATGCATTTTTGCATCAGGCACAATCTAGTCAAGAAACAAAATATAAAAGGGGGATTTAAATTAAACTAGAACTAAAATTATCAGTGATATTAAATTAAACGAAAATCAATAATAAAAATGGTTTCAGCTCTGCTGTGACTTTCCTAATCATGCAATCAACCCAGATCCAGTTATTTGAGATGCGTTCTATCCAAGCTGGTACTGAGAAAAACTAATAAGCTCTAGTAATTTCTCTTTTACCTTATTTAGTTAACCAAAACAAGCTCTTCAATTAACCCTAACGTTTTACTGTCTAATCAAACAAGCTCTTAATTAAGATCAGAAAAGTTGCATTATAATCTATGTAAAATTCCCAGCAATATCCAATACTTCTCACAGGCTCGGAAGCATATAGATATGATTTTTACAGCTTATACGAGAATTAAATCCCAAAACGGAACAAATCTGATACTTGTTACTTTTACCAATTTGTTAGAACAATTACGGATTCTATTAATTGATTAACTAGAATGATAAAACCCTAGCTAGGTGATCAGAC